>NC_086445.1:383474690-384674690 GCF_028390025.1 Pseudophryne corroboree
GCATGTGTATCTGGCATTATGGGGGCATATTTGTCACTGTGGGGGCATATGTGTATCTAGCACTGTGGGGGCAAATCTAGCACTATAGGGGCATATCTGTCACTGGGGGGGCATATGTGTATCTGGCACTGTGGGGGCATGTGTGTATCTGGCACTCTGGGGGCATATTTGTATTTGGCACTATTGGGGGCATATGTGTATCTAGCACTGCACTATTGGGGTCTTATGTGTATAACGCTTCCATTTTCATTGGCCATGCCCCATGTGGCATGTGGCCACACCCAAAGGCGCGCGCACACAGTACCACTAAGATTTTTTTTCTACTTGCACCACTGAGTAGTGCGCTGTACTGTACTGCACTGTACTTCTTTGCACTACTATTTGATTATACTAGCTGGCCTTGGGTGGCATTGCCTCCTCAGCCAGGCCAGGCACTGCTGATGTCTCCTCAATGTTATAAGAATTACTGTGTGGGCATAATGTGTAAAGGAAACTGCTACTGTGTGGGAATGATGTGTATAAGGGTTACTACTGTGTAGCTTAATTTGAATTGGGGTAACTATTTTATGGTCATGCCCCTTTCCCACAAGATCATGTCCCTTTTTTGCACATGCACCTTCACTATATCAAATATAGGGGGCACCAGTCCCTTACTTTGCCAGGGGCGTCCGGACCCCTAGATACACCCCTGGGTAGATGTACGACTAAGCTAAGCGACACAACAATTGGCCCATCTAGGAGTGGCATTGCAGTGTCAGACAGGAGGGCACTTAAAAAAAAATAGTACCCAAACAGCACATCATGCCAAGAAGTAAAAATGGGCAATGTGGTAACTGTATGACTAAGCTAAGTGACACAAGTGTGCAGCACAAACACCTGGCCAATCTAGGGTTGGCACTGCAGACCCACTGCACTAATGGTGGATACCGGACGCACGTCTAACACCAGCATAGTTGTTATGGCCTCAGTAATCCTATTTGCAACAGGGTATATACACTGCTCAAAAAAATAAAGGGAACACTTAAACAACACAATGTAACTCCAAGTCAATCACACTTCTGAGAAATCAAACTGTCCACTTAGGAAGCAATACTGATTGACAATCAATTTCACATGCTGTTGTGCAAATGGAATAGACAACAGGTGGAAATTATAGGCAATTAGCAAGACACCCCCAATAAAGGATTTGTTCTGCAGGTGGTGACCACAGACCACTTCTCAGCTCCTATGCTTTCTGGCTGATGTTTTGGTCACTTTTGAAAGCTGGCGGTGCTTTCACTCTAGTGGTAGCATGAGACGGAGTCTACAACCCACACAAGTGGCTCAGGTAGTGCAGCTCATCCAGGATGGCACATCAATGCGAGCTGTGGCAAGAAGATTTGCTGTGTCTGTCAGCGTAGTGTCCAGAGCATGGAGGCGCTACCAGGAGACAGGCCAGTACATCAGGAGACGTGGAGGAGGCCGTAGGAGGGCAACAACCCAGCAGCAGGACCGCTACCTCCGCCTTTGTGCAAGGAGGAACAGAAGGAGCACTGCCAGAGCCCTGCAAAATGACCTCCAGCAAGCCACAAATGTGCATGTGTCTACTCAAACGATCAGAAACAGACTCCATGAGGGTGGTATGAGGGCTCGACGTCCACAGGTGGGGGTTGTGCTTACAGCCCAACACCGTGCAGGATGTTTGGCATTTGCCAGAGAAATCCAAGATTGGCAAATTCGCCACTGGCGCCCTGTGCTCTTCACAGATGAAAGCAGGTTCTCACTGAGCACATGTGACAGACGTGACAGAGTCTGGAGACGCCAAGGAGAACATTCTGCTGCCTGCAACATCCTCCAGCATGACCGGTTTGGCAGTGGGTCAGTAATGGTGTGGGGTGGCATTTCTTTGGGGGGCCGCACAGCCCTCCATGTGCTCGCCAGAGGTAGCCTGACTGCCATTAGGTACCGAGATGAGATCTTCAGACCCCTTGAGAGACCATATGCTGGTGCGGTTGGCCCTGGGTTCCTCCTAATGCAAGACACTGCTAGACGTCCTGTGGCTGGAGTTTGTCAGCTGTTCCTGCAAGACGAAGGCATTGATGCTATGGACTGGCCCGCCCGTTCCCCAGACCTGAATCCAATCGAGCACATCTGGGACATCATGTCTCGCTCCATCCACCAACGCCACGTTGCACCACAGACTGTCCAGGAGTTGGCGGATGTAGTTCTTTAGTCCAGGTCTGGGAGGAGATCCCTCAGGAGACCATCCGCCACCTCATCAGGAGCATGCCCAGGCATTGTAGGGAGGTCATACAGGCACGTGGAGGTCACACACACTACTGAGCCTCATTTTGACTTATTTTAAGGACATTACATCAAAGTTGGATCAGCCTGTAGTGTGTTTTCCACTTTCATTTTGAGTGTGACTCCAAATCCAGACCTCCATGGGTTAATAAATTTGATTTCCATTGATAATTTTTGGCGATTTTGTTGTCAGCACATTCTACTATGTAAAGAACAAAGTATTTAATAAGAATATTTCATTCATTCAGATCTAGGATGTGTTATTTTAGTGTTCCCTTTATTTTTTTGAGCAGTGTATTTATACGGCAGTATCACTGGAATTATATGGCAGTACCACTGGACATATATACGGCAGGATCACTGGTCTAGACTTATATGCCAGTACCACTGGAATTATACGGCAGGATCACTGGATTTATACGGCAGTACCGCTGGACATATACAGCAGTACCACTGGACATATATGGCGGTATCAATACACATATATGGCAGTATCACTGGACATATACGGCAGTATCACTGGACTGGAGTTATATGCCAGTACCACTGGAATTATATGGCAGGATCACTGGATTTATACGGCAGTACCGCTGGACATATATGGCAGTATCACTGGACATATACAGCAGCACAGGGACACCACCACTGGACTGATGCAGCACAACACAGCACCACTGCAATGGACTGGACTTATACAGCAGCACTGGACATATGGCAGCAGAGGACACCACCTCTGTGACTGGACTGATGCAGCACAAGACACCACCACTGGACTGATGCAGCACAACACAGCACCACTGGACTGGACTTATACAGCAGCACTGGACATATGGCAGCAGAGGACACCACCACTGTGACTGGACTGATGCAGCACAAGACACCACCAATGGACTGATGCAACACAACACAGCACCACTGGACTGGACTTATACAGCAGCACTGGACATATGGCAGCAGAGGACACCACCACTGTGACTGGACTGATGCAGCACAATACACCACCACTGAACTGATGCAGCACAACACAGCACCACTGGACTGGACTTATACAGCAGCACTGGACATATGGCAGCAGAGGACACAACCACTGTGACTGGACAGATGCAGCACAAGAAACTACCACTGAGGACGGAGACACGTCCTCTCTCTACACTCTCAAATGCTGGAGTGAAAATGACGGGGACGCGCGGCTTCTTATATGGGATCCAAACCCCGCGAGAATCCGACAGCGGGATGATGACGTTTTGCCTCGTTCTGGTTTCCGAGTCAGACGGGAAAACCCGAGACTGACTCGGATCTGGGCTCATGACGTGAAGTCCAGGGGGGTTCGGTTCTCTGAGAACCGAACCCGCTCATCTCTAGTTAATACATGTGTAAAGAGGTTTGAGAACAAAACCCATTCTTTATGGCAACGTATATTTTGTGCTTTTTTTTTAATTAAATGTTTATTAGAAGTCAAATATAAAAACAAAATGACAAATCAAGACACCAAATACAAACGTGTAGTAAGTGCTCTTTTTTTCAAACAATAGAGGGAAGAAGGGGAAACACAAGCAGGCAGATAAGGAAGAAAATCACGGGTAGAGAAGTAAAGGAGAGGCAGGCCAAAGGATACATGTATTTCTATGTGCACTCAGAGGGCAATACAGCATGATTTTTATTAATGCTTCAAGCTTCATTACAATGCGTTAATGCATGTTAAATGCACTGCGGGCAAGGAAATGACCCCCAATGACCTCCCAAACACTAGTAAACAACCACAATTGCATTTCACAAGAGGTTTCACTGATGAACTTCCTTTCTTAAGAGCAAATCAAACACATCAACTTTATTATGTCCCTTGGATAACATAAATATGTGAACCTAAGCATGGACGCCATCTGTGAATGTTTCAAGCAGGTACCTTTTCATTTAGCCAATATTAAAAGGTTTAACACCTCTTCGACCCTACTATTACAAATGAAAATGCTAGTGGATCTATATAATCAGCCATACTTCACAACCGTTATATTAGACACAACTGCATACTGTGATTGGTGCAGAATGATCAAAAAGCTTACATCTTCTCTCAGTGGGCAATACTCCAAAAAGGGGTTGTTGTTTTTTTAAGAAGAAATAATTTCTTATAAATTTTAATCTTCTTCAACTGTCTCAGACTGAATTATATATGAAAATACCTACTCTAAGCAGTATATAGTAGAATAAAATTCGCCTCTCTCTTGATAACAAGGTTTAGTGCTGTAATTGTATTATGTTGAACTTTCATGACAAGGTTGGAGTTTATTGTCAATTGCTAGCATTACCTGTCATGTATGTTTAAGACCAGCGATCTAGAAAACGTGCGCTGAACTATTGTTTCTCTATTAGCTTTTATTATATATATTGCTGTAAACATTTTACCACAGCACCTGAGCTCATTGAATCATATACTCCAACTGTAGTACCTTGAACCATAGGACACAGAGGTCATAGGTCCAGAAGCTGATCAGAGCTCTACAGTCTTATTCCCCATGGTCGTAATTTTCATCTGTAACCACCAAGTCCATTTGTACTCACATGCACAAGAAAGTGCACACGAGCACAGAAGAGAGTTGGTAACTTTGTGGTGACAGAATATAATGTATACTAGCGTTTGCCTGTGGCTTTGCTTGCAAGGATGTATGTGATTGCTCAACGGAACTCATTTTAAAAAGACAGTAGTGCCATCCAATATTGTGATGTTTATTTTATATTTTACATTTTGATCGCAAAATGTCTTTGTAAACAATCTTTGGAATATAGATATAATATATATATTCCATTAGGGATGAACAGAAAGGCTACTAACTTGTGAGCAAGCCACATAAAGCTGCCCATGGGAGAAGCAGCTGGTCCTGAGATCTACGCCTGCAGTCCTGAGCATTTGCCCCTACAACTTGTTGATCGTCATAGAGAAGCAGACGCTTACAGGAAACAGCAGGTGCATGAATTGAAAGGGAAAATTGTTGGGGATAAGGGGTATATGTGATATAAACAGTCTCTCCTGTGCCACATGACATTAGAATCTCTGGGGCAGATGTATTAAGCCAGGAGAAGGGATAATGAAGTTATAAAGCAGTGATGAGTGCAAGGTTAAAACGCACCAGCCAGTCAGCTCCTAAATGTCATTTTTCAAATCCGTAATGATTATCACCTTGCACTTATCACTGGTTTATCACTTCTTTATCCCTTCTCCAGGTTAATACATCTGCCCCATTGTGTCAATTAGGTTCCTCTGCAGGGCAGTCACTTTAAGTTGGGTCTTGTGCACCAACTTTCAGTGCGCTAAGTGTCAAGTATCTGTTTTTCCCTTTATTGTTCCTCTCTCTGATGTCACATTGAGATCATACATACTGAACCTCAGTTTCTTTCTAGGTCACTAAGCTATACAATAGTGAAAATGCAATCCAAATTTATTGCGTAGATTTAGGTGATGCCGTAACGAACAGACAGACAAACAGACAGACTAAAATGTAAAAAAAATATAAAAAAATGTTCCTCTCCTAGAATATTTAAAAAAAAAAAATGCTGTAGTATGTGCACACATAACACAGTTGTATTATATGTATAGCTATTATATATTTTAGATGACTAAAGGCATGTGCTATGTCATGGAGCCATGAATCAATAAAATAAAAGTGCACGGAACATTTGAAAACACATTTATCAGAACCAATTAAATAGCCTGTACGTTCTTAAAATACAGGACTCTATTAAAGCAGCCTTGAAATCCTTTTTTCATCTATCCAATGTGATAATAGGCCTCTTCCCTGCTTTGTTTCATTCAGAGAAAGAGTGCAGTGTTCCTGATTAGTGTAAATATCGCCTTTTACACTTACTCGCTGGGTGGGGGTTGCCACCGAGCTGCCCGATCACTGTGACCAGTAGTGATTGCACACACTGGAGGAGTACCCGAAGGGGAAGAGGGGCCAGGAGGTGAGCATTTGACTGGTCGCATCAGATGACACCATGTCAGGGAAAGACCAGCCTGATATGGTCACATCTGATGCAACCACGCCAGGCAACTGGTTAAAGTAAGCAGAAAATTCATAAGCTGTGACGGAAGAGCGGGGCATGGGGGAAGGCAGAGAATGAGTTGATGGTGGCAAAGAGGCAACATTGGGTGTTTGACAGGGACATTAGGGAAATTAAACTGATTTGCCTGGAAAGAGAGGGGCAGTATAATAGAAGGATCGGATGTACAGTAAGTACCTTGGTAGAAAAACTAAATGTGTACAGTTCAAAGGACATTAACCTGTCAGGATTGAGAGCATGCAATAAAGCAAATCTGCTGAAAAATCCAGTGCTATTTTTTCTCTGTGCTCTAACTTTGCCCCTATACTTTTCACAGAGCTTGATTACTTGGCATCTATGCCTATAGAAACAGCAATTCACCTCCTAGACAGCATTGTTCTGTCTGGAGAGATAGGGTGCAAACAGTTACTCATCTGCAAGTTCCCTGATAAGAGAATCATTGTAGGGTTGGGTGGGCAGAAAGTACTGAATAATGTACTAACTATTCAAGGAAGGTGCCATAGGGCATCATATACAAGGTGCATATTAAATGTAAAATCTAGTAATAAGGGTTTTGGGGGTTATTCAGAGTTGCTAGCGAACCAAAAAAGTTAACAAATGGGCAAAACCATGTTGCACTGCAGGTGGGGCAGATGTGACATGTGCAAAGAGAGTTAGATTTTGGGTGGGTTATATTGTTTCTGTGCAGGGTAAATACTGGCTGCTTTATTCTTACACTGCAAATTAGATTTCAGTTTGAACACATCCCACCCAAATCTAAAGGGGGGTACTCACGGGAGAGATGTGTGCTGAGCGATCTTAACACAGACCGCTCAGCACACATCTCTCACCCCGCTCAGCACAGCGCGATGTGCTGAGCGAGGGGGAAAGCCGACGGGGGGCCGCTCACTTCACACAACGGTGAAGTGAGCGACCCGCTAGATTGAGCCTGCATGCAGCTCAATCTAGCATCGGCGATAGCGATGCGCGGGGCCGCGCATCGCTATCGCTGGAGGGCATACACACGGCAGATCCGTGCTTAAAATCTAAGCAATCTAGCAAGATTGCTTAGATTTTAAGCACGGATCTCTCCGTGTGTACCCCCCTTTTCTCTCTCTCTCTGCACATTACATCTGCCCCACCTGTAGTGCAACATGGTTTTGCCCAGTTGCTATCTTTTTTGGTTTATTTATTGGATTATTTCATGCAGTAAAATGAATTCTTTGTAGGTGAAAGGTCCTCTGAGGTTTGCAATTAATAATACAATGAACATTCATGTGGTTAATAAAACACGCCAGTGAAAGAATGTAGAGCAGAGCATGCTAGAAGTTATAGTTTGACATCAGCTTGAAAGTCAGAACATTTTAGTAGCAAAGTGAATCCATTTGTTTATTGTTTTTTAAACTTTATTGAACAGCATAGGATAAGTTACAATACTCAAATAACAGGGATGACACTCTCACAAAAATACAGCGACAAATAAAAAAAAACCTGTCAATAGACAAAGATTACAAATGCTGTTTCGTGGGGGGGGTTTGGGTTTGTTTTTTCTGTAAATGCAAAAAAGTATAAATTGTTCAAGTATACAGAGGAAATAAAATGAAGAATAAAAGAAAGTGAACGGTGGTAATACCAAAATAATAATTGGGAATAAAATAAAATAAAAATAGAAATGTGATACTTAGATATCACTAGACATGAACACCAAGGCTCCCTAGGATATCCCTATTGAAGTGCATTGTTAAAGTAATAAACCGTTTACACCTAATTCACACCCAGTTTGGGTATCACCCATGTCGCCCCATCATTGAGCGTATACAGCAAAAATGATGTTGATTAAAAATTTAATCCATTTGTTAATTGGAAACACAGAGGGATATTTACCAACATTGCTCGTATGTTCAAATCTGTATTAATATATTGAGCAATCAGTAATTAGTTTTATGAGGGAGAGAAAGAAAAGGAAGGACAGAGAAGGATAGAGACATTGGACAGCAGACCCCATTCATGTTTCTCAATCTTCCTCACTCATTTAGGGTCTCATTTATCACCATCCTCATCTGAGGATGCTGATGACAGGTGATAAAATCAGCCAAACTCACAATGCGATCAGGGGCGGAACTACTGGCGGGGCAGGCAGTGCATTGCACTGGGGCCCCGCCGCACTCAGGGGCCCACAGCCGCCGGCCGGCATTTAGAACAGATTGACATGCGGACGAACGTCCGCATGTCAATCTGCGGTCTCCTCTCCCTCCCTGCTGCGGTGCCTGCTCCCCCGGCCCTAGTGATGGGTAGTTCATGAATGATTAGTTCAAAATGAACTAATCTTTAAAGTGAACTAGTTCGTTCAGTTCACAGCTTTGGCAAAGATTAGTTCATCAGGAAGGAGGAGTCAGACACATACAGAATAGAGCCAGCAGCTGCATTAGGCTTCTCACTGTCTCATTCACTGGATTTTCACTGCCTGAATCTGATACTGTGAAATGAAAGTTAAAAGTACAACATAGCCCAGCAATACAGATCTAATAAAAAAATAGCATCTGCACTGCCTAGCCAAAGTCTCTGTGTGTCTGTGAGTGTGAGTGAGCATGTGTGGTCATGCTACTCACCTTTCTGTGATACAATCACTGTCCTATTAGTGCAGATGTCCAAACACTTGCTGCTACTTCTGGTACTACTGGCTCCTGTGCATACTGCTGTACTAAATCTTCTGCTGGGTGTTGTAGAGGTGCAGCAGCACTGTTGTTATTCAGCTCTCAGCCTCTCACTCAGCAATACTCTCATGAGTCAGTACATCTCTGCTGCCACAGGGGTCACTGCTGTGCTCAGACATGGAGTGGACTCACTCTGTGGAACTGATTGAACTGCATTGTCCTGATGACTCACACGAGTCACTCTCCTTGCAAGTAGTTCAGTAGTTCAGTAGTTCAGTCAGTGATTCATTACAGTTCACTGATCAGTTCACTGACTCAATGACTCATACAGCCATACGAGTCAGTACAGTACTTCTAAGCTACCATGTGTGGCACTGCTGTGCTCAGGCATATGCTATGGAGCTGATCCTGAACTGCATATGGGTGTGGTTCATCAAATCGACAGTGTCTAGGTCGACAATGTTTAGGTCGACCACTATAGGTCGACAGTCACTAGGTCCACATGGATGGAAGGTCGACAGGGTTTCTAGGTCCACATGTGCTAGGTCGACAGGTGTAAAGGTCGACATGAGTTGTTGTTTTTTTTTGGGTGTCGTTTTCTTCATAGAGTGACTGGTATCCCAAATTAGTGCACCGCGTCTAGGTCAACATGTGCTAGGTCGACAGGTGTAAAGGTCGACATGAGGTTTTGTTTTTTTTTTGGGTGTCATTTTCTTCATAGAGTGACCGGTATCCCAAATTAGTGCACCGCGTCCCCTCGCATGGCTCGCTTCGCTCGCCAGTCGCCATGCTTCGGGCATGGTGCCTTCGCTCCGCTACCGCTTCGCTCGGCACACTTTACCGTTCCAGTCGTAGTCCACGTGGATCGTTAAGTATGAAAAAATTCAAAAAAAGAAAAAAAAATGTGAAAAACTCATGTCGACCTAGCACATGTCGACCTAGAAACCCGGTCGACATTCCATCCATGTCGACCTAGTGACTGTCGACCTAGACACTGTCGATCTTCAGACCGTATCCCACTGCATATAGCCATGATTAATTCACCTAGCATATTGGGTGGTCACAAGGTACACTGTCACTCCCAATCAGCCAAAGACACAGTTCTGAGTGCTGCATGCTATCCTGTAAGACACAGTTCTGAGTGCTACATGTTATCCTGTAGGGTCTGATTACTCCACACAAGACATAGGGGGATATGTATGTCTGTCTAATTTTTCAACCTGGTACAATATTTTCTTTTAATTCAACTTGAAATACTTAGAAATATGATGGTACATATACTTAGGTAGTTCTATAGAAGTGGAGATGTTGCCCATAGCAACAAATCAGTATGTGTGTGTGTGTGTGTGTGTGTGTGTGTGTGTGTGTGTGACACAGAGAGAGTGAATACTGAATACTTATGAGTCAGTTTACCTCAGCTGCCACAGGGGTCACTGCTGTGCTCATGGAGTCAGTGGACTCTGTGGAACTGATTGAACTGCATTGTCCTGATGACTCACACGAGTCACTCTCCTTGCAAGTAGTTCAGTAGTTCAGTAGTTCAGTCAGTGATTCATTACAGTTCACTGATCAGTTCACTGACTCAATGACTCATACAGCCATACGAGTCAGTACAGTACTTCTAAGCTACCATGTGTGGCACTGCTGTGCTCAGGCATATGCATTGTATGGAGCTGATACTGAACTGCATATAGCCATGATTCATTCCCCCAGTATATTAAGTGACCAGCTACACTCCCGATCAGCTAAAGACACAGTGCTGAGTGCTGCATGCTATCCTGTAGGTGTAGGGTATGATTACTCCACACAAAACACGGGGATATGTACTATGAACCTTCAAGTGACATAAAGTAGAGCAGTTGCCCATAGCAACCAATCAGCTTCTGTCACTTTATATACTGTTGAAGATAAATGACAGAAGCTGATTGGTTACTTTGCAACATCTCCACTTTATCTCTCTAAGGTCTGTTACATTGGGGCAAAGGGACTATTTTTTCATTTAATTACTGTATTTTAAAAGCAGAAAAAACTTTTCTTTTAATTACTGTATTTTAAAAGCAGAAAAAACTAAAAGTGACTTATGACATTACTCTGGATTTGGGTCTTTTACTTGCATATTATGAAGTAAAAAGGAGTACCAACAATGGGATTAATATTGCAGAGATACATGGTTGCTATATAACTTATTGCTTTTCTTAAAAATAAAAAAAATCTGACATTTTAAACATATCTGATCATTTGAAAGAGATTATAACTCCTACAATGAGCTAGTATTAGAAATACCTACACTCTGTGTAATAGTCTCTAGACTAGTTCTAAATCTAATCACTCCTTTCAGTCTCAGAGTCAGTGAGTGAAACGATGAACTAAATGAACTAGATGAACTAATCTTCTGAACTAATCTTTTCAGTGAACTAGATCATAATGAACTAATCACCATACTGAACTAGATTTCCCATCACTACCCGGCCCCCCCTCCTCCCCCCCCTATGTGTTGGAGGGACACGAGCGCATCGCGCGTCTCTCCTGTGTCCCTCCTGGCTCTCCCCCAGCTGTCTAAGGAAGCATGTGCCGTTCGTGAGCTCTGATTGGCTCACGAACGGCACTTCCTTCATTAGACCGGCCAGGGGGAGAGCCAGGAGGGACACAGGAGAGACGCGCGATGCGCTCGTGTCCCTCCAACACATAGAGGGGGGAGGGGGGGCCGGGGGAGCAGGCACTGCGGCATATACCTGGCACTGGGGGGACAGATCTGGCACTGCGGCATATACCTGGCACTGGGGGGACAGATCTGGCACTGGGGACATATACCTGGCACTGGGGGGACAGATCTGGCACTGGGGACATATACCTGGCACTGGGGGGACAGATCTGGCACTGGGGACATATACCTTGCACTGGGGGGGCATATACCCGGCACTGAGGGCATGTACCTGGCACTGGGGGGGCATATACCCGGCACTGGGGGGGGGGCATATACCTGGCACTGGGGGCATGTACCTGGCACTGGGGGCATATACCTGGCACTGGGGGGGGGGGGGCATATACCCAGCACTGGAGGCATATACCTGGCACTGGGGGGGAAGCAGGCACTGGGGTGGGAATATCTGGCACTGGGGGCATATACCCGGCATTGGGGGGGCATATACCCGGCACTGGGGGCATATACCTGGCACTGGGGGGGAATATCTGGCACTGGGGGCATATACCTGGCACTGGGAGCATATAACTGGCACTGGGGGGCATGTACCTGGCACTGGGGGCATATACCTGGCACTGGGGGCATATACCCGGCATTGGGGGGGCATATACCCGGCACTGGGGGCATATACCTGGCACTGGGGGGGAATATCTGGCACTGGGGGCATATACCTGGCACTGGGAGCATATAACTGGCACTGGGGGGCATGTACCTGGCACTGGGGGCATATACCTGGCACTGGGGGCATATACCTGGCACTGGGGGGGAATATCTGGCACTGTGGGAGAATATCTGGCACTGGGGGGGCATATACCCGGCACTGGGGGCATATACCTGGCACTGGCGGGGGAAGCAGGCACTGGGGGGGCATATACCTGGCACTGGGGGCATATAACTGGCACTGGGGGCATGTACCTGGCACTGGGGGCATATACCTGGCACTGGGGGCATATACCTGGCACTGGGGGGGAATATCTGGCACTGTGGGAGAATATCTGGCACTGGGTGCATATACCTGGCACTGTGGGGGAATATCTGGCACTGGGAGCATATGTGGCACTGGGAGCACGGCCCTAGCAACAAGCACTACCCACTAGCAACGAGCATGACACCCAGTGCATGAAACCCCTGGCAACGAGCATGACATCCTGGCACCGTGCATGGAACCAAGTGCATGAAACCCCTGGCAACAAGCAGGTAATTTAAAAGTAATTGGAAGCCTTACTGTAGAACTTAATGTGTAATGGGCATTACGGTGTGTGGCATAATGTATCACGGACATTGCGGTGTGTGTCATAATGTTTCAGGCATTACGGTGTGTTGTATACTATATCACGGGCATTGTGGTATGTGGTATAATGTCTCAGGATCATTGTGGTGTGTGTCATACTGTGTCACAGACATTGTATGTGCTATAATGTATCAGGGGCATTGCAGTGTGTAGCATAATGTATAACGGGCATTGCGATTCCTGGCATAATGTGTCACACGCATTACGGTGTGTGGAATAATGTGTCACAGGCATTACGGTGTGTGGCATAATGTGTCGGGGGCATTACGGTGTGTGGCATAATGTGTCGGGGGCATTACAGTGTGTGGCATAATGTGTAGGGGGCATTACGGTGTGTGCATATTGTGTCATGTGCATTATTGTCAGTGATCGCAAAAACGCGCTATGGCGCGTATTTTACCCAGAAACAGCCGCCCAGGACTCACATTTAGAAGATGAGCGGGTCCCACAGGACGCGCTCATCTGAATATGTGTTTGCATGTGCTAAGCCTGTCAGAGGAATGCAGGAGGTGACTGGCTGTTTCCTCGGCCAATCACCTCCTGTAGTCTCCATCCAATCACAGCCTGCAGCATCTCCCGCTTTGAATCCTGCTCCCCGCCAGCACATGAATCTGTGCTGCAGGGCTGACAGACTGGCCCCGCTCATCCGGCTCCACTGCCGCTCTGCCGCCAGCACCCTCCTCTGCGACTGGGAGTACAGCTCCGGATCTGCCCGCCGCCACCCCCCTACCCGGGACCCGCTCAACGCCCCACCGAGACCCGACAACTACCTTCCAGCAGGAGCCGGCCGGGCTGCGCAGCTCCCGCTGTAGGTAAGCAGTAGACAGTGCTGCATCGCCCCGCTTCACCTGGAGTAGCTGGTGCAGATGCGGGATGTCCGGGGGCTGCAAGCTCCGTGTGTGCAATGTGAGGCCGCTCAGAGTGTCAGGGCCTCACTGACACCATTTTTCTGACAGCACAGTGCAGTGAGTGCACTGGCACAAGTAGCCAGCCTGCGCCGCAGCATGAAGGAGCTATCTGTGAAATCGCAAGCAGAGGCTGGCAAGAAGGAGCTCCTCCGATCGCTTCCCCTGACGGGCTGGCCACTGCTAAATATACCAGTAATCAGTACAACTGTGCAGTGACACTGACTTTCTCATTGCACCTGGGGCTCCACTACTTTGACACAGTTGGAACTGATTATCGGTATATTTAGCAGTGGCCAGCCCGTCAGGGGAAGCGATTGGACGAGCTCCTTCTTGCCAGAGAACAGCCTCTGCTTGCGATTTCACATAGAGCTCCTCCAGGCTGCGGCTACTACAGGCGCAGTCTGGCTACTTGTGCCAGTGCACTCACTGCACTGTGCTGTCAGAAAAAATGGTGAGTGTCAGTGAGTTGCTGCTGGGGGCGGAACCACTTGTGTCAAACGGCTCCTTCGTGCAACTGGAGGTGATAAGTGAGTGGTTACTGCAATGTGCCTCAGTGCTCTACCAGGCGCATTGTGTATAATAACGTGCTCTACCAGGCGCATTGTGTATAATAACGTGTTCTACCTGGCGCAATGTGTATGATAACGTGCTCTACCTGGCGCAATGTGTATGATAACGTGTTCTACCTGGCGCAATGTGTATGATAACGTGCTCTACCTAGTGCAATGTGTATAATAACGTGCTCTACCTAGTGCAATGTGTATAATAACGTGCTCTACCAGGCGCATTGTGTATAATAACGTGCTCTACCAGGCGCATTGTGTATAATAACGTGTTCTACCTAGTGCAATGTGTATAATAACGTGCTCTACCAGGCGCATTGTGTATAATAACGTGTTTTACCTAGTGCAATGTGTATAATAACGTGCTCTACCAGGCGCATTGTGTATAATAACGTGTTCTACCTGGCGGAATGTGGCTGATAACGTGCTCTACCATGCGCATTGTGTATAATAACGTGTTCTACCTGACGCAATGTGTATGATAACTTGCTCTACCTAGCGGCAATGTGTATGATAACTTGCTCTACCTAGCGGCAATGTGTATGATAACATGCTCTACCTGATGCAATGTGTATGATAACTTGCTCTACCTAGCGGCAATGTGTATGATAACATGCTCTGCCTGGCGCAATGTCTATGATAACGTGCTCTACCTGGCGCAGTGTGTATAACGTGTTCTACCTGGTGCACTGTGTATGATAAAGTGCTCTACCTAGCGGCAATGTGTATGAAAACGTGCTCTACCTGGTGCAAAGTGTATGACGTGCTGTACCTGGTGCAAAGTGTATGACGTGCTGTACCTGGTGCAAAGTGCATGACGTGCTGTACCTGGTGCAAAGTGTATGACGTGCTGTACCTGGAGCAAAGTGTATGACATGATCTACCTGGATCAGTGTGCATAGGAGGTTCTACCTGGTGCAATGTGTATAAGCGCCACTACTGTGTGGTGTAATGTGAATTGACACTATTATGTGGTCACGCCCCTTCCCTATGGGGAATCTGCCTGCCGCTATGTATAAAAATGGGGAATCTGCCTGCCGCTATGTATAAAAATGGGGAATCTGCCTGCCGCTATGTATAAAAATGGGGAATCTGCCTGCCGCTATGTATAAAAATGGGGAATCTGCCTGCCGCTATGTGTAAAAAGGTAGAATCTGCCTGCCGTAATGTGTAAAAAGGGCACGCTATCTGCCGTTATGTGTAAAAGTGTATGGTGTCTGCCGTAATGTGTAAAATGGGGACACTGTCTGCCGTAATGTGTAAAATGGGGACGCTGTCTGCCGTAATGTGTAAAAAGTGCACGCTGTCTGCCGCTATGTGTAACGAGGGCACGCTGTCTGCCGCTATGTGTAACGAGGGCACGCTGTCTGCCATTGTGTAAAAAGTGTATGCTGTCTGCCGCTATGTGTAACGAGGGCACGCTGTCTGCCGTTATGTGTAAAAAGTGCACGCTGTCTGCCGTTATGTGTAAAAAGGGGAATCTGTTCGCTGTAAGGAGTAAAAGGGTCTCTACCTGGTGTAGTGGTGCTACTGTGCGGCGTAATTTGAAGAATGGAGACTACTGTGCACCGTTTTATGAATTGGTATTATTTTGTGGACACACCCCTTCCCCACGAAGCCACGCCTACGGCGCGCACTGCCCATGGGGTGGACTTGGATGGGATGGGGGGGGGGGGGGCCCAAAGCATTTTGTTGCACCTGGGCCCACCGCTTGCTTGTTCCGCCACTGAATGCGATAATTGAGTACATTGCACGGATATATAAATTATCACATGCAGGGACAGAGCTAGAGAGAAAGCTCTGTCCCTGCAAATGCCCGGCTTACTGGCGCCGCTGGATATTACCACGTCGCGACTACCCACGTGCCGCTCTGAGACCCCCCCACCGGTAATTATACTAACTTGTCCAGGAGCCAGTGACTGCTGCTTCCAGGAGGTTGCCGGGCGCTGTATTCTGCTGCTGTGACCCCCAGTGCTGTAAAGTGAACTGCCACTTTGCAGCATTCCTTTACTGAACAGGGGTCACAGCAACAGGAGGTCCTGATGCCCGGCAGCACTCACCGGAGCACCGATCATCGGTTCCTGGACGGGTATGGTTTAAAAAAAATTTGGCGTTTTTTTTTTAAGTTTTTTAAGGTGATCAGCATGTGTGTTCATCACATAGCTGATCACTCTGCTGGGGGGCAGAGAAAGCTGTGCAGAGGTACTCATATTGCAGTGCTGTGATTACGCCAGCTGATACTGATGTAATTATGACAGGGCACCCTGTGGTATTTATATATATATATATATATATATATATATATATATACTGTATATATTTTTTTTATAAATTCAGCCAGATCGCATTTCCCATTAAAAGTATGGGGAATGCGATCTGATTACTAAAAGAAATGCGAATTAAAGGATTTGGAGCAGTTTTTCGCGAAAACTGCTCCAAAAGCCCTTTAATACATTTGAACAAACTAAAATAATGTGAAAAGGGTGTGAAAACAGAAAAACACCCCTTTTCACATTATTTTTGTAAAAAAAAAGCATGATAAATTGATCCCTCAGTCATACAGCTGTATATTTTGGTATACAGGATGGGAATTACAAACACCAGTTTTATTTTATTTCTCTGATCTGAGAATTCAGGGAGTGTTTGTGCTATTGATTTATTGATTTTTCCTCTTTATTGTCCTACTGGATACATAAGGCCCATGAGCCTCTAAGACTTATGCCAGCTTGGAATGCTGACAGCCTATAAGATTGCTTTGGACCATGTTGGCACAATTTACGCCATGTCATTTATGACTGGGAAAAAAAGAAAGTAGGATGTGCATGTGATTTGATAGTGTGTGCAGCGATTAGGGATGGCCATCAATGATTCAAAATACACCATCGATGGTAGCTGCTTGCCCGATGGTTTCCCTCCTTGCTCCTCCCCTCCCTCTTCAGTCGTGCTTTTAGTGTACAGGGTTGCTAGGCTTCTGACTCTTGCATAAACTAAGCTGTCACTCACAACTCGGACCCGCCCTCTGCTTTGCACTGAAATAGCAATAGCCTCCGCGCATGTGCATAATCAACGATGGTAAAACCATCGATGATAATGCACATAACAGTTGCCTGCTATTGATGGATTGTAACACCATCACATCTATGGCAACCATCGATTTAGGCAACACCAATGGCCACCCCTAGCAGCGTTTAGCCAACCACATTGATCAGGACCTACGTCATCTGAGCATAAAATATTTTGTCAGAGGATAGCTCACAAGAGCATAACTATATATAAACTAGTGTATATGGTTGTTCTAGGGCCTGTCAGCATAGAGACCATATAAACCTAATGAGACTTCATAATGCATTTATCCAAATAGCTATAGGATTTGGAAAATAATGAGAATAAAATTAATCTATATCTAATTCAGAATTTTGTGCCAAACTGATACTAATGCAGATAGCATTATTGCTTTTTTTTATTACAAACTGTGGATGACGTAGCCATGCATGCTGGGAATTAGGGTGCATAGAGGATCTTATCATAATTTTGCTCTAATCACAGACATTTCTAGTTATTCCTCTGGCTGCACTTTGAGTTCAGTTGGGTTTGTTTTCCCTGGGCACGATGAGGGGAAAGGTTTGTGAAAATAAAGTTATATCACTGTTGTAATATGTACCTTACAATGAAATATTCTATTCTAAATTGTTCAGTTGTGAAAGGTTACTATAGTTACTCATTGTTGAGTAAGAATTCTATACATGTAAGTGATGTAACTGATACAAATGGCAGGAACCATTCATCGAGGCTGGAGTTCCTATTAAATGAAGCACTATTATACTTTGATACTTTAAGATGCCCTTTACTGTTTTATTCCTACTTCAAATGTAGAGCCAGCAAATAAACTACTGCCACTGACAGCAAGCACACAATTTCCATTAATGAGATAAGGGTCACATCTGCTAGAAATACATGCACATACAATGTATCAATCATTATTTTTAGCTTACAGTAGCATGCTTGTGTAGTGGATTTTGTAAATCACTCAGTCCTGCTGTATTTGTACACAGAATCATGCCTCATAAAGCTGTAACACAAACTGTACCAACTCATGTTCTTATCCAAGGTTGTTAGATAGTGCAGAATGAAGTAAGAGGAACACACTAGACTGGTAATCTTACAAGCCATAAGATAAGACTAACATAAGACTGTAAGACTGGTAATCTTAAGGCCCATATAGACGGGCCGATGCGAACCGCTCAGCACACATCTCTCCCGCCGCTCAGCACAGCACGATCTGTGCTGAGCGTGTGGGGGGAGACCGGGGGGGGGGGGGCGCTCATTTCACCCAGCGGGTGAAGTGAGCGACTCGCTAGATTGGCCTGCAGGCCAATCTAGCACCAGTGATAGCGATGCGCGGGGCTGCGCATCGCTATCGCTGTGAGGGGTACACACGGAGCGATAATGCTTAAATTTTAAGCAATCTAGTCAGATTGCTTAGAATATCGCTCCGTGAGTACCCCCCTTTACAAGCCATTTTATCGGAGGTGCATGTTAAATACATTTCCTATCTGACAGATGACCTGTTATCGGACCTGAACACAATAATACAGCATAGGAGTAACCAGATGGTGCAGACATATTTATCATTACTAAGCAAATAGCTCACCATCATTTACAGTGGGTAATTAGCACCTCCGTGTTCAAATGATGCTATCCTGGAGTGAAGGGGCACCCGATGGACAAGGACACTGCCTGACCAAGTTGGTACTTCCAAAGGTATATTCATGGTGTGGTAGAAAGATGATGTCTGTTACACTGATACTGCTCAATACATTGTTCATAAAATTATATTTAATGAGGTCTCCAACGTTAGATTATAACCTTCAGATTGCTTTTATGTGTTGCCTTGCAACTTTTACTAGTCAATACATTGCTTTCAATTACTTTTTCTGTGGTTTTTAGTACACCTAAACATGTACAGTATGTTACCAGCGTGATCATGTTTAAAAGACTAAAAACGACAGTGGGAAAATGAACAGTGGGAAAATAGCTATACTGTATGTTTTAAAACAAGCATCTAACAGGGTTTGAGGTATAAATCCAAAGAAGTCTACAGCCTTGTATGCTAATACCCACAAATAATATGGTGGGATACACCTATGTGCATGGTTTAGGCAAACTCATCTCTTTAGAGGAGGAGAATGGCAATACACCAAAAGGTCCATTCTCATCTGGTGGGAACTCTCGGCTGTGATGCATTAGTGATTCTCTGTGCTTAATTGGCTATAGTACTCTGCATGTTGTTTGGTGACATTTTCCTTACTTCACCAGGGAAACAGTGGGGCAGATGTATTAACCTGGAGAAGGCATAAGGAAGTGATAAACCAGTGATAAGTGCAAGGTGATAAACACACCAGCCAATCAGCTCCAATAAGCAAATGGAAAGTTAGGAGCTGACTGGCTGGTGCATTTATCACCTTGCACTTACTTGCACTTCCTTATGCCTTCTCCAGGTTAATACATCTGCCCCCATGTGTCTTAATCATGTTTATTGTAATTATCTATTTTCCTGTTTGTTATTTAACTTTCTGTGCAACTCCTTTCCCCTATGATACTGTATGTATCTCCCGTTTTTCTGTATCCAATTTCCAATGTGAAAATGAATATATGCAAACAAATAAACAAAAGGAATAGCCATTCTGAGTTGCTCTCATCCATATCACCTGTAGTGAAGCATTTTGATGCACTGGGTATGTGAGGAATGGAGGGTGCTTACTGAAGTAATGTCTAATGAATATAAAAATGATGTCAACAATATTTTATAGTCATAGCATTCATCATATCTCATCCCAAACATGACATTCTACAGCAGGGCCTGAGATGTTTACCATTAAAATACAACTGATCTAATGACTCTATATACAAAACGAAAGGGGCAAAAATGTCACCATCATTTCAGTAACTATGCTCAATAACATCTACAGGTGTGCCTACTCCATATTTATTAAGAAATGCCTTCTCTCTGACCTACTTCTCTAAACCAGTGCAATCTTCTGCAAATCCACAATCTTATTCCTCAAACCCATGTTCTTTGTCAGACATCTAGGTTAAGTTGTGTAAGCTTAGACACAACATATCTGTGTACTGTGCCAAGATCTTTTTGCACTTCACAAATGACATCCATCATAGCACTCTATAAAAACTCTGTAAGTCCATTACTGGACACCCACTCATATGGCCTGCCTCCTAAATTGCAAATATTGTAAGCTAAAGTTTTCCAAACTAGGACGATAGCCAATTAGCCGGAAAATTACTGTGGCTAATTGATCACCCAAGGCCTATCCAATTAGCTTCGTAAACCAGCAGTTATTGCTGATTTTTTTCACCTGCCCGAGGCAGAAGAAAAAAAACGTATTAAATTATCCATTTTTGCAATCGCAACCATGAAAACACATGGGTCTGGGAACTTGTCCCGTAACCTATGTATTTTCGCCCAAAAACCGGTCATTTTCTCAGAAGAAAAAAAAAGGGTTATAGTTGGATTGCCCAATAATGACCATCGGGCACAAATCACAGTGATAGCCCGTTTTTTTTTTTGTCTGAAATTTTTTTGTGAGTAATTGGATACCCCTCTTAAGCTTTTCTCTTGAATATTACTTTTACTAATATAATGTAATTATATATAATCCCTTTCAATAAGGGTTGCCGGGCCCTGCGGTTACACAAATATCACAATCTGTACTTTCCTAAATATTAAGCTGCCATAAAGCATCCATGCTGTATTACATATAAGTTGATATACTGTCAGTTAATTACAGAATACAGATATAAGTTGATTACAGAATCTGTTCCAACTACTGCAATTTATAGCACACGAAAATGAGGTTATATCTGGCTTTGTTTGGTGCATTGTTCCTGTTTTCCCTTGTGTAAATTGCCTCTCACCGAACAAGAACTTGCTGCAGAGTCATGTAAACATCACTGATCGCTTCACATTATGCATTAGAAACACTCTCCTGAGACAAAGATACTGTATACTGCATGTGTCATCTGTGGGGTTTTTAAGATGCATGAGTCACCGTTCCTAAGGGAATACCTGATTATTATTATTCTTTTTTAACTGAACCTATGTTAAGAAAAATGTTGCAGGAAATCAGCTATTTTATTTCAATACCAGCAGCCATATTGTGTATGAAGAAAAAAGAGGTAGGAAGCAAATATTTTAGTATGATAGTATAACTATCGATTAGATAAAAAATATGTTCTTGAACTGTATTTAACAAATTTCTGTAAGTCTGTTGAAATATACTGTCACGTTCTCCATCAGATACCAGTTTTGCCAGACCTTCCCTTTTAGCTTAGTTTAAAAGTCATTTCAATAATTGGAATCTAGTTTGTGACGACACCTCACCTCATTTTCATTTATCTAGTGATAACTCATTAGTTGTACACAGTGATGCACAAGTGTCTATTTCTATGTACACAGTGATACACCAGTGAGGGGCAATACAAACATGGACAGTAAGCTTTCAAGGCAAGGTTTACTCTAACTTGAATAAGGGTTACATTTAGTGGTCTTCTTTTTCTTTTTATATATACAAATTTCACAGAAATACAATTAACTGTGCTGTAGGCTCTCACACCTGCATAAAAGTGTATAATTGTAGGCTACATACATTCTGAAACATTCTCGTGTTATTTTGGGACACTAGTGTGTAACAATGTTAATAAGGGACTCTAGTGTGTTGTGTAACGTGAATGAGGGACACTACTATGCGGTGTAATGTGAATAAGGGGTACTACTGTGTGACATCATTTGAATTGGGGGTACTATTGTGTGCTCACGCCCCTAAGACATATCCCCTGTTTCAGTATGTGCACTGTCACTATTTCATCGTCACCAATATGCTCCCATTTATTGAATATTTGCTATTATAGGCTTTTTAAGTTTAGATTCTGGCATCTCCTTTTTGGACAAAATATAGTAGTTAAGATGAGGAGAACTCTTTTATGGATTATGTATGGTCATTATTATTTCTTAATACAGTATAAAAAAAAACAAGATATGAACATTGTATTAGTATACATTAATAAAATCTAGAACGGAGTAAAATCAAGTAGGACCGGGATAAATTATATTTATCTGCATTCCTTGAAAATTAAAATCCTTTGTGTTAGTCCTGTTATTATCAATGAAAACATAAAAACAGTCACTTCAACTGGCTTACATAATATGAGGCTCTGGGAATATGTCTTTAATCTTATTGCAAGTACCTCTAGGGAAGAAATATTTGTAGGCGTTAAATCCAGGCATTCTAGAGCAGTTCTTAGAGCCTAAACGCCCTTTAACGCTGATAGCTCAAATAAATATTGTACGTGACTGGAACTTTACACACTAGCATCCAACAGTTTTTCACTTTGCATCAATGTCTATGTTGCCTGCAGTGTTTAAGAGTGTTAACATACTACGCTAGTGGGAGGCTTTGAGAACTGTTAAAAGAGAGGACAAGTATAAGATTTTGTTTTTGTGTTTAACTTGTATGTTTTTCAATATTCTTTTGTGTAGGACCTTAATATTTCATTTGAAAAAAAAAAACAGCCAGTGATCCCCTAAACAAGATGCATTTTATCAGTATCCAACATCTCTTTGTACGGTGTGCGTATCATCGGGATCCCGGCTGTCACAATAACGATGCCAGGAACCTGACGGGGGCACCATTCCGCCGCCGGTATACTGGCGAGGTAGGTGATTCCCCCACTGTGGATGTCCACAACACCCTTAGAGAGAGAATAGAACCTACGCTCACCACTGAGTCTACAAGGAGCGCTCACCCCCCTGCCGACATTCTACCACTCAGGATGCCGGTGTCGGTATCCCGTACGGTGATAACACATACCGCACCCCTTGGTACAGTATACCTGTATGTCCTAGACAAATACAGCAGAACGCCATCTCACACATAATACATAAGGGCATTTTATTGTAATAATGCAAATCTGTTAGTCCAAGAGGTATCAACATACAGTACATTTTAACACTGCACTTAGCACTTCTCTGTGTGCTCCGTTCTGTTGTGGAGGTTGGTGGGGACCAAATGAATTTGTCAAATAGTGAAATAAATCTATTCATGCCCTAATGCGTTTACTGTAGCTCTTTAGGGAAAATAACTAATGCATGAAGTCAGAAAACTATAGTGCTGTGCAATTCAGAACCAATGCTGCACAGTCAGCAGTCTTCTCATAGGCTACAATTGTATTGTTTGGAAAACTGTAAAACACTGCCCTTTGGTTATTTCTTCTGAGAGACAATTAACCTTTACAGAAAATGGAACCAGGCTTAGCAGCTCCTCTCCTTTCACCTTCTTTGGAATGGCATGAGTCACTAGCTGCTTAAGACAAATTTGAAACATAATTTAATTAGGAATCATCTTTATTTATTAGATGAAGGGATGTCACAGATTTGCTGTTTACAAAAATTTTCACTGATTTTGAAAAACAAACTAATTGTGATTGTAGGTTCTCATGGCTGAGTTTTTGCCTCAAAAAAATCATTCATAATGTATGAAGGTACAGTACTTTCTAGGAAAGAAAAGGATCACAAAGAAATTAACAGTTTTTAAAGAAAATGTACAAATGTCAATTACTTGACGAGGTGCTGAGTTTCTTTCAGTTCTACTGGATCGCCATGTAACAAGGTGTTCTCATACCAAGGAAAAAACATGAACTACTAATTAAAAAGAGAGGACAAGGTAGGAATGAGGGGAAATGAGGGTGGAGTGAAGAGAGCGGGCAAGGGACTGGAATAGTGGAACAAGGTCTGTGGTGTGCATGGGCATGTACACTGGGCAGGGAGAAAGAGAGGGGATGGTATGTGCTGGACTGGGAAGAGAGTCTCTCTCTCTGTCTGATGTGCTGCTAACCCAAGCCCCTCCATCTTGCTCGGGCCTGGGTAAGTAGTACCCGCTCGGCCATCCTCTCGGTGCCCCCTGGCATAAGACAGTTATACTGGCCACAAGATGTAAACAGTGTCTACATGAGCATGGAGTATGGGGTACATGCTTGACACTCGCTGTATACTTTTAATTTTTATAGAGTATATGATTTAGGCAATTCTGCTGCACACTGGTTGCAAGTAGGGGGCTTGTGGCTGCAGAAGCACATTATGACAGACATGGGTACCCTCTGATGTGCAAGGGCATGGTACTGTATGTAGTAGACATAGGTTATGCAATAAACAGTTTCTATTTTTCTCTAATTTGCATGTTTGTTTGTTTTTTGTTTGTTAACTATGTACTCAGCCATAAGTAGATCTGTGTTTACACAACCTAGTTATGCCATATTATAAGATGCAAAACAGTAATAAATGACATGAGGAGCCGCTTAAAGTGATACGATTGTAAAATAAATAAATATTAAAATTAGCAGATATCAAAATAGGATGCATATGAATTCTTCAATTAAATAAGGGGGAATTCAGTTACCCGTGATCCCGTGTTCACAGTAAAAAAAAAAATATCACAATAAATACCCGATTTACTGCGATTTTTTTTGTAATTTAATTACCCTGAAAAAATAAACTATGGTAAATCGGGTATTTACTGTGATTTTTTTTTTTTGTGAGAAAATACAGGTAACCTTGAACTTATCACGCATCCATGTGTTTATCGCGAATGCGAAAAAGACGACAGTTAGGGATTTTCTGTCTCCTGCCTCTGGCAGGTGATTCAATATCCTTGATAGTGCCAGCTATTGGGGATTACTGATTACTCCCCAGGGATCAATTAGCTGGCGTAATGTACTGTGGCTATTTGAATTCCCACCATAATAAGACAGCCCTGTATTTAATTGCCTCTCCAATTATTATTGTGGACATGAGCAATATACACCAATGTGCTTCAGGTGTACACATTGGGCCTAATTCATGTTTATATGCAAATGCAATTGCGATTCTCTAGGCTACGGAGCTGCTAATGTTAGCAAGGAACACTGTCGACCAGGAATGAAAAGAGACACCCACCAGAACCATCACAAGCTCAGTTGCAATTGCGTACACATTAGCAGACTATGGGGGTATTCAATTTGTGCTGTTTTTTCGACTTGTTGAAAAAAGTCTACTTTCGCCAGTTTGCAGGTCAAATTCACATTAGACCTATTCAAAGCCCAGCCTGATTTTTCGATTTGTTGAAAAATCCAGGGGGCAAAAACCATGTGGATTGGCTAATTTGCCGCCGATCCACATGTTTTGTCAAATTCGCAGTCGTTTGACAGTTTTTGGTCCGTTTTCACCCATGCTAGTTCGACAAAAATAAATAAATCGAAAAGGCATGGCGAAAATGCAGCAAACACCTGTCGAAAACACCTGCTATTGAATAGCCAACGGTTCAGTTAGTGCCAGTTTTCTGACTGTCTGAAATCTCGGCACTAATTAAATACCCCCCTATACGTGATTACAGACAACAGGCATAAAACTGTTATTGCATCAACAGGAGGTTCTAGCATGTAATAGTCTGCAGAGATTGAATACTTTGGTAAGCAGCAGTTTTTCAGTTTACATTAAAAGAGCTTTTGCAATAAAACTGTCTGGAACAATTTGTGTGTCATTTGTATTACAGACATACTGGATCTGGTAATTTGGTAGGGGGTTGAAACTTTAGCAAGTCATATTATGCATATTTAGTATTGCTACTTATAATATTATCTTGTACTATTATTTTGAACCATTGTGCATGTTTTCTACAAGGTTCTTAGTATTTCCCTTGTTAGTGGTGGATTGTTTACTTTCTTTATATACTGTAGCAATTGCGCTGTGTCATATCTCTGACCGTATGCTCTATGATGACCTCATGGGACCCAACGAGGTGCGCTATGCAGCGTGTCGTATCACCAGGATGAAGTCTTTTATAAAGGTAATTGTGCTTATATTTACTATGTATCCCTGAAGAAAGTTAATTAAGAAGATCTTTGGAACATAATACACAGGGTGAAGCATAAATGTGGAAAAACCCTTATAGAAAGGAAATGAGAAAGAAATATTAATCCAGTGTCTACATATATGATATGGGAGTGGGGGGAAATTTTTTAGGATATGTCACCAGCTGTCTTTTGTACAGAGATGCCCACTGCAGGCTTCCCAGATCTACTGCTTGCATATAAAGATGCAGCTTTGAATGATCATCAATTGCACCATCAGACCTCTGTGCAACCTGTTCCTCAGAATATCAGCTGCAACTAAGACTTTGTGGCTGAAGAGACAAAATGGTCATGCAACATCTACATTTTATTCACCACTCCTCTGTTACCTCCTCCAAATGGCCATTGTCTGCCAATCACTCTGCATCCTAATCCACACTATGGCTGCCATCTCAAGTCCATTGCAGTGCATGAGCAGTGAGACTCAAATACATGTGCAGCACAAAAAACATTTTCCATTGTGAAAATATCAGAATTGCATCCCCCTCCAATCAGGCCCTTTGAGAGCTACAATATATACATATAATAGTAACATGAGATTTTGTATTATTATATTTTGATTCTTTTCTTAATAATTGCAGACGTTAGCTTTTTTCCAGACAGCTGATTAATATAATGCAGCTGATTATGCCCTTTAAAAAGAAGTCAGTGTGCACAAGGAATCATCTTTGAAAAAGTGCATGGAACAAGTGTGAAACGTGTCAGGTCTGGGGCTAGGCTGGACTAACTTTAGCGATCTCATTCTTTTAGCCTGGTTGTAGCAATGTCATTTTTACTAAGCCTTGCATTTACATTATCTACAAATACAGCAAAAAGGACTGACTTTGGCTTACCATTTTCCCTGCAGCAGAGTTGGTCTTCTCAGTGGGAGGCATGACCTGTACCAGGCTGCCGGCATGCATATAACCTGCTTTATCCATCTTCCTGATGCTTGGAGCTCCTAATCCCCTAATACTGAACTCGCTGTATACATGAGGATAGCCATTTACATTTTGCTGCTAACAGCTTTGATTTAACCTATTTGTCAGCTTACAGAGGTGAATTACTTAGTGGGAAACATGACATTTATTGTGCTGCTGTCATGCAGCTTACCCACCTATACCACCTAGATACGTTTTGGAGTTCTCATCTCTAACTACAGGACACGCTCTGCTTTACAGACCACACACCTTGCTGCCAACAACTTCATTCTACCCATTCTTCTGTCAGTCTGGGGACTTTGCTTTCACATCTTACAGTGCTGCATCTAAAATATCAAGCTTCTGCTTCAATTTAGATGTGATACTGACACTTTCGCCGCCAGGACCCGGGGAGCCGGGTCCTGGCGGCGAACACACCTGAACACACTTGGTGAGGGGTTATAAGGTAAGCTGTTTGATTTTGTATGTGTATCCTGACGAAAATTCTGTGGAATTGAAATGTTGAAACAAGCCCTTTTGTGGTATGATTTATTCCTGAATCTATCAGCCGTGAGTGCCGCCTCTCTGTTTATGTGTGTCTGCTCTTTTGCTGTGGAGGGCACTGGGCCTATCGATGTGTTCTATTATACGAGTGCCGGTCCATATGTTCACTATATATATATATATATATATATATATATATATATAGTGTTCACGCTAGGCTGTTTTAGCAGGGCGCCGCGTCCTGCCCGATTTTGTAAGGGCAAAACCCACCCTGCTCTTTCTGCGGCGCCCTGCTAAAATGGCCGCCTGCTTCCTGCCCTCCCAGCATGTAAAGATGCCATGTGCATGCGCGCGGCATCCATTCACGCTGAGAGAGAGCTTGGGGGAAGCCCAGCACCTCCGTAGGTGCTGGGCACGCCCCCAACAGTGATGCCGCCCATGCCCCCTTTTCTTACGTAATGACCCCGCCCCCTATTTTGCGTGGCCACGCTTGTGCCCCTCTAGGTTCGGCGCCATGCCCTGCCCGGATTCTAGAGTGAACACTATATATATATATATATGCATATACACACATACATATATATATATATATATATATATATATATATATACACACACACACACAGCAGAGGATTCACTCTCTATACAGCAGTCAGGGTCCGGGGCAGCCAGTGCTGCTTGCTAACACTTTCCTCCTCACACAGGTATACAGTACACTGGCCCCCTCATTCCTCACTGTGATTGCCAGTCATGGCTTGTAAGGAAGGTTACAGAGTGCAGGGTGAGAAGATAGAGGCGCTATGCAGTGCTGCCTGCGCCCACCCCAGCTGGTAACCTGTAATAGCCCTGTCTCTTTTTTACCTCCCCTCCTCCTGGCTCTTCTGTATCGTTTGAGCAGCTCCTGCTGCTGCTGCCTCCGTGGATCTCCTCCGCCCGGCTCCCGCACACACAATCCCCGTTTTGGCGCTGCACAATCCGAATTTATGCGGACTGGTCACCAGAGGCATTGACAATGCTGCAGGCACTGGGGGAGAGGGAGGGGTGCACAGCCGCACAGTGGAAGGAGAGGGACAGCTGCAGCGGCGCCACCACCAATTAGTGCGCTGCTTCGGCTCCCGAGTCCCCCTCCCTCCACGTCCTTCTCTCCTGCTTCCGGCACTGCTGCTCCTATCTGACCGCTTGTAATGAGTCAGTTTGACTCATTACAAAGCCGCTGTGTAAATTAACGGGGATGCGGCCAGTTGCGCCCCCAGGGCGACTGCGCTGTGTGCCAGGCACACCTGGCACACACGTAGGTATGGCTTTGCCTGCTTGAGTACAGCTAGTAAGACAAACACACTGTTCAACAACAGTGAAAAACATATTTAGTGATCTTTAAGGTGACAGAGTCATTTGTGCAAGTGAAATTGAGTTACATGGAAAGGACTGAGCTCATTTATCCAAGGAACCCTTACTACTAAGTAAGCTGTATTTGTTGAAAGACACTAAAATACCTCCACTAGTTTCATCCTCTTTGCATAGACTGAGTTATAGTGACATTCTTGTTAACCCAGGATTCATCGTATTCACATGTGCAATCACCCCCACTGAAAAACTGTGGCACTTCAGGATTTAAAGAGAGCTCCAACATTATTTGCCTGTGAAGATTGAAACATCCTTGTTAGGGAAAGCTAGGAATATAGAAACTGTTACTGTGAATTGTATTTTTCATCACTCTTCTCATCACCACATTATTATTGTGTCATATTGGAATAAGTATATATCTGTGATTATATTTTTTGCCCTTTTGAATTACTAATTGTTTTCTGCATGTCAGTAGCTAAAGTCAACTGTAATTTAACAATCTTGTTTGATGCCATATCATTCTTGTGATGATCTAATTTTTAACAAACTAATCGTCCTCTTAATCCACAGTTGATTGTGGATCAATAAAAAGACATCCTGATGGAATTGCTGTCTCATTCCTGTTATGTATCAACCTACCTCTATGAGCCAGGTACTACAAACAAGGTACGGGGAAGAACACTTTAGGGAAAAGGTCCGTTATCTGTGATACCTCTTCCAACCACTTAGATATACCCGCCAACCCCGGGGTGTTACAATTCCAATAAATACAGAGCTGACTGATTTAGTATATTTTATTTCATAATTGTGCTCCTCTCAATGGGCCTGATTCAAAGTTAGGATCAAATAAAAAAAAAAAGAACAGAGATTCTGCCTGCAGGATGCCATTTTGGGTAGCCATGGGGTGATGGTGAGAGAACTAAGCTAGTTACGACCCGGATTGCAATGCAAGTGGTGTAAATGCACAATTTTTTTTTTTGCATGAAGGGTAAATACTGGATGCGTTTGTATTAAGCAAACTAATTCAGGGTAATTTCGTTTTTAAACTTAACTTAGTTAAAAATAGTCTAGTACATGCTGCTCTCAAATTTAAATTCCTCAACATATTTTAACTCTGCCTCACCTGCAGTGTAACATGGTTTTGCCAAGATGCAAATTGTTTCTTATTTTGCTCTTTTTCTATATTTGGTCCTATGAATAAAGAACACTGTAGCTGTCCTGCCACAACGTAGGCCCAAAAAAACTTTCCTTAGAAGAGGGACACCACTGATATAGGGTGTTCCAACATCAGGTAATAGCTTTATTGCCTCTTTATATAAAACTTCCCTGAACAATCATTTGAGAGCTACAGAGTAGCTGAGGCTAACCCCATGTGTCCGCCTTTTTCTATCCACAGTGATATTTTTCAGTTCTGCAGACAAGAACGTGCCAGATGCAGCTTGGCAAGACCAGCAATGCTCATTAGCAAGACATGTGCAACAGAGCACATCATTCTAAATATACAATATTGTACTTTAATTATAGTGGATAGGGTATGGTTATCGACCATCGATGATCTATGACAGATGGCAAGTGTTTTGTATGTGTGTGTGTGTGTGTGTGTGTGTGTGTGTGTGTGTGTGTGTCTTTATTAATCAATGCCACAATACTGATGTCACAGCATCATTGGCAGCACCGGATGTTGAGGCAAAAAAAAAAAAAATTAATCAGCTCCAGACTGATGGCTGAGGTCTGCACATGTACAACACTCAACCATCGATGGCTTTCTATGGATGGTTTAAAATTTGACCATCAACCATCGATGGTACAGCTTTCCATTGCCGTCACTATAGTGGATTATTTATGACCTGCATACAATGGACCTCATTTGCAAAGCGCAGTGTAAAATGCTTTCGTTTCATACTGATGCAAATAGATGGTGACGAGTAATGGTTTGTGATTCTGCACCAGTCTTCGTATTATGGGCCTAATCCAGATCTGTTCACTCGCTAGCGTTTTTCGCTGCTCAGCGATCAGGCAACTACTGTGCATGCGTATACACCGCAATGCGCAGGCGCGTCGTACGAGTACAAAGCGGATCGTTGCTGTGCACTGGTTCTAGCAAAGAATCCATTCGCACAGCCGATTGCAAGGAGATTGACAGGAAGAGGGCGTTTGTGGGTGTCAACTGACCGTTTTCTGGGAGTGTTTGGAAAAATGCAGGCGTGTCGAGGCGTTTGCAGGGCGGGTGTCTGACGTCAATTCCGGGCTCGAATAGGCTGAAGGGATCGCAGCGGCTGAGTAAGGTCAGAGCTACTCAGAAACTGCACATGCTGTTTTTGTACTGCTTGGCTGCACATGCGTTCGCACACATGCAAAGCTAAAATACACTCCCCTATAGGTGGTGTCTATCTGTTCGCAGCGCTGCAAAAAATAGCTAGCGAGCGAACAGATCTGAATTAGGCCCCATATGTACTAAATATATTGAGAACCAAATTTGGACAATATATTGGGAAACTAAGCCCTAAATATATCAGCTTGGTGGTGCGCCCTGAGTCAGAGATACAAATTGAAACAGGAAGAAGGAAAAGAAGACTCTTATGTAGGCGCACTCAATGGGGGAGATTCAATTGTTTGAACGTCAGTTGGGAGTGTTTTTTCCTATCTAATAGACAGGAAAAAACAGACTTTTCAAACATTTGAATTGCACCCTTTGTGTTACATAGAAAAAAGTTTAGGTATTAGGAATCTAAAACATAACTTTCTCTAACGTCCTAGAGGATGCTGGAACTCCGTAAGGACCATGGAGAATAGACGGGCTCCGCAGGAGGCATGGGCACTTTAAGAAAGACTTTGGACTCTGGGTGTGCACTGGCTCCTCCCTCTATGCCCCTCCTCCAGACCTCAGTTTTAGACTGTGCCCAGAGGAGAATGGGTGCACTGCAGGGAGCTCTCCTGAGTTTCCTGCTTAGAAAGCTTTTTTGTTAGGATTTTTTCTCTTTTTCAGGGAGCACTGCTGGCAACAGGCTCCCTGCATCGAGGGACTGAGGAGAGTGGAGCAGACCTACCTAAATGATAGGCTCTGCTTCCTCGGCTACTGGACACCATTAGCTCCATCGGGAGTGAACACAGGTTCGTCCTGGACGTTCACCCCAGAGCCGCGCCGCCGTTCTCCTCACAGAGCCAGAAGAAACGAAGACAGAAGACGTCTCAGGCGGCAGAAGCCTTCGGTGCTTCACTGAGGTAACGCACAGCACCGCAGCTGTGCGTCATTGCTCCCATACACCTCACACACTCCGGTCACTGTAAGGGTGCAGGGCGCAGGGGGGGCGCCCTGGGCAGCAATAAAACACCTCTCCTATGGCAAAAGTCTATATACATGTACAGGTGGGCACTGTACATGTATATAAAAGAGCCCCCGCCATTTTTTTGTAAGTTTGAGCGGGACAGAAGCCCGCCGCTGAGGGGGCGGGGCTTCTCCCTCAGCACTCACCAGCGCCATTTTCTCTCCACACCACCGCTGAGAGGAAGCTCCCCGGACTCTCCCCTGCTTGACAGTGACACACGGTGAAAGGGGGTTTTAAAGTAGAGGGGGGGGGCACATTATTGGCGTTTATACATAAAGCAGCGCTACTGGGTAAACAATCTGTGTTTTTCTCCAGGGTTATATAGCGCTGGGGTGTGTGCTGGCATACTCTCTCTCTGTCTCTCCAAGGGGCCTCAGGGGGAACCTGTCTTCAGAAAAGAGATTCCCTGTGTGTGAGAAGTGTGTCGGTACGTGTGTGTCGACATGTTTGACGAGGAAGGCTCACCTAAGGAGGACGGGGAGTGCATGATGGTCAGGTCGCCGTCGGCAACGCCGACACCGGACTGGGTGGATATGTGGAATGTCTTGAATGCAAATGTAAATTTACTGCATAAATGATTAGACAAGGCTGAAGCTAGGGATCAGTCAGGTAGTCAGACCATGCCTGTCCCTGTGGCACCAGGACCTTCGGGGTCTCAAAAACGCACCATATCCCAGATCACTGACACAGATACTGACACAGATACTGACTCTAGTGTCGACTATGAGGATGCAAAATTACAGCCAAAGGTGGCGAAAGGTATTCGTTACATGATTATTGCCATTAAAGAGGTTTTGCATATCACTGAGGAACCCCCTGTCCCTGACACGAGGGTACACATGTATAAAGGGAAAAAGCCTGAGGTCACTTTTCCGTCCTCATTTGAACTAAGCGACTTGTGCGAAAAGGCTTGGGAATCTCCAGATAGGAGACTACATGTTCCCAAAAGGATTCTTATGGCGTATCCCTTTCCACAAACGGACAGGATACGATGGGAATCTTCGCCGAAGGTAGACAAGGCGCTGACACGCTTATCCAAGAATGTGGCACTGCCTTCTCAGGATACAGCTTCCCTCAAGGATCCTGCTGATCGTAAGCAGGAGGTTACCATGAAGCACATTTACACACATTCCGGTACTATCGTCAGACCGGCTATGGCATCGGCCTGGGTGTGTAGTGCTGTCGCAGCATGGACAGATTACTTATCTACGGAACTTGACACCCTAGATAAGGATACCATTCTAAATGACCCTAGAGCATATCAAAGATGCTGCTTTATATATGAGGGGTGCTCAAAGAGACATTTGTTTACTAAGCTCCAGAATAAATGCTATGTCTATTTCTTCTAGGCGACTCCTGTGGACCCGACAGTGGACGGGGGATGCCGACTCAAAGCGGCATATGGAGTAGTTGCCTTACAAGGGGGAGGAGTTGTTTGGAGAAGGCCTCTCGGACCTTGTCTCTACTGCTACGGCCGGTAAATCGAATTTCTTACCTTATGTCCCCCAGCAGCATACTAAAAAGGCACCTCATTATCAAATGCAGTCCTTTCGTTCCAACAAAAGCAAGAAGGTACGGGGATCGTCCTTCCTTGCCAGAGGAAAAGGCAAGGGAAAAAAGCTGCATGCAGCTAGTTCCCAGGAGCAGAAGTCCTCCCCTACATCTGCAAAGTCCACCGCATGACGCTGGGGCTTCCCGGGGGAGTCAGCTCAAGTGGGGGCACGTCTTCGATTTTTAAGCCAGGTCTGGGTTCACTCACAGGTGGATCCCTGGGCTATAGAGATTGTTTCTCAGGGATACAGGCTGGAATTCGAAGACGTGCCTCCTCGCCGGTTTTTCAAATCGGCTCTGCCAGCTTCCCAGAGAGGGAGTTAGTGTTGACTGCAATTCAAAAATTGTATCTTCAACAGGTGATAGTCAAAGTTCCTCTTCTCCAGCAAGACCGGACGGTTCGGTCAGGCCCATTTTGAATCTAAAATCCCTGAACTTGTACTTGAAAAAGTTCAAGTTCAAGATGGAATCGCTCAGATCGGTCATCGCCAGCCTGGAGGGGGGGGATTGGATGGTGTCCCTGGACATAAAGGATGCATACCTTCATGTTCCGATTTTCCCTCCTCACCAGGCATTCCTGAGATTTGCAGTACAGTACTGTCATTACCAATTTCAGACGTTGCCGTTTGGGCTTTCCACAGCCCAGAGAATTTTCACCAAGGTAATGGCGGAAATGATGGTGTTCCTGCACAAGCAGGGTGTCACAATTATCCCATACTTGGACGATCTCCTCATAAAGGCGAGATCTCGGGAGAAGTTGCTGGACAGCGTGTCGCTGTCGGTGAGGATGTTGCAGGGGCACGGCTGGATTCTCAATATACCGAAGTCCCAGCTAGTCCCTACAACGCGCATGACCTTTCTGGGTCTGATTCTAGACACAGACCAGAAAAAGGTTTTTCTTCCGATGGAAAAGGCTCAGGAGCTCATAGCCCTGGTCAGGAACCTATTAAAGCTAAAAAAGGTTTCAGTGCATCACTGCACGCGTGTCCTGGGGAAGATGGTGGCATCGTACGAGGCCATCCCCTTCAGAAGGTTCCATGCGAGGACCTTTCAATGGGATCTACTGGACAAATGGTCCGGGTCCCATTTACAAATGCATCAGAGGATCACCCTGTCTCCCAGAGCCAGGGTATCTCTCCTGTGGTGGCTGCACAGTGCTCACCTCCTAGAAGGCCGCAGGTTCGGAATTCAGGACTGGATCCTGGTGACTACGGACGCAAGCCTCCGAGGTTGGGGAGCAGTCACACTGGAAAGAAATTTCCAAGGTCTCTGGTCGAATCTAGAGACTTGTCTCCACATCAACGTCCTGGAGTTGAGGGCCATATACAACGCCCTACGCCAGGCGGAGGCATTGCTTCGGGACAAACCGGTTCTGATTCAGTCAGATAATGTCACAGCAGTGGCTCATGTAAACCGCCAAGGCGGCACAAGGAGCAGAGCGGCCATGGCAGAAGCGACCAGGATTCTTCGCTGGGCGGAAGGCCCTATCAGCTGTATTCATCCCAGGGGAGGACAACTGGGAAGCGGACTTCCTCAGCAGGCACGACCTGCATCCGGGAGAGTGGGGACTTCATCAAGAAGTCTTCGCACAGATCGTGGGTCGGTGGGGACTGCCTCAGATAGACATGATGGCGTCCCGTCTCAACAAAAAGCTAAAGCGGTATAGCGCCAGGTCAAGGGACCCTCAGGCGGTAGCAGTGGACGCTCTAGTGACACCTTGGGTGTTCAGATCGGTCTATGTGTTCCCTCCTCTACCTCTCATACCCAAGGTGTTGAGAATTATAAGACTAAGAAGAGTAAGAACAATCCTCATTGTTCCAGATTGGCCACGAAGGACTTGGTATCCGGATCTGCAAGAGTTGCTCACAGAAGATCCGTGGCCTCTTCCTCTAAGACAGGACCTGCTGCAGCAGGGGCCCTGTCTGTTCAAAGACTTACCGCGGCTGCGTTTGACGGCATGGCGGTTGAACGCCGGATCCTAGCGAAAAAAGGTATTCCGGAGGAGGTCATTCCTACCCTGATCAAGGCTAGGAAGGACGTGACATTGAAACATTATCACCGTATATGGTGAAAATATGTTTCTTAGTGTGAGGCCAGGACTGCTCCTACGGAGGAGTTCCATTTGGGTCGTCTGCTTCACTTCCTGCAAACAGGGGTGACTTTGGGCCTAAAATTAGGGTCCATAAAGGTCCAAATTTTGGCCTTATCCATTTTCTTTCAAAAGGAATTGGCTTCTCTTCCTGAAGTACAGACATTCGTGAAGGGGGTGCTGCATATTCAGCCTCCTTTTGTACCTCCGGTGACGCCGTGGGATCTTAATGTGGTATTAAGTTTCCTCAAGTCACCTTGGTTTGAACCACTCACAACAGTGGAGTTGAAATATCTCACTTGGAAAGTGGTCATGTTGTTGGCCTTGGCTTCTGTGAGGCGTGTTTCGGAATTAGCGGCTTTGTCACATAAAAGCCCCTATCTGGTTTTCCACGTGGATAGGGCAGATTTGAGGACTTGTCCTCAATTTCTGCCTAAAGTGGTCTCTTCTTTTCATATGAATCAACCTATTGTCGTGCCTGTGGCTACACGGGACTTGGAGGATTCCGAGTCCCTTGATGCGGTCAGGGCTTTGAAGATTTATGTGGCCAGAACAGCAAGGGTTAGGAAAACTGAAGCGCTGTTTGTTCTGTATGCAGCCAACAAAGTTGGCGCGCCTGCTTCAAAGCAGACTATTGCTTGCTGGATCTGTAACACAATTCAGCAGGTGCATTCTACGGCAGGATTGCCATTGCCTAAATCGGTTAAGGCCCATTCCACTAGGAAGGTGGGCTCGTCTTGGGCGGCTGCCCGAGCGGTCTCGGCATTACAGTTGTGCCGAGCAGCTACTTGGTCGGGGTCAAACACACCTTGGCAAAGTTCTATAAATTTGATACCCTGGCTGAGGAGGACCTCCTGTTTGCTCAATCGGTGCTGCAGAGTCATCCGCACTCTCCCGCCCGTTTGGGAGCTTTGGTATAATCCCCATGGTCCTTACGGAGTCCCAGCATCTTCTAGGACGTTAGAAAAAATACGATTTTACACTTACCGGTAAATCTATTTCTCGTAGTCCGTAGAGGATGCTGGGCGCCCGTCCCAAGTGCGGACTTCTTCTGCAAGACTTGTATATAGTTTTTGCTTACATAAGGGTTATGTTATAGTTTCATCGGTTTAGACCGAGACTATGTTGTTTGTTCATACTATTAACTGGGTAGTTATCACAAGTTATACGGTGTGATTGGTGTGGCTGGTATGAATCTTGCCCTGGGATTCCCAAAAATCCTTTCCTCGTACTGTCCATCTCCTCTGGGCACAGTTTCTCTAACTGGGGTCTGGAGGAGGGGCATAGAGGGAGGAGCCAGTGCACACCCAGAGTCCAAAGTCTTTCTTAAAGTACCCATGCCTCCTGCGGAGCCCGTCTATTCTCCATGGTCCTTACGGAGTCCCAGCATCCTCTACGGACTACGAGAAATAGATTTACCGGTAAGTGTAAAATCTTATTTTTATTGATTACTCACATTAAATTTAATCTGTATTCAACAGTGAAAGATTAAAATATCTTAAAATTAAAATGTGTATATATATATATATATATATATATATATATTTATTTATTTATACACACATACACAAAACAAGTTGTATAGATCACTGCGCTTATCTTTGACTCTGTAGTCCCGTGCGCAGTTCAACGGGTATCACAGTTGGGGGAAGTGAATTCAAAGTCTCACTTTATATGCCCTGATCCACAGGGAAATAATGAAAATCCAGACTATTTAGTCCTCTGTTAACACCCTCGACTCCTCTTGGCGGCTGCTCAGTTCTTCAAAAATGCCGTAAGGTACATATGGCAACAAAGGTTCTGTGAAAGTAGAGGAGAAGAACAAGCGCCTTATGGTGTAGTAAGTTATTACAAGGTGTGCTCTACACACGCAGATAAAAAATTGCGTACCAAATAGTAGCTTGTATCAAGGCCTATCAGTCTCCTTTTTCGTAGCTTCTCACCACCTGGCTAGGTTGCTCAGCAACACACCATACGGCGCTTGTCCACCATAAGGGGATTGTTCTTCTCTACATATATATATATATATATATATATATATATAGGAAATTAGAGGAGCACTCACCAGATTTAGCACTTTAGAAAATTTTATTCATACTTAACAATATAAGATCAATTCCATCAACGTTTCGATCCATTCCGGATCTTCCTCAGGATGTACAATTCATGCAGCTAGAGACAGCATAGTTCAGATGCCCATAGGCAGCAGTATACTGATGGAGGACACTATTGTGGGCATATGTGTGACACTACTACTGTGGGAATTATATGTAAACGGGGACTACTATGGCATTGTGTATAAGGATTACTACTGTGTAGCATAACATGTATAAGGGGCACTACTGTGTGACATAACATGACTAAAGACCACTACTGTGTGACGTAACGTGAATAAGGGGCACTACGTGTGGTGTAATGTGAATAAGATTGTACTACTGTGTGGCGTAATTTCAATCAGGTGTACTATTGTGTGGCCACGCCCCTTCCTTGTGAGATCATACCCTTTTTGCGGTGCATGCTCCTTTTCTATGTATGGGAGGGTGCAAATTTATCATTTGCAGGGGGGCACCAAACACCCTAGCACCGGCCCTGCCTATGTTAACGAAAAAAAGTGATCAAACTTTTTTAAGCAAACTCTGCAGCTTTCTAAACAGAACTCTTATTAGAAACCAGTAAACCACAACAGTATAACCATTTGCACATACTTTCCAACAAATTAAATGAAGTAACCAACGGAGGCTGCAGCACCGACTATTGTACATAGTACAGAGGGGAAGCCAGTTAGCACATCATCAACATACATGCAGAGATATAAGTAACGTGCTGGCTGAATATCCCCAGGGATGGAAAGGGCTGTGTCTATTACAGTTGCCATAGAGCACCACGGACTCAGCACTGGCATAACCCTCCTTCCAAGCCCACCCCCAAACTCCCATTTGCTAGGCTTCACTGGAGTCTGGGGGCAGGCTTTGAAGGAGAGCAAAGTTGAATGCTGCATCCTGAGGGCAGCAGCGGCTGTGATAGACACAGCAATGCCGATCCCCAGGGAGCCGCTTAGCACATTTGTTACAAACATCTCTGCATGTACTAAGTGGCTCTCCCTCTGTACTATGTAATCGGCACTGCAACCCTATATACTCTCCTCATGCTCATAATACAGATTTCCCTTTATAAAATCTCTCTGTGGCAGACCGTTATGTCTCTAGAGTCTCTCAGACGGATAGGATTTGCATTTCGACACTCAAGCGCATTTCCGAGAAGAAGGTTGTCAGAGTTATTCATGCGCTTGATGGCAGAGGAATGAAGAGAGCCGAATATGATGCAGCAACTGAGCAATCTGATACTGCATCATACGTCATGTGGCTGCCATATAGCAGCTTGAGGTAAAACCAAAAAAGCACCAGCTCTTCTTACAATAGACCAAACCGATTTATGTCAGAAATAACACACATCATATTTTCATGGTACTGCAGCTTAAATTTCTTACCACCATTCTGAAACACTTGGATCTACAGTATAAATATCAAAAATATTCTAAAAACTAAACTAAATCTGGCTACAAAGGCAAAAAAAAACATTAATGTACAGCTTCATTTTTCTCGTTAATACATCAAAGAGAGATTGTCAAATATTAATTACTTTTGTTTTTGTTATAAACTATTCCAGTTTTAAATTGCAAAATAGATCCCTTCAAAATATTTGTTTGGGTTATATTTACACACAAGTGAATTCATTCCTTAAATTATTGCACTTCTTATTTAGTTCTTGCCTCTAAGATCCTTCAGTTTTAGTCATTACATATGGAACATTTTAATCTCAATGAAGAGGAAGCCTCTTAAAATCTCCAACATGCCAATGTCACAGAGACAAGAGATAATAGCTAGATTAAGGCTTCCTTACAGATTGGAACCATGAAACAACTTTAACACAGCATGATTTCTCCCAGTCGCTGGGCGGAATGGTTTTTGCTGAGACAGTGAGGAATATTCATCCAGCCTTGAGCTGGGATGTCTGGATACTCTCCAAATGCCACAAGAAAAGATGATGCTCTTTTTCTTAGTAGCTGATCTGACAGTAATATGCTTTCTGTTGTCCTATCACTTGAGCAGAAGGCATTTACCCAGAACACTTTCTTTAGGTGCCACTATACTACATAAGGCGCAATGATACTAAAGACAATAGATACAAATATGCAACATGTGGAATAGAGCATTAGCACACATTAATTTGGACAGATAATCTATCCAAATAATGTGCAAGTATGCAAACATTGTAAACTATGTCATAATATAACAGGCAATAGTATATCTAGAAAAGAATATAGACTTTAGCATAAATACTGTATCTATTGGTGCCCTGCCCATACACTTGTGAGATAATCGGTGCTATCCTTCGATTTCGACCACATCTGTGAGAGAAAGCGAAGGATTGTATGCACATTTTAGGTACCTTGAGACGCGACACGCGGGCACGCCGGTCGAATATCGCGTATCAAGATATTTTGTGCTGCACTTAATATCTCTCGCATCGCAGTGCGATTGCATGTGGTTTTAAAACCAAATGAGATATATCGCACTACGATGAGGCCGCTCCCACTCGGCGGTGACGTGCACATCACGTGATTACCATGCAATCTGTCGCATGATCACATGGTAATCACTTTGGCAGTTCAGGTGCGATTTCATCGCTCCCGAACTGCCGGTGCGATGCCCCACGATGTCACGTCGCGGGGCATCGCACAAGTGTATGGGCAGCATTAGACATAGAATGAAAATATTACAAATCACAGAATTAAATTATTTTTTCTACACACATGGATTTTTTTACACAACTTTAAAAAACTTTTTTTTACTTCCAGTAGTGGGTGCAGGGGCGGATTTGCACATCAGGGGCCAAATGTAATAATAGAATGAGAGTTTCAAAAAAGTGAGACATTTGGTAAGGTTTTGCAGGGTTTTTTTTTAAAGTGGCAATCATTTACACAGCAAGATCAACCTGGTTTTGCAGTGTAAATGATTGCCACTTTAACAAAAACTGAAAAACCTTACCAAATCTCTCACTTTCTGAAACTCTCACTCTACTACATTTGGCCCCAGGTATGTGATGGATGCTGTGATTAAAGCTTAGGGGAGCAGTCAAAGTGAGCTTCTCCGCATGTGCATAAGATCACTCTGTAGCACAGAGAACAGCTCCTGGCGTGTGTCTGGATGGCAAGACGGTTGGGGAGAGAGATGTCCAACCTTCTACCCCAGAGACACAGGTTTCCACCGCCAGCACCAAGCCTGGGAACACCAGCGGCAGCACAGGATAACCAGCGGATGTCTGCCTCCTGCTCTTTCTGCACACGGCTCCTGTAGTCACTCATCCATATCCTGCAGCTGGGCAGATCTCAAGGTAACTATGTGTATCAGTGGCATAACTAGAAATGTTGCGCCCTCCTCATGGCATTTTGGTAAAAAAAAAAAAATCTTGTGATAAACAAAATGTAATACGGTTTGCAAAATAACATTTTACTCATATACAGTATTTATATAATACAGTATATATAATTGTTTCCCTATAGAAAGTGTCTATTCATCTTATCTCAGTCTCATAATGTGATAAGCCTGGTTGAAATGCTGGTATGCACACAAAATCCCGTCAGCAGATTCTCAACATCTATATGGGATTGGCGTCTTCTGCTGCTCATCATGCTAACAAGCCACCATGGGACCCGGTCTGTATGAGCACCAAATATCTAGTTTCTGTCCGAACTAGTCACTCTCATGTGTGTCTCATACCCTCCCGCAGGCTCTCTGCATCTAGTGCGCCCCAGACCTTGAACTATAACCACGTGGAATCATCCCCTACAGAGGCGCTTACAGGCGGTAGTCAGATGGGTCCTGGGGGGCTGCTGCTGCTGCTCTCCTCCCGGCTACACACCACGCTACATCACACACAGACAGGAGCTGGGAAACACCACCCTCACCTATCGTTGATTGGGTGCCGATCATTATGAAAGGGAGCATCAGTGCCCCCAAGCCACTGCAGGGTCTGCGGGGACTATTGCTACTTGTGTGTATATAATCCATGTGCTGAACCATTTTATAGTACAATATACTGTGTGTATGTATAATCCATGTGCTCAACTACAGTATCCTATACAATATTCTGTGTGCATGTATAATCCATGTGCTGACATTATGTACAATATAGCATGTGTGTGCATATACTGTATCTGTGGGTCCAGTCATGCGAGTGTTCCAGCACCAGGTTCTGACAAAAGACTCAGCAGTGCTTGATCTGAAAGTGCAAAATCAATGCAGTTTTTCAATGTCAATGTTTATTTCCTCAGTAGAAGATCATTGCTGATAATTGGATATTTAGATACCTGTGAGAATTGTAAAAATGACACTTTTCATTTTTGATGAAGTAGTGAGGTCACCTGCCTTTATTATTATTATTATTATTATTATATGGAGAAGCGTATTAGAAATGTGTTGCACCCTGGGCTAATCAGGTGCAGATGTAAAGTAGTATGGGTGGCTTATTGGAGTGACACAGGCATGTTGCTGAAAGCGGCTGCGTATAGAGAAGCTGAATTGCTCTCATTGGATGACATCCTCAGGATGATCTGCACTTACAGTAGCATAGGGCTGGTGCAAGTTTCAATGGTGCAACCAATGGAGGCGCCTAAAGGTGCACAAAGCATGGTTACAGCGTCTGTAGACACTAAAAGTGTCCTTGCATATTCGGACGCAGGGATGTGTTGCGACATTAGCATAAAGTCGCAGATGCAACTGCAGCAGAAGACACAAGGAAGGCCGCAACTGTGTCCAAGTCAGAATCAGGCCCTATGAGGAGGGATCCCACCCTGCTCCACAGACCACATCCCCTCAAAAGCCCCTTCCCCCGTTAGGGCTACTTCCAGAAATTTTCTAGGCTGGTTTTCCATTCCAATCTATCTCGCACTTTTTCTTATAATAATAGATAGAAAATTGTACAGTAGTTAAAGAATGTGCTTGTAAAAGGCTATAGTCATATCTAATTGTTATGCCTTCATTGGTATTAGATAGTTAAACACTTACATAGTAAATCATTCGACATGAGTGGGTAGGTCTTTTTCTTTTCTATAAAAGGGCCTGATTCTGATTTGTACAAAAAGCCTATGCAACTGAGATTTTTTTAGGCTAAGCAACACAAGTGAAGCATCCACCCAGAAATGACTAGAGACTCTCACCAGAGCCATCATAAAGTCCTTAGCAACTGCATACTCGTACAGGGCATCGAAGCAGAAACAAAGAACATCAACTTCACAAGTAAGTCTATGGTCACGCACACTGGCCACGGAAGCAGCAACGCTGGTGCATTGTTTCTCTACTAAAGGGACCACAGCAATAGACAAAAGCACACCCTGAAAATTGTTGTGACACACCTGTGTCTTTGCCACCGCTCCCAGTTACATCCCCAAAATGGTCCCTCCCTGACAGTCACTCTGCTACTAAATCCTGCCAGAGGCATCAAGGTACTTTGACAGTGGGGCATTTGGAGTCTTTCAATAATAACTCAGTTTCATGAATATATGCAGCGCATACAAATCAGAATCAGGCCCAGAATTTGCTAATGAAAAAACATGGTTTACAAACAGTACTGTGCAAAATACACAAAAAATTATACATTTGCACAGGTTGTCCTTTAATTCATCCATTTTCTTCTTACAAAGAAAAAATCAAACAAACAAACAAAATCACTGAAGTTAATTAATTTCCCCAACAATATATAAAATAAGGTGGATTTATGGTTTTATAAAAAATTTTTTAATAATATAAAAGTTTATAATGAAATGCTATATGCTGTAGCTATATGCTATATGGCTGATCTATTATTTCTGCATGCACAGTTTACTACTGTAGCACAGACATGTCCTGGTAATTCTCATTTTATCTAACTAGGGTAGGATTATTAATAGCAGAACACGTGCATGGACATTTTAAACCCCTGATGAAGTTCTGAGGAACATACAACATGGTTAAAGCTACAAGAGACTTGTCAACCAGCGGCTTTACCACAGGTTTTAAAGTGGTGATATTTTTAACCTCTTCAGGGCTGAATTTTTAATTTTAGATATATATATATATATATATATATATATAATAAAAATATTTTTTAACTATATTTTATTGAAAAGATAATAAATTTCAACTCAAGAATTTTTTTATATATTGACCGATTAAATTATAAATATATATTCAAAAAGCTTTGCAATGAAAAATAACCATTAAGTACATACACATGTGTGCCAATATGCCTGAAGAGGATAAAGAAAATACATGTTTGTGCTCTATTATATAGAATACATATGTTTCTTTGTATTTTATTTTATTTTAAACATTTTGATAGTCTTTGTTAGTCCAGGCTTTCAGTTCCTGTAGCTGTGTGTACCATTTAAGTTTTCAACATAACGCTATAATTTAACTTGTCAGCCTTTCTTACAGGTTTTCATAAAAATATACCACAGGCTCTTACTACAAAGAGTTGAGCTGAATTATGAAGTAGGGACTTGACTTGTCCCATACATGACAACTAAATTTTGTTATATTGTGTTGGGCATAGCGAACAAAAAAAATAAAAAATAAGCCTTTGATAAACTGATATGTGTAAACTGTCATTTCCATATAATTTTGGCCCAGTAAAGACCATATACAATAATTAGTAAAGTGAAAGTAGTTGTCTCCAAAGTAGTTCAAATCTCTTTCTAGTGTAACATGATATATTTCCAAACTGAGGACATTGCCCTGTGATTAGCATTAACAAGTTAAAGAAAAACAAAGTGTTTTTGGACCATTCCTTCAAATCTAAGTATGTTTAGTGACATTTTAGGACAGGATTCTGAGTCAGTAGCAAGGCAAATGGTACAAATACACCCATCAGCCTATCCAATTAGCCCCAAAAAGCTGGCGGGGGCCACGGCTTGTCAGGGATTTTGTTTCACCTGCCACAGACAGGCGAAACCAAACCCCCCGAAATCGGACCAATTTTCCTGCGAAAACGGAACTGCAGCCTGCGAAAAACATGCAGGTTTCACTGAACCTGTGTGTTTTTCAGGAGAAAATTTATATTTTTTGGGGGGGTGATTTTATTAGGATAGCCCAAAAAATATATATCGGAGACACATTGTGAAAAATCATGAAAAACGTAAATTCGTTGCTCCCGATGTTTCTTTGCAGCTAATTCGATACCCATAATATTACATGCACTGTAATGAACATTGATTATCTTGTTACAATGGCACCTGTCTAGGAGTGGTATCTATTAGGCAGCAAGTGACACTCCGTTCTCGAAGTTGATGTGTTGGAAGCAGGAAAAATAGGCAAGCATAAGAATCTGAGCGACTATGACAAGGACCAATTTGTGATGGTTAGACAGAGTATAACCAAAATGTAATACTTGTTGGGCATTCACAGTATGCAGTGGTTAGTACCTACCAAAAGTGGTCCAAGAAAGGAAACCAATGCCTGTGCATCATTTACCTGGAGAAGAGATGGCATCAGGATGCACTATGGGAAAAAGGCAAGCCAGCAGAAGCAGTTTGATACTCTGGGTGATGTTCTGCTGAGAAACCTTGGGTCCTGGCATTCATCTGGATGTTACTTTGGCATGTACCACCTACCTCATGGCAACAGTATAAACAGATTTCAGCAGGATAATGCGCCCTGCCACACTGCAAAAAGCAGTCAGTAATGGTTTTAGGAATATGACAAAGAGTTCAAGGTGTTGAATTTCACCAGTGGAGGCCACACCTGGCAACTTACAGGACTTAAAATATCTGCTGCTAACATCTAGGTACCAGATACCACAGAGGCAGGGCCGGACTGCCCATCTGGCACTTGTGGCAAAGGTCAGGAGGGCCGATGGGCTGGTGGGCCAGTCCGGTCCACAAAGAGCGCAGCGCAGCTCCCAGCTCTCTGGTTTGTCCCCCGCTGCCGCCGCCCGTAGTGCCCTGTTGCTTAGCAATATGGGGGCGTGCTGTGAGTCACAGTATGAGGGGGAGCTACACAGTGATTTGAATGTTATGGCTGGTCGATGTACATTTATTTATTTTTCTGCTTGGTGTGTAAATACTGGCTGCTTTTGCATGTAGCCTACAAATGCAGGATATCTTTATTTTTACCCTGCTATTTAGATTTGAGTTTGGACATGTTCCCCTCAAATCAAAATCTGTCTGCACATTTTAAGGGGTGGTATCCAATTACTCATGGTAAATTACCGCTGGAAATTGTCTCGCCAAGGGCTATCCAGATCTGAGTCAACACTAACATTTATTATGTGATTTGAATATCATAAACAAATAGGAAAAACAGATCAAAAGGAATTGAAGTAAATTGTCTAGTCCTAACTACAAATTCCAAATGGTGATGTTTGGAGGGGTCATATTTGGGAACATATTAATTAGTGAGGGATTAAAATTGGTCACAAAGAAAATACAAGCAGCCACAGATATACCTGTACCCAGAGCCGTAACTAGACATTTGGTGCCCTGTTTCAGGACCCCCCCCCCCCCCCCATATCCAAAAGTGACAGTGCGTGCCAAAAATATAGTGGCATCGCTGCATAGAACCATATACCACCTTAAATGAAGTATGACAACAAAACATATAAATTGAAAAAAGCAGAGTAGTGAAAAAAAGTATCACCTGAAATATAATTGCCATAATAGTACATGTGCCAGCCATTAGAAACTGCAATGAATGAAGAGGAGGATAACAACCAGCATATTCCGGTATAATAAAAAATATCCTCAGTGAAAAAGTCTCTGGAGACATATAAGCCAGAAACCTTTGTTGATAAGAGTGGTAAGTTCCCAAAAAAATACTTCAAAAACGTATTTATACATATAAACTATACAACAAATTAGCCAGCCATACAGCGGGGTAAATGTACAAGACGATATGCACATATTAGCTGGACATCTATATCAACAATTACTGTATATAATCTTTTGATATAAACCAGAAATGCATGTACTCTAGCTTATCATCCACCTTACTAGTAATGACAAAAAGGCAAGATAGTCAAATTTAATAAAGACTGGCCAGCTAGCAATAAGCAGCTGAAACTACTGTAAAGTAATAAATATAATTACCTGCTACCTAGGACTGCATGGCTGCCGATTCTTCCACCATTCTGGCACCAAACCCACACTTGGTGCCATGAGAGGGACCAGTCTGGAATACCTGCAGTTTAGCAGAGGGCCCACAGAGACCCGCCAGGCAGTTTGGTGAGATGTCTCACGCTGCTGTTTATTCCTGAGATCTACACAAACACAGCACCACAGTCCGGACTACAGCACACGGCAAACTGCCTGAATTCTGCAGCTACGAACGGCGCCCTCTCTTCCCGGTGAACTGAATAGAACACCGCCGCTCCCACCAACCACAACGGATTCCGCATGCTGACAGCCAGCCTCTATGAGACTCTTAGGAATAAGTGGTGAGCACAAAATTGTTTGGCGGTCGGGGAAGGTAGTAGCATAGCGCCCATCGTTTATACAGCTGAACATTCACCATCTAGTGAACACCATTCACATTCCCTAAAACAAATTGGGACTTTATAATTTGCTTTGGAGCGAACCAGCCACACTGGTCTTTTGGATGTGGACATCTGTGCAATATACAATTGGGATACAGTATATGGCAGCGTGTAAATAATATCAGCAGTGAGAATAATTATTTTATGAAAATATGCATTGCATTTTTTATGCTTTTATTTTATGTGATTGAATAATAAGATTTTACTTACCGGTAAATCTATTTCTCGTAGTCCGTAGTGGATGCTGGGGACTCCGTAAGGACCATGGGGAATAGACAGGCTCCGCAGGAGACAGGGCACTTTAAGAAAGAATTTGGATACTGGTGTGCTCTGGCTCCTCCCTCTATGTCCCTCCTCCAGACCTCAGTTAGAGAAACTGTGCCCGGAAGAGCTGACAGTACAAGGAAAGGATTTTGGAATCCAGGGCAAGACTCATACCAGTCACACCAATCACACCGTATAACTTGTGATAAACTTACCCAGTTAACAGTATGAACAACAACAGAGCATCAGATCAACCCTGATGCAACCAACATAACCCTTATTTAAGCAATAACTATATACAAGTATTGCAGAAGAAGTCCGCACTTGGGACGGGGGCCCAGCATCCACTACGGACTACGAGAAATAGATTTACCGGTAAGTAAAATCTTATTTTCTCTAACGTCCTAGTGGATGCTGGGGACTCCATAAGGACCATGGGGATTATACCAAAGCTCCCAAACGGGCGGGAGAGTGCGGATGACTCTGCAGCACCGAATGAGCAAACACAAGGTCCTCCTCAGCCAGGGTATCAAACTTGTAGAACTTTGCAAAAGTGTTTGAACCTGACCAAGTAGCCGCTCGGCAAAGCTGTAATGCCGAGACCCCTCGGGCAGCCGCCCAAGAAGAGCCCACCTTCCTTGTGGAATGGGCCTTAACTGATCTAGGCAGCGGCAACCTAGCCGCAGAATGAGCCTGCTGAATCGTGTTACAGATCCAGCGAGCAATAGTTGCTTTGAAGCAGGCGCCCCAAGCTTGTTGGAAGAATACAGGATAAACAAAGATTCTGTTTTCCTGACCCTAGCCATTCTGGCTACATAAACCTTCAAAGCCCTGACCACATCTAGTAACTCGGAATCCTCCAAGTCACGAGTAGCCACAGGCACCACAATAGGTTGGTTCATATGAAAGGATGACACCACTTTTGGCAGAAATTGTGGACGGGTCCGCAATTCTGCCCTGTCCATATGGAAAACCAGATAGGGGCTTTTATGTGACAAAGCCGCTAATTCTGACACACGCCTAGCTGAAGCCAAGGCTAATAGCATGACCACCTTCCACGTGAGAAATTTTAACTCCACGGTTTTGAGTGGCTCAAACCAGTGTGACTTCAGGAAACTCAACACCACGTTAAGATCCCAAGGTGCCACTGGAGGCACAAAAGGGGGCTGAATATGCAGCACTCCCTTTACAAACGTCTGGACTTCAGGAAGAGAAGCCAGTTCTTTTTTAAAGAAAATGGATAGAGCCGAAATCTGGACCTTAATGGAACCCAATTTCAGGCCCAAAGTCACTCCCGACTGTAGGAAGTGAAGGAAACGGCCCATCTGGAATTCCTCCGTAGGGGCATTCCTGGCCTCACACCAAGCAACATATTTTCGCCATATACGGTGATAATGTTTAGCCGTCACGTCCTTCCTAGCCTTTATCAGCGTAGGAATAACCTCATCCGGAATGCCTTTTTCTGCTAGGATCCGGCGTTCAACCGCCATGCCGTCAAACGCAGCCGCGGTAAGTCTTGGAACAGACAGGGCCCCTGTTGCAACAAGTCCTGTCTTAGAGGCAGAGGCCATGGGTCCTCTGTGAGCATTTCTTGCAGATCCGGATACCAAGTCCTTCTTGCCAATCCGGAACAATGAGTATTGTTCTCACTCTTCTTTTTCTTATGATTCTCAGCACCTTTGGTATGAGAGGAAGAGGAGGAAATACATAAATCGACTGGAACACCCAAGGTGTCACTAGTGCGTCTACAGCTATCGCCTGAGGGTCTCTTGACCTGGCGCAATATCTCTGTAGCTTTTTGTTGAGGCGGGATGCCATCATGTCCACCTGTGGCAGTTCCCACCGCCTTGCAATCTGCGTGAAGACTTCTTGATGAAGTCCCCACTCTCCCGGGTGGAGGTCGTGCCTGCTGAGGAAGTCTGCTTCCCAGTTGTCCACTCCCGGAATGAACACTGCTGACAGTGCTCTTACGTGATTCTCCGCCCAGCGAAGAATTCTGGTGGCTTCTACCATCGCCACCCTGCTCCTTGTGCCGCCTTGGCGGTTTACATGAGCCACTGCGGTGATATTGTCTGACTGAATCAGAACCGGTTGGTCGCGAAGCAGGGACTCCGCTTGACGTAGGGCGTTGTTTATGGCCCATAGTTCCAGGATGTTGATGTGAAGGCAAGTCTCCTGACTTGACCACAGCCCTTGGAAATTTCTTCCCTATGTGACTGCCCCCACCCTCGGAGGCTTGCATCCGTGGACACCAGGACCCAGTCCTGAATGCCGAATCTGCGACCTTCGAGAAGGTGAGCACTCTGCAGCCACCACAGGAGAGACACCCTGGCCCTGGGGGATAGGGTGATTAACCGATGCATCTGAAGATGTGATCCGGACCACTTGTCCAGTAAGTCCCATTGGAAGATCCTCGCATGGAACCTGCCGAAGGGAATGGCCTCGTATGATGCCACCATCCTTCCCAGGACTCGAGTGCAGTGATGCACTGACACCTGTTTTGGTTTTAATAGATTCCTGACCAGTGTCACGAGCTCCTGAGCTCTCTCTATCGGGAGATAAACCCTTTTCTGGTCTGTGTCTAGGATCATGCCTAGGAGAGGCAGATGAGCTGTAGGAACCAACTGCGACTTTGGAATATATATAATCCAGCCGTGTTGCCGTTACACTTCCAGAGAAAGTGATACGCTGTTCAGCCACTGCTCTCTTGATCTCGCTTTTATGAGGAGATCGTCCAAGTACGTGATAATAGTGACACCTTGCTTCCGCAGGAGCACCATCATTTCTGCCATTACCTTGGTGAACATTCTCGGGGCCGTGGAAAGACCAAACGGCAACGTCTGAAATTGGTAATGACAATCCCGTACCGCAATTCTGAGGTACGCCTGATGAGGTGGATAAATGGGGACATGAAGGTATGCATCCTTTATGTCCCGAGTCACCATAAAATCTCCCCCTCTCAGGCTTGCAATGACCGCTCTTAGCGATTCCATCTTGAACTTGAACCTTTCCAGGTATATGTTCAGGGATTTTAAATTCAATATGGGTCTGACCGAACCGTCCGGTTTCGGGACTACCACATGGTCGAATAATAACGCCCTCCTTGTTGAAGGAGGGGAACCTTGACCACCACCTGTTGAAGATATAATTTGTGAATTGCAGTTACCACTGTTTCCCTCTGGTGGGGGGAAGCCGGCAGGGCCGTCGGTGAGGGGGCATCTTCTCAAAGTCCAGCTTGTATCCCTGAGACACAATATCTATTGCCCAGGGATCTAACAGGAAGTGAACCCACTTGTGGCAGAACTTACGAAGGCGTGCCCCCACCGGGCCTAGCTCCGCCTGTGGAGCCCCAGCGACATGCGGTGGATTTTTGTAGAGGCCGGGGAGGACTTCTGTTCCTGGGAACTAGCTGTGTTGTGCAGCTTCTTTCCTCTGCCCCCGCCTCTGGCAAGAAAGGACGCACCTCGGACTTTCTTGTTTCTTTGTTCGAAAGGCTGCATTTGATAATGTTGTGCAGGCTGTGCAGGAATATAAGGCAAAATATCAGAATTACCAGCTATAGCTGTGGAGACCAGGTCCGAGAACCCTTCTCCACACAATCCTCAGCCTTCCATATGCCTCTTAAGTTGGCATCATCTGTCCATTGCATATTCTACAGGACACGTCAAGCAGAAATTGACATAGCTTTGACTCTAGGACCCAGTATACTCATGTCTCTTTGGGCATGTTTTATATATATATATATATATATATATATATATATATATCTTAAGACAGCATCATTAATATATATATATCTCTATATATACATATATATATATATATCTACATACTAGGGTCTCAATCTCTGCTGATAAAGTACCTGTCCACGCTGCCACAGCGCTATAAACCCATGCCGACACAATCGCCGGTCTGAGTAGTGTACCAGAATGTGCACGCTATCTGCAGGATCACTGAGAATAGCTGTTACGTCAGGGCTACCTTTTGGGCAAACGTGACACCCTAGGGGAAGATTCCCATCCTATCCTGGCCCTAGTGGGGAAAGGATACTGCCTGAGAATTCTTTGTGGGAAACTGCAGTCTCTTGTCTGGAGATTCCCGCCCTTTTTCATCATGAGAGGAGGGAAATTTACCTCAGCTTTCTTCCCCTTAAACATGTGTACCCTTGTGTCAGGGACAGATGAGTCATCAGTGATATGCAAATCATCTTTTATTACAATAATCATATATTGAATACTTTTCTGCCATTTTGGCTGTAACTTTGCATTATCGTAGTCGACACTGGAGTCAACCTCCGTGTCGATATCAGTGTTTATTATTTTGGATAGTGAGCATTGAGAGACTCTGAAGGTCTCTGCGACATAGGGACAGACATGGGTAGATTTCCTGTCTGTTCTCTAATCTTTTGTGCAATAAATTCACCTTAGCACTTAATTACACATATCCAAACAGGTGTCGGCGTTGTCGACGGAGACACCCTCACACACACATATTTGCTCTATCTCCTCCTTAGGGGAGCCTTTTACCTCAGACATGTCGACACACACGTACCGACACACCACACACACAGGGGATGCTCTATTTGAAGACAGTTCCCCCACAATGCCCTTTGGAGAGACAGAGAGAGAGTATGCCAGCACACACCCCAGCGCTATATGTCCCAGGAATCACACAGTAACTTAGTGTTAACCCAGTAGCTGCTGTATATACTGTTTTTGCGCCAAATTTATGTACCCCCCCCCCTCTCTTTTTACCCTCTTCTACCGTGATTCTGCAGGGGAGAGCCTGGGGAGCTTCCTCTCAGCGGAGCTGTGGAGAGAAAATGGCGCTGGTGAGTACTGAGGAAAAAGCCCCGCCCCCTCAGCGGCGGGCTTCTGTCCAGCGTTTTTGTGTAAAAATATGGCGGGGGCCCATGCATATATACAGTGCCCAACTGTATATATGCCCACTTTTGCCAAGAGGTCTCTAATTGCTGCCCAGGGCGCCCCCCCCCCCCCCCCCCTGCGCCCTGCACCCTACAGTGACCGTTTAGTGTGGGAGCAATGGCGCACAGCTGCAGTGCTGTGTGCTACCTCATATGAAGACTGGAGTCTTCTGCCGCTGATTTCGAAGTCTTCTTGCTTCTGTCACCGGCTTCTGTCTTCCGGCTCTGCGAGGGGGACGGCGGCGCGGCTCCGGGATCGGACGACCAAGGGTGAGATCCTGTGTACGATCCCTCTGGAGCTAATGGTGTCCAGTAGCCTAAGAAGCAGGACCTATCTTCAGTGAGTAGGGCTGCTTCTCTCCCCTCAGTCCCACGTAGCAGAGAGCCTGTTGCCAGCAGATCTCTCTGAAAATAAAAAACCTAACAAAATACTTTCTTATAGCAAGCTCAGGAGAGCTCACTAAGTAGCACCCAGCTCGTCCGGGCACAGATTCAAACTGAGGTCGGAGGAGGGACATAGAGGGAGGAGCCAGAGTACACCAGTATCCAAATTCTTTCTTAAAGTGCCCTGTCTCCTGCGGAGCCCGTCTATTCCCCATGGTCCTTACGGAGTCCCCAGCATCCACTAGGACATTAGAGAAAAAATGTTTATATAGTAATGATCGGTATCTAGCGCTCTCTTGTGATATTGCATGTTTCACAATTACTTAGTTTGGTTGTAATCCAGCTCTGCGTCACTTCCAGTCCCTGCAGGAGATTGGGGTGGGGAGTGTAGAGCACACAGGGCAGGCAGATGCAGCACTGCATGCTGTAAAGTATATCAGCAGCAGTGCGTCTGGCATGCATAAAAGGAGCTTGGTGCACCTCTAGTGTGTAAATCGCAGCAGGCTGTGCTGCCACTGGCGGCCATGCATACATATGCGGGCGATTACAGGTGGATGTGGACAGTGTGCCCACAAGACAAAGGTGCTGTGTGTGGAGAACCGTCCGCACCACTCTAGTTACGGACCTGCCTGCACCAACAAGCTGGAAAGAGCTAGACAGTGTGTTTAAAATGTCCAACTACTGTATTTGGTCATAGAATCAGCACAAATCACTGTATCTTGGTAAAACTTGCTCAAAAAGGCTGTGAATGGAGTATGCATTTCTAAGAGAATGCTTTACAAACAAGGCTGGAGGCGATGCTCTCTCAATAAGACAAACTAATAAATTATGCACCAAGTATGACACAAAACGGCCTTATTTAGATGTTCCGAATATTTACGCAGATGGACAATGATTAACTGGCTGTGCACCGGAGATGCAGTGCACATGTGCATTGATCAGGCCCGGCGACAGGGGGGGGACAAAGGGGACTGCTGTATGGGGCCCCAAGGTTCAAGGGGCCCCAATTATCAGCAGCAATAAAAAAAAAGTGTTGCAGCACCTAATAATGCTTTTTTAACTGATTCTCTGCGGTGGCTCAGCTGTTCTATATGCAGCAGCAGCCGCTGCGGAGCTCAGTGCCCTCCCGGTGCTTCTTCCTATTTTAGAGAGCCGGGTCAGGTGGTGGTGAAGAGAGCAGTAGCAGCAGCACATTCTCATTCGTGCTTACTGCTGCGGTGATGAGAGACAGTGGGGACAGAGGAGCATGTGCTGAGCCTGGATTGGTGGAGTCCAGCACATGCTCCTCTGACCCTAGCAGTGGGCGGGGCTACAGTGGCTCGTTCATCATCTTCTATCCTCAGTATCCTGTGACTGTCTGGCCTCAAGAGGAGGGAGCTGTTGCAGGAGTCTACTAATCAAGATGTGAGATACAGTACGTGTGTGTGTGTGTGTGTGTGTGTGTGTGTGTGTGTGTGTGTGTGTGTGTGTGTGTTTAAAGCATGCAAAGAAAAGAAAATCAAGCAATTGTTAAATTTAGTAATTAGGTCATTTCCTGTAATGCAGTGATATACTGTAGTCTGTGCACCTTACATATACTTCATGTAAACTAGTTTACACACACACAAAATAAGAAAAACACCCAAATGATTGAACACTGTCTTATAACTAAAAAAAAATATTTGTATACTGTATATAAAATCTAACTAAGTATAACTCAGTAGTATACACTTCGTCAATTATATTGATAGGGGCCCCCACATTTTTTTACTTGTCATTGGATGGCAATGGGCCGTAGCTGATATTCTCGTGAGTGCCGGGCTTCACTGCAGTTTTGTGTGTATGTATGTATATATATATATATATATATATATATATATATATATTATTCTCTCATATCCATCCTGCAACATAGTCACCAGCATAGATAGAACCAGCACACTGCAGCTTTTTCCCCAAAAAGTGCTATTTACTCCAAATGCATAATGAATTGATACAAGGCTCAGCATATACTCATCGTATGAAAGCACGGACAACACATGTGACTTCCCAAACAGCCGTTTTCGGTGTATCCATCTTCAGGGAACAGTCAGCTAAAGTGCCAAAGTGCCTTGTGCAAATAAGTGCCTGTATAAAGTGCATAACCTGCTTCCCTTATGAGCTCCATTTAAGCTCACCTAATGATGCTTACCTGCAACACCTGTGCCTCACACGTCCGCCCACCGGTCATCAAAGAACTGCCGCATCCCCCTCTCGGGACCCCGCCGCTGTTACTGAAACGCATGCTGGCTAATTACGTATCCAGAAGATCGGGTCCGTGACACGCACAAAGGTGCGTCACGTGACCGGAAGTTCGGGTCCGTGAGCCGCATCATGCGTTCCACAGCCTGGAAGTTAACACGAGTGGAGGGCGGCAGTATCCTGAGCCCAATGGGCACTCTGAACTTGCAAGACCGCTATTTTTGATCTTTAAAGATTCAGTTATATCAGGTATGGTTTCCAAAGACTGGTGTATAGCGGAAGTAGTGTTAATATTCAAAAAGGGAATTAAAGCTATATTGGGTAATTATAGACCAATTAATCTTACATCTATAGCGGGGAAAGTATTGGAAGGTATTCTAAGGGATAGTATTCAGAAGTTCCTTGAAGCCAATAAGGTCATTAAATGGAATCAACATGGAATTGTGAAGGACAGATCATGTCAAACCAACTTACTTGGCTTTTATGAAACAGTAAGTGCGAACCTTGATCAGGGTAAGGTGGATGTAATCTTTTTAGACTTTGCCAAAGCTTTAGAAACAGTACTACACATGCGACTTATCTATAAGCTACAAGAAATAGGGCTAGGAAGCACAATATGCACTTGGGTCAGAAATAGGTTAGATAATAGGGAGCAGCGCGTTGTGTATAATGGATCATTTTCAAATTGGACTGAAGTGCTAAGTGGTGTGCCACAAGGGTCTGTACTTGGACCACTATTGTTCAACAGTTTCATTAACGGCCCAACAGTAGGTCTAGAGAGCATGGTGTCAATTTTTGCAGACAATACCAAATTGCGTAAGGTTATAAATATGGAGAGAATGCTGAGTCTCTTCAGAATGACTTCGTTAAACTAGAAGCATGGGCAGCTAAATGGAGAATGAGCTTCAATACAGACAAGTGTAAGGTAATGCACTGTGGAAGCAAGAACAAAAATAACACCTACATACTAAATGGGGTAATATTAGGGGATTCTGTACTGGAAAAAGACTTAGGTGTTCACATAGATAGCAAACTAAGCAGCAGTACCCAAAGTATGATTGCAGCAAAGAAAGCTAATAAGATATTAGCATGAATAAAACGGGGAAATGATGCAAGGGACGAGAGTGTTATACTCCCATTATATAAATCACCAGTGAGGCCACATCTTGAACATAATGTGTACAATTTTGGGCACCATACTACAAAAAGGATTTCCTGGAGCTAGAAAAGGTTCAGAGGTGGGCGACCAAACTAATTAAGGGCATGGAGACGCTGGAATACGAGGAAAGGCTTGCAAGGCTGGGCATGTTTACACTAGAATAGAGGAGACTAAGAGGGGACATGATCAACATCTACAAATATATAAGGGGACAATACACAGAGCTTGCGCTGGACCTGTTTTTGGTAAGATCGGCGCGGAGGACACATGGACACTCGCTTAGGTTAGAGGAGAGGAGATTCCGCACAAAGCGGTGAAAAAGTTTTTTCACAGTAAGGACAATACGTGTTTGGAATTCCCTGCCTGAGAGAGTTGTAATGGCGGACTCAGTCAACACCTTACGAATCGGTTAGATACATTCCTAATGGACAAGGATATCCAAGGTTATGGTGCGTAGTCATGCACTGTAGTTATTCAAAAAAGACGAATAAAACACAACGGCTGACATCAGCATCTGACAAAATTTAGTCCAAAAATAATACTGCACAGGAGACCACAAATAAGTTGAACTTGATGAACAAACTGTCTTTTTTCAACCTTAGATACTATATATATATATATATATATATATATATATACATATACATATACATATACAAACCAAGAAGGTTTGCAGGGGCCCCGGAGATATCTTTGTACCGGGCCTCAAGACTTCTGTTGCCAACCCTGGCATCGATGCAGCCTGTGACGTCGGTGGCAGTGCGCTATAAGCTGTAGAATTACTGATATGCTTCTGTAGCATCACTGATATGCTGCTGTTTGGGTTAGAGAAAGGTATTGTTGTGTGAAGTATAGGTGCGCCACCTCCGTTTTGGTGGAGTTCCAAAACCAGCATCTGCGACTTCCTATGCAGATTCACTGGCCTCGGCAGCTTAGGTTCAGTGGACATTCTGAGTAAGCTTAGGGTACTTTGATGTCCTATGCTGTGACTGATGGTCACGATGCTGATCCGATACTGCTTCTTCAGATGCAGCAAGCAGATCAGAGAAGACAGCAGTGGGCGTCATTTTACACAAGACACCTCCTGCGGCATTTGAATATTTTCATACTGCCACTGCATACAAAGACAAAGGGACTGCAACAATTGCGTCCACCTCTGAATCATGCCCATAGACTGTCTCTGAATCATGCCCATAGACTGTGTATATACAGTATTAGTAAAGAAACAGCAGCCATAGTAGTTAGATAACTAAATCTAGCACATCCTACACAGGCAAATTGCAAACTGTGGAAATGGCAATAACTAAGGACCAAATGCAAAAAGAAATAACAATGGGCCTGATGTACTGTAGAGTTATTTGTATAACCAATGGATTATGTACCATTGAGATGACGGGAGGACTGCTCATACACAGGACCCATTCTAAAAGACAGGCCGCACCCCTTTGGGGATGGAAAGTGAGTGACGCCAGACAGCATTCCTGAAAATGGAGGCATTTTCTGTGAGTACAGAGGCCAGTGTTTGCGTCTACTGGTTTAGATTTCCTAGGCATCAGCTACAGATCTAAGATGGCCATTTGAGTAACCAAGTGATTAGATACCCCCAAACCCCCAAACACAGCAGCAGATGACAGAAGCTTGCAGCAGGCATCTATTTACAGAAGACATGTCCTGCAAACAGTGGCAGAAACTGTGAGTGGGGGGCCCAGGTGCAAAAAAATATGCTTTGGATCCATCTCTCTGCTCCACCCTATATTCACATGGCAGGGGGTGACAGAGAGGTGATAGGGAGGGACAGAGGGTGAAGGGGAGAAGCAGTGGGCAACAAGGACTGGCACTTAGTTGATGGACAGAAAGTGACAGGGAGAGGCACTTCGGTGATGGACAGACGGTGAAAGGGAGAGGAGGCAGAGGATGAGCGACAGAGGATAATGGGCAGAAAAAGAGTGTGGAAGGAAGAGGATGACAGGGAGAGGGTGATGGGAGCAGCAAAGGGTTACAGGGAGAGTCAGTGGATGATGGGGAGAAGCAGTGGATGATGGATAGAGGGTGGCAAGGAGTGGCAATGGATGATTGGCAGAAGGTGACAGGGGGAGGTACAGAGTGATAGAGAGAGGATGACAGGGAAAAGGCAGATAATAAGCAGCAGAGGGGCATGGAGAGGGTGACGGGAGAAGTAAAGGGTGATAGGGAGAGGCAGTAGGTAAAGGGCATAGGTCAATGAGGAGATGCAGACGATTATAGTCAGACGGTGGACAGGCAGGAGGTGGCAGGGAGAGGGTGATGGAGAGTGGGTGGAAAAGAGAGGCTGATGGGGAGAGGCAGAGGGTGATGGGGAGAGGCAGTGGGTAATGGGGAGAGGCAGTGGGTAATGGGGAGAGGCAGAGGGTGACGGAAAGTGGTAAAAAAGGAAAGGCTGCAGGTGACGGGGAGAGGCCGAGGATGAGAAGGAGAGGCAGTGTGTGGCAGGCAGTGGGTGACAAATATAATACAATTTGCTAACCTGGCCCATGGTAGAACTACAGCATGTTAAGAGCGAATCCTTGGGCTTTCATGCTGGAGATGGTCACGAGAACATGACATCAGTTCCCCACCACTGGCAACAGGAGAGAAGGCAGTCTGGCAGAGAGGAAGAAAGAGCCAGGGAGACATGAGAGGAGGAGAGAGGAAAGGGGAGGGTCAGGGCTCTAGTAGCACAGGGTCAGACTGGCCCACAGGGGTACCAGGAAAACCACCGGTGGGCCCCACTGCCTGGGGCCCCACTCCTTCCTCTAGGGATCAGGTTCCAGACTGTGTATTATACATGGTAGATATGTTGCATTACACTGCACAAGTCTATTGTGTATTTCAAGCCTCTGTGGGGGTTGGCCACACCCCCGTTGTAGGCTGATCACACCCCTAAGTATGGGTTCCTATCACTGCATTCCCCTGGTGGGCCCTTCATGCCCCAGTCCGACACTGTAGTAGCATATATAGGACAAAGAGCGTTCCCAAAGCAGTGTGATTTAACAGCACACAATGAAGCCTTTTGTATGATTTCCCTCATGTGTCAGCATTTATTATGAACTGAAAAGCAGCAGCAAACACAGTGCAACTCTGATGACTTGTATTATAATATTTGTGCTACCTACAATGTGGCTGCTGCAGCTTACTGCCCACGTGGTATGTCACTGGCTGTGCATGGACTACATCTCCCAGGGTGCTGTGTGCAGTGCATCAGACCTGTAATCAGTGTGTACTCCTTTTGTAGACACCTCCTCTTTTCCTCCGCTGGTCCGGGAGCAACATTCCTTCTTATTTATGAGCCATGGCCTGCAACACAATGGCAGCATACTATCATACTGTCAGTCTGACTTATTATATCGCTACTGGCTGTGGGTTCCTTTATTGCAATGGGGCATGGTGCATTGCACCAGCTGCATCACTGGTAGTTCCGCCACTGCCTGCATAGCATATTTATACACAACAGCTGCACCCAACGAGGCAGCTGCTGTTTATACATTATGTATTTTATATCAAAGTCTGACATTGGGAGTTAATGTTGGTCTCCTTTCCATCATGTGTGTATGATTGGCCCTTACTGTTTTGAGTACAAACATGGTGATGCCAAAACTGCTGAATGCTACAGCCACATGCTAACCACCTTCTTCAATCCTGATTTGCATCAGCTTGGTCTTACACAAATGATGCCACCGGTCATACAGCATGACCTGCAATGGCAACACTTTGATAATTTGCCAGGCACCTCATTTCCAGATTCGGTGATATCCACTGGCTGCCAAGATCACTGAATCTAACTCCACCGGACTACTTGTGGGGTTATCTATAGAAAATAGTGTACATTTGGAAACCCTGCACTTTAAACTCATAGAAAGCATCCAGAGGGAGATAGCAGCCATCCGGGCTGCTGTATGGTGGGGATGACAGAGAGAGCCTGAGAATGTGCTCTTCAAGGTGGTGATGAAGGGATGTACAGATGGAGCCACGCTAATCATGTCTAGGCGTGCCTATTGCAGCATCTGGGATGCGTGTGAGATGTGCACACGCCCCATTCACTGCAGTGGGAGTGTATCTGTGCACTCCCGTAGCGTGGATAGTCGTCGGATCGCCTAGCCGCGCCGGGAGTGCACATCTGCGATGGAACCTCATCAGATGAGCACTGCTCCATCTGTAATATTCAAACCTTGAACAATGCTATGAACTCCTGTACTCTGGTTATGTATTACACATGGGGGTAATTCTGAGTTGATCGCAGCAGGAACTTTGTTAGCAGTTGGGCAAAACCATGTGTACTGCAGGGGAGGCAGATATAACATGTGCAGAGAGAGTTAGATTTGGGTGGGTTATTTTGTTTCTGTGCAGGGTAAATACTGGCTGCTTTATTTTTACACTGCAATTTAGATTACAGATTGAACACACCCCACCCAAATCTAACTCACTCTGCACATGTTATATCTGCCCCCCTGCAGTGCACATGGTTTTGCCCAACTGCTAACAAAGTTCCTGCTGCGATCAACTCAGAATGACCACCATAGTCCTTAATAAATGTGCTTATTCCAGTCCTAGATACTTGCGTTTAAAATGTGGCTTATCATTATGGGACACCCTGTATTTAAAGATAATACAAATATAGACACATACTGTATAATACAAGAATCCATTCCACTCATTTAACAACATAAAATAAAAATAAATCAGAAGAGACCTTTAACGGCATTATGAGTGATGCATTTATACAGTTGTAAGTGACATTACAGTTATGCTAAACGCCTTTAGAATCTCCTGTCAAATGAAGACAGATCCTCTAATATGATGAAGTGCTGAATGAAGTACTTTCTACAAAGAGTAAACATAATTTTTCCTACGTAGCATTTATCTATTCTTACTAATCTACCTAACCCTGGGGGTAATTCCAAGTTGATCGCAGCAGGAATTTTGTTAGCAGTTGGGCAAAACCATGTGCACTGCAGGGGAGGCAGATATAACATGTGCAGAGAGAGTTAGATTTGGGTGTAGATTTCAATCTGCAATCTAAATTGCAGTGTAAAAATAAAGCAGCCAGTATTTACCCTGCACAAAAACAAAATAACCCACCCAAATCTAACTCTCTCTGCACATGTTATATCTGCCCCTCCCCCCTGCAGTGTACATGGTTTTGCCCAATTGCTAACAAACTTGCTGCTGCGATCAACTCAGAATTACCCACCCTATCTCTGTCCTTGAAATGCTTTGTTGTATCTTTTTTAATATTGTGATGTATAATAATATACCTAAAACTTTTTCTACATTGTGTACTAAGAATGTTATACAATAAAATGACGTGCACAGAACACCCGTTACTTGGACACAAAAAGCCAAGTGGCCTGGCTGTCGCATTGGCATTGTTGGAACGAACAAATCCGACAGCCCTTTGAATACTGACCTGTCGGATTCTTTCCGTCGGAAAGGATCCGACAGGAATTGAATATACCCCATAGCCATCCTTCAAAGCATCCATTTTGTCTGCAAAGAAACACTGCGTGGAGGATTCTTCAGTGCCATGAATGACTAATTAGCATTTCCATTACATTTCAAGGAAATGAGTGCATTGTAACCTCGCAATGAAAATAAACTGCCCAACATTTGAGACAGATTCAGAGATGGATGCTTTTGGACGCAGGTGATGTGCATGCTTTCTGGAGCATCTGAAGGAAAAAGATCCCTCCTGCCAGCATTCTGATCTGATCCTACATCCGAAGACACAGGATCGGATCAACATCATGACAATCACTTCCATAACATCTCCCTGTGTGCAGTGCACTAAGGGGGATATGTACTTAGCAGTGAAAAGAGTGGAGAAGTGAACCAGTGGAGAAGTTGCCCATAGTACATATCCCCCTAAGTCACATACCTGTAATTCCTGAGACTGTGCATGTCCTGCACACCTCAATTGCAACTCCTATTCTGTGAGCAGGCACTCTGGATACATGCGTAATTCAACAAAGACACATGCCGACAAGGGGGAAAAAATCGCTCCATTGTGTCCACCATTGGTAGTACTGTACGTGCGACTCAGAATGAGGCCTATAGACAGGGAGTATTATTAATTGTAATTTTACTAATCCAATATTCAATGGACCAGCTGTAAATTTGAATATATTTTCTGTCCTTCTCCAAGTTTTAATACGAGTTACACAACATACTGTATACTGTAGCCCAAAACCTTCTTTATATGTATACAGAAATATCTAGTCAGAACCTTAAGCTGGGTACACACTTTTGCGAACACTTGGCTGACAGGGTGAACGCTTCTGATCATCAGAGCAGTGTGCCCCAAGCTAGGCCTCCTGTCAGTCTCCTCGCAGCCCCAGAGGTCTGTCAGACAAATATTAAATAGTACATGAGATCCGGTCATTGCAGGAGAATTAAAGACAGTTCATTGGGTAACACTCCTGCAACAATACAAAGTACACACCTATTCAATGGTCAGCCCGATCAGTCACCAGATATCAGGAGAATGGGCCGACAATTGTATACAGTGGGTGTTCATTGCAAAGTTGGATGGCTATGGATTTTGGGCCTAATTCAGAGCTGATCACAGCAGCAAATTTGTTCTCTAATGGGCAAAACCATGTGCACTGCAGGGGAGGCAGATATAATGTGCAGAGAGAGATAGATTTGGGTGTGGTGTGTTCAATCTGCAATCTAAATTGCAGTGTAAAAATAATGCAGCCAGTATTTACCCTGCACAGAAACTAAATAACCCACCCAATTCTAACTCTCTCTGCTCATGTTAGATGCGCCCCCCCCCCCCTCCCCCTGCAGTGCATATGGTTTTGCCCATTAGAGAACAAATTTGCTGCTGCGATCAGATCTGAATTAGGCCCTTTGTCCTAGCAGGGAAAGGGTGTGAGTGTGCTATAACTGTAAAAAAATACTGCATTTATATTCCCAAAAATTCTTAGGGAATATTTAACTATGCTATAAAACAATCTTATTCAATCCTGGAGGTTTTTTTTGTTTGTTTGTTTTTTAACTGGTTTGGTGAATTGGAAATTGAAATATACTACAGTGCATTGATATTCATGTTTAACATTTAACTATATGTATCTGTAATATGTTGCACTGTACATAAGGTATGTAACTAGATGGTAGAACATGTAACCCCCACTTACCCTACATCTGCACTAACACATTACCATAATAAATAAAAGTCGAAAGGAAAAGTGAACAAGACCTCAAAGCTTTAATGAATATACGGCTGAATAGCAGTTGAGTCAAAGAGGAAGAACAGAGGGGTAGGGGGCTTCATTAGCTCTCATTCCTTTAACGGTTAATAGAAAGTGTGTATGTGACAGATAAGAAGGGTCCTAGAATTGTGCTGATAACATGGTCAACTTTATTCTGTTGACCATGTTTAGAGCTATGCTTTTTAAATCCTTTTGTTATCAGGAAATACTGTTGTTTCTTGACTGTGTTTGTATCTAAAGCACATGATTTTTTCTTTGTTTAACTAAGTAACCACAGTGGCATATTGGTGGTCATTCCGAGTTGATCGCTCGCTAGCTGCTTTTAGCAGCATTGCACACGCGAGGCCGCCGCCCTCTGGGAGTGTATCTTAGCTTAGCAGAATAGCGAATGAAAGATTAGCAGAACTGCTACTAAATAATTCCTTGCAGTTTCTGAGTAGCTCCAGACCTACTCCTAGATTGCGATCACCTCAGTCCATTTAGTTCCTAGTTTGACGTCACAAACACGCCCTGTGTTCGGCCAGACACTCCCTGAAAACATCCAGTTTCCGCCCAGAAACACCCACTTCCTGTCAATCACACTACGATCACTCGAGCGATGAAAAAACGTAGCTCGAGCTTGTGTAAATCTCCCAAGTTTTGTGTTAAATTACTGAACGCATGCGCGCTGCGTACCATGCGCATTTTCCACCTAATCGCTCCATTGCGAAAAACGGCAACGAGCGAACAACTCGGAATGACCACCATTGTTCTTTGTCCAAACATTATCTTGTTACTATGCCACAAGACGTTTATCCTTGTATATTACTAGAGAGATAAATACCAGGAGCAATGTAAATTTAAATACAAGGTTTATTTTTTAGATATACAGTACCTTACTAGATTTGTAATCATGGTGCTAACCACGCCACCCACCCCCTCCCCCCCCAAAAAAAAAAAAAAAACAACAAACCCAACTTATCTACAAAGACCAATGTCCTGAACATGAATTAAAAGATCTCACTCACAGTATAGTTGTGTACATTAGGGAAAGGGTGTGTGCACTCTAATGGTACTATATATTGTATTTTATTTCCATTTATTCTTAGGGGATATTTGCCTATGCTGATAAAAATATTATTGAATCCTGGAGTTGTTTGTTTTTAATAAAAAACTGATTTGGTGCATTGGAAATTGAAATATATTACAGTGCATTGATATTCATGTTTAAGGTTTTAATATATGTATCTGTAATATGTTAATTGTTGCACTGTACATCTGGTATGTAACTAGATGGTAGAAGATGTAACCCCCACTCACTCATTATCTGCAAAAACACATTACCATAATAAATAAAAGACGAAAGGAAAAGTGAACAAGACCTCAAAGCTTTAATGAATATACAGCTGAATAACAGTTGAGTCAAAGAGGAAGAACAGAGGGGTCGGGGGGTTCATTAGGTCTCATTATTTTAACGGTTAGAAGAAAGTGTGTATGTGACAGATAAGAAGGGTCCTAGAATTGTGCTGATAATATGGTCAACTTTATTCTGATGACCGTGTTTAGAGCTATGCTTTTTATTATCAAGAAATACTGTTGTTTCTTAACTGTTTGTACAGTATCTAAAGCATATGATTTTCTTTATCTATGTAACCACAGTGGCATATTGTTCTTTGTCTAATTATTATCTTGATACTATGCCACAAGATGTGTATCCTTGTATATTACTACAGAAATAAATACCAGGAACACTGTAAATTTAAAGACAATGTTATTTTTTTTATATACAGTACCTTAATAGATTTGTAGGCGTGGTACTAAGAAAAACCCAAACAACAGCTTACAGTATGTACGAAGACCGATGTCCCAAAAGTGGATAAAAAGATCTTACTTATACTTGTGTACATTAGGGATGATGCAGACAGTACTGCACAGGCTTACCTGTTAGAAATTGTGAGAATTGACTCTGTGCTAGATGCATAAGAGGGGATGTAGTGTCTTGTTTTTCCTAGTTACAACTCATTATGCCTGGAGATGTGAGTACAGTAATATTGTGTTTGTACAACTGCAACACATGCAGAGCTGCAGATAAACTTTTATTTCCAGGTATCAGAGGGTTGGCGCAAATACATGCCAAGATGGTAATGGTCATCCGTACAGATCTTTATAGTGGTTTAATAATAATAAAATGTTTTTAAATAATAGTGTGGCCTTAAAAAAAGCACCTCTGCTTATAATGGAAAGTTTGTGGGCGACAAACAATGTGGGTCTTATCCATGAAAGCCTCTATAAGGGTTAGGCTATTTCACTGTCTGGGCTGGGAACATTATAGCAATGCAACTCACAGAATGTGATGCCCCTGCCATATAGTCCACCAGCGCTAGTCTGCTAAGCATGGGGCTGACTTCCATAGGGGAATCGCGCCCCCCACAAAAAATGTCCTCCCCTTGGCTGCTGTGCCTCCTTATATCACACCATCTTCATGGGGCAGTATGGATGGTGTAATGGTTAGCATTACTGCCTCACAGCACTGAGGTCATGGGTTCAATTCCCACCATGGTCCTAACTGTGCAGAGTTTGTATATTCTCCCTGTACTTGCCTGGGTTTTCTCCAGGTACTCCGGTTTCCTCCCACAATCCAAAAATATACTGGTAGGTTAATTAGCTTCCAACAAAAATTAACCCTAGTGTGAATGTGTCTGTGTGTACATGTGATAGGGAATATAGATTGTAAGCTCCACTGGGGCAGGGACTGATGTGAACTGCTGAATATTCTCTGTAAAGCGCTGCGGAATATGTGTGCGCTATATAAATAACTGGTAATAAATAAATAAATACAATTTTAAAAGTTATCAATTACCTTGGCCATTTAAATGAACACCAATTTAACACATAAAGCAGTACTTCAGAAATCATAAAGCCAAAAGAATGAAGAGGAACATATCCAAAGTGGGATCCATATATTTCCAAAGAAGGGCATAGCAGTGATTAATAAGCGACACCTTTCATCATTTTATGCAGCTAAATAAAAGGCTCCCATGGAAGCAAACAAATATTTCAAGACAGCTTGCTAGCGGTTTCATTAAACTTTCACTTCCTGACGAACGAGGGAATGCACTTTGTTCATGATGCGGTAAACCAAACCTGTTAAAGCTGTAAATCAGTCATCCTGAACAGAACTCATTAAGCTTTTATAGATATTCAGGCTAATATTTTAAATCTTTACTGTGTTAGACAGGTTTCAGAATGATTGGATATATACATTTCTCTTCCTGAAAGGTATGATCCTCTGCAAGTGCAATATTACTTATCACTTGAGTTATCATGGTGCATTACTTATTACTTCAGCCCCTACACCAACTTGAATCCTCTCTCGTGCTCTTTCCATTTTCTATTGGTATTGTTTTCCTTTGCCCCTATAAAGGAAACAGCTTATATTAAATAAAGAAAAAAAAGATTTAAAAAAATCCCCCAAAAATAGTTTTGCCTCAAATTATGTCAACATTCAGTAAACAAAATGAATGCTAACCCTTAATGTTAAAAGCGGCATACTAGGTATTTCTTCACAGACAATATAGGAATATACCTACACCCATTGGTGGATGGATGGATGGATGGATGGATGGATGGATGGATGGATGGATGGATGGATGGATGGATGGATGGAGGTTGAGTATCCCTTATCCAAAATGCTTGGGACCAGAGGTATTTTGGATATCGGATTTTTCCTTATTATGGAATAATTGCATACCATAATGAGATATCATGGTGATGGGACCTAAGTCTAAGCACAGAATGCATTTATGTCTCATATACACATTATACACACAGCCTGAAGGTAATTTTAGCCAATATTTTTATAACTTTGTGCATTAAACAAAGTGTGTGTACATTCACACAATTCATTTATGTTTCATATACACCTTATACACACAGCCTGAAGGTCATTTAATACAATATTTTTAATAACCTTGTGTATTAAAAAAAGTTAGTGTACATTTAGCCATCAAAAAACAAAGGTTTCACTATCTCACTCAAAACATTCCGTATTTCGGAATATTCTGTATTTCGGAATATTTGGATATGGGATACTCAACCTGTATAGATATATACAATATATATATATATATATATATATATATATATATATGTGTCCTTACTAGAGGTAGTCTTCCATACAGCAGATGAGTACAGTATACATGGGGTTTTCTCAATCCCTAGTTTTTGGCATTTTGATGGTCCCCCCAAGAGATACCGCGTAGAAGGTGTGGTGCCACGAATCGTATCTCCACAGACCAAGCCCTAGCGTATAAATGTGCAGTAAAGATCAGGAACATGATGATATGAAACACAGGCTGGTCTACCCTGCCATGAGAGAACCTGAAATTCGGGAGTCTCCTGGACATTCGTGGGGAGTTGGCAAATATGGTTTAATATGCTGGCACAATGTACACACATTTTTCTGTATCCCACAGCATCTCAATTGTTACCCTCTAATCCACTGTTGTTATTTTTGTGCACCTTATGAATCAAAAGAAAATATAAGTGGTTGCTATATGTTACTGCCCTGTACTGATTTTGGCAGGATAGTAAAAAATTGCAGACCTCAAAATAGGCGAAGGAGAATTTCATACAAAGTAAATATTTTTAGGAGGATATGGGCAGGTTGGCCTGACCAAGGGGCTTATTTTATCAAAGGTTCTTTATGTCTCAATGTTGGTTGGAAAAGTAAAGTGATAGCTGACAAAGGTCCAAATGAAATTTCGGGTGACATGTGCAGTCTAGAGTATATTTTCCTCAGGGACAGGACCACCACATCTGCAAAAATGTGGTGTTTTTAATGAATGAAGCAAGGCTTAACTTCAACACTATTCATTTTATTTTCTGAGTTCCTAAGTCTATATGCCTTCAGGTCCCTTAGCAATTACATTGATTGTTCTGGTGGTCTTTGTATGCTCTTTAGCATCATTATAAGTAATATGACATCACAAACATTTTAAAAACAACACTTAATTCACTGGAATCATAAACCAATATTTTGTTATGCAACCCCAAGAAAAGTGCTACTAATGTTTGGTTGTTTTTTTTAAATCTTAAAAGTCATCCAACTGAAATAAAATTTAAAACACTTGATTATCCATTCACAAAGCTCATTTAAATTATATTAATGCATAAATGGCTCTCTTTCAATATATTTTCATTATCTAAAGATATCACAAACACGTATTTAACAGCCGGTAATATATAATTAACTGTGAGAGTGAATTCTGATCCCAAAGCATCTGCACATTTTTCAATTAGTGTTGCTGTTCAAAATACATAGGTGTAATTTGTATCATGGAGACAAATCTGAACTTTAATTCAACTATTTAAGATGTCCTAGTCTTAAAAAAACATTCTTCTTTCATAATCAGAGCTCCAGAGCATTTCCTAGCATGGCTAACTATAGAACATTTTGATTTAGGAATAATCCTATTATATTCCATTTTCAACTGCCATCTGCACGCACTATATATCGTGGTATGTCAATTTTTATTGTCCAGATTGGATTAATTCAGCGTTAGTACTATACTGTTCTGTTCCTCTGTCCTTGAAAGACCAGTGTCTGATATGAATCATGTTTCAACATTTAGACAGAACTATAGTAAGTAAATTTATGAACTATGACAATGATTGTTTTAAAATTTTAGAATACATTAGCAATTGTTTTTAGTTGCCTTCAAATAAACATGTCTTTGTAAGAATATTATATATATATATATATATATATATATATACATACATACATACATACATACAGTCACACTTCTGCGGCCCTCAGACAATAAGACAGTAAGGCAGGTCTCCTGGTCAATGTTTCAATGTTTACCACATTTCCATCAATGCGGCACACATTGAAACATTGACCAGGAGACCTGCCTTACTGTCTTATTGTCTGAGGGTCGCGCACAAGTGTGACTGTATGTAAGTAGCACTGCCGTTGTTCAGTGTGATACTGAAGGCACCGGAGCAAGTATTTATTTTTTATCATACATGAAAGAATTGAGTGCCGGAATCCAGACTGATTATACACACACACACACACACACACACACACACACACACACACACACACACACACACACACTGTATATATAGTATTGAGAATATTGAGAACAGAGAGGAAAAGAGTTGCAGAGAAAGGGTTGGGCTGAGGAAAAGAGGTGAAAGGTGGAGAAAGTGTCAGGGAGAGAAAGAACGGGTACAAAGTGCTGGGGGTGAAGGAGAGAGATGCAGAGAAAAAGAGGAGGTGAGGATGGTGGAGACATGGAAAAATAAATAAAATAAAAGCCATATTATGAATAGTACAGGGTGATTCAAAAGTCACAGTACATCCTTTTGTTTCAAAAATTGTGCAGGAAATGAGAAAACTGAATACTCCAGTAATGTATGGGTGAGGTGGGCTATCTTTTAGGGTATGTACCGAACATGGGCGGCATCTTGAAATCGTCCATCTTGAATCTAAGTAGGTTTTTGAAATGGAAAGGGGGTCATGTAACATGTCAAACAACATCAGAATTTGCTGAAAAGTTTATTGCTGCAAACCGATTTGAAATAGCAGTTATGGCTCAAAAGTTCAAACACTTTTTTTGTTGTAATTACAGGCTGAACTGTTGTACATAAAGGACAGTAATTTAATGTGTTCAACATGTTGTCCCTCTTGGTCAACACAAATCCAATCCACAAGATCCAATCCACAAGATCCAATCCACAATCCACAAGATCCAATTGTCATGCACTCGCAGAAGGATTTCCGAAGAAATGCTGGCACACGCTTCTTCAATGCGTTGCTGGAGATAATGTCTGTTTCTTATTTTCTCAGCATACACGAGTTGCTTTAAATGACCCCACAGATAAAAGTCAAGTGGTGTGATGTCAGGTGATCTGGGTGGCCATTCCACAGAACCATGTCGGACAATCCAATGACCAGGAAATTGACCATCTAACCACAGATGAACAACTGTTCCGTAGTGTGTTGGAGCCCCATCCTGTTGAAAGTAACAGGGAAAGCTGGCATCTTCATTCAGAACTGAGGGAAACACCACTTCTTGCAGCATTTCGAGGTAGCGTTGTGCATTTAGGTTCTGGTCAATGAAAATGGGTCCAATTACACGGGAATCCCATATCCCACACCACACCATAACCTTTACGTTACCAACAACCTTGGAAGGTTCCATCCAGTGTGGATTCTGGTCATTCCAGTACCTGTGTCCGAATTTGTGTTGACCAAGAAAAACAACATGTTGAACACATTAAATGACTGTTCTTTATGGAGAACAGTTCAGCCTGTAATTACAACAAAAAAAGTGTTTTAACGTTTGAACCATAACTGCTTTTTCAAATCTGATTGCAGCAATAAACTTTTCAGCAAATTCTGATGTTGTTTGACATGTTACATGACCCCCTTTCCATTTGAAAAAACTGACTTAGATTCAAGATGGCCGATTTCAAGATGGTGCCCATGCTCAGTACATACCCTAAAAGATAGCCCACCTCACCCATACCTTACTGGAGTATTCAGTTTTCCCATTTCCTGCACAGTTTTTGAAACAAAAGGGTGTACTGCGACTTTTGAAACACCCTTTATTCATGTTTGCATAACTTTTATATTTTACTTATGAAGGTTTAATTTTATTGTGGGGTATGACATCAATAAAGATTAATTTGCAACTACTATTTATAAGCGTTCCAATACTGTATAATAGCGGTGGTATTCCCATCTCCACCTAAATATTAGTCTACATCTATATTTTAATATTGCCGAATGTTAGCAATGCATTATTTAAATATGAACAGTATTTCAACCATTTTACATTTTATTTCTGAAATTCTTATTTTTGATGAAAATGATAAACTGTTGATCTGTGAATACTCTTTATACAAACTTAATGAATAATGACAATACTATTTCCAGGCATTTCAATGCCATTAATATTCACATGATCCTACTATAACAATGCTTTTTATGCGAGTTAAGACATATCCGCACACAGAGTTCAAAGGTGGAGAATAATCAATGGCATAAGCCTGATAATTGGATATGGAGAGAAGCAACAATAAAGATTTGTAGGACTATATATTAAACAACTTTAGTCAGCAAAATGGATATTTGAAATTTCTCTCCTCATGTGTATTATGGTTTCTTCCCACAGTGCAGAGCCGGATTAAGGGGGGGGGGGTCACAGGGGGTACATTACCCTGGGCCCCCCTGCTGCTAGGGGCCCCACAGTTCAGTGTGCAGCTGCAGTGCAAAGTGCACCGCAAGCTGCATAAATTAAAGAAGAGGGAGAGGGCAAAGGGGTGGAATCCGAGCCGGGGGACGGGGCTACACGGCACTGCTTTCAGTTTCACTGCAGGCAGCATGTGAGAGGAGGGAGGAGAGAAGGCAGTAGGAGCAGCTACAGACATGTGCCCACAGCCCACCCAGTCAGTGTGTGATAGTGAGGTAAGAGGGAGGAGAGGAGCACTCTACAGTATATGTATAATATGGGTATAAGTGTGTGATTGATTGTGGTAGGTGTATATGTCTCTGACTGTGTGTGACAAATGTATATATGTGTATAAGTGTGTGACTATGTTTGTGAATGTGTGTGACTGTGTGAATGTAGGTGTATGTGTGTAACTGTGTGTGTAACAGTATATATGCATGTGTATACGTGTGAGACTGTATGTATGCTTTTGTGTGTGTGTGTGTGTATATATATATATATATATATTAGTGTGTATGAGTATGAATGCATGCATTTCCTGCCGACCATCACGTTTTGGTGGGACTGTCCTGTTTTTCGGGTACTGTCCCACATGTGGTCTGGAGAAAAGGTACAGAGGGAAACGCTCCCACCAGCTGTGTGAATGATGCTGGGGGGCAGCACAGAGTCTGGGGAAGTGATGTGCGCAGTACGGGTCTGTGGCGCCGGAGATAAGACGGCATTAGACTGTCAGTGATTGACAGTCTGATCCCATTTGGGGCAGCGACGGCCTCCATTTCTCTAAACAGAGGCGTGTCTCCGGGGACACAGTAGGCCAGGATCTCTGTCAGAGGATGGATATTTCCTGGCCACTTGGTAGGTATTGTGGCGGCCAGCTTGCACAACCCCTTGAGTCACGCAGCCAGCCAATGCTTGTCGGGATTTAGGGGGTTCGGAATGTAACCGTCGGTATTGTGACCAACTAAGCCCCATCCTTGGACATAGTTCATATCAGTAATGCAGCTGGAGGCATTACACCTACTGCTGCATTACCACATTAGTGCTATCGCTGCTGCTTTTATGTAAGCAGCAGCAATAGCTACTCCGTCCACATCTGAATGAGGGCCCCCCAGTCTTAAATACCCCGGGCCCCCCAAAGCCTTAATCCAGCTCTGCCACAGTGCAAAAACATATTGGAAGGCTGCTGGCCAATATCAGGCTGGTGCATGATGGGCCCGCATGGGGAATGCTTACCGATTCACAGATATACTTTTTTGCACAGCAACAGCATCTTTGTACGCAACGGCTGTGCAATAATATGCTAATGCCACAGGAGACGTCTTGTGTAAAGAAACGACTTGTGATGGCTTCAGTGAACCGTCCAAAGACACAGCACTGGATCACTCTGTGTGAACATTGGTCATCTGAGTAACCCTCAATTTACTCCAGATGCCAGTGTTTTCACGCAGCCGAGACTAGTGACACAATTACTGGCCTCAGCATGCCCAGACAAAGGGGCCAACACACCTATTTTCTAGAATGCTGCCCGTTGCCACCCATTTCCTGTTCCCAAATGGCAGATGCATGTCAGTTATGCTGCGGCTTAGGAGCTACAGCGAATCTTATGCTCGACAGTGATCTGCAAATGTGTAGCACAGATCCTGTGCATGCATATGCAGATAGCAAAACATCAAAGATGTACGCAAACCATTTCCTAGAAAACACTGTAACGTACTCTCCTCTGAAATAAGGACGTATGGTTTAGGTAGCATACTGTATATAGCAACTTCATAAATAGTGAATCATTGGGGTGTCTTGAGGACCGCATTTAAGAACCTCTGCTCTATGGCAAAGTCTAAAAATGCTATGAACTTTGAACCGTGGCAAAATCATATTGCAATGCAGATGGGGCAGATATAAAGTGTGCAGAAAAGTGTAGATTTAAAAAGGGTGTATCCAAACTCAAATCTCAATTGCTGTGTTAAAATTAAGCAGTCCATTATTTGTAGGTTACATACAAAACATACATACAAAACATAACCAGTATTGAATAAATTGCATCCCTTGCACTGTAACATGGTTTGTTCCAGGTGCATAGTTACTTGCTAGGTTTTTATGCTCCAAACAAGAATCAGCCCTTCAATGTACCAAAATACCTTATTAGTTGAATGATCTAAACCTTTTGAATAACTGTAAATTAAAATTTTGAACAACTGTAATTATGAGCTACAATACAGCAGCGAGATGACGTATAACAGGGTTCCCCAACTTCTTTTCTCAAGTACAGCCAACAGATAACTTATTTTTTGTTTAACTTAAATGCAGTTTATTTGGCTGTGTACAGAACATGAGCTTTTAATGGTACCTGAGGACTTGAAATGGGAAACATTGGCTTTGAAGGACCATAAGGCTGGCTATAAACTACTTGGATGCACAGCAATATTCATTGCTGTAGATTTTTTTTCACAAACCATCATCAGTCTTTAGGTTTTGATGGCGTAAACTGACAAATTTAGTCAATCACAAAAACGAAAACTGCAGATGTAAAATGTTCTAGGCTACAGACCAGAGCATCTCTAGTGCTTTTTAAATGTAGTATATCATATACATTATTCATTCACAACCTTTGTTCACACCCTAGTCTTTTTATTTTTCTGCCATTACTACTCTTGGTTACATTCTCTCCTCTCCATGAATAAATCATTACGGCAAAAACCTCTTATGTGCTTTACTGTGCATTTTTCCTACGGGTATTTGAAATACCTCTAGCTGTAGCCAATTCCATGTACCCACTTTAGTCAAAAACACTGAACGAAACCTACATCTCCATGGCATCTCCTTGTTCTATTATTTGATTCCTCTGACAAATCTATCATAGTTCTTGGAGCTCAAAGAAGTAGTTTAACTAGTTGGTTACCAATCTTAGAAGTCTTTTTGTACTTGGTAATTTAAAAAAGAATTTGCGCGCAATAATTAGAAAGCTTGGTCATTCCAGACTCTGCCAGGCCTACTACAGCACACCTCAAGCTCAGTTATAGCTTTAGGTCTCCTATTGCCTAGAGCAGTGTTTCCCAACCTCGGTCCTCAAGGCACACTAACAGTCCTGGTTTTAGTGATATCCAGGCTTGAACACAGGTGACTTAATTAGTAGCTCAGTTATTTTGATTTAACCATCTGTGCTGAAGCCTGGATATCACTAAAACCTGCACTGTTGGTGTGCCTTGAGGACCGTGGTTGGGAATGCCTGGCCTAGAGGAACCATGGACCAGTGTAGAAGCTGAAAGTTACATCTCTTTTCAGTAGTTAGGTGGCAGGAGGCATTAAAGATATTGAGCGGGATGTAGTAAGCACTGAATCCGCGATGCAGTACATCCTCCCACTTTTCGGGTACATATACGGTATCTACCATGAAAATCGCAAAGGACAGCCCTGCAAATGAGAGCAATTCTTTGTGATAGAAGGACTTCCAGGTTTAGGACCCGGGATCCCTTCTACGTATGTACAGAATGACGTGGCGGTCATGGGGGATGCTGGAAGGGATCCAACTGCATCCCTCAGGGGGAGTTGCGAAAGGAAGCCCATAGGCTTCTATTGGATAACGCCACCCAAAGATAGTGCCAGACTTGCCTACCTTCACGCTCTCGCTTTTTACATGAGCCTCCCGCTGCCCCGGAAATCTTCCGGGTTCTCACGGTTTTTCAATAGGGCTAGTGAAAGTACGGACTGCGCATGCGCCAGTCCGGAAGTGCCGGTGGGGAGGAGCCTGCTCGCGGGACGTCATGACGGGTGATGTCCTGATACTCAAATGCCGGCCACCGTGCGGTTATGTGTAGCGGTTGCCGCATAGCAGCTCGCAGCGGCAGGAGAGGCTGTCTGTGCACCGCAGAAGCAATAGCAGCAGTGGCAGTGTTGGTGGCCACATCAGCAGCAGCACAGCAGCGGTGGCCTGTTTGAAATATAAGGTAAATAAACTAGCTTACTTCATGTTTGGTATACGTGTGGCTGGGCTGCGGAGGGCACGGTTTGGCTGGAGACAAAGAGCACAGTGGGTGCTGAGTTTAAACTCCACGTTACCAGCATTAGTCCCTTTGTTATTGCCCAATGACCTGCAAGTCCAAGCTGTCTAACATTTATTTTAGGGGGAGCACTGCTAGTGTCATAGTATATATATAGGGTCAGTATTATGTTCGTTAACAGTTTGGTGTTGGTGATTGGCACTTGTTATCTGTCTGTATGTATACAGAGGCGTCACTAGGGTTGGTGTCACCCGGTATGGTAACTCAGGGTGTCACCCCCATGGACCTCCTTCCGTATCACACCACACAGAACCCGTAGTAATGGTTTTGTACTAGTTTTACTTGTAAATCATAATTCCCGTATATATATTCCGTGCTCTACGTGGAGCAATGTGTGTAACGTGCTCTACCTGGCGCAATGTGTATAACGTGCTCTACCTGGCGCAATGTGTATAACGTGCTCTACCTGGCGCAATGTGTATAACGTGCTCTACCTGGCGCAATGTGTATAACGTGCTCTACCTGGCGCAATGTGTATAACGTGCTCTACCTGGTGCAATGTGTGTAACGTGCTCTACCTGGCGCAATGTGTATAACGTGCTCTACCTGGCGCAATGTGTATAACGTGCTCTACCTGCTGCAATGTGTATAACGTGCTCTACCTGGCGCAGTGTGTATAACGTGCAATACCTGGTGCAATGTGTGTAAGTGCTCTACCTGGTGCAATGTGTATAAAACGTGCTCTATCTGGCGCAATATGTGTAACGTGCTGTACCTGGTGCAATGTGTATAACGTGCTCTACCTGCTGCAATGTGTGTAACGTGCTCTACCTGGCGCAGTGTGTATAACATGCTCTACCTGGTGCAATGTGTATAATGTGCTCTACCTGGTGCAATGTGTATAACGTGCTCTACCTGGCGCAATGGTATAACGTGCACTACCTGGCGCAATGTGTATAACGTGCTCTACCTGGTGCAATGTGTATAACGTGCTCTACCTGGTGCAATGTGTATAATGTGCTCTACCTGGCGCATTGTGTATAACGTGCTCTACCTGGCGCAATGGTATAACGTGCTCTACCTGGCGCAATGTGTATAAGGTGCTCTACCTGGCGCAATGTGTATAACGTGCTCTACCTGGTGCAATGTGTATAAAACGTGCTCTATCTGGCGCAATGTGTGTAACATGCTCTACCTGGTGCAATGTGTGTAACGTGCTCTACCTGGCGCAGTGTGTATAACATGCTCTACCTGGTGCAATGTGTATAACGTGCTCTACCTGGCGCATTGTGTGTAACGTGCTCTACCTGGCGCAGTGTGTGTAACGTGCTCTACCTGGCGCAATGTGTATAACGTGCTCTACCTGGCGCAGTGTGTATAACATGCTCTACCTGGCGCAATGTGTATAACATGCTCTACCTGGTGCAATGTGTATAACGTGCTCTACCTGGCGCAGTGTGTATAACGTGCTCTACCTGGTGCAATGTATATAACGTGCTCTACCTGGCGCAATGTGTATAACATGCTCTACCTGGTGCAATGTGTATAACGTGCTCTAACTGGCGCAATGTGTATAACATGCTCTACCTGGTGCAATGTATACAACGTGCTCTACCTGGCGCAATGTGTATAACATGCTCTACCTGGTGCAATGTGTATAACGTGCTCTACCTGGCGCAATGTGTATAACGTGCTCTACCTGGCGCAGTGTGTATAACATGCTCTACCTGGCGCAGTGTGTATAACATGCTCTACCTGGCGCAGTGTGTATAACGTGCTCTACCTGGTGCAATGTGTATAACGTGATCTACATGTCGCATGTGTAAAAAAAAAAAAAGTGTAATTATACATACACACACACTTTAAAAAAAATAATAATACTGGATTCTATTGAAATTAACCATTTGTTTGTACAAACAAATGGTACTAATTTCAATAAAATCCTTTACTTCAGGAAAAAAAAATGTAATTCATTGACTGTATAATATTTTTTTACTGTAAATACTAACTTATTAATGAAGTTTCCACAATCAACTGGCAGCGGAAACGACTTGCAGCCAGCCAGGGAGTGACAGCAGAAGGTTGAGAATGAGCCTGAGGTGCGCAAACAACTTCAAGGCAGGTCCTCCGGTCCGACCCTAGGCTCCCTGTAGCAACCGCAGCTCTAACCTCCTCCCACTTCTCCCTCCCAGCAGTGCAAGCGGCCGAGCGGTGGCGTGATGACGTCACAGGACGTGCACAATGAAGACGTGATCATGGGTACCGCGTGGGGGGGGGGGGTCATAAGTGTACCGTAGTGGAGTCTTCTTGTTGCAGGCGGGGGTGTCGGATTTTAAGTTGACGGAGGTGCGATCGTAACTGTTGTGCTTGGTGTCAGACGACAAATAGAGCAATGTAGTTACGATCGTACCCCCCGTCAACTCAAAATCCTACACCCCCGCCTGCAACAAGAAGACTCCACTACGGTACAGTTATGATCGCATTCCCCCCTCCCCCCGACTCCATACGATTGCACCCCCAATGTCTCCCCTGCCCCGCTGACTGAAAATCACCCCCCCGCCTGGAAGACTCCGCCACGGCCAGTTCCGTGCTGTGTGACAGTGTCATGCAGCAGGGAATGGGGATGCAGAAAGGTGCGAGTGTGTGGCTCAATTTGCTGTCACCCCACTGAAGGGTGACACCTGGGTGCGGGCCGCACCCCCCGCACCCGCCTCATGACGCCACTGTATGTATATAAGGTTGTAATGTTTGATATCTGTTATTCCTGACGAAGGTTATTAAAACCGAAACGTAGAAGCATCTAAGTCTGCTGTTTTAAATCTGAGAGTGCCGCCGAATCTGCTACGTCTATATATATATATATATATATAGCAAATACCACTGACTCATCACAAAATCTAGATATAAAGGAAGAGTGCTGTCCATGACGATATTGATTCAATAAAATTTATTGCAAATAATATATAAAAACAGACTATGCACACACATCTGTTTTTATATGGTAATTGCAATACATTTTATAATATAATTTTATAATATCGTCACAGACAGCGCACTTCCTTTTTATTTAGATTTTGGGATGAGTCAGTTGTATTTGATATATACAGTATATATATATACAGACCCTCCAACATGACCCGCCCCACTAGGTACAAAATGCTCTGTTTCTGGACTTCCCTCTTAATTTATGATTTCCATCACCTTTGTTGAACTAGTTAAATGATAAGAAAGCTGTTTCTTCACAGGTGATGGCAATAATAAATTAAGAGGGAAGTCCAGAAACAGAGCATTTTGTACCTAGTGGGGCGGGTCATGTTGGAGGGTATGTATATATATATATATATAAGGTAAAGATTTTTGCACAACACTTAAGGTCACTGGGAGAGATGTCAGTAACCTTTACACAGCAGATAAGCAGTTGCTGATTACCAAGCTTTCCCTTAATGCATTTAAGAGTCAAAATATCTAGCTCTCCTTTACTCCCATTGATGTCTGAGAGGTTTGGCAATGTTTAGTTCAAGTGACAGGTTAACCTCTGATAATTGAGACACTATCATCTCCTGACTGGAAATAGGTTGGTTATGTACTTATATCTGAAACATTTATATATTTTACCTCAAAAGGAGAAGCCTTTCAGGAGAGCGAGAAGCTAAGCAAAGGGACCTAGGGCCCTTTGGAGTAGATTCATTGTAGGATACTACAGGTGTTATGAATGTGTTCATCTAGGCAGTGCCGTAACTAGACATTTTAGCGGTGTGCAAGAAACTGCACCGGCGCCGCCCCCCAAAAAAATAAACTGACGGTAGTGCGCGCCGTAGGGGCGCGGCTTCACGGGAAAGGGGTGTGGCCACAAAATAATACCAATTCATATAATGGTGGACAGTAGTCTCCATTATTCAAATTACGCTGCACAGTAGCGCCACTACACCAGGTAGAGCCCCTTTTTACACATTACGGCAGACAGCGTCCTCTTTGTACACATTACGGCAGAGTACCCTTTTTTTACACATTAAGGCAGACAAAGTCCCCTTTTTTACACATTACGGCAGACAGAGTCCCCTTTTTTACACATTACGGCAGACAGAGTCCCCTCTTTAGACATTACGGCAACAGCGTCCCCTTTTTTAGACATCACGGCAGACAGCGTCCCCTTTTTACACATTACGGCAGACAGTGTCCCCTTTTTTACACATTACGGCAGACAGCGTCCCCTTTTTTTACACATTACGGCGAACAGATTCCCCTTTTTACACATTACGGCAGACAACGTCCTTTTTTTACACATTACGGCAGACAGTATCCACTTTTTACACATTATGGCAGACAGCGTCCCCTTTTTACACATTACGGCAGACAGAGTCCCCTTCTTACAAATTATGGCAGACAGAGTCTCCTTTTTACACATTACGGCAGACAGCATCCCCTTTTTTACACATTACGGCAGACAGCGTCCCCTCTTTTTACACATTACGGCAGACAGTGTCCCCTTTTTTCGCACATTGCGGCAGAGTCCCCTTTTTTACACATTACGGCAGACAGAGTCCCCTTTTTTATACATTACGGCAGACAGCGTCCCCTTTTTACACATTACGGCGAACAGATTCCCCTTTTTACACATTACGGCAGACAACGTCCCCTTTTTACACATTACGGCAGACAGCATCCACTTTTTACACATTACGGCAGACAGCGTCCCCTTTTTACACATTATGGCAGAGTCCCCTTTTTACACATTACGGCAGACAGAGTCCACCTTTTACACGTTACGGCAGGATAGATCCCCCTTTTACACATTATGGCAGGCAGAGTCCCCCTTTAACACAGTACGGCAAGCAGATTCCCCCTTACACCCCCCCTCCTACCCTTAGAGTGTAGTGTAGTGTAGTGAAGTGTACTGTAGTGAAGTGTAGTGTACTGTAGTGAAGTGTAGTGTAATATAGTGTAGTGTAGTGTAGTGTAGTCACTTACGTGCTGTTGCCGGCTCCTGACTCCTCCTGTTCACTTCACCGTACTCAGCCGCAGCGCTGCCGGGACCTCAGCAGCGGCCTAAGCTGTACACAGGCGGGCGGGTGGCGGCGGCTTCACCGGGACACGGGCGGGCGGGTGGCGGCGTCAGCAGCAGGATTCTTGTGGGCAGCAGCGGCTTCAGCCGGACGCAGGCAGCGCCGCCATCAGTGGGACGCAGGCGGTTGCATCACCGTCAGCGGGAGGCAGGCGGCGCCGCCACCCTAAACAGTTAATCTGCGGCTGTGATGCTCGATGGTGCGCCCTCAGTGCATTTGCGCTGTGGGCAAGGCACCATCGGCACACACCTAGTTACGGCTCTGCATCTAGGGGGGTATTTAAGGAAGTTCAATTGTACAGCTGTCCTATGCTTCTGAGGTAAGTCTAACGACCAAAAATGCATTCAAGCATAAAGACTTTCTTCCATTGGACCCCGACCGTTGGAATACCTGGCTACCTGGTACTGCAATAGTGTCTTTGCTTACTTAGGGCCTAATTAAGAATTGATCGCAGCAACAATTTTGTTAGCAGTTGGGCAAAACCATGTGCACTGCAGATGGGGGGGGCAGATATAACATGTGCAGAGAGAGTTATATTTGGGTGGGGTGTGTTCAAACTGAAATCTAAATTGCAGTGTAAAAATGAAGCAGCCAGTATTTACCCTGCACAGAAACAAAATATTATTTTTGCTCAGTATTTACTACTGAAAGAGAGGGGAAGGGGCCACAGTTAAGTTGCAGGGATATTCAGGAAAATGAAACAAGTACATTTACAGAGGAGAAGGTCCTAACAGAACTCTCAAAGCTGAAAGTGGACAAATCTATGGGGCCAGATGGGATACATCCAAGGATACTAAAAGAACCTAAAGAGGTGCTGGTAGCACCATTGACAGAATTATTCAACCAGTCATTAGCTACAGGAGTAATTCCAGGGGACTGGAAAAGAGCAAACGTAGTTCCACTGCACAAAAGTGGAAGCAAGGAAGAGGCAAACAACTACAGACCAGTGAGTCTTACATCAGTAGTAGGGAAATTGATGGAAACACTCTTAAAAGAAAGAGTTGTAGATTATCTCAAATCCGGCAATTTACTGGATCCCAAACTGCATGGATTCACTGGGGGGAGATCATGTCAAACAAATCTTATTGACTTTTTTGATTGTGTGACTAAAGTGATGGATAAAGGTTGAGCAATGGATATAGCTTATCTAGACTTTAGTAAGGCTTTTGACACAGTTCCACATCGCAGACTGCTAAATAAACTTGAAAGTTTGGGATTGGATATTAGGATTATTGAATGGATAAGATCTTGGTTGAAGGATAGAAAACAGAGAGTTGTGGTAAATGGAGTGCATTTACAAGAGGGAAATGTTACCAGTGGAGTACCCCAGGGATCTGTACTTGGACCAGTGCTTTTTAATATCTTTATTGGTGACATTGCAAATGGCATTAAAGGGAAAGTATGCATTTTTGCAGATGACACAAAGGTATGCAACAGGGTAGACACACCAGGTGGGGTAAAACAAATGATTGAGGATCTAGGTAGACTAGAGGAATGGTCAAGAGTCTGGCAATTACAGTTTAATGCCCAAAAATGCAAAATCATGCACTTGGGTCTCAAAAATCCTAAAGCTAAATACAGTATTAATGGCACTATACTGGAAACTACTGAGGAGGAAAGGGATCTAGGAGTCACTATTTCAGATGACTTAAAGGCAGGTAAGCAATGTAACAAAGCAATGAGGAAGGCTAGTCAGATGCTTGGCTGCATTGGGAGAGGAATCAGCAGCAGAAAGAAAGAAGTAATAATGCCACTGTATAGGTCATTGGTACGGCCTCATCTAGAATACTGTATTCAGTTCTGGAGGCCATATCTTCAAAAGGATATTACAGGTTGAGTATCCCATATCCAAATATTCCGAAATACGGAATATTCCGAAATACGGACTTTTTTGATTGAGCGTGATATAGTGAAACCTTTGTTGTTTGATGGCTCAATGTACACAAACTTTGTTTAATACACAAAGTTATAAAAAATATTGTATTAAATGACCTTCAGGCTGTGTGTATAAGGTGTATATGAAACATAAATGAATTGTGTGAATGTACACACACTTTGTTTAATGCACAAATTTATAAAAAAATATTGGCTAAAATTGACTTCAGGCTGTGTGTATAATGTGTATATGTAACATAAATGCATTCTGTGCTTAGACTTAGGTCCCATCACCATGATATCTCATTATGGTATGCAATTATTCCAAAATACGGAAAAATCCGATATCCAAAATACCTCTGGTCCCAAGCATTTTGGATAAGGGATACTCAACCTGTAATACATTAGAAACTGTACAAAGGAGGGCAACTAAAATGGTGCATGGCCTACATCACAAAACATACCCAGAAAGACTAAGAACATCTCAATATGTATAGTTTGGAGCAGAGAAGGGAAAGGGGGGACATGATAGAAACTTTCAAATATATCAAGGGTTTAAACAAAGTCCAGGAGGGAAACATTCTCCAAATGAAGAGAAGCAATAGGACACAAGGACATGCACTGAGACTGGAGGGGGGGAGGTTCAGGGGAAATTTGCGGATAAATTATTTCACAGAATGGGTAGTAGACAAGTGGAATAGCCTCCCATCAGAGGTGGTAGAGGCTAAGACAGTAGAGCAATTTAAACATGCATGGGATAGACATAAGGATATCCTTACAAAGAAATAAGGATCAAATAAGGTTAAAGATAAAAATAATCTAAAAAAAAAAAAAGGGGCAGACTAGATGGGCCAAGTGGTTCTTATCTGCCGACAAATTCTATGTTTCTATGTTAAATCTAACTCTCTCTGCACATGTTCTATCTGCCCCCCCTGCAGTGCACATGGTTTTGCCCAAGTGCTAACAAATTTGCTGCTGCGATCAACTCTGAATTACCCCCATAGGCGACACACTCTGCTATCGTCCATCTGGCTGTAGCGGGATTCCAGGCTCCAATACCGGTGGGACATCAAGTTGGAAGCACCATTTGTGTGGTGATATATGCTTTTTATGGGGGTAATTCAGAGTTGATCCCAGCAGCAAATTTGTTAATTTGTTAGCAGTTGGGCAAAACCATGTGCACTGCAGGGGAGGCAGATATAACATGTGCAGAGAGAGTTAGATTTGGGTGGGGTGTGTTCAAAGTGAAATCTAAATTGCAGTGTAAAAATAAAGCAGACAGTATTTACCCTGCACAGAAACAATATAACCCACCCAGATCTAACTCTCTCTGCACATGTTATATCTGCCCCCCCCCCCCCCCTGCAGTGCACATGGTTTTGCCCAAGTGCTAACACATTTGCTGCTGTGATCAACTCTGAATTAGGCCCTATGTCTTTTATTATGTGAGTGCATTTGTCTATTAAATGTGTTTTTTTTATACGGCTTTATTGCACCATATATTAATTTCTTTCAAGTTTCCAGCGCTTTGATGCATCCTTCTGGGATTTTGGAGTACATTCTATGGGGGTAATTCCAAGTTGATTGCAGCAGGAAATTTTTTAGCAGTTGGGCAAAACCATGTGCACTGCAGGGGGGGGGGGGCAGATATAACTTTTGCAGAGAGAGTTAGATTTGGGTGGGTTATTTCGTTTCTGTGCAGGGTAAATACTGGCTGCTTTATTTATTTTTACACTGCAATTTAGATTGCAGATTGAATACACCACACCCAAATCTAACTCTCTCTGCACATGTTATATCTGCCTCCCCTGCAGTGCACATGGTTTTGCCCAACTGCTAACCAAAATCCTGCTGCGATCAACTCAGAATTACCCCCTATATGAGGATGATATGCATAGATTATTAGTATTTATGTGAGTGGAACCAATAAAAGGATCCAATAGCTGATTATCATCTTGTATTGCACTATTGTTCTTTTATTTGATTTCAGAACTTGAAAAATTCCTTTTTAATTGAAGGGACTTCTGCGCCTCTCTCAGTTCTAATGTGTGAGCATCTCTCATATCCCCAATAGAGGTCTATCTGGTTACGGTAACGTCACGTGTTTCACGTTTTGGTTTATGTGATTAAGAGTCAGTCTATCGCTGCAAACCGTACATATTTAACATACAGTGGGCGGAGCTTGGACTGTCGTCCCAGCATTTACAGCACTGAGCAGGGCAGCTTCAGAGGTGGGAGGGGGTAGAGAAGGAGGAGGATTATTCTCCTCAGTGCCAGTCTTTTGACAGCATCAATCCGAAGGTGTGGCCTGACTAAAATTGGCAGCAGCTGGCGGAGCATGTCCTGTTGTAAGTCTAATTACTGATCTTCTGTAATATACTAACCAGTTAACTTTAGGTATATCCCGTTGTCCATAAAATAAAAAACACAGAGACTATAGATTCCCATACAATGAAATCCGTTTCTTGTTTTGGTGTGTTCTCGCGCGGTTAATGGAGGGGCACTTTGATGCTACCAGTTCTCAACAACATCCTACCACAAGTGAACCTATTTTAAAAGTAGTATTAAATTTGCTTAAATACCAGCGCTTTTCATTTCTTTGTGATTATACTTGAAATTCCATAGCGAAGCACGGGTATTTAGCTAGTTTTATTTATATAGCGCTTTTCTCCAGCAGGACTCAAAGATGCTTTACAGACATCAAAAACATAATACACTGTGAAAAGGTATTAAAACAAAAGTACAGCAAGTAGAAAACCACACAGAACTACTGTATATACTCGAGTATAAGCCAACTTTTTCAGCACTTTTTTTTGTGCTGAAAAAGCCCCCTCGGCTTATACTCGAGTCAGTGCAGGGAAGTAGTGGGGACACGGAGGGCAGTCAGTGCCTGGGAAGGAGGGACACGGTGGGCACAGCGCGTGTCTCTCCTGTGTCCCTCCTGCGTCTCCGGCGGCAGCGGCGGGTCTATTAAAGGAAGTACCCGTTCAAGAGCTCTGATTGGCTCACGAACCGGCACTTCATTTAACAGACCTGCTGTGGAGACGCAGGAGGGACACAGTAGAGAAGCGCGCGCTGTGCCCTCCGTGTCCCTCCTTCACAAGACAGCGGGGGAGCGGCGGAAGGTAAGTAACTGGCACTGGGGGAGTATATTTGGCACTTGGGGGGGCGCATATCTGGCACTGAGGGGGCATATCTGGCACTATGAGGGCATACCTGGCACTGAGGGGGCATATCTGGCACTATGAGGGGGCATATCTGGCACTGAGGGGGAATATCTGGCACTGAGGGGGCATATCTGGCACTATGAGGGCATATCTGGCACTGTGGGGACATATCTGGCACTGTGGGGGCATATCTGGCACTGTGAGGGCATATCTGGCACTGTGAGGGCATATCTGGCACTGTAGGGGGCATATCTGGCACTGTAGGGGGCATATCTGGCAGTGTGAGGGCATATCTGGCACTGTGGGGGCATATCTGGCACTGTGGGGGCATATCTGGCAGTGTGGGGGCTGTGTATGGCTAGAGCTGCATTTCCCACCCTAGGCTTATACTCGAGTCAATAAGTTTTCCCAGGTTTTTGTGGTAAAATTAGGTGCCTCGGCTTATATTCGGGTCGACTTATACTCGAGTATATACGGTAATTAAAAACAACAAAAAGTCTAGTGAGTACAATAAGCATAATGCTGAGTTGGTGAAGGCATTTCTAGTAATAGCTTGCCAGGGATGGCCATTCTACCCACAAAGGTACCAGATGAGGCCGCCATTTTGGAGGCACTATATAGTATTACCATGGGTGGGATAGGTTATGCCTAGAAAAGATGACACTAAAAGGGGGTACACACTGAAAGATCCATTCTTAAATTCTAATCAATCAGACTAGATTGCTTAGAAATTAAGCACGGGTCTCTCCGTGTGTATGCCCATAGCGATAGTGATGTGCGGCCCAGCGTGGGGGGAGAGATGTGTGCTGAGCGGTCTGTGCTAGATCGCTCAGCACACATCTCCCCCATGTGTACGGGGCTAAAATGTGTGTAACGTAAGGAGTAGGGTCCCAACATAACCATCAGGTCAATGTATTTTTCTTCCAATCCACGAGCGCACAAGGTGAGGCTGCCATGTTGGGCAAACTACAAAGGCTACACTGTGGGAAATACAAGAATCCAAGCAATACATGGCAAAACTGGCATCAACTTGAAATCCATCCCGCCCACAGAGGAACCTGCATACAGGTATAGCATACAATGTACAAGCTAAAAACATGGTACAAAACAGTGAACAGCAGTGTCAGCAAACAGAAAACAGGTACGAACAGTGAACTAATGGGATACCCCTGCATGAATAATTCCATGGGTTGCTCATCCCACCTCCGAAGTACTAGAGTAAGCAGCCAACTAGGGCACACTACATAGATTACAGTGGGCAAGATGAGCAATCCATAGCAGCAACATGTAGTATAAGGTTGTTGAATTAATGAAGCAGCAGTAATAAGAGAATGGTAGATACAGTATCAGCCAAGAGCAAGCTAGAATAGAAAGAAATGTTCTTGATTAAAAAGAAGACCCGGAAGCCGTAATATGTTGCAAACAGCTGGCCGATAATGTACTATAACATGCTATAGAATGTGTTTATAATACAGTGAGGAGCATTGTGATGAGACCAGTAAAAAAAAAGTTCAAAACAAAACAGTGTTATTAGATATTGGGAACAAGTGACTAGTGGGGGGGAGGGGGATAAAACATGTTTAAAGTAAAGAAATAGAAGGCCTGCTGCAGCCCCAAGACTCTGCCTGTCCGGTGATTGCGTGGATCCTGCCACAGAGCCTCACTTGCACAATGGGGGTGGGTGGTGTCTGGCCACAGATGGTTAGAGGGTCCAAAGTCCAGGCAGGTGAAGAACAAAGGTAAAACATTCCTTGCAGCATGTGTAATGCTGGGTACACACCATGGTGGTTGATTGGGTGATAGCTGGATCCACCGACAGAGCGAATAATTTTGTAAGTATACACACTCACAGCCGCTCAATATGTTGGGCCATACGCCACAACTGGATGGACATTTCAATTTGCCCACCCAGCTCTGATGTCATTGTTGGCAGTGCATGCCGCGTGCATATGGGATGGGGTCCACACAGCCAGATATAGCTGCATTGGTTGTGCCGCAGGGCCGACCTGGTATGTCTGTGAATGACATGGTTCACAGACATATCGGGGGTACACACCCAACAATGCATTAGATATATCTCTCTCCGCTCTAACATATTATATATCTTTCTACTGTGTACCAGCATTAGAGTGAAAAAGTACTATAATACCAGTGGCGCACGCAGGGGGGGTTTCCGAGTACCTGGAAACCCCCCCCCCCCCCCCACTGATGAGCTAAACTTTATATTTCTGTGACGGAGACAGCAGTGCCTCCGTCTCAGTAAAAGCCGCGACCGCAGAGCTGCTACAGTAGCAGAGAGCAGTGTAGCTCTCTGCAAAGAGAGTGTCCGGGGGGAGCTGCTGGCTGCGCATGCTCAGCCACAGCAGCTCCCTCCATCTTCACACTGCCCCAGCGTGTACCTCTCCGCTCACCAGCAGCTGTGGTGGTACAGAACAGTAAGTACACTGACTGATTGCACAACTTGCTCACGAGCATTTGGATCTGGCAAAGAGAGGGTAACTACTGTATTTGCAAGTGTATGTATATATATATATATATATATATATATATATAGATACACAAAGATGTGCGGCACTCCAGGCGTCTTATCAAATGATACGATTAGAGACAGTGGTATGTCAGCAACGTTTCAATGCTTTATGCATTTTCCTCAGGCTTACAAACAATTAAAACTTACTCACCTAAATAGCAGAAACACCACCGTGCAGGTCGTCATGGAACCGGAAGGTGGACACACCGCCCGCCCCCATAGCGCTGACGTTGACGTAGCCAATCGTCATCATAGTGCACCCATCACATACTGTTGCTATGGTGATGGGTGCACTATGATGACGATTGGCTACGTCAACGTCAGCGCCATGGGGGCGGGCGGTGTGTCCACCTTCCGGTTCCATGACGACCTGCACGGTGGTGTTTCTGCTATTTAGGTGAGTAAGTTTTAATTGTTTGTAAGCCTGAGGAAAATGCATAAAGCATTGAAACGTTGCTGACATACCACTGTCTCCAATCGTATCATTTGATAAGACGCCTGGAGTGCCGCACATCTTTGTGTATCTATTGCTACTTATATGCGGACACCCGGTGCATGATTTATAGCTGATGGGAGAGCCGGCACCTGCTGATTTTTCTATATATATATATATATATATATATATATATATATATATATATATATATATATACATATACATATACACATATTATATACTTTATATATGTATATATATATAGAGAGAGAGAGAGAGAGAAATAGATCCCATGCAAACAAGTAACGCTGCCCGCGGGTCCGCCATTACACTTCCGGCTGCCATTCGTCCGGTGGAAGTGACGTTGTGGGTCCCAGCTGCGTGACCTAGGCAACGCTGAAGACAATAAGAAACATCGTTACAGACACTGGCCGCTCATACATGTAAAATTACGTGTATAAGTGGCCAGTGTCTGTAACCCTGTTTGTTATTGTTTTGAGCGTTGCCTAGGTCACGCAGCCGGGACCCGCAACGTCACTTCCGCTGGACGAATGGCAGCCGGAAGTGTAATGGCGGACCCGCGGGCGGCGTGACAGAGGAGTACGCCAGTGGGGAGGTCCATGGGGGTAAGTTAAGGTATTTATTTGTCACTTGCGTCACTTGTAATTTGTTCTGAGCAGGGGAGCACGTCCCCGAAACGTTAACCTCACAATACACGTTTGTGTTTGGATACAAGTCTCCTAGTGCCGCCTCTTTTGTTCATAGCTATATATTTTATATATATATATATCTTGACAAAGGTTCCACTTGGGAACCGAAACGTCGATTACACCCCTCTACTGATGCTTTGCTGCTAATAAATAATGAGAATTATAAGAAGACTGGTGAGTGCTCCTACTTTTTGACTGGATACATTTGTACTAATGGATCTCTGAGGATTCATTACTGTTTGGAAGTCACCCCAGCATATATGAATAAGGCCAGAGTGTGGACTGCTTCTATGAATATATATATATATATATATATATATATATACACACACACACACACACACACACACACCCATGGAAACCCCCCTGAGTAAATCCTGCGTTTGCCCCTGAATACATCATCATCATCATAATAATAATAATAATAATAATAATAATAATAATGTAATACTTTATAAAGCACAAACATTTCTCATTCTGTACAGCATGTAAATCTTTAAAAGATCCTCACTAAAGATTACTCTATGGCAGCGGTGGCCAACCCGTGGCTCTCGAGCCACATGCGGCTCTTTCATCCTCCGCATGCGGCTCGATCCGCTCCCGGCCACCGCTGCCCAACACACAGCAACTTCTAAGGCTTAGAAGTTGCTGTGTGTTAATCTAAGGTCTCTCCGGCGTGTGAGGAGAGGGGAGGAGAGCGCAGCACGTGCCTCTCCTGCCCCTCTGACTCCTGCGGCGGTGTCTATCTTGAATTCGGTGCCTGCCCATGAGCCAATCAAAGCTCGCGGTCTGGCAGATAAGCTCCTGATTGGCTGCCGGACCGCGAGCTCTGACTGCCTCACGGGCCGGCGCTGAATTGAAGATAGACACCGCCGCCGGAGTCAGAGGAACAGGAGAGGCGCGCGCTGCGCTCTCCTCCCCTCACAGCAGCAGCACAACGGTGAGCAGCACCTGGGGGGGAGCCACTGTGGGGACATGTGGATCTGCACTGGGGGCATAGCTGGCACTGTGGGGGCATGTGGATCTGCACTGGGGGCATAGCTGGCACTGTGGGGGCATGTGGATCTGCACTGGGGGCATAGCTGGCACTGTGGGGGCATGTGTATCTGCACTGGGGGCATATCTGGCACTGTAAGGACATGTGTATCTGGCCCTGGGGGCATAGCTAGCACTGTGTGGACATTTGTATCTGGCACTGGGGCCATAGCTGGCACTGTAAGGACATGCATAGCTGGCACTGTTGAGACATGTGTATCTGCACTGGGTGCATATCTGGCACTGTGGGGGCATGTGTATCTGGCACTGGGGGCATAGCTGGCACTGTGGGAACATGTGTATCTGGCACTGGGGGCATAGCTGGCACTGTGGGGGCATGTGTTTCTGGTACTGTGGGGGCATGTGTATCTGGCACTGGGGGCATATATTTATCTGGCACTGTGTGGACATATGTGTATCTGGAACTGTGGAGGGGGGTATATGTATCTGGCATTGTGGTGGCACCCATTTTTTGGCATTTTTATATGTATGTGGCACTATATGTATTTGGCACTGTACAACATGACTAAAAATGGGGTTATGACACAAGGTCATACTCCTACAAATGTCATACCGAAAGGTGCGCGCACAAAAATGGGGTGTGGCTTTCTGAAAACTAGGCCACGCCCCCATTTTTGTGCGCGTGCCTACGGCGCGTGCATGATAGTGGCTCTTGCCCTTTACTACGGATCTTTTCTGGCTCTTTGCATCTGACTGGTTGGCCACCCCTGCTCTATGGCAAAACAGGCAAACATGTAGGAAAGAGTTTTGGAATATTAATATACTGTATAACACATTTATCCATAATAAAAGTAACTACACAGCCATGCCAGTTAAGTCATTAAAGGCTTTACACAGTATTTATTTCCAAGTGCTGCTAAAAATAAAACTACAATTACAAATGACAGAATTATATGCATGCTGTGAGACAGGCAAGGGGCAGAACAAACACTCACATTGCTTTCCTGCTATATCTGCAAATGTCAAATATTTTCTCCTGTAACAAAGCCACTGGCCTTTCTGTACAATATGTATTTCATCATAGAGAGCAGTCAAAATAGTAGCTCAAGCAATTCTGCTAAACGTTTTACAATAATTGATAATGTAAATACCTTTGTATGTGATGCAGCCGTGAATAGTATGAAAAATAAATCATGAAAGTTTAAATCATAATCAGTAATTAAATTAATATAGGTCTTGTTACAAGCATTTAGATTATCTAGCTTACAACTGATATCCAGTAAGATAACCTATTCATAGATTGTTCAGTGGATTCAAAGAAGTGAATGGTATTTTTTTTGCATGACCACACACATATACCCAAGAGTTGGTGTAGATGTGTCCTCATACAGATGTACTGTAGCCAGGCTCATTCAACCCACAATGCTTATGCAAGTGCGCACACATCGCGGGTATGACTCAGTGTGCCGGGACTGTGACAAGTGGCACCAGCGATCATACAATGTAATGCACATGGATCGCAGGTGCAAATACACACACGTGCCCGTGCACACTACCCATGAAAAATGAGTCGCAAGTACAATTATCCACAGCCAGGGTGAGCCTGGCTACATCTGTGATCTAGCCTCATCTCATGCCCCACGAGATGCCTGGAGAGAGTGAGCACAAAGATTTCATGCAACTCTGCTAGCATCGGGTGTCTTTTTTATCTGAAAATGTGTCTTAGCTGCAACTCAATCCTGATTAATTTGATATATGACACTCGTTTACTGTGTGTGCCGGAATCTGCATACGGAGCACAATGGAACTTGGTGTAGAAAAAAAAAGCCGCGGTCGATTCATCGGAGCACTTCATATGCAGATTCAGAGACTTAGTCGCACACATATATACAAGTGTCATATATCAAATTCATCAGCACTGTCTCCTCGTGTGTCCTAGTCACATTGCATTGTGACTGAGATGCATTTTAGCAAAACAGACAACTAGTGAGCCGGGAGTGGGTGTTTGGTGTGACTGCAGCAATTATGTATGAGGACACATCTATATGAGCACAACAAGATTTCTAATGACATAAGGGGGTAAATGTAATAGGGTGCGAGAAGCCAGAGGTACGGTAGTTTGTGTGAGAATGCCCATATTTTTAAAGCGCCAATCATTTACAAGGCAAAACCAACCTGCATTGTAAGTGATTGCAGCACCAGCGGATTCTCACACCCTATTACATTTACCCCAACATGTCTAAGCAATGGTCTACTCTTACATTCATGTCAGTCTAGAGACAACATGGTGGCATTTTCAGAGGCACTTGGGATTTTTCATAATGATACATATTATTGACGGCTGAATAAATATTGTACAAAGTGTCCTGGGGAATGCTTAAAAAAAAAAACAACATATATAATGCATAAAGCTATTGTAAAACATGGGTTGGGGGTGATATGTGGTGGTTGGGTTACCAGCGGTCAGAAAACTAACCATGGCATTATGATGTTTAGAACCCCCTCAGGGGATTCTAAACAGCAGCCTAAACCTAACCGTTCCCCCTGTAGCCTAACCTTAATCCTCCCAGGTAGTGCCTAAACCTAACCCCCACTTCCTGCAGCCTAAACCTATCCATTCCCATCCCGAGGTCTAACACTAACCCTCCGGGGATGCCTAAACCCAAACACCCCCCTGCAGCCTAAACCTAGCCCCCCAGCTGCAGCCTTACCTTAACCCCTCCCCACCCTTACCCCGCAGCTTACCACTCAGGCGGCCAGGCACACAGATGTTCGGGATCCCAGCATTCCGTATTGCAGCACCAGGATTGCGATCCTATTCGGGATGCCGGCGCTGGCATTCCGAGCAGTGTCGGAGTTGGTATTTTGAGTGCCGGGATCCTGACCACCGGGATCCTAACCAGATCAAGTAAAAACCAGACTGGATGCTACATTAACAATTACTTGGAATGGTGTGTAATTTACGTGCTCTATCCTACATATATTAAAGGTACTGTATGTAAAATAGCATCAGGTGGGTATACTTGTAATTAGTATTACTATTATTACTATCAGATATTTATACAGTGCACACACATTCCGCAGCAAAACCAATGTAATACTGGGGAGAATATACAAACTCCACACAGGGCCATGTTGGAAATTGCACCCAAGACTTCAGTGCTGTGAGGCAGTAAGGCTAACCATTACACCATCCGTGCTTCCCCAGTCAACTCTACTCTGTCTTGCCCTACCAACATGTGGAATTTGCAGCCTAGATTTCCAAGTGGATCTTTTCCAAAAGGATGGATGGAATAAGCTACACTTGCAGTAACATACCAGGACATTTATAATTTTATGGAAAGAATGTTATCCCAATCTTCCCTCCTCCATTGGTTACCTACAAATGTGTTCTTACCATCTGCTTCTTTTTTTCTCTCCCTAACAGAATACATCCCTCCACTGCGTGCTATTCCTGTAATGTGTACCTCCACTGATTGCACACCATGCCAGTGACAACATACACAGTGCACCCAGATGGTTGCCTCGCATGGTTCCTCAGTGGGCAGGATGTACCTCACTTGGATCTTTCCGTACAGGGTATATCATACTACTACACAAGTGTCAGTTTTCCCATATCTGCATTGGGCCCTTGTATGGCTCATCTCCCACAGTGTAACCTTCATAGTGGGTCCTTGTATGGCTTATTTTTCACAGTGCAACCTTTGTAGTGCGCCCAACATGGCTGCCTCATCAGGTATGCTTATGGATGGGATGAAAAATATATGGACCTGATGGTTTTGTTGGGACCCTACTCTGAGCGCTAGGACACTGCATTCAGCCCTTTTTGTGTCATCCTTCTAGGGGTAGACTATTCCACCCAGGGTAATCGTATGCAGCGCGCTCAAGACGGCTGTCTCACATGGTACCTTGAGAGAGTGCGATATATAACCCATGGAAGTTTTTACCCAAAATGCCTACAACAATCCTGCATTATGCTTACTGTACACTCAAGGTTTTCTTTTTATGTCTGTGTGACTTGTATTGCTGTATTATTTAAATCTTCTGTATTATGCGCTTTGGTTTTGAGTTCTGTAAAGTGCCTTAAGTCCTGTTGGAGAAAGAATCCTATATAAATAAAATTAATTGATTATTATTACCTTACTACACAAGTCGGGCCACCATGGAGTCTCCTGCACCTATGCACCTTCCAGAGTCATGAACAAAACTATTAGGGAAAATGTTCACATTTTGAATTACGGTAATAGCTAGACCTCAAAAATCTCTTTCTTCCTTTGCTTGTGCCATTATGATCTCACCTACCACTCAGTAGTCACAAAACCGATACAAAACTTCTTGACGAGCGGGACATTTATCTCTAACATCTTCAGTTCTAGTAAATTCATTAATCTTTCACCAAGTGCTTATAATGTTACTTGTAGCTCTATTGTTTATCACATCATTAAGCATCTTCCGTTCCTTACCACCTCTATTTTCCGTTCCATTCTAAATGGTGAATTAATTTGTTTTTCTCTTTATTGAAAACTGATCATTTTATGCTTCAAATTGTAAATATACTTGCTAAAAATATTTTAACAAAAAAAAAAAAGGAATTATAAGAAAACACTATGAAGATAAAAAAAAAAAAGGCAAGGGGCAATACTGTTTGTAAATAGCATAAGCGTTGAGATCCTTCAGCTATACTGATCATTTGTGACAAATATCATATGCAGAAAGTAATAAACCTGTAGAGAGACATTTTGACACATAGAAATTAGTAAAAAGTACATGTCACAATGATTGACAGTAGCAGAGATACCTTTTGTGTTCTGACAGAACTTAATCCGAAATTCAATCATTTATAGCATTAAGGAAAATGTGTTGAGGAAAACGCTCTTTGACAATATTTTATCTTAAAAGATACATTTTCATAAAATAAAATTATGTGGTTTCAAAGTGGACTTGTCATATACACACAACTGAAACAAACATTTCATACTTAGCTACTCTCCCAGAATGTCCAGGAGATGCCTGAATTTCCAAGTCCCCTGGTAGAACAGGTAACCTTTACGGTAGATGCTAGAATCAAGTGGGCTAAAGGACCGCTGATGTCAGGGGGAGGAGCCACAACATGAGAGGGAGGAGCTAGACCAGTGGGATAGTTCTTCTACTATCCACACCACCAACTACTACCCTTAGTAACCCGGTTGTGAGCAAAGTGTACTGGAGCGAGCCACCGAGCCCGAAGCGTGGTATGCGAAGAGAGTCCGTGAGGGTACATTTTCGGTACCCTGTTTGGGCATGGTTCCTCCCCCTGGTGACATAGCTCCTCCCCTGGTGACGTCAGTGGTCCTTTACACAACTTGGATTTAGAACTAACCGTAACCTTACCGCATCCCACCCACTTCCTGAGCAGAGGGTGGAGTGAATGATGCAATACTATGATAATCCTGTCTCTTTAGTCCTGCCCCCCACTGCAGCATTATGCCACGAGGGGGCACACCTACGGAAAATAAGCAGCAGGCAGATCCTCGATTAGCTATCAAATGCTTCTCCCCACCCAGCACTCTCCAAGAGGGGCGAAAAAAAATATTGTCATGTATAATCCATTTTGTAATCAGGCATGCAGCGTGTCAATTTGCTAGGAACCAGTGACATTACTGCTTCATATTTCTTATTTCATATTTCATAATATTCTGTCCTGCTAAATAAGGCAATACAAGAAAATTATCATATAATGCACTTTGTTTGGCATAAGTCTCTACCTTGGCAGATTATATATATATATATATATATATATATATATATATATAAACAAATAGTGTACAGAGCGCTGCTACCTACAAGGCAATTAATATAAGTGAATATTTAGATACCGTGATATGTTTGTATTAATAACAATAAAACCATAGCACACCCTAACAGGTACAAGGGGGCTGCTTGCAAGTCCTCAAAAGTGGTTAAATTTCCAAATGAGCCAAAAAGTCAATAAATACAGTGGTAGGACCCAGCGCCATCCGTGCTTCCGGTGCAAATTTTCAAATAAATATTTATATGCGTACCAGATATATAATTCATAGAGGCCTTAAAGGTGATCTTTCGTTCCTCTGGTAACCCCTTTTCCAGCTTCTCAGGCTCATCCAGGTACTCATTAAGGCCTCTATGAATTATATATCTGGTATGCATATAAATATTTATTTGAAAATTTGCACCGGAAGCACGGAAGGCGCTGGGTCCTACCACTGTATTTATATATATATATATATATATATATATATATACATATACACACACACACACACACACACACATACACACGAACAAATATAAAACCACAGCACTCACCACCCCAGAAACTGGGTGCATTGTCTGCACTCACCACTCATAGGGTGGGGTGCATGTAGCCCATGGGCACCTACTTAAATATACAACAAAATGGTAGTACTTTCAAATGAGCGCAGTAAGGAGTAGAGTGCTGCCCAGGTCCAAAAACAAAGGAGACAAACACAAATCTCCAGCAGTATTGTACAAGAAAAAAGTGATATTGGACCCCTGGCGCACTATAATCGTGGATGCTACTTCTTACTCCTATAACTGAATAATGGAGCCAACATGTGCTGATTATCACACAACACTAACAATATTTATTAAAACACAATCCCCAGCTGGGAATGTACAATAATGTAATAAAACAAATACGTAATAAAACAAATATACAGAAATGCGGTGAATGGATGGGAACCAAGTGCTTTCATAAAGTGCTCTCCGTGCTCACAGTCCTTCTTAAATTGAGGAAAAATCTCTCACCATAATTCATAGCCGCGGTGGGCTAGCTTTAAAGAGATAGCTGGGGTCCTAGGCTGAATTGCCCAGCACCACCGCAGCAGGCGTATCAGCTTACAGTCACCGGTTCCCGAGTAACCACCACGTCTGTCCTCATCCAATTAATTAATAAGAAGGACTGTGAGCACGGAAAGCACTTTATGAAAGCACTTGGTTCCCATCCATTCACCGCATTTCTGTATATTTGTTTTATTACGTATTTGTTTTATTACATTATTGTCCATTCCCAGCTGGGGATTGTGTTTTAATAAATATTGTTAGTGTTGTGTGATAATCAGCACATGTTGGCTCCATTATTCAGTTATAGGAGTAAGAAGTAGCATCCACGATTATAGTGCGCCAGGGGTCCAATATCACTTTTTACACCTACTTAAATATATACAAACAGAAAATTCAGCACTCACCATAGCAAGCCCACTTATCTTCACAACATCAATAAATAAATAAATAAATGATGGGGGTTTAGTTAGTGAATTGGCCAATGCACGGAAGCATGCAAACCGATCGCCAAGGTACCCCACCTTCATATATATATATATACATACATACATACATACATACATGCACACATATACATATACACATACACACACATGTAGATTACTAGGTTTAAAATAGACAAATCACCAATATTTTCATTCTGTAAATACAAAGAAAATTGGTCAATCTAACACAACAAACACATTGCGGAACGTATTAAAGAGTTTTTACATTTAGGTGTGTACTGGGGACTCAACAGATAATAAAAAAGAGTTAGTATGTTAGGTCTTTCTGCCCTTTAACTACAAAATATGATATTTTAAAAAAAAACCTTCATGTTATAATAAAAAATAAAATGTATGAGCTTGTACATGTTTTACATTTATTAAACAATTAAAATAAAACAGCTTGTCAAAAGTCCGATTTATTAATAGTGAAGGCCACATCTAATGCAAAGAATTACAGTATCTTTGTAATATTAACAACAAAATCAATCAGTAATACTTCCACAGACAACATTCTAAAGACAGAACACAGTCGTAACTCCAAAAGCTACTGTATAATTATTGGAGTTTATCTATACAAGGACAGTGGGTGAGAAAGCCAAAGATGGACGTGGGGTTAAACCTCAGGGAAATTATAAAGTATTGAAAATCAAGCAGGTTTTATGAGGTATAGGGTAGTACTTATCAAAGCTCGGAGAGAGATAAAATTGTGAGAGATAAAGTACTAGCCAATCAGCTATTGGTAACACACTATCATAAATTCAACTGTGCCGTGTACCAAGAGTGAAAGAAACCCAGTTTCCCTAAGAACCTCACAAGGAAGGGAGATTAATATTACTGTATACATGAGTGGTCTATTTGAACAAACTGTTAAGCATACTATTCCCATCTTACATATTGATTTGAATTCAGTATGCTGTGGAAGACAATTATCCGGAAGAGTTTCATACATTTCATTTAACAAAATGCCTAAATAACATAATTCTACATGTCACTGGCTAGAAACTATTATAAAATGTTTAAATTAGCACAAAATGCAATTGTGACTACTCATTTAGCATAACAATGCACCTGATGTAGCATTTATGGCATTAACCGAAAACAACAGTCCATTGTGTGTGACCTTAAAGATCTGTCTGTATATTCCCTTGGGCATTTGTTTCGAAAATGTTTACTTAAAAAGTTACATACATTAAGAAAAACACATTTTCATTGTTCTGACACCTCGAGTATACATATCGCTTTGTCTTACAGAAAGTGAGGAGACTGTTGGCTGCCAGTAGAACTTTGAAATCATCCATGTTTGTCAGCGCTTTGTCCATGTCCACTTAAAAAATACTTCTACATGCCAGTAGAGACATTCCCTGAATAAACCCAAGCAAACTACAATAGGAATACACTGGTGCTTACATGAATTACACCATATTACAATTACAATAAACAAATTTAACTTCAAATATAAAATGCCATCTTCTGGGAATAGTCCCTGTTAGTTGGCATGCCGATTGTTGGGCATTTGATCACTCGGGATCCTGGTATCGGCATTGTGACAGCTGGGATCCCGAGAGGCGGTCACATAACCGCATCCCCCTCCCACCTGCCTCGCTTTTGTCCAGACAGTGCTGATTTATGGGGATTGTTCGCTACGATCAGACATTTCATCACAATTCACACAGGGTGAGGTGGGGGGGATGTATTAGAGAGGTGTGGCACTGCCGCATGTGGAGACAGAAGTCTCCACTGCATACAGCATAAAAAGTGGCTACTGCGCATGTTCCAATGTAGAGCGCACGCATTTGCTGGTGATGCGGAGTTAAATCCAGTACAATTGCATTTTCGCTTGTGCATACCTCCCAACATGACCCTCTCCAGAAGGGACACAATGCTCTGCTCCTGGACTTTCCTCTTAATCCGTGATTGCCAGCACCTGTGTTGAACAGGTTAATGTATAAGAAAGTAGTTTCAGCACAGGTGATGGCAATCATAAATTAAGAGATAATTCCAGGAGCAGAGCATTCTGTCCCTCCTGGAGAGGGTCATGTTGGGAGGTATGCTTGTGTCTGAGTGGTCTGACTTGGTGGTAGTAAGGCATTCACACATACACTAATGAGAGGAGTAAAGGTTTGTGAACTGCAAGTAATTGACTAACAATGGAAATACCAATATAAAAGTCATTTAGTTCAGTATGGCATTGGCTCACCACAGTCAGTCTGTATATACTAATAATGCTCACCTGTGTACAAATATGATATTTGAGTGCGCTATGACCTATAGACAACAACACTGTCATGCTCATGATAGTATTGCACATGTGCTGTGTATGGAGGCATTATCATATCGGAACAATTAAACTCTGCAACATGGAGTGCAAATGATGATTCAGTACTATTAGGACCTTCCCTTCCAATGAAATGACTGTAGCCATAACAATGCCAGAAAAATAATCTGCATAATGTCAGAACCACCAGAACACATCACTGTTGGAGACAAGCACTCAGGGATGGAGAGTTCTTTGGAATGGCGCCACACGCATTCATCCATAAAGGTGACAGTATGGTGAAAGGAAATTCATCTGACCAAACCACCTTCTTATCTGCTCAGCAAGTCCACGTCCTGTGCTCTTTGCTCCACTGAACTCACAAGCATGTATTGCCAGGTGCAATGAGCACTGCAGCTCAACGGCCATATACTGCTATGTGGAGATATTTGACAGTATTTTAGAAAACCAGCTAGTTGACAATTAAAAGCTTGCAGTCATAGGTTACCTGTCTGCAGAGCCTTTAATTAACAGCACATGGATATGATGACACCAGAAAAAGAACTTACGCCCACTCTTGCAGATAATACCTTTCCCATGGAGTTCAAAGGCAATATCACGTAAGACGGGATTGTGTGTGAAATATATCTAGGTAAGCTGTATTGGATGCTGCTCAGGCTCTTACCTCTCTTTCTAGATCAGGACAGTCCAGGATTTCTGTACATAGACGTTAGCATGCTGGGATATTGCACAATAAATGTACGAGCCACTTGCTTTCAATAAGTTTGGTGCCCCCCATTTATACATGTCCATTTACATACTACATACTTTTTTTTTTTTGGGGGGGGGGGCAACTACCTATATTTTATCCCACTTTACCAGTACAACAAAATGTATTTTTCTAATTCAATTTTTAGAAATCTTTTTCTGATCTGCAGCATAGTAGTTATAGCAGTATGCTCTGAAACAAGGAAACCGTGCAGGCTGTTAAAACCACATCTTACTCATATTTCCATCTTTCAAGAATAGAAAAAAACATGTCAGGGGGAAAGAACAGTGTATAATTTTATATAAGAGAACGCCAGGAGAGTTAATACCTATTCACGTACAGCAGGTATCAGCGTGTCTGCAGAGCTTAGCAACTTGTCACTGCTGAGAGTTCTCAATAAAATGCTCTTCCTACAATTTACCTATAACAGAACTGATTTAGGAAAATAATACTTACACTATATTGCAAAAGCTGCCAATGTAATTTTTTCTCAGCACAGCAAAATGCTTACCCATGTTTACCCTAAGAATGCAGCACTAGGCTATATTACATAAAAAATATCCAGTTTACAAGTACTGTATAATGGCAAAACATCCTGCACTTACTGACTATGTAAAGAATGTAAAGCCTGGGCCACACACAGACTCATCCTGGTGATCATACCATGCGCTAATAGACAGGACCCACTCTCAATGTTGCCACACAGTTTGCTGACCAAACCTAATCCAAATCCAGCTGTGTAAAAATGACTACACAAAGGCCTGCAGCAATAACCTTCTAATCTAATTTTCAGGCAGACATACAAATATCCAATTGGTTTTGACTGGATCATTCACAGACATCGTACTCCAACCAGAGCCACACGTGAAAATAATAACTAGCATTTTATTGATGGTACAGCCAGTTGAAGACAAGGTTGACAAGAATGACATGTCACAGTAGTCAGTCTTAGTAAAGGAATGCAAACAATGAATTGTTATATTTTAAGTCAACTATTTCAGTGACAGTGGAATCAGTGAGCAAATACTTTTATATTACAGCTTGTCTGATGAGTAAAGGATTCTCATGGTTGACATAGGACATGTCAACTCCTACTGGACATTTTGGGGCAGATGTATTAACCTGGAGAAGGCATAAGGAAGTGATAAACCAGTGATATGTGCAAGGTGATAAAAGCACCAGCCAATCAGCTCCTAACTGTTAATTTACATATTGGAGCTGAATGGCTGCTGCCTTTATCACCTTGCACATACACTGGTTTATCACTTCCTTATGCCTTCTCCAGATTAATACATCTGCCCCATTATTTGATCAACGTGAAGAACAGCAAGGGAGGTGGTGACAACATTGCACACTTTACCTCTCAGCAAGCTTCACCATGGATGCTCACCAAAGATCGCCAGCTGTCACAGGTATGTTAAAATAACAGCAAACATATTTATACTTTTATCGTCTTTAGGTAAAATATAGAGTACTTAATTAAGCACTAGGGCTTTGGGAGATAATAAAATACGGCTAAAATAGCACAGGCACATTCCTTCTCATTTTGTAAAATCTACAGCAAATTATCAACTCTACAAACCCCACAGTACAGTTAGGGTACATGATGATGATGATGATGATGATGATGATAAATGGCAATATGGTGTTGTCATCATGTTCATCATGCTGACCAGCATGACGACATGGATAAAATGTCCACATGATCATAGTGTCAACAATGCATTTCTTAAGGTGCTTAGACACTCGGGTAATACCGGCATGATGTGCCCGATTTGGGCACATTGTTCACGATATTGGCCAGTGTGTATGTACTATGTCGCTAACGGTGTGTGCTCCCATGCATCGCTGACGACATCGCTTCTCTGGAAAGTCAACCTAGTGTGTATGCACCTAAAGGTATCCATAATGCTAACACTTATCCTCATGCAAATGTTGATATTTTTATATTTAGTAAGAGATGTACTAAACCTTTGAAAGTGACTAAGTGGAGAGAAAGTACCAACCAATCAGCTCCTAACTGCCATGTTACAGGCTGTGTTTGAAAAATGGCAGTTAGGAGCTTGTTGGTTGGTACTTTATCTCTCTCCAAGGCTTAATGACCCCATACACTTATACGACATGACGGTCCGTCATGTCATATAAGATTTCCTCCAACCCCCCGGAAGCCTCCCCGTTGGCAGGATAGTATTAGATATATTGTATGCAGTTTTTTTTGCATACGATGTATCTTTTACATTCCCATCCATTTACTGCGGGATCCGACATATAATGAGTGCAGCACTCGTGATATGTCGGATCTAGGGGGATCCGATCCGATGCACACGGGAACGCTCATCGGATCGGATCGGGGGAAAGCACAATAAAAATGCCAGTTTTCACCCAATATATTGGTCCGAATGCCCGAATTGGTCTGAATTCGGGCATTATCGGTCTAGTGTATGGGGCCCTTAAGTACATCTGTCCTTTACTGATAAATGTGTCCATATTTTGTCCATTTCAACATTTTATAGATAGTGAACATTGAAATACTCACAGCTTACAGTACAGCCCACTCTACACAATAATGAAGCCTTGCTATACATGGGATACCCACCTCTGCAGGAACATTTGAAATCCTGGGGGCCTGCACTCTGGGGGTAATTCAGAGTTGACCGTAGATGTGCTAAATTTAGCACATCTACGATCATATATTCTGGCATCCCGGGGGACGCCCAGCACAGGTCTAGTCCGCCCCGCATGTCAGGCCCTACCCCCCCAGCACAAGTACAAAGCATCGCGCAGAGGCGATGCTTTTGTACTTAACAAGTAGCTACCTACCTGTACAGCTCCTACCTGAGCTACTTGTCACATCCCGGGTTCCAGTGGCTGCGTGTGATGCCACTCCCCCCCCCCCCCACGGTCCGGGCACATCTGCGTTGCCCAGACTGCGCCCCAAAAACGGCAGCCAAATGCCGCCGGCCCACCTCCTCTCACCCAGCAAACACCTCTGGCTGTCACTGGGCTGAGATGCCAATGGCATCTCTGGCATGCACGTGCATACTGCAGCGCCATACTGCAGCGCATGTGCAGTTCAGACCTGATCACCCACAGCAGCGATCAGATCTGTTAGGAAGACAGTAGTGGCCAGGCTGGCATACTGATGACAGAACATTGAACTACATCTTTTAATGCTTGGAAAGCAAAAGCAAGTAGGATGTCATACTGCTCGTGTGCCCCATCAAGAGCGTGATGGGACTTATTTGATATTAATAGTGATAATAAATATTTATAAGAAATCTCATTTAAACATGCAAGCGTAAGAGCAGTCCCATTGGTTATAAAATCAGGAGCCAACATGCAAACAGAAAGTGTCACTCAATGCACGGTGTTATACTTAGGATTACCATAATATCCCTTTAAACATGGACACATATGAATTACACAGATTCACTAGCTGATTGAAACCAGGTGAAATACATGCTGGAAGTCAGCCAGCCACAGAACCTGTGTAAGTCATGAGTGTCCCAGTTTAAAGGGATAAAATGGTAAGCCTAGTTATACTAAGAGCAAATATAGCTATTTTCTGATACAAAAATGTCATCAATGACGTTTGTTAAATTTAATGTACTTAATAAAGTGTCTGCCACACTGTTCCCTTGCAACAAAACGATTGCTGCTCAATGTTAGAGAGTGGTAGTGGTAAGATTATGAATAGAAGCTCTGTGAAAAGGCTTCGTGTGCCAGGAGAAATTGTTATCTCATTTCAGCTGTCTGCCTTTTCAGATCAAAATTTTCCCATTTTCCAGAACATCCAGTCAGCAGATCTCTTCCAGGTGATTTAGGATAACGGATAAGGTCAGTTATTTTTATTTTTACTAGCCTTAAATAAAGTGTAAGTTACAGAGATAGTTATAGTTACAGTATAACCATTATGTATAAAGGACAGAGCATCATTCATTTTGGATTATTAGACATTGCTAAAGGGCAAAGTATTGCGCTTGAAAAATGCCCTTACATTTGGCAAGTGTACATATATGATGGTCAAATGTCATTCTGACAAGGTCAGAAACACACGTCATTCACTGTTCTACTGCTATGTATAGCGAAGAAAAGAAATGTACTTACTAGAAGTAATATAGAGCACAGAGAGAATAATATCAGAAAAAAAGAATGTTACCAATCTCCTGTTCTATCAAATCCCGGAGGTGCTCCACTGGATTGAGATCTGGTGACTGTGGAGCAATTAGGATCCAGTGTGGGCCTGATTCATGTTTTTAAGTAAAAAAAAAAAAGAAGCAAGTAACTTTGTGTCTGGAACAAACCATGGCCCTCATTCCGAGTTGTTCGCTCGCTAGCCGCTTTTCGCAGCAGTACACATGCTAAGCCGCTGCCCTCTGGGAGTGTATCTTAGCTTAGCAGAATTGCGAACGAAGTATTCGCAAAATTGCGAAAAGATTTTTCTGTGCAGTTTCTGAGTAGCTCGAGACTTACTCTTCCAGTGCGATCAGTTCAGTGCTTGTCGTTCCTGGTTTGACGTCACAAACACACCCAGCGTTCGCCCAGACACTCCCCCGTTTCTTCAGCCACTCCCGCGTTTTTCCCAGAAACGGCAGCGTTTTTTCACACACACCCATAAAGCGGCCAGTTTCCTCCCAGAAACACCCACTTCCTGTCAATCACACTCCGATCACCAGAACGAAGAAAAAACCTCGTAATGCCGTGAGTAAAATACCAAACTTCTTAGCAAATTTACTTGGCGCAGTCGCAGTGCGAACATTGCGCATGCGCAATTAGCGGAAAATCGCTGCGATGCGAAGAAAATTACCGAGTGAACAACTCGGAATGAGGGCCCATGTGCCATGAAAGGGAAGCAAATACATGTATACAGCTTCTGTGCAGGGTAACTACTGGCTGCTTTTGCATGTAGCCCACAAATGTTAAACAACTTTATTTTTACACTACAATTCAGATTTCAGTTTAAACACATTCCACCCAAATCTAATGCTCTTTGCACATTTTACATCTGCCTCACTTGCAAGGCAACATGGTTTTACCCAGTTGCTTGCTTTTTTGCTTTACTTACAAACATGAATCAGGCCCACAGGAAGTATATCCACATGGCAATGCTGGTGCCAGGATGCACACATGGGACTAATCCTACAGTACTTACAGAATTTTAACCATGCAGGTGTAACCAGCATATTTACAGTTAGAACACCTGCACAATTAGCATTAGGTCAGTGTCGGGATACCAGCACAGTCATGTTGACATTATCACTATAAACATAGCGAGTGCTGACCTCCCATACAAAAAACCCAGTCATCCTTCTGGAAATTGCCATTAAAAGGTGGATAAACTGTGGTCAAAAAGGGATGCAAATGATCAGCAGCAATACTCAGGTATTTATACAATGCTCAGTTAGTATTAAAGTGCATTGTTAGTCAAGATAACACTGCCCACATCATTATACCATACCACCTTTAATCGTTGGCACAAGGAAGGGTGCATCCAAATTCATGACAAAATGCTGACAATCTACATGTTGCAGCAGAAATCGAGATATGACAGATATTGCCCTGGTAGGTCTGATTCAGAGTTATAATAACACTAATCCTGTGGTGAATGGGTCCTGTGCATGCTCAAAGTACCAAACATCGGTACTTTGCGGAATGAGCCGCCCTAGCGACCGCTCCTGAATGATGCCCAAGGTACTAAACATAAAAACATAGAATTTGATGGCAGATAAGAACCACTTGGCCCATTTAGTCTGCCCCTTTTTTTTATCCTTTAGGCAATCTCAACCCTTTTTGACTAACACAAGATCTGTTTATTAGATATAAGCGCTAAGTAGCAGGTGTACCACATTAAGTCAGTACATTCCTGCAGCACGCTGCCACCCCTAACAGAGCCAGAAGACTGAAGAGTGGTGAGTACTGAGCTAGCGTCCCGGCTAGCGGGGCACCAGCCATTATGGGGACACGAGGGTACGGAGACGCGCGGCTTCTACATGGGGCGGAATGCTTCTCCGGACACAGTACACAACTGCGCCCCCGTACACTGTACACAGTACCCATACTGGCACTCAGCCTTAAAACGGTTTTCTCCATTTTAAGCACCGGACTCGCGGTTTGTTCTTTGTGATCCCAATAAGATTGGGTGTCCTGCTTCAAAGAAGACAATTGCACGCTGGATCGGACTTACCATCCAGCATGCTTATTCCACGGCAAGTTTGCCATGTCCAAAATCTGTATAGGCCCACTCTACTAGGTCGGTGGGTTCTTCCTGGGCGGCTGCCCGAGGTGTCTCAGCTTTACAGCTCTGCCGAGCAGCTACTTGGTCAGGTTCGAACACGTTTGCTAAGATTTACAAGTTCGTTACTTTGGCCTCTGAGGACCTTCAGTTTGGTCAATCAGTTCTGCAGGAACCTCAGCACTCTCTCACCCAGTTTGGGAGCTTTGGTACATACCCATGGTACTAAATGGACCCCAGTATCCTCTAGGACGTAAGAGAAAATAGGATTTTAATTACCTACTGGTAAATCCTTTTCTCGTAGTCCGTAGAGGATAATGGATTCTTCCTGCACTGTTACTTGGTTAAGTAATGTTGGTTCAGCCGTTGCTGTTCCAAGTTTGGTTAGCTTGGCATTCCTCTTGTTGTGTGTGCTGGTTCAGAATCTCACCACTATCCTTATCTATCCTTCTCTCGACGTATGTCCGTCTCCTCGGGCACAGTTTCCTAGACTGAGTCTGATAGGAGGGGCATAGAGGGAGGAGACAGCCCACACTATCAAATTCTTAATGTGCCCATGGCTCCTAATGGACCCGTCTATACCCCATGGTACTAAATGGACCTCAGTATCCTCTACGGACTACGAGAAAAGGATTTACCAGTAGGTAATTAAAATCCTATTTTTTTCAATTGAAATACAGTATAAACATCATTCAGTATATACTTTGCAATTTCCATGCCATTTTTTCTACATCGCAGCTATGCTTTCAGATGTCAGAACTTTTAATTAAAAGTCTATCCATCTAAAATGAATTGTTGCAGTAACGCTGTAGAACCTCAGTACATCTGTATGCACTGCACACTTTTACTAACTTCCCGGTGTTTCGTTTTTTAACCTAAATGCATGATCCATTTCTAGTTCTATCATCCATAAATCCCTGGCTCAGTGGACTGCAACACAGCAATTCCTAATTTGCACACACTATTAGAGGAGAACTTCTGTACATGTGACAGATATTCTAGGCATGCAGAGCAGGAACACAGCTGATTAACACTATGCTTGCAGATTTAAAGGTGTTAAGTGTATTCATGATGTCTGCCTGCAGGCATGCTCAGTTCCTTTTAAGGGTGTAGTATGAGTGGCCGGCAATCAGGAACCCAGTGGCCAGCATACCGGCGCCAGGATCCAGACCGCCGGCATACCGGCAGAGGGGTGAGCGCAATAGAGCCCCTTGCGGGCACGGTGGCGCGCGTATTCTCCCTCCAGATGGGTTGTGGACACCCAAGAGGGAGAATAGTTGTCGGTATGCTGGGGGTAGGGATCCCAACAGCCGGCATACTGAATACCACCCCCATTTAAGCATGGTCATATTGGAAATGACCAAGCATCACTCTTACATACACATACTTTATTCAACTGTAGTTTTTTTGTGCATTGATGTGTACTAGTGTAAGTATTTTGGGTTGAATGATTAATCTGGCTGTTAATTTGATACCATAAGAAACTTTTTGTTGCCATACAATCAAAACAAAGCCACCATTAACACACATGTATGCTGCATAACATAATTTTATCAGATATGGAAGGAACAAACAGATATCTTGAATCTAAAGTGGGACACTTATAATGTATGGCAAACTTACCTACTCTCCCAGAAGGTGCAAGAGACTCCATATTTTTCATGCATTGCCCTGACCGAATGGATACATTTCCTACATCCCGTCCACTTCCTAGTGAATTGGGCAGGATGGGGAGATAACACCGTGAATCATGGGTCCGTATGGAGGGGCAGGGCTAAAACTCTGCAAATAATTTTATCTCCACCCCTTCCACATGAACCTGCAATTCGTGGCATTGTGACGCAAAAGGTGTGTAGCCTAATAATGTGACAAGACCAGCTCCGCCCCCTGAAATAGTCAGTTGCATCTCCTTCCGAAACACAAAGTCGGCAAGTATGACGTATGGTTTCAGATGGTTAAGGGGCTCATTTATCAACGAGCGATAAAACTCAATGTGAAAGATAAAACTCGTTGCGTATGATAAATGGTGTTCCAGACAGACAATCAGCTCCAAACTGTCATTTTTCAAACACATAACAGTTAGGAGCTAAACATATAACAGGTGCTGATTGGTTGGAGCACCATTTATCATTTACAGGAGTTTTTTCACTAATTGATAAATGGGCCTCTAAATCTCTTTACGTTTGTGTAGCACAATAATTGTATTTCATAATATTTCTGCATTAATCATTCAAGTAACAATAGCTACTAAACTGTGTAAGCTATGTGAATGATTTGACCAAAAGGAGCTCACATGCAACAGCAAGTGAACATTTCATGGAATTAGTTTGAATTAAGCTGCATAAACTACTCAAAGTGGCAGGAAGCTGTCACATATTTATCCGAAAATGAAATTATATTAAGACCCCTAGTCTCATGCAAGAGTTCGCAGGTTAAAATCGACGGTGTAGTTCAAAGACAGTTGCAAAAGAATAGAAAATATGAAGCTGGAGACTTAGGGGACATTTTACTAAGCAGTGATAAGAGCAGAGAAGTCAGCCAGTGGAGAGATTGCCCCATCAACCAATCAGCAGCTCCGTATCATTATATAGTATGCAAATTATAGATGTTACTTCAGTGCTGATTGGTTGCCATGGGTAACGTCTCCACTGGCTCACTTCTCCGCTCTTATCACTACTTAGTAAATGTCCCCCTAAAGCTCAATATAATAACATAACAGGCTACATTAGCTGTACAATGACAAGAGTAAAGATCAAATAATTTCTAGGTGCCTTGAAGTAGGGATATTTATTTCTTCTCGATGGCATACTTTACAAACACTGAAATCCATGTTTGCAAACAGATTCAGGCATACATTCCTGTTTTCCTATTTCTTTATTCTCCAGAAGAGGTAGATGATACAGTGAGTAGCAGTACTTATCTTCAGGAAGATTTACATATATTTTCACAACCAAAAATCTAGGTCAACCTGTGATCTTGTGAAATGCTACAGCACTTCACAATTCCCAACATCTGCATTAAACATTTTAAGGTAGTACACACTCCTCTATGAGGTTCTGCCCTATATTTCTACAATATCCATTATTCCTCATTTTCAGACATAAATAATTAATCACTTTAAAAAAGTTACTCCCAAGCCAAATACAAAACCATTCCAGTGTTTTTACTGCACATACTGTATATTGGCTGTTGGACAGATAAGTGAAAGTTTGTGTTAAAAGAAAACAAAAAAGGGCATATTATTAGGAAGAATGAACTCCTCACTTTACATTATTATGGATAGTTGATCTTACAAAAGGAGTTTCACGACCTGTAAAAAAAAGCTGTTTTATAATTTACAGCAAGGGGGAGATTATCCCATACAGTATGCAAGGAACCAGGGGGGAACACATAAGCACTCAACAGGCATTAACAAAGCAGACAAGAAGTTATCATTGACAACACAAATTCCAATCAATCTATTAATTAGTATTATGGAACAGCAGGAGGCCCATTTTTGGAAGATAATTGGTGGATAATTGTACACCTGTGGCAAGGGGACATATAATGCTTTCAGTCATACAATTCCTAATACCATTAACTACCAATGGTATCAAGCTTCAAAGTGTACCAACAGAATACCATGTTGGTCATCAATCCATTGTGATATTCAGTAGCACTGAGGTGGGGGGAGGGAGTCGGGTGGGGTGGAGGCGGGTACTCCTTACCCCAGACTGTTGGAGGGTCCCAGGTCCCGCTGCTCCCACCTTCCCCGCTGTAGACAGCGGCAGTGGGGAGAGAGAGGGCATTGCCGCAGCAGCAGCCTCTCTCCCCACTCCCCAGCCAAGCACAGACACTGTTGGGTGCTGCGCTGGGAGAGAGGCCGCTGCAGAGGCAGTGTCCCCTCTCTACCCGTATGATGTGCAAGAGGGGGTGCATCCACCGCCCTCCATAGCAACAGTTGTGCTTCAGCTGTGACTTTGTACATATGACATACTATTTGGTTGATTTGATTTGGCTATCTGTCTCCTCCTCTCAACCGGGCCCCGGTATGCATGTGTGGAATTTTTTATAGAAGAATACTATTTGCTTTCACTTTCTGCCTCATGTCCTTTTACAGGATATCTAAGACTCTTGTGAAGATTACCTAAAATACTGGGCTCAAAACTGTATACAGATGTGCCCTCTTACATCCTTACTGCAGTCACGCTAAACAGCCTTTCAAGTCGTGCAATGCCATGGCGGGACTCCGTAGCGCCGAGCATCTTTTTTGCACCGTTTGCCGCAAAAATGTGCCTTAGATGCAGTGTAATGCAATAGGACACACAAGCAGCTTCTGCTGATTAAAATGATATGCAGAATGCCTGCGGTATATTCTGTGTGTAATTGCAGCTCTATCTGCATCCAAAATGCCACATTACAATGTTTTACATGAAAACACTGTATCATAGCATTTTGTATGCAAAATTGCAAATACAGTCACAGTCACACACAGAATTAGGCATGCATCTAAGAAGCATTTTTGCGGCAAAAGACGCAAAAAAAGATGCTCGGGGGGGCCCCTTCCACGCAAAGCATGGACTTTATGTCCATATTGGAAAAATGTCTAGTTACGGCTCTGCTACCGCCTATCTATCTTTAATCTTTAAGGCATTTTTAAAACAAGAGCAGTATGAAGTCTGGCTCCTACAATATTAAATGTAGTTTATAGTCACTAATAGAGCTACATCATGTTGCAGAAAGAAATTGTAATTCTCAGTACAGGCACTAAGAATGACATCACTTTGTACTGGTATATGGTTCTCCACAGATTCACTGAAATATGCAAAGATCCTTATATATGGTGTTATGTACAGTATGTGTGTGCAACAAATCCCAGCGATCACAATACAGATGCCTGAATTTCGACAAGCGGTCAAATGCCGGCGCTGGAATACCGGCGGCACCAGGTATTCTCCCTCTTTGGGTGTCCACAACACCGATAGAGGGAGAATATAACCTGTGGTGAGCCCACAAGGGGATTTCTACCACTTGCCCGCTGCCGGCATACTGGTGGCCTGGATGCCGTTGTCGGTATGCTGACACAGTATGTAAATCCTGCGTTTGCACCCTGCATGGCATAGAGGCTCTGGGGTAAATTTACTAAAGCTTCTAAAACAGAGAATTGGTGATGTTGCCCATAGCAACCAATCAGATGCTGTTTATCATTTTCTAAAAAGGCAATAGAGAAATGATAAACTGCATCTGATTGGTTGCTACGTCACCAATTCTCTGTTTTAGAAGCTTGAATAAATTTACCCCTAGGTGTATGTAAGCTCGTGAGCAGGGACCTCTTACATCTGTCTGTCTGTTACCACCCAGTCTTATTTTAGTCTCGAGTTTCCGACTGTAAAGTGTGATGGAATATGCTGGTGGTACAGAAATAAATGTTAATAAACTCTACTAAAAAAAATTGTTGTTTTTTTTAAAGTGTCAACAAAAACGCTTTTCACTATATGCCAAAATGGTGCACCCTATATTACATTTCACTCATTTCCACATCTACAATTTCCTATTAGGAAGAGACGCGTGATGTATGGCATCAATTTTGGCATCTTTGTGGTACAAGCTGTAAATGTGAATGCTTTTTTAAATATATTCCAAATTAAGCGAGCAGGTCAGATTTCACCAATTCTTACCTTTGAACAGATATCTACAGTATATGTATGTTATATGTCTTGTTTATAAATAAACAGAAATAGGCATGCATACATACAAATATATAGAGTATGTAATGACCCAAATCCACAACAGGCATTCCTGTAGTAAATTAAATAAATCATGGTAATCTATGACATGACAGTAAAATAAAGGCGTACTCAATTTCAGATTTCATGCAACTATGGCTATATATCATGTAATATGAACAAATGAGAGGTAGTACTGTGCAGTAGGTCATTAGATTTACTTAGATAAAAAATACATTTAAATCAACATAAACATGATTTATATGTATGCGTTGCCCCCAAGACAGATGGCATGTCTGATAAAAACAGCCCTGACTGCTCTTTCAAAGGTTATCGCTGGTACGCATTTCAACTGACAAGACACATCTACTGTGTGCAAATATATTACATTCACGTGCCCAATTTGAAATACCTCACCCTACAACATCTGCTGAGGTCATATCAGTGAAACCAGAGGCACAACTTCAATACATTGTTTACTGCAGCCAAAACATTTGCAGGAGATTTTAATTATCTATATTGAAGAAAAATAAAAAGAATATTTAATGAATATCAAAATGCATATTTGCATAGGGGTATATTCAATAGCTGTTGGAAATGGCACCGTTTCCGACAGCTTGCCGTTCCGACAGGACCCGACAGTCGGAAACAGTGACGCGCGTCACTGATTCCGGTCTATTCAATGCATTTGAATTCAGACCCTCCCCTTGTCGGAATGCAGCCAATCAGTCGGATTGTGGGCGGATTGCTTTCGGATTTCCACCATTGGGGATCTGTTAAAAGGGCTGTTAGTCTACAAAAGAAAAACTTCCAGCAATATAACATGCTGAATGGACCCCAGAATACCACAGGGTTCTGTACTCGGGCCACTATTGTTTAACATATTAATTAATATTCACAACCGGAGGAAAGGGTTCTTCACAATAAGAGCAGTCAGGATTTGGAATTCACTGCCAGAAAAGTTAGTAATGGTGGACTCAGTCAATAAGTTTAAAAATGGATTAGATAAATTCATAAACTGAAAGAAATATACAAGGATACAGTATATAAAATATAAATGGAGGTAAAATTGTAAAAAAAATTTTAAAAGTTATTATTATTATTTTTTTAAATTCAATTTTATAATACAGGTTGAACTCAATGGACATTTTGTCGTTTTTCAGCCTCATCGACTATGTATAGTTTATGTAAATTCTGATTATGATTTTTTTTTACATAAGAACTCAAAAGTACTATGTACCTGTCATTTAATTTTTAGACTAGACTATGTATAATTACGGATTTCAACAGAAGCAAAGATACATCACAAACAAGGGACAAGTTTATTGCTACTTGTAAAATCAGGTAACTCGTTAGGTAATAAATTAGAACAATATATCTTCGCTATCGCTCAGTGTATACACTCAATTGCACGTTCACATGCATTGTCAGCGGGTTCATCCCATCTGATGTGCTGTAAGTCAGATGTGCCAACCCCGCATGCAGGTTAATGCAGGATGTACCGATATATTTTGTGCCATTGTACACCGAATCGTGCAGTGTGTATAGCTGCGTGATATATCGGTAGATCGTCTGAAATACACATCCTTCTGATGTGTACATAGCCTTAAGGTGCATACACACGGTGAGATCCTTGCTATGCCCGATTTTGACTATGCGATTTCCCTTAAATCGGTATCGCAAGCTGCCTAACACCTTGTGATTTCCTTGCGATTTTCACTACATAGTCAAAATCAAAAGAAGAAATCTCACCGTGTGTACACACCTTTAGACACACAAACAATCTAAAGATATCCCTTTGATCACCCATTACTTCAGAACAGTTGTATCGTTAATTGCTGGAGCAGATGCAAATAGAATTAAGAATTAAGTGATCATCATAGTGCCAATATCCAAAATCTCAAATAAAATGCGAGCTTTGTTTCCCTGAGAGTATAGCAGCTGCCTGCACTATTGCTCCATAAAATATAAACGGTAACCGGATGGAAAGTCAACAATAAAAAGGTTGACTGTCATTAGTGTGACACTGACACCAAATGGTTGACAGTCAATAAGTCGACACAGTCAAAAGGGCGACACTTGCTTGCTCGACAGTGACTAAGGTCGACTTGTTTAAAATGTTGAGAGGTTCAAAAGGTCGACACGGCAATGGTTGACACATGATTTTTCAAAAATTTTCTGGTCAAGCACTTGGGGAACGGTTAGGGTCAGGCTACAGGAGGGGCGGTTAGGGTTAGATTTGAGCCAAAATAACAAAAAAAAAGGTCGGCCATTTGTATGTCGACTTTTTCACCCTGTCCACCATTCATGTGTAAACCTTTTGACCCTGTCGACCTTTTGTCTGTGTACCACTGAATTTCGACCATCTGGTGTCGACCAAGTCATTGTTGACCTTTTCATTGTCAATCTTTAAATCCACACCCATATAAACTGAAGATGTGAGAGTGTTATATTTTTCTGGAACTTGTGTTGATCCCAGCTTTAGTGTCTGTTGTTGTCTAGGCTGCACAGCACAGGACTGTTTCTGCAACAAAAGGAGTAACTACATAAGAGCCAGCCCCAACCAATTTGATGCCCTAGGCAAGATTTTGGCTGGTTCCGCCTCTGACTAAGCACACATTACCCAGCAGCACAGATCACAGCGGCAGCCAGCAACACCAATCACCCCTCACCTATAGCAATCCACATTTTAGTGCTCTGCACCAGCAAGAGCATTGGCTCCCCCACCCCCCATATTTAAAATAGGGAGTGTTGTGAAGCGCAATCTTCACAAAGGCCCATGGTTAGGAGGAGATGCTATGGTTAAGTAAATGCATTAGCAGTTCTCCAGGACCAGTGGCCATTTTTGTTACCGACATCTGCTACTGTCCCCACTGTCTCTGCTCCCCGCTCCGGCGCTTCTGCTGGCTCAGCTGTATGAACTGTTGCCCTATTGGAGCTGAGAGCTCCGATTATTGTATGCAGCTGAAGTCACCGCGCCGTCCGCCGGTCAGGTGCCCCGCAAACTGCTGTTGCCCACTGTCAAGCTGAGCTGGCCCTTTGCCTGTGCTTAGGGCCAACTCTGTACTGCAGGGTGTATGCAGCTAACCTTCCCTGTTCTCTAACAAGTAATGTTTACTGGAGGGGTAATTAGTGGGCTTTTCTAATGAAATTGCTCTCTGATCACCACTTAATTTGTCTGCTCCCTCTTCCAGCCACTGAAAAGTGTCATCTGAGCCACAGCCTTTGAAATCATCATCACTTCTACTTAATCCCTAACAATATTGTTAGTAGGTGCCACAGTTCACATTATAAACAGTCAATAAAATGGCAGAGCCTCTTATCTGAGATCAGTACTAAGCACGAGTACAGAAAGTACAAGCATGAGTATAGAAAACCATACACAAAATATATATAGCTAAACTTAATATAAAAGAGAAAATATAAGAACTTAATAAGAAGGCAACATACAAAATATAACAGAAAAGAAATAAGAAATATAAATCATAAGGGCAGAATAGTAGACTGTCAAGGCAAATAGATTAAGTCTGACATGAAGGAATAATGGATACAGGAAAGGCAGGATCCACAGAACACAAGGGGGCCCTTGAGAGTTGGTTTCTTATGGCAAACTCGCACATTTGCAATCAAATAACAAACTAGCATTGACTCTCTAGATGAAACTAAAAATGACGGGACACTGCGCAGAATCTCTAGTGCATCCCCCCCCCCCTATGTAAATTATAATTATACTCTAGGAGAAGTTTAAACAGTATAATTTGGACAATAAAATGTCAATTTTGAGGTGAATATCTCTAAAAGCTCAATAATGGGTTAAATGATGTGAGTTAGGTATGTGGAGGTGTTGTATTGATATGAAGGGGTTTTTGAACTTGCAGATGAGAGGTAAAAGTATTTATTCCAACATTTTACAAACCTGTGTAAAAACACTGAAATATTACTATAAAGGTCATTTTCAACCATTAATAAAAAGTGTAAAGATCAGCTGCTTTTGTTTTATTTTTCAAATTATTTTTATTGAGTTATCAAAGTGATACAGGGTAAAGGTAGTACATTCCACAAGTGTCTTGTATACAATACATTAATAAGTATAAGAAAGGCACAGCATCAGATCAGCCGTTTAATGCTTTTAAAAAATTTCCAGTACTTTCCTTATGGCCACTAACAGCCTTCTATATGGTAAAGGGTAAGTGACACAAACCTTAGGGCGCAAATATAGTCAAAGCAGCAATTTGTCAGAAAACATGTGTCAATATAACTTATGTAATATATATATATATATATATATATATATATATATATATAAAAATTTTTTTTTTTTTTTAATAAAAAAATGTGCTAATACTTTTGTTAAAGCATGATTCAAATACTTATCAACAGATGTCCACAGAACTTTCGTAATTTCAAAGAAAGCTCCAAATACATGTAAAAAAACACCAGCAAATAAAAAACACAATAGTGTAATATTGTCAAAGATAGTCTTTCATTTGCACCATTAGGCGTCTATAGGGGAAATGCGGTGTTATTAGAAGACAAGTTCCATGCACCAAACGTGTTCCCCACAAAGCCAGTAAAGTTGCACCAAGTAGAACAACTGGTATCAAATGACGCTTAACAACTGCCTTCTATATAGTCCTGCTATCTCTGCTGTCACTTATTTGGGGTGCATGATGGTTTCCCCAGTTGTGCATGCACTTCTCCCATGTCACATTTTGCAGTACATCATGCAACCTTGCAGCAACTACAACTAGCAAAAAAGCATTTCTAACAGGATTTCGCATTTCTCAGTAGCACGCATTCATCTGATGTATGCATGTTTCACACACTCGCACCTAATTGACTGTTTCCAAGTAGCCAGGATAAATGCAATACAGAGAATTGTCTTGAAAATGCAGTAATGTTATGGAAAGGAAGGTTTGAAAAATACAGCCTATAAAGGCAGGAGATATGAAAAATGTGGTATCCGGATGATAGGTCAACAGTAAATAGGTCAACCCCATATGGTCGAAGTGGATTAGGTGACAGGTACAAAAGGTCAATAGGTCAGCATGTAAAAGGTCGACAGTGCTTAAGTTACACAGGTTCAAAAGGTTGACATGACACTAATTTGGCTTACAGGTTGTTAAGCGTTAAAAATGATATAACCCCCCCCCCCCAAAAGAACTTCTGTCGACCTTTTGTAGTATCTACCTATTTCATGTCATCCTACTGACTCTGTAGGCTTTTTGACCAGGTCAACCTATTTCAGATCGACCCAATGATCAACATCCAGAGCATACATAGCAGTTAGTCAGTAGAAGAGAATTTCAGGAGTGCTTACATCCACTGATGGAACTGCAAATATATAAATGAATATGTAACAATTTGTTCAAATGCAGTACAATACTGCACAATTTCCCCAAGGAGGTACATCATTTAATAACTGAAATTCCCCAAGGTCATAAAGAAAGAAAAAGAGTATCAGAACAGACACCAAATATGGCAGATCTAACATAACAGCAAAATACAGGATTTCTTAAACAGGAAGATCAAGAAAGAGGCATTATTAAGAGTTTAGCTATTATTCTGGGGTCAACTGGTGGTATGGAATAGGGTGCACCGAAACGTAGGGACTGGAAGTCGTCACAGGCTGGTGTATCCACAGGCAACTTGGCAACATGGCACACTTAGGTAGGATCTCTGATAGTTGGGCGATATACAAACTTCTCTGAACTCAGAGTTCTGCAACTGCATAAAGCCCAGTATTTTTATACAGTTTACAGACCTGCAGTGTCATTTCTTATGCTATCATTTAGTGTGATGACCACATTAAACATGGATATAAGTAAAGTTCCTAGCTATAAAAGCTCATAGATATATTCGGGTGGTCTTCTGTATGCCGGCGGTCGGGCTCCCGGCGCTCAGTATACCGGCGCCGGGAGCCCGACAGCCGGCATACGACAGCCGGCATAGCGACACTTATTTTCCCTCGTGGAGGTCCACGACCCCCATAGAGGGAGAATAAAATAGTGTGGCGCGCGTAGCGCGCCACCGTGCCCGTAGCGTGGCGAGCGCAGCAAGCCCGCAAGGGGCTCATTTGCGCTCGCCACACTGTCGGTAAGCCGGCGGTCGGCCTCCCGGCGCCGGTATGCTGGTCGCCGGGAGCCCGACCGCCGGCCAGCCGTAGTGAACCCGATATATTCATGTCCTGTAAGTCTAAATGATGCAGAAAGGAATAAATATCCCATAACATTTTTACAGAGCTACCCATACATTCTTAAAACCTTGACCCATCCATGGAACATAATGTCCTTATTATACTTCCAAAGAAATTCAGTCTGTGTGGAGGAGGAAGAGCAAAAATGTAAAAAAGGTTGAATAAAAATTTACTGGTGCAGTTCCTGGACACAGAGAACAGTCAGACCCTGCAAGAAGATTAGGTGACGTCACACACCAACCAATGCAGAATCAGGAATGAAACATCTATATATTTAATCGGCTAAGCAATTTGTTTGAGAGAGCAACTACTCCATAAGACAACACCGATTTTGACGCTTCATGTGTCATTCAATAGGGTGCGTGATGCAGTGGCGTAAGTTTGTCCCAGTCGCCCGGAGGCAAGATAAAAATTGGTGCCCCCCCCATATATATGTATATATATATATATTTATTTATTTATATACAATTCATTGTTTTTTATTTTAAATCATACCCAGGATTAGAAGCCATGACCTGTTACACTGACGGCAGACGCTTTACTAATAGAGCTATTTGCTCCTGCATAGGAAGCATGAGAACTCTAACTTTATGAAGTTACGTGAAATTGTCAGAGAAGTAACTTCATATAGTTAGAATTCTCATATTTCCTATACAGGAGCATATAGCTTCATCAGTGAGGTTTCTGCTTCCTGTGTACTAGGTTGTAGGTTCTAATCCTGGGTATGATACTTGTAAAATGTGTATCTATAACAAAGAGGGTGTGACTTGTAAGGTGCAGGGACCAGTGAGGAAGTCGGTCACTAAAGAGATAGGCAGCTATTAATTAACTTAATTGAATGGTGTCACGGAATCGGAGGAGAGGCGCCCCCCTTCAGAGCAGGAGCCCGGCGGCAGATGCCTCCATTGCCTCCCAGAGTTACGCCTCTGGTGTGATGTAGATGTGCAATAAGGTTGAAGAATTTTTATAAGTGGTAAGGTTGTTGAGGAATAACTCGTCACAAAGTCGTGATTTTTTTCCCCATAGAAATAGAGTAGGGAGCGCAAAATTTTTCTCTTTGGGTTGGACATGGCAGTGAAGCACTTGCCAATTTTTTCTGCCTTAAATTTATCTGATATAATAAATTCGAACAGTTTCAGAATACAGTAAAATTTTAGGGTACAGTAAACTTTAGATGAACTCACTGTAGAATACACAATAATTGTTTTTTGCTCAATTTCCCGCAATCCGGTTAACTAGTAACTCAATAAACTGCCAACATGATCGTAGCTGTCACCATCTTTAGTAAGGAGTGACGGTTGCTTCTGTCTGATCTGTGTTAAAACTTCAAGTACATGTAGACTTGTATATTTACTAAAGTGCGGGTTTTTAGAAGTGGAGATGTTGCCCATAGCAACCAATCAGATTGTACTTATAATTGATCTAGTGCCTTCTAGAAGATAATAGCTAGAATCTGATTGGTTTCATCCATGAGCAGACCTGCGGTAAGCTTACACATGAAAAAAACTACATTGGAAGCAATTTAAGAAACCTACAAATGTTGTTTCATGGATTCTTGTACATTTTGGATATTACTAATAGAATAACAATTAGTGACAGTGTTTCTACAATTATTTATTGTTTTCGGTCTTTCAAGAGCCTAAATATTCATTGTTAATCTTGCTGCATGAATGGTCTAATCACAATATATAATGAAACATTGTGAAGTAATATCCATAAACTAATATTAAAAAAACAGTATAGTGCCTGACTCTGAGTCAGATGGATCTCTAGCCAGCAGTACATGTGCAGATGCAAACTTACATCTTTCTGTCTATGTCCGTCCTATTCTAAGTCGTACGGAACTTGGGATCTATGTTTTAGTGAGATTGGACATTGGGGTGACAACAATGTAAGCGCAAAGAACTGCCCTGTGGTAGTGTCACAGGTATGTATCAAAACCTCTGTGTGTACAGGTAAGGGAAGCCTGTTTCGGATGGATCTTTTGCAGCTAGCATAGGGCTGTTGGAGGTGCCAATATTAATGCCAACACCTGCAGCGGCTGACGTAAAATTAACAGATGGAACAGATTTCCACTTGCAGACTTAAGACCCCCCACGTTAGCATAAAGTAGTAAATCAGGCTTCCACGACTGCCAGCAAGTACAGCCACTACCGCGTTTGACTGGGAATCAGCCCCATAATGAAAAATAAAACTATAAAACATAAGACTATCATTTCTAAACCTGCACTACCATCTAAATACCAAAACACTTTATAAATGCTGTGGAGGGGTGTGGTAGGTGCATGAGGGAACCAATCAGAATCTTCCATCTACAGTGATGGAGGTGCAAGCCTAAGAGAACGCACAGATAAAGTGGCCTGAGCTGATAGTATGCTACTGTACATATATCTTCAGTCTCGTATCCAAGTGGGCGCTTGCGTAGGCAAAGACTATGGTTTCTTCCTAGGCATCCCTGACATGATTACAAGCTGCAGAAGCTCAAACCAAACCTATTCAGTAATGTTCCTTTTAATAGAAAGTGTACTTTGAGAATATTGGGGGTAATTCCAAGTTGATCGCAGCAGGAAATTTTTTAGCAGTTGGACAAAACCATGTGTACTGCAGGGGGAGGCAGATATAACGTGCAGAAAGAGTTAGATTTGGGTGGGTTATTTTATTTCTGTGCAGGGTAAATACTGGCTGCTTTATTTTTACACTGCAAATTAGATTGCAGATTGAACACACCACACCCAAATCTAACTCTCTCTGCACATGTTAAATCTGCCTCCCCTGCAGTGCACATGGTTTTGCCCAATTGCTAACAAAATTCCTGCTGCGATCAACTTGGAATTACCCCCATTGCTCCATTTGAAATCACTGACCAACAAATGAGATTTTCTGAAAAGTTCTTGACTATGAAAAGATCTAACATATAGGTATATAATACAATAATAACAAAACTCTCATCTGCAAATACATAGTGCAACAAATGCAAGTTGAAATATAAACTATATACCAAATATTAGTGTTTCTGATAAACACTGAAGTGTGTACAACTGGTGAAATTGCTTTGCACTGCAGAAAATTGATTACTTTTTCTCTGCATGGGGAAATGCTGTACAAGAGATACATACTAAAATAAGTAAGCAAAATAAATACAGTTTTATCGAAGTGCAAAACTATTACTGTGGTGGCAGTCCAGCTGTTAGTGAAAGGTGGCATGAGATGAATTAACCATCCTTTCTGGAAGATGGAACAAAAAGTGGGGCCCTCTTGGGCAGTGAACAGATGTGCATCAATAGGCCATCCCATGCAAAATGGTTTGTCTGTGGGACACAGCGGCTGCTATTTATGTTTTTTCGTTGCTTCATTATTAAAGGATTACAAACAAAGTAGTATCTTGGGATATTTAATAAACATCTAATGAGATCAAAGGTACCGACTGATTTAAAGAACACAATTCACTAAATGGAACAGTCAGTAGTGGCTTGTTTGCAGTACTTTGATTTCAAATTCAAAAGAAAAGTAGCCCAACAAAACAAAAAACATCTGGACATCTTACATAGTACAATACAAAAGTAATGAAGCAGGCCCGTTTTAAAGGTAAAGAAGTCAGATTAATAGAATTTATCTGAAAGGACAATAAATCAATAAATAATAAAGCCATTGTTAATCCAATCATTTCTGATATCCGATGTAGATCGATAGATAGATAGATAGATAGATAGATAGATAGATAGATAGATAGATAGATAGATAGAATCAGACAGCAATAAAAGTGATAAATAAGGCATGTTTTACTGAGTCACAGAACATCTTTCACAACCAAAATCGACTGCTGTGGAGGCATCTCCATAGAATAGATCGCTCACTGGAATTCTTTATTGTGCATTAAGGATTACATTGATTGCATTGGACTCCAAGGTAATTGATTAAATTCTTTTCAGGATCTGTATCTTGGGAATAAAGCCCTTCTCAGCCTCAGCTGCCTTAGCAATACTGCAGGAGTTCCACTGAGGGCACAACAGACTGCTAATATATAGTATACTGTATGTAATGAGATATATGTCTGTGTGTAATAAATATATATATTTCTTATGTTATCCCTGTATACAAACGTAACATCGGCTTACTGAATGATTAGAGCAACGTTTTACATTGATTAATCTATGTAATTATGATCCTGGTGCTGTAGCTGTTTGGAAGTTTCTGTGCATGTGCACAGAAAGGATTCATCCCCTCCTCCCAGATATGTGTATCTGCAGTTGTAGCACATTGTCTATAAACTATACACATCTGATAAGTGGTCACCTGTACAGTCCGTCACACATGAGAGTACATATTGTACCTTAGGTATAATGAAACAATATAATATATAAAGTTAACAGTCTTCCCTCTCAGCATGCAGGGCCTATATAAAATCACTGCAAAAAAATGAAATAAATAAATAAATGTGATGAATATTGGATAAATAAAATGAGAAGAAAAATGTGTTGTTTGGCTTTCTCATGTATTTACAATGCAATAGTCATCTAAGACCAGCAATGTAAGACATCTGAATACTAGTGAGGTATGCATTGCTTGTTTCTTAATGAAGTCAAGGTAAGGTACACATCTAAACCTCTTATACCTCACTGCAGTAATTGAGAGTCTTTGGTAGCTGGTATCTTCCAAAGTGGTTAACACATAACAAAGAATTGTCCCTCAGACCTGCAAGCAGTCAATGAGCAATTTTACCCAGACAGCTAGGTTAATTCAACCTCTTTGGTATTCTAAGAAGTACTCTTTGCTGCAGAACGATATGACAACACACACTTAGAAAAATTCAGCCCTGCAAAGCCTTGCCTCACTCTAAATGCCCTCAAATAATGAGCACTTCAATTGAAACATGCACACATTAACACCTAGAAGATTATTTTCATATCCCAAGGGCAGAAAATCGAAGCTGGACCCTACAGGTTCTGCTGTTTGTTGATGTTAGGATGTCACAATAGAAAGGAAAGCTATGATCTACTACACTGCAGTGCCAACGTCATAGGCAAACCAGGAATTCATTGCTCTTTATGGGACTGAGAGCCAAAAGAATTGCAGGTCACGAAGAACCAAAGGAATGCAACAGAAACATTTAATTATAATCATGTAACCCACTGGCAGTGCTCATTGCAGCAGATAAACGAAGGCCATGGGGAAAAAACAAATACAGGGGCACGTTGCTCAATTTCCTTACAGAAAATAAACACAAGTCTGTGAAAATGAACATACTGGTTGTGTTCTATGTTTTATTATTTGAACGGGCATTGAGGAGCTAAGCATAAAGTGTGCTTTAAAAAAAACAAAAGGGACTAAAATTTGCTGTTAATCTCCTACTGGAGGAAGCTCACACAGTGTACTGCAAATATTAACCCCGTAGAGTCTGCTTCCACTGCATCACATAAAAGCGCTACTGATGCTGCATAGAAATCACATATTGTATGTTTATGAAACACAAATAATGCATCAACAAACAAATCTGCATAATAGGGTCACTTAGGCTCTGAGCCCCTCTGGATGGCACTGCCATGCTCTCAGGGTATTATGAAGAGGCAGAATTGAGTAACAGCCTGCCAGTGTTTTCATTTTTTCCCCCCCACTTTTGAGAGGTGGTTCGTGTTTGGAATATTTGCAAGCTAATCAGAAACTATTGCAGAATGCCAGTGCCACAGTTGACGTATATTAACCAACTGCAGTCAGTGCTTACACTGGAAGGCGCTTACATGCCAGCTACCTGCATTTGCAGTATTTACTAAAGAGATCTTCAGAGGAGGGGGAAACATGACACACAAAGTTGCCACTCCTCTAGGAAATTAACACACACAGCAGACCCGAATCACATTTTATCCTTCAGAGCTAATTAAGTTTAAAAATGCAGGCATAAGGTGCAGGAAAATTGCATCGGCCTCTTTAAAAGATTGTGTTCTTTCCTAATCTGTTTAAAGATTTAGTGCTCCTCAGCAGAAAGCAAGAGACATTGTTAAAGTAAAAATCATGCAATGTATAGTGTTTGTTGCTTACCACTTGGGTTCTTGTTTTTCTTAAGACTCTTGCCACAAAGACACTGCAGCATATGCGTTCCTTTGCTGAAAATGTTCCAAAGAAACCACATTGATTTGGGCGAAAAGCAATCCAGCAGTTTAGACACCCTGAGAACGAAGAAATCCTTGTCGTTGCATAATAAGAGATTGTGATCAGTTCTCCAGAGCAAGGGTACCAATTTAACCATAGAAAATGATTATTTTCCTATCTTCTCCTAGTCTTTTATTTCCTTGCGTGGTTTATTTCTTTAGAGACTCCTCAATTAGAGAGATGTGTTGTATCTTTTTTTTTTTCCGCTTTCAGATGAGGTTAAGATTAATGGTTAGAACTACATCAACACTGGGCTATTCCCAAAGTGTGCAATTTTCCTTTCCAGCATGCAGCCAAATGAAAGTAAGCTAAAGAAATCCCACAGGAGGCCAAAAAACTAATCTTATAACAGGGAGACATGTACGATCCCCGAAGTAAAAAACATTGCCTATCACTTGATTGCTATGAGGATGGGTGGATCTGTAGAGCATCAAAAGCCAAGGCAGGATTCATGATACTAAAAGACTGCAGTTGTAGCACCAAGCACAACAAACATCACCCAATCAAGCCTGAATGATGATGATATAAACTCCCCTCTGCAAGTGTCAATATTATTACCATCAATCCCCAGTGATCTGTGCAATCTTATTTAACCAGCAGTTCCAAATCACACAGCAGAACTGATGTAAATCCAGATCCCCTTAATAGATGATTACTGTGGGTGGGTGGGTGGAAAGAGAGACAGATCCTCTTCCCCTGCTCTCACTCTCCCTGCTGCTTCAAGCACTGATGTGCATTCGAAATAAATTTCCCTGTCTTTCACTCCCTGTGCTTGGCTCTGAATTGCAGGCACAGATAGAGTAGGAGGAGTTCAATTTTTTTTTCCACATTTTTTTTTATCAAAAGCTTTATTTTAACCTAAACTAGAAGACATGATTTTTTTTTGTCTTTTTACTCATGATCAGATACAATTCTGAATCATCATTAGGCGCCGGTAAGGTTAATGTAATATTCATGACAACATTTAAAAGCTGACTTGATTATCTAACATGGTTAAAATTGTGTTGTTGCTTTTGATAAGGAATCTTGGTTTTTATTGAGAAAGATGTGCTATAGACAATACAATGAGTGCACTGTAAATGTGAAAATGAACATGATGCATCATTTGGAATACCTAGATATATTTATAAATAAATACAATAATGAAGAGACATACATAAATGCATTATGAGACAGGTGTTGTGTGTTTTGCAGAAGATCTAAAATAACATTCAAGTTAATGTATATACTCAGGTATAAAATGATATGTTAAGGAATAGCTAATTGCACTGGCTTCTTTGACAGCATAAACAATGGAAGTGTGGTCTGTGTGTGCAGCTTGGCCAGGCTCTTTACACAGGGGATTTTCAGATCAGCTGAACTACACTGTAAAAGCACTATTCCTTATTGCTGCATGATACAAGTATGTTACCTTCTGAGCATGTAAAACATATGTGTTGTGCATTGTTTTATTCATTTCTATGGTTACTATGGTAACCACACATTGCAATGTTTTCTTTTTGTTTGTTTTTTAAGGTGACACATTTTTACATTTGGCAAAAAAGTAACTAGAGATGAGCAACACCACAGCAAGATTTTATGCAAAATGGGTTTATGGCAAAACAGGTGTATTGTAGAGGTGCACAGCTTCTCACAGAACAATCTTGTAGCCATGATTTTGCATTGCCATTCTGCACTGAGGGCCTGAGTCAAGGAAGTAGGCTAATGCATTCAGCAATCCCATACGCAGCAGATTGTTAGGGAACTCAAGCACTATGTGTGTGAGACCCCTAGAGTCGGTGATAACACCAATACCAGCAGCTCCTGTTCCCTTAGATCTGTATGCTCTCACCGGTACTTGAGATGCCGCCTGGACTTAAACCTCTAACAGTAGAGGCTCACACAACAGGCTGGAGATCACAAGGTAATTAACCTGGAATGTAGCAGCTGGCAAGGCAAGAGTTAATTGCAGACAGGCTAGACACAGCAATGGTAGCTGCAGACAGATTTGGAAAGGTATACTGACTGAAGACTGCTGGACTGGAAGTGCACAGGAATAACCACAGGATAATGGTTACTGGAGTAATAAGGTGTTAGCTGCAGGTGAATATAGCCAGGTGATGGTTAACTGCTAAAAACAATCAGGAGCTGGGTGTGTACTGGGATCTGAAGCGGAGTGTTGACAGCATGAACCTAACTGCAGGGAGATTTGCTGGATTAATTGTGGCTTGTCTGCTGCCTGTAATAACAGAAGATACAAACATAGTAGCTAAGCTGTGACTTGAGCACAGGTTCAGGTGTACTGGAAATACCGTAGTTAGCCATAGATGTGCGACTGCAGGTACAGTTGGAGTGAATGTACTTTGCTGTTGGCAACCACGGAGACACAGACTGGATATACACAGAACCTGAGCTGGCAGGGTATATTCACAGAGACTTGGCAGGAGTCTGTACATGGACATGGATCAGGACCAGACATGAGAATAACTAGAGGGCCACAGCATGATGAGGACATGGAGCAGAAACGGACACAGGATAACAGGTACTGGGCAGAATCCAACAGGGCAGGACTGTCAGGGCCAACACACTGAGGACTGAGGCAGGATACAAGGATATGGGAACAATGGCAGGGCACAGGAAAAGACTGGGAACTGTACAGAGAACAGTAACTGCGTTACGAGTTAACTAGAGTCAGGAACTAAGGAATATAACAGGCAGGCAGGAATGAACCAGAATCCCTAATGAAAGGGAAAAAGACCACCATTAGGCAACTTTAGCTGCCTAGGGTCGCCGACCCCTGGAGGGCGCCGATGAATTCATCTAGCAAAAAACTGAAGGATGTCTCTGTATGAGACCTCCTCCTTTGCACTGGGCTGGCTGATGCTGTGGGGCTAATCATGTGGAGCCACCACTACCAGGACGTACCACATAGTGTCTCAGCACTTCTGCTGTGCTGACATGTGTAACATTAAGTCATCTTAAGGCACATAGGAGATGGATATAACTATGGCTCCCAAGGAGCGCCCCACCATGGCTCCTCAGAGCCCTGATGCACTTCATCCAAGCCACTGGATCCTGGCTCTCCAGCAGGAAGCAGCACTTGACTACTACGTCTGCACCCAGCAGCGTTGCTGTAATGCTGCTGCCTGTAAAAGGAACTATGGCAATTGTGAAGGACAGCACGGAAACAACTTTTAGGTACCATAAATAACCAATAGGGTTTCTGCAAAGCCACAAACAGTGCAGATCTTACGCCCCGATAGGTGGTTTGCACTTATAAACATCACAATAGGGAAAATACAAGCACTGGGGTGCAATAAAGTGCAAATGGAGGAGGGGGGGGGGTCAGTAATGAACTTACAGATGGGGGGATGGAACACAATAAGGAGCACACAAATATATGTATGTATATAAATACAATTTAATATCCCCACCAGACACTACGTGAGGATGCAGTTTATATATAATATCCCAGCACTCAGCAAAAATGAGAATTGGGCCTCAGTGTCCTATACAATTCCGAACATGCCAGCTAGCGTGTATACATAGGCAGAAAGAATGGTCGTCAATCAAGGATTTGAAAGTATATTGTGAACGAAGTGACAAAATGTTGTGACTTTGTTTACAATATACTTTTTCACTTTAAAAGTTCCAATTGTAATGCCGCAACGGAATTTGCTACGCTATATAATAAACTGTTAATAAATAAAAGTTCTTGAGTGTTGTCCCTTTCTATGTACATGTATCGTCATGCAATTCACCACAGCCCACCTAGTGGGCTAGAATGCAGAGAGACCTTGCACCAGCCCTGCAGACCAATCACAGGAGACAGCAGGCTGAGGTCAGGTAACAATGCATTCCAAACAGGTGAGCTGCTGCACGTAGCAGCAAAGCATCCAAGTTGCTAGGAGACAACCAGAATACAGACAGGAAAGTGACACAGTGGTGACTCATAACACAGATATGTACAAATATGCTGATGATGTAGCCACCTGGTAATGTACTAAGACGCCCACCGGCAGCATCACAAATATAAGCAATGACGTACAAATATGCAGCAGCGTTTGCAGCAGTGATGTGTGGTGGGGTGAGGCAGGTGAGGCAGAGCCTTTCCTGTCATACTGTTTGTGCCAGAGTTTTGACTGTATAAAGTATATGAAAAAAGAATTTGTTTGAAATATCTTCTTTGCATTATTCGAATCATTTTTATAGCCAAAACTGTGCAGTAAAAAGTCAATGGTAGGTGAGGCAGTACCTCACCTGACTACCTTTTCCACCCATCTCTGATTAAAACTCACCAAATTTCCAGGAGTTTATACTGCTACACCTATGTATAATGCCCAGATGTACCATTTGGCTCATACCTGTATATTGTGTGTAAATCTGGCTCTGGTGCTAGCCAGTGCCTTGTGAGCCATTTAGCTCACTGCACATCCCTGGTTTGCAGATCCTTCCATAATCGACACCCGAGTAGCCGTACAGTTGCGCAGAATGGCCATAGGAATTGAGATGCTGACACTATGTGTTCTGCATACAGGATAGCAGATCTAGGCTGAAACACGCTGCAAATAATGGTCACGACACGCCTGCGTTTTTTTTTTGCCACAACTCCACAGCAAACATATACTGTATTTTTAACTGGCCAATAATGACATTTTTGGAGTGAAAAAGTCCAAAGTGATGGAATTTGGGGTTCAAGGTATGGGACATGTATATTGCAGGGTTTTATGAGTGGGACAAATGTTTTTAGACTTGCAGCTGGGAGTAGTCAGACTTTTTCCACTTTTATTGTTTATTTGTTTTTTCCATTAAAAAGGAAAGAAAGACTTCCGTTTTCGGGACGCATGGAGTAGGGAGCTCACTGCAGGAGCTCCGTCCCCGCCGCCCGTTGCAAGACACCTTTTCAAGGCTATATCAGCCTCCACACCGCCTGGAACACCCTTGCCAGCATCCGCGATCACAATGGATCGCTTTGTGACAGCCGTGATAGCAGCTCCACAGGCTCCCGCAGCAGCGCCGAACAGGCAGGAGAAGCACCGCGCGACAAGTGTCATGGCGCCGGACACCGGACCTGAGGTGATCTCCCCAGCGTCCAAGAGAGCCGCAGCTGAGGGCACAGACAACATAGGCTCCCAGGTATGCCGGGATCCCACAGCCCCTGTCACATATGGAGACGTAGTGGCTGCTATCACAGCTACTATGGTACCCCTCCTGTCCCAAGCAGTTTGTGATATATCTAAACAACTGCAGCACCTGACACAGAGGGTTACCCATACTGAAACACAACTTCAAGCAGCCACCCATGACATTGAAGGGCTTCAACATTCCGTAAAAACTCTCACTACAGAAAATTACCAAATATGGAATAAATTAGACGATATTGAAAATAGTTCGAGAAGAAACAATATAAGATTAGTGGGACTACCAGAATCTATAAAAGGCACAGCACTGGCACACTTTGTGCGCACCACTCTTCCTTCACTATTGGGCATTGAACGGGACTGTAATGATCTCGTAATCGAGAGAGTGCACCGAGTGGGGCCAGTCCCTACCCCCAACAGACCGCGCCCACGTGTGACTTTGTTCCGATGTCTGAACTATCTTCATAAAATGACTTTTTGGTCTGCTTCCCGTAAAGTGAAAGATTTACAATGGGAGGGTAATAAGCTTTACATATTCCAGGATTACTCAGTGGAACTGACCCGGGCCCGTAAGGCTTTTTCCCAAATTTGCACGCAACTCGTGTCAGAGGGCCGCAAGTTTGGCCTGCTCTATCCCGCACGCTTGCGTATTTATGAGGGTACCTCCCACAAGGACTTTTTGTCACCCGCTGATGCAGCAGCATACCTACGTAATGTTGCACGAGAGGATAGCGTGGACATCACAGATCGTCCTTCACCGGCAGCGACGCTATAATCCATTGAACCCACTGGAACGCTCTCAAGCACCCCTTCACTGACAGTGTCATCTTAATGCCGTCTGATTATACATATCCTCAGTCATATGTACCCACTTCTCTATCTTTTCTTAATTCGATTGCAACTTGTGTCATTGATAACTTAGCTCATTTAGATGCGAGATTTACTCATTCATGTTGTTTTATAATTTAGTTTGACATATTTCAAGTTTATAATGATTCCGGAAGCTACTTTTCGGTAACCCCCACTCCCTGATTGTCACTCATGACATTCTGCTTCTCACAATTTAGTTAATATATGGGAATTCTCTACTCTTCTTCTCGGGCGGGCGTAACTACTTATAAGACGACGATAAGACGACGGCGGGGAGGAATTCCTTCCTTACTATTGCATTTATGTCCTATAACGCTCATGCACGAGACCACTGTTGTTGGTCCTTGTGCATGACCGTTGGCCGGAGGTCGCTGGTCATTGCTAGCATGATTATTAGTACGGTAATGCATTTCATATTGTATGACCTGTTGCCTACTTTTTTCTTTTCTAATACTTCTACCTCCCTTGTATTGTCTCCTTCCTCCCCCCTCTCTCCCACCCCCCTCCTAGGATGTGACTATCTTTATTCGTATAAAGCTGATAGTAGTTGGTGCATATGTTTTATCTTTACCATGGCAACATGCCTGACTTAGTAGTGGGAACTTGGAATGTAGGGGGATTTAACTCCCCAGCGAAGAGACGGAAAATACTCCTTTATCTTAATAAACAGCGGATAGATTTGGCTTTCCTGCAGGAAACACACCTCACGCCGGAGGAGACGGTGAAGTTGAACACCTTAAACTGGCGGGTACTGGGTTTTAGCTCATATAATTCTAAAGCCAGGGGTGTTGTTGTATTGGTTAAGAGCCATATTCTCACGGAGGTGGTCTCCACTATAGATGACCCAGATGGTCGTTATGTCATATTATCTGCTAAAATTAATGGTAAAATGTACACTATATGCAATGTTTACGCTCCTAATGCTTACAACAAGATGTTTTTTCAGACTTTACTAGCCAAATTGACCCCCTTTCTAACAGAGCCCTTGCTCCTAGGCGGTGATTTTAACCTTATTTCTTCCTCCTACCTAGATAGGTCACATCCCCCCGCGAGACATCTTTCACTGTCCAAACTTGGAGTCCCCTTTTTAGCAGAAAAACTGCAAGCAGTAGATATCTGGAGGGCTCTACACCCCACGGAAAAGGAATACACATGCCTCTCCGCTGCCCACCACACACTATCTAGGATAGACTACATTCTACCATCCCACTCTCTACTACCTCATGTGTCTGATTCCCAAATTGAGACCATAGCCCTCTCGGACCATGCCCTAGTAACAGCGACCCTTCACTTTCCAAATGTCTCCTCCCCATCTCCTAAACTGTGGCGATTCCCGTCATATCTCGCAAACTCCCTAAAATTTCAACAGAAATTGGAATCCTCCTGGGAATCTTTCCAGACTAATAATGCATCCCATCTAGAAGAAGATCCTATATTATTCTGGATGACTGCGAAATCAGTTCTCTGGGGTGATATCATATCTTACGTCTCAGCCAACAATAAAAAATATGCCACTCAATATTTGGAGTTTCAGAGGCCCCTGTCGACAGCCTACCAGCAATACAAATCCTCCCCCACCTCGCAAAACCGCCTCGCCTATCTTAATGCTAAAACTCATTTTGATGAATTTATGTCTGCTATGGGCAGTAGATTCTCCTTCTCAGTAAGTTATAGATTCTATAAATTTGGCAATAGAACTGGTAAATTATTGACGACTTTACTAAATGGTTCTCGTCCTCCTATGGTCACACACCCGCACCAAACATCCACTGGCGCGCTAACCACCACTAACCAAGAAATTTCCGACGTGATGAGATCCTTTTATGAAGGCCTATACTCCCCAACCCCTCCTCCTGTGTCTGTGACTTCTCCTATTGGCTCCCCATGGCCCTCTACTTTCTGGGATACTCTTCCTGTTCCACAGCTACTCCCCACTAAGGTCCAATCATTACTAGAACCCATCACACTTGAAGAAGTCAAGAATGTCATTGGACAATTTGGCAGAGACAAGGCACCGGGTCCTGACGGCTTCAGTGCTGATTTTTATAAGATTCTTCTACCACGCATTGGTGGAACTTTAGTGTCGGTCCTGAATGCGGTTTTGGCCTCTGACACTCTTCCCAGACATTTTAATACAGCCATTCTCAAGGTTCTTCCTAAACCTGGGAAGGACCTCTCTCAGCTGGGATCATATCGCCCAATCTCTTTACTGAACCTTGATTATAAGTTACTTACCAAAATATTAGCAGATCGGATTGAACATTTACTCCCTCACATTATACACAAGGACCAAACGGGATTTATCTGGGGAAGACACTCTGAGGTCAACGTAAGACGGGTCCTGTCAGCTATCTATGCCTCCTCCTCCTCTTTATCTCACACCACACACCCAGTTATACTCTCTCTTGACGCGGAAAAAGCGTTCGACCTGGTCGACTGGGACCATCTTTTCTCTTCTCTTTCACTTTTTGGCTTTCCTGACTCTTTTGTAAATCTCCTGAAACTTCTTTATACTACTCCTCTGACACAGGTCTCATGTAATGGAGTTCTATCCCCAGCTTTGAGATACACAGAGGTACCAGACAGAGATGCCCCCTGTCTCCCTTACTTTTTGCCATAGCGCTGGAACCTCTGGCAATAGCCTTACGACAATCTCCAGTGTTTAAAGGAATCAAAATAGGAGATATTGATCTCCGCCTGGCCCTTTTTGCGGATGACATGCTCTTGTTTGTCTCGGACCCAGTGAGCTCCATTCCGGAGATCCTGGGTCTGATTCAGGCATTTGGGAACAGGGCGGGATATAGGATTAATGTAGCCAAGTCAGAAATTTTACTCTTAGGCCCCACTACAAACATCATATCAGACTTTCTTTCATCCCTCTCCTTTAAAATTGTTCCCACAAAAATTACATACTTAGGGATCCAAATACCGGCGAATTTGTCTAGATTATATGAAGAAAATTACTCTCCTGGTCTTGCACGGGTGACAACACTTTTGGACAGTTGAAAATTACTTCCCTTATCATTATTGGGGAGGATAGCTGTATTACAAAGTATAGGCTTCCCCAAACTATTTTACCTTATGCAAATGCTCCCAGTTCGACTTAATAATCGAGACATTCAATACCTACGGAAAATTATGTCGAAATTCCTATGGAAAGGGAAGAAATCATTCATTGCTCTGGACAAATTAATGGCTCCTAAATTGGCAGGTGGTTTCAGGGTCCCTGATTACGCGTCTTACTCAATGGCTTCCCTGTTTCGCTGCGCTGCTGACTGGCTGTTCGACAGGGAACTCTTCACTGACTCCGCATTGGACGAGGCCTTGTTTGCTCCCTATTCCCCGGGAGCTTTGCTACTTTGTGGACCCTCCCTGATCCCCTCCTCGATTCGCAATAACCCCCTTTTCCATGATATCTACTATAACTGGCGCTCTCTACACAAAAAATTCAGGAGTAATCCAGAGATATCATCATGCATTCCACTATGGGGCAACCCTGCCTTTCCTCCATCACTCATTAACCCTAATTACCGACTCTGGAAAGAGAAGGGTCTCTCCAATTCCTCCAAGGTCTTTGATCCGGGAGGCTCTATACTGTCTTTCTCCTTCCTTCGAGAAAAGTTCAACCTACCCCACACTCACTTTTACATGTACCTCCAAACCAGGCATTATTTACACCACACAACTCTTAAACATGTACACCCCCAGGACAATTCTTCTTTTTCTACTCCATTATTGCTCTCACTCGCTACACACAAAGCTAGACCCACACGTATCAGACAGATATATAACATTCTGACCTCCAGATCAACAGAACATAGATGGAATAGATTACTTGATCAATGGCGTAAGGATATACCTAGTCTGACTTCCCATCAACAACTCAGTGATCACTATATCTCCTCCCTTAAAGCCTTAGCCTCCCCGTACTTACAGGAGGTCCATCTTCGCACCCTACAGAGGGCATACATATCCCCCATACAACATGCTCGATTTAACCCTACGGAATCCGGGGAATGCCCTAAATGTCATATCAGTGTAGCTTCATTTTATCACATGTTTTGGGAATGTGGTCTGATCCGCCGCTTCTGGCACAAAGTAATGGCCTTTATTAATCAGCTATTACATATCCATGCGGAAGCGACACCGCTGTCTTGCCTGTGTACAAATTTCTCAGAATGGGACTTAGGACCAGGAAGACGGAAGATACAACCATTCCTAACCGTTCTAGTAACGGTATCTAAAAAAATTATCCTGACCCACTGGCTCTTGTCCACATCTCCGACTCTGACAGAGGTACACAGTAAACTTCTGCAGATCTTATACTACGACAGAAAATCGGCCCAAATCAACATTGAATCAGGGATTAAAACCTTTTATAAAAAATGGGGTCTTTATATTGATTCACGGGATCAGACCACACAGACTCAAATATTTAAGGTTTTCGAACACACAGAATGGTTCTTGCATAGGAAATTACTGGAAGACACCTTATCGTGACACACCACACTAATATATATTGATACCTGAAGGACAAGATCCCCCTGCTGCCCATAATTATATTACTGCATCAATTACGATTCTTTTCATCATATATATATATAGATTGGACATCCCCATATCCCCAACCAGCCAACCTTATGTGTTACCCCCCTCTTCCCCACTCTCTTCTCTCTTTGGCACTTAATTGCTACTTCTCTTCTTTTTCTCTCTCCTCTGTTTAATATTATTTACATGCCAGGACACCGAATTCCAAAAGAATTGAATTTGATTATCGTGATTATTGTTATTTTCTAATTGGTTATCTGGTCATAGAGGTAATTATACCTTTCTCTATTATTCTGTTGATATAGCATAGATGGAGATCTCTGTTGTTTTGACTCCACAGGTTTGATGTATACGGCGGTACCACCAAAATACAATATCTCTAGATCAGAGTTGGTTCAATAATATTGAGACAAAAAGCAGATAATGGTTTGTAATGAACAAGTCTATATTCTGCGGATCTGAGCTGTTCTCCTTTTAACATAGCATAATGTATATGTCAATTTATTCTTCTCTTCATGTTCTCCATTGTTTGCTAATCCATTGTTTCTATTTTGAACTCATATTATGAAAAAACACCAATAAACAGATTTAAAAAAAAAAAAAAAAAGGAAAGTAAATGCATATAACAGCCATTTGACTCAATTTAAGTACCCCAAATCTATTTAATATGATCTATTATACACTTCTATACTGTTATCCTGTGTTAGTTGGGCATTTTTTAGAGAACAGACTGATTTCCCCATTTTCACCTACACTTTTCCTGGCAAGAATTTTCATGCAATCCTGTTCTAGTGATTTTTGAATTGAATAGGTGGGAAAATGGAAACGCACATATCCGTAAAAACTATTCTTACGTGATTCATCATGAAGCTCAAGGGTATCATTGGACGAACAATGGTTGTACATATCTCTAATCTACACTCATGTTACACAGTCTGATGACCTGTTCATCACAAGTCTGTTTGTCTTGCTAATGATTTGGACTATAATGTAGCATTTGTGAACTAAGCACATAAAGTAATTATTCAGTACATCAAGAAAAACATTCCTGTTGTCAAAAACTTGTGCCGGATGTAATGTAGCCCGACATTTTTGAAAGGGGCAATCACTTACAAAGCATGGTTTTGCCTTGTAAGTGATCACCCCTTTAAAAAAACGTCAGAGTTCAGTCGGCACCCGCATAGCCACCGAACTCGTGCACCATAACATTCCACCCCGTGTGTTACTTCAGTGACGGGTGTGCTGGGCAGTATAAGGATCACAAAAATTTTCTCAACTTGTGCTGCCATGATTGAGACATCACTTTGAATAATTTTTGTAATGTGTAACAGTACATGTCATCACTATTTTCTCTTTCGTTTTTTTGTTACTGTTTGTTCAGTATTGCAAAATCAATAAATACTACTTGATTTAAAAGAAGATTCATTTATGTAAGGAAATTTTTTTATGAGCATCCAAAATTAAATGTATCAAAATTATGATATTTTTGGGCTTATGCATGAATGAAAATTAGTTTTTGAAAGTCCTTAATTTAGTATGAATTAATCAAGATTACAGGGGATATTGAAATATCTGCAAAATCATGGAAGTTTTTTGTGCTGTAATTTTTCACTGTAATTGCGAAAATATCTTTTAACAGGCTCTCATTTTCACACCTATTCAATTACAAAATCACAAAAATCACAAAAACAGGATTTGTGCAAAAATTCTTGCCATAAAAAGTGTAGCTGAAAATGGGGAAACCAGCATGTACCCAATAAAAAGACTACTTCCACCTGGCAAACCTAAAACCATTTGTCCCACTCATAAAGAACCCTAATATACCTGTCCCATACCTTGAACCCCAAATTCCATTACTTTGCACTTTTTCTTTTTTTACCCCAAAAATGACGTCATTATTGGTCATTTAAAAAAAAAAAAAATTAAGTGCTACTTAGTCTTTAGGGGGAAGGGAAGGGAAGGGGGGGTATCCCAGGGGTTCTGAACTAAGGGCTGATTCACACCCTGACACTGATGTACAAAAATCACTATGAAGTGATTTCTGCACATCTGTGCATGCACGTACGGCAGTACGTGTATTTGCAAGGTCCTCAACTGTGTTCTCTTCAGAATACAGTTTAAGACCTGGAGGGGGGCGGGAATCTGGCATGCGGGATGGACTTGCCCTGTGCATGTCTGCGCGGGGGGCGGGCTGGGTCCGGCATGCAGGGCAGACTTGCCCTGTGCTGGGCGCCCCCCACAAGTCAAAGAAATTGCTCATAGAGGTGCGATCAAGCCTGTATTAGACCCTAAATCCCACATTTTTACCGAGATCTTCCACAACTTCACACCTGCTCAGAGTAGGTGAAGTGAAATTTGCAGTAAAAGTATGGGCGTCAAAAAATTGCGCTAGTTGAATTTCAATGTATGTGTCAAACAGTGCGGCTGCGCTGCACTGTGTTCTGTTGAAATCCCGTGTGTCACTGGCCGGATCCTGTTCTGCTGGATCCCGCAGAACAGGATCCGTGTGCACACAAAACCCCCCTTCCGGCCAAGCTTGGCCGCTAGCCTAACTAGCCTAACCTTCCCTTCTTGCAGCCTAACCCTACCCCCCCGCAGCCTAACCCTAACTCTAACCCTCCCACTAGTGCAGCGATTCCCAACCGCTGTGCTGCTGCTCACTAGTATGCCCTCAGTGTTTTCTGATGTGCACTGCCCGGCTGCCGGCATCAGAGTCTAGGGCTCGGGCAGTGCTTGTGCTCTTCCGCTACCCACTTCGCCTTCCCGCCCACTATGGTGGCCAATCCCGGGATCGGCGGGATCCCGGGATTTAGGGCCAAAAACTACCGGGATTCAATCCCGGGATTGGAAGGTCCAATCCCCGGGATTGAGGGATCGGCGTTGAGCATCCACAGGACGCTCAGACGCTGCCCGGCTTCCTCCTTCCGGCTCCCCCGGCACAGCATGAGGTCACGCTGTGCCATCAGCCGAGCACTGAGGGAGTGCAGGAGGAGATCCCCACCCGCCCGCCTGTGGTATACGGTTAGTAATGTGTGCAGGGTGGGGTGGGGCGATGGGGCGGCCACACACTTAAAAGCCAATCCCGGGTATCCCGGGAATCCTGGGATTTGCCATTTTTCAATCCCGATACCTGGGATTGAAAAAATGGCCCGGGATTGGCTTCCCTACTGCCCACCTGCCAGCATCAGCCGCACCACCAGCCTGGGTGCCAGCATGCCACCATCCACGCGGTGCTCCGCACAACCGTATAAACTGCCACTGCCATCCCTCAATAAGTTATCATACAAATCCTTATTATATAGTTAGAAATACAGCTGTGTCTTTATACATCTATCCTTAATAAGCCATGCAATGCGAAATGCCTGGCGTGAGAGAGCTGCCAGGTCCAGTGCAACTCTGATAACATTGGGCATCTTTTTTTGCCAAAAGTGCATCTTAGGGGGTCATTCCGAGTTGATCGCTTGCTGCATTTGTTTGCAGCGCAGCGATCAGGCTAAAAACGGCAGTTCTGCGCATGCATATGCTGCGCAATGCACACGCGCGACGTACGGGCACAACGAATGCTGTCATTTTACACAGGGTCTAGCGATGCATTTCAGTCGCACTGCTTGCCGCAGAGTGATTGACAGGAAGTGGGCGTTTCTGGGTGGCAACTGACCGTTTTCAGGGAATGTGCGGAAAAACGCAGGCGTGCCAGAAAAAAGCAGGCGTGGCTGGGCGGGTTTGTGACGTCAAATCCGGAACTGAATAGTCTGAAGTGATCGCAAGCGGCGAGTAGATTTTGAGCTACTCTGAAACTACAAAAATAATTTTTTGTAGCCGCTCTGCGATACAACCGTTTGCACTTCTGCTAAGCTAAAATACACTCGCAGTGGGCAGCAGCATAGCGTTTGCACGGCTGCTAAAAACTGCTAGCGAGCGATCAACTCGGAATGACCCCCTTAATCACAATGCAATGTGACTAAGACACATGAGGAGACTGTGCTGATTAAATTGATATGACACTTGTATATTGTGTTTGACTGAGTCTGTATACGGAGCAGAACAGAACTTGTATTGGAAAAAAGCTGCGGCTGCAACATTGTAGTGTACAGATTCGGAGACTCAGCCACACCCAAATATACCAGTGTCATATATCAAATTAATCAGTACAGTCCTTATCACATTGTGTTGTGATTAAGATGTATTTTGGCAAAAAAAAACACCCGGCGCCAAAAGTTTCTCACGCGACCAGGTGTGCCAAGAGTGGCTGTATGGCGTGACTGTAGCAAAGATGTATGAGGACACATCTGTTTATGGTCACAAATTCATTTATGATATCGTGGATGCTGACCCTTAACTTTAGTATTGGCAAATACCCAGAACAGAGGTACAGAGTGTTCACCAGGGACCCCTACAAGGGGATTTAAGCTTCGCTGTACCTGACAGGTTGCGGCACACTGTCTGCTGTCACCCTGTCGGGTGTCCAAACCCGCTACCTAACCCAGCGCTGTCACTATTCCCAGGGGCGGATTGGCAAACAAAAGTGGCCCTGGAAAAATTTCTAGAAGTGGCCTTATGTGGGTGGCACCAAACCAACTGTAGGTGGAGCCAATACCAAAATAGGTGGTATTACTACTTCAAAATGTAACATACGTGGATTTACACTAACAAAAGGGCAGAGCATGTCATATTAGCTGGACCTAACATTAAAAAGTTTAGAAAGTATTGTGTTTTAGCAGAAGTAGTTAATGAATGAAAACTGGTGTGACATATAATCCTCTGCACACTCACTAAATGTCTCAGTTCGTTTCCTGAAAGCATCTTCTCTCTCTCTCTCTCTCTCTCTCTCTCTCTCTCTCTCTCTCCATCTCCTGCATTCATCTATCTGCCTCTTGATCTATCTCTCCCACTAAGTACATCTACTATGTAAACTGTCTACCATCAACTCCATACCCTCCAACATTTGACACATAAAAATCGGTACAAATTAGAAAAGGGGGCATGGCTACAGGTAAACCACACCCCTTTTCCTATACTTTCAATGAAAGTTTGGAGAGTCAAAAATAGGTACACTATTGTACCTATTAAAAAGGTACAGTTGGAGGGTATGCAGCTCCCATTTTTCAGTTGTGTCCCTCATAAATTACTTTTCCTTCCGTCTTGCACCAGCTGCCTCCTCCCTATTCATCCAAGTATTCCTCTTCTGCATACTGTTGAACCCTCCCCACCCTCCACCTATACAGATATCCATTTACCCAGACAGTTCTCCATGTACCACTGGCACTGCAGCTCTGCAGGCCGCATGTCAGTCTTTTAAAAAAATGTCCTTCAAGCTGCAGTGTTTTAATTAAATATAAAATAAAATAAATATGGATTAAAAGAATATGAGGCTTGCTTTTGACTTTTGTTTTTTATTTTGTTATAATATTCTGTATATGTGTATTAAAGTGCATTTGTATGCAGGTTATTAATATGGATAAATATGCAGTATGTAAATGTATATATAAAAAAACTTAATTGGACATGTTTCTAAGTGAAGAAATAACACGGAGTAATTCTATAAGCATGGAAGCTAATTAATAAGAGGCGGATCTTAAGGGGGCATAAGTATAACAGTATTCTATGTGCCGTTCAGTCTTGAGAAAGTTCTGCGAGTGCACGGGACAAAACGCGTTGACAAAATCCCCCAGTTTGTTTGGACCATTGTGTTGGGCAGCTAATACTACACAGAACATGCCTCTCTATCCCGCTGCAAGTGAATTGGGCATTGGCGCTGGTGATTCAGTGGAGAATGGCTGATTTATACCTGCAGGACAGGACTATCGGATTTATAGCTAAGCGCTGATACAGCCATGCTGACCTACTCTAGCTGATGAGCCATACTGTGAAGGTAACTAACATTAAACCGGGCTCTACTGCACACTGTTGGAGAGAGGAAATACCTGTAATTGATACCTGCAAGGTCAAACTACAGACATTTAAAATGTCAGTACTGTGCAGTCCTCCGTCCCTCACCACTGGAGACAACACCTGATAGGTACCGCTACCACTGCTGTTACCTTGTATGAGATAAGGGCCCCTAATTGCCTACATCAGTATTACATCTGAGTTACCTGTGTTCACTGAATAAACCTGCATTACTGTTTATTAAGTGTTTGGACTGACGTCACTGCACCAGGTAATCCAATACACTCTGCCAACAGTTATGGGCCCAGTCCCACACCCCAGACCCGCGTGTGCCTGAAGGTTAACCCCCTGAGTGCTTTTGAGTAATGACACAGACAAAGTTTAAAGTGACAATCTATACAAGTGCTGAAAGGATGTATAGCACAAGACACAGCATGAACTTTTCTAAGCTGAAAGGTTCAGAGAACTATGCTATATGGAAGTTTGCCATGGAGATGCAGCTTAAGCGGGAAAAGTTGTAGAAGGTTACTATAGACCGAGAAGCAGGTCCAAACCCAGATGACGTAGACAGAGCCTCCGGGATGATAGGTTTTGCTGTGAAGCAGCATGTCTATTCATAGTCAGTGGACATGTGGACAGCATGTCTATTCAATAGGACATGTGGACAGCCCTGCAAAATGCATATGAAGATAAAGGTCTAATGAGAAGGATAAGTTTGAGACGCATGCTATATGGAACAAAACTGAGTGCCTGCAAGGACATGAACGATTACATTGATAAGTTATTGTCGATAGCTCAGCAGTTAGCATCTGTGGGGGCACAGGTGAATGAGGAAGAAGTGGCAATGGCTATGTTACAGAATCTGACGCCAGAATTTTATTTTCTGGTGGTTGCATTAGAGTCAAATGACACTAAGCTGACAACGGAGACTGTAAGGGCCAAGTTGCTGCAGTTCAAAGAACGTATTCCTGTCGAGACCATAGCTGACGGTTCTGCCTTGATCACAAGGGGCACAAAGTCCAAAAAGCACAAATTCAAATGTTTTGTATGTCACAAGATAGGACATAAAGCTTCAGATTGCAGAATGATAAATTCCAGTGGTGCGCAGAAGCAGTGTGACAAGTCAAACGAGTCAGCACTGAATGTAGCAGTCACAGGAAGGATTGCTGGTACATGGACTCAGGGGCCACTAGGGGCCACTAGACATTTCAGTTGCAATAAGCATTAGTTCAATTCTTTAACACCGTGTATTCCCACTACAGTTACAGGGATTGGAAATATGGTCCTTACTGCATTTAAGCTGGGACAATCACAGTACGTTAAAGAGACAGTTGTTACAGATATCCAAGATGTGTTGTACGTGCCTGATTTAGGAAGTAATCTCATTGCTATCAGCGTCCTAGAGAAAAAAGGCTACAAAGTCCAATTTCAGACGGGGCAAGTGTATGGTGCAGAATAAAAGAGGGACTGTTGTTGCTTGAGTAACCCGGTGCAACCAACTATGGGGTTAACGCAGACCTTATCGCTTGCTAGCATTTTTTGAAGGGGTGTGGCTACGCTCCAGAAGGGGTGTGGCCACTGAAAATGGCCCACAGTGCCAGTTACATTGCCCCACAGTGCCGGATACATGCCCCACAGTGCCAGTTACATTGCCCCACAGTGCCGGATACATGCCCCACGGTGCCGGATACATTGCCCCACAGTGCCGGATACATTGCCCCACAGTGCCAGATACATGCCCCGCTCAGTGTCAGTTACATTGCCCCACAGTGCCAGTTACATTGCCCCACAGTGCCAGTAACATTGCCCCACAGTGCCGGATACATGCCCCACAGTGCCAGATACATTGCCCCACAGTGCCAGATACATTGCCCCACAGTGCCAGATACATGCCCCACTCAGTGCCAGTTACATTGCCCCACAGTGCCGGATACAATGCCTCACAGTGCCAGTTACATTGCCCCACAGTGCCAGATACATTGCCCCACAGTGCCAGTTACATTGCCCCACAGTGCCAGATACTTTGCCCCACAATGCCAGTTACATTGCCCCACAGTGCCAGATATTGAATGGGAAGGTTTGTTTTTAGGAAAAAATACTACGGAGAAATGGGAGGTACTAAAATTCCTGCTAGCTAAAAATACACTCAAATATATTCCTATGAGTAGCAAAAAAGGGAATAAAAATCATAAACCGATGTGGCTTAACAAAAAGATTAAGGAACTTATGGGCAAGAAAAGGCGAGCATTTAAAAAATACAAATTTGACGGGGAAGCAGAGTCATTTCAGCACTATAAGGAATGTAACAAAAATTGCAAAAAGGAAATAAGAGCGGAAATAAGAGCGGCTAAAGTAGAAACTGAAAAACTAGTAGCAAAGGAAAGCAAAGCGAATCCCAAAAAATTATTTAAATACATTAATAGCAAGAGCTTAAAAAAGGAGAGTATAGGCCCTTTGAAAGACAAGTTGGGAGTCTTAAGCAAAAATGATAATGACATAGCGGACACACTAAATGAGTTTTCTTCAACAGTATTCACTAGAGAGGACCCAATTCAGGGACTGACACACAATCTCAATAATGACAATATCACACTGATAGGTACTTATTTAAGCGAGGAAGTAGTCTGTGACCGATTAAAACATTTAAAGATTAATAAATCACCAGGGCCTGATGGTATTCATCCAAGGGTTCTAATGGAGCTTCACTCTGAATTGGCAAAACCGCTATCTTTGAGGATTCAGTTATATCAGGTATGGTTCCCAAAGACTGGCGTATAGCGGAAGTAGTGCCTATATTCAAAAAGGGAAGTAAAGCTGAACCAGGTAATTATAGACCAGTTAGTCTTACATCTATAGTGGGGAAAGTATTGGAAGGTATTCTAAGAGATAGTATTCAGAAGTTCCTTGAAACCAATAAGGTCATTAAAAGGAATCAACATGGGTTTATGAAGGACAGATCCTGTCAAACCAACTTACTTGGCTTTTATGAAACAGTAAGCACAAACCTAGATCAGGGTAAAGACGTGGATGTAATCTTTTTAGACTTTGCCAAAGCGTTCGATACTGTACCACACATGAGACTTATATACAAGCTACAAGAATCAGGGCTAGGAAGCACAATATGCACTTGGGTCAAAAACTGGTTAGATAATAGGAAGCAGCGCGTTGTGTTTAATGGAGCTTTTTCAACTTGGACTGAAGTGCTAAGTGGTGTGCCGCAAGGCTCAGTATTAGGACCGCTATTGTTCAATATTTTCATTAACGACCTAACAGAAGGTCTAGAGAGCATGGTGTCAATTTTTGCAGATGATACCAAATTGTGTAAGGCTATAAATACAGATGAGGATGCCGAGTCTCTTCAGAACGACTTAGTTAAATTAGAAGCATGGGCAGCCAAATGGAGAATGCGCTTCAACACAGACAAGTGTAAGGTAATGCACTGTGGTAACAAGAACAAAAATTACACCTACCTACTAAATGGGGTAAAATTAGGGGATTCTGTACTGGAAAAGGACTTAGGTGTCCTCATAGATAGCAAGCTAAGCAGTAGTACCCAAAGTAGGACTGCAGCAAAGAAGGCCTATAAGATATTAGCATGCATAAAACGGGGTATTGATGCTAGGGACGAGAGTATTATACTCCCGTTATATAAATCACTAGTGAGGCCACACCTTGAATACTGTGTACAGTTCTGGGCACCGTACTACAAAAAGGATATCCTGGAGCTTGAAAAGGTACAGAGGAGGGCGACCAAACTAATTAAGGGCATGGAGACGATGGAATACAAGGAAAGGCTTGAAAGACTAGGCATGTTTACATTGGAAAAGCGGAGACTAAGAGGGGATATGATCAACATCTACAAATATATAAGGGGACAATACACAGAGCTTGCGCGGGACCTGTTTTTGGTTAGATCAACACAGAGGACTCGTGGACACTCGCTCAGGTTAGAGGAAAGGAGATTCCGCACAATACGGCGTAAAGGCATTTTCACGGTAAGGACAATACGTGTTTGGAATTCCCTGCCCGAGGGAGTTGTAATGGTGGAATCTGTCAACACCTTTAAGAATGGGTTAGATAAATTCCTATTGGATAAGGATATCCAGGGGTATGGTGCATAGTCATGCATTATAGTTACTATAAATAGGGATAAAATGCAATGGCTGACAGCAGCATCAGTCAGAAATTTTAGTCAAATCATCATGCATAGGACACCACAAATAGGTTGAACTCGATGGACAATTGTCTTTTTTCAGATACTATGTTACTATGTAGATACATTGCCCCACAGTGCCAGTTACATTGCCCCACAGTGCCAGATACATGCCCCACAGTGCCAGGCCCCACTTGGTGCCAGATACTTGCCCCACTGTGCCGCCGGACCCCCCCCCGTGCCGCCGGACCCCCCCCCCGTCACTCACCGGCCGCTGGCTTGTTGTTATGTGAGGGGAGGAGAGCGCAGCGCCTCTCCTTCCCCTCACCGCTCCAGGTCTCCGGCGGCTGTCTGGCGCCGGTTCGCTAGCCAATCAGAGCTCGCGGACCGGCAGCCAATCAGGAGCCGGTCCGCAAGCTCTGATTGGCTAGCGCCGGAGACCGGACACAGCAGCGCTGCTGGCAGCGCTGCTAGTGCTGGCAGCGGTGGTGAGGGGAGGGAGAGACGCTGCGCTCTCCTCCCCTCACATTTAGGGTTGACGGGGGCGAGTGGGGCATGATGCCCTGGACGCCGGCGGCGCCCCCCTCTCCTTGGCCTGCCAAGGCGCCCAGGGCACGTGCCCCACTCACCCTACCCTAGATACGCCTCTGGTCCTGGACACTGCAAAGATGGATACAGATGAAAAACAGTCAATGGAGCTGTGACACGCTTGGGCCATCTGGGATATGACAACATCCAGAAACTGCTAGATGGAATGGTAACAGGGATCCCCGTGAGCAACGCTGAAAGACCCATATGTGAGAGTTGCATAAAAGGCAAGCAAACTCGCAACCCATTTCCAAAGTCAGTTAGTAGAGCAGAGACACCGTTAGCTCTAGTGCACACAGCTGTGTGTGGCCCAATGGAGGAAGAATCAATCAGTGGCTACAAGTATTTTATGACTCTCACTGATGACACCACAAGAATGACACACGTGTACTTCGTTAAAGAGAAGAGTGAAGTGGTCACCAAAATTGTGGAATACAAAACCTGGTGGAGAATCAGACAGGTCTGATACTAAAGATCCTGGGATCAGGCAACGGTGGAGGGTATGATAACAAAGTCTTAGCCGCATTCTTTAAGAAATATGGCATAAGGCATCAGCTAACAATTGACTACACACCAGAACAGAATAGCGTGAGTTAGCGGGCAAACCGCACAATTGTTGAAAGAGCACGGACTATGTTTAGTGATGCTGGCCTGGAAAAGAAGATTTGGGCAGAGGCAATATATACTGCAGTATACCTAAAGAATCGTGCACCTACAGTAATCGTCAAAGGTAAAACACCACTTGAGGTGTGGTCCAGGAAAAAGCTAAGTGTCAGCCATCTTCGTGTCTTCGGGAGCAAAGCTTTTGCACGTATACCAAAGGAGAACAGTATGATATGGATATATACCAAACTGGGAAGGTTTGTCTCTTAAAGAAGTCACTATATGGCCTAAGCAAAGTGGTCATTGCTGATATGTAAAGTTGGATGCAGCTTTACTAGAAATGAAATTTGTTAGGTCAGAGACTGCCTATACCACAAAACTATCAAAGAAAAGTTGTTCATCATAGCACTCTATGTGGATGATTTACTTTTGGCAGGTCAAGAAGATCACATCACTGACGTCAAGCACGAGCTTAAACAAAGATTCAAGTTGAAAGATTTAGGCACTGCAAATCGTCTATTACGTATGAAAATTGTACAAAACCTGCAAGAGGGAACTGTCACAATTGACCAACAAACATACATTTAGGCAATAATTTCCAGATACGAAATGACAGATGCAGTACCAGTAAGTACTCCAATTGATAAAAGTACAAAAATGGTCAAGGCCATGTCACCAAGTAGCAAGGGGGAGATAGAGAAAATGCAAGAAATCCCTTACAAAATGCTATTGGTAGTTTGATGTATGCAAGCATTGGGACATGACCTGACATCACACATGCAGTGAGTCAGGCAAGCCAGCTCGTAAATAATCCTGGGAGACAACACTGGATTGCAGTAAAGAGAATACTAAGCTAACTAAAAGGTACAAGTTCACTAAAGCTGAGATTTACAAGATCAACAGATACCAGCTTAAAAGTATTCTGTGACGCTGAATGGGGATCAGATGAGGATGATAGACGTTCTTATACTGGATACCTGTTTGCACTGGAAGGTGCAGCCGTAAGCTGGGCAAGTAGGAAACAACCCACAGTTGCTCTTTCTACAACAGAGGCAGAGTACATAGCGCTCACAGAAACTTCAAAAGAAGCGCTTTGGATAAAAGAGACTTTATGTGAATTAGGTCTTCTTTACCACATTGAGATCATCAACATAAAGTGTGATAACAAGGGAGCAATTGGTCTTTCTTGTAGCACAAAGCATCATGGATGGTCTAAGCACATTGCTATAAGACATCACTTCATCCGTGAGTTGGTGGAAAACAAGTCCATCAATATGGAATACTGTATGTTGCAAGTGAAGAAAATATTGCCGACATGTTGACAAAAGGACTGTCATCACACTTGTTACATGCATTACTGATGGAATGTGTACTAGAATATGGTTAATGTTGATTTATTCTTAATTTTTTGCTTCACATTATGTTTTCCGTTATAGGAATGACTGTCTATTGGCGCATAGCCTAGTGTTAATCCCTTAGTGCCAAAGGGTCACTCAGAGGCGGAGCTATGTGATATTATCCCTGCTCCTCCATTTTAGCGTGAGAGAGTAAGAGAGATTGAGTCCTGGTGTATGCAAGCGTGCAGAGGTGAGACCGGAGAGCGGATCTCAGATACAGAGACTCACAGCATTCCATTGCATGTATTGCGGCTCCGGAGCTGATGCTGAGCCGGGCGCCACATCTTCTCTACAGCGGGAGTCAGACTGCAGTCCTCCAACCCACACCACCAGAGACAACTCCTGATAAGTACCGCTACCACTGCTGTTATCTTGTATGAGATAAGGGCCCCTAATTGCCTATATCAGTATTACATCTGAGTTACCTGTGTTCACTGAATAAACCCGCATCACTGTTTAAGTCATTAAGTGTGTGGACTGACGTCACTGCACCAGGGAATCCAATACAATCTGCCAACAAATACTGGCTGCTTTAATGTAATCTAGATTTCAGTTTGAACACATCCCACCCAAATCTAACTCACTCTGCACATGTTATATCTGCCCCCCCCCCCCCCCCCCTCCTGCAGTGCACATGGTTTTGCCCATTAGCTAACAAATTTGCTGTTGAGAACAGATCTGAATTAGGCCCAGGGGGCTTTCATTTCAGCTAAACACCAGCTGGCTGATTTCATCTCAGCACCTATGTATCCTATTCTTCACACAGTATTTTCACTAAGGCAGTCCACTGGTGCCTCTACCTAGGTTAATCTGTCCCGCCTCACTGCTCCTGTGAGTTCTAACCAATGAATATAAGCAACATCCGCGCACCTAGTTTCACCCATGCCAGTTCTCAGCAACTTTACCCAGTGGTCCCAGTTTTGTGCCCACAACAAACACATGATCTGACATCAGGGGCTGGCGAACACTGAAGCAAGAACTGATTGTTCGCCGTAAAGCATGTAGTAACATAGTCATAAGCCTGGGACAGGACCAGAGGGTGAACACAGGTACAGGGAACAGGCAGGGAATGGAACACAGGAGAACCAAGGATCAGAACATGTAATCTTCCTGAGAACATGCACTGGAAAGCACAAAGGCTAGGATACTGGAGTATGGTACGTGAGCCAATACTCTGGCACTTGTCATTGCTCAGAGACACTGACAAGTGCCAAGGAGGTGCACTCAAAGTCTCCTATGGGAGCCATGGCTGCCTGACAACAGCAGCCAGAGGAAGCAAGCTAGCCATCGGAGGGGAAACAGGCAGCCAAAAATCTTACTTCGGTGGATACCACCAAGCACCTCGCCGTGAAGGAGATGCCACAGAACAGGGAGACCAGCCCTGCTGGACCCTGTAAGTGAACCCCGTGTCCAGCGTGCTGTGACATATGGCTTATGTCACCATAAGTAGTTCAGCGTCCATAACAAATGGATAGCTCTCCTTTATACCTTTATGTCACAAATATGCTGTTGTGTGACCAGGAAGAATGCTCATGAGAGAATAGCCCACTGGATTACATTTTCTCTCCTGGGTGAATCCAGGTATACAAGGCACTATACGAAAGAACCCTTTGGTATATACGAGACAAATATCCATCCAGTCCCTATAATACCCTTCAAGCCATCTATTTATTCATTATTTCTTAATTTTACTTAACTACCAGAATAATAATACATTTTAAAATACCACTATTGGAGGATTCAGTATTATATGCCGGCTGTCGGGATCCCGGAGGTCAGGAAACCGACGCCGGGATCCCAAGAGCTGGAATACTGGCAGTGAGTTCAGCATGTCCCCTCACGGGCTCGCTGCGATCTCCATGCTTCTGGCCTGGTGGCGACCTTCGGTTGCCCCAGGGTTATGTTCCCCCTCGAGTGAATGCATCTCCTATTGGGGGCAAGCCAGGCCCCCCTAAGCACTAATGGGGCATGACCGAGCAGTCTGCATCACTGATGGGGGTCACACAAAGGCGCTGGGCTTACTCCAAGTGCTCCCTTTCATTTGAATAGCGATGGTGGCACGGCATTTTGCCCTTTAAAAATTAGCCTAGCATGATAGTATCGTTATAATAGCACAAGCTGTTTCCTTTGTAGACCGTAACAAAAGAAATGCAATGAAAAAACATGAGGGAGACAGAAAAAAGGGAGGGAAAAGAGAATAACGTGAAGAGGGGAATCCAGTTACCTGCAATGAATTCACAGGTGCGAGTAAGCGTGGTACCGCCGACCCGTGGGTTTTTGTTTTCAGTCCCAATGGGCTGCAAACAAAAAATGTGCAAGTTCTGTCCAGCACTAGACAGGGACGTGCAGTCAGGGGAGGCAGGGGAGGTAGTGCCTCCCCTGTCATTAATTATTAAAATAATACAAAGAACATACTTATGACACATATTTTGTGTTATAAGTATGAACTTTAGCCTTTGCATTATTTTAATAATTTTTTACCTACTAAAAACATTTCTAAACATGTTTTGGAGGCACCGTTCTCGGTGCCTCCCGCTGTCAGTGATACAGGTCCGAAAGCAGGGGGCGGGGCCAGCCCCAGGACAGTCAAATCCCATAAAAAAAAACACTAGAAGTGCCGCTTTCACAGGAGCGTGCTGACAGCAAGCACATGCAGGCACGCCCCTGTCACTGAGTCCCATGTGATTGGCCTGTGGGCGATTCCGGGGGCGTGCAGCAACTATTATGTTTAGACTAGCGAACATTTACATACCTGCCCGTCCCCCAGTAGCTGCTGTCAAGTTTAGTCTGACCCGAGAGGGAGGAGGGGCAGCAATTCCATGCTGCGTGTGACACCAGGCCGGCGCTCCCCGCTGAAAGCCTCCTCTCCTCTCCCCCTCCCATCCTGTGACAATGCAGTGACTGGTCGTATAGAGGGGGCGGGTCTACACGGGTGGTGGGGCGGAGCTACACGGGTGGAGGGGGTGGAGCTACATGGGACCATCAGACTGCGGTTGGTTCTATATCGGAGTGGGAGAAGGGACCATCTGATGTACCTAGGGGAGGAGACACGTCACCAGGGGGAGGAGCTGCGGCCGAACAAGGTACCCGAAAAGTACCCTCGCGGGCTCGCTTCGCTCGCCACACTTTGGGGACGGTGGCTCGCTTCGCTCGCCACCTAATTACTAAAGGTAATAGTTGGTGGTGTGGATACTAGACCAACTGTACCGCTGGCGTAGCTCCTCCCTCTTGTGTCGTGGCTCCTCCCCCTGACGGAAAAGGTCCCTTAGGCCACTTGGATCTAGCCTCTACCATCAGACTGCAGCCACAGAGGAGGACATGCTGCTCCAGATCCTGCCAGCCAGGGAGAGTACTGTAAGTGAGAAAGTGTGTGTGTGTATGTGTGTGTGCGCACGTGTGTGTGTATGTGCATTTATGTATGTGTGCGGGGGAGGGGGGAATGTGAATAAACTGCACTTCTGTCGGCGTTACATGTAAGCTGCACTACTACTGGGGCGTTACGGGAAAGCTGCGCGACTGTTGGGGCGTTACGTGTAGGCAGCGCTATTACGTGTAAGCAGCTCTACTACTGGGGCGTTACAAGTAAGCTGTGCTACTACTGGGCCGTTACGGGAAAGCTGCGCTACTGTTGGGGCGTTACGTGTAAGCAGCGCTATTACTGGGGCATTACATGTAAGCTGTGCTACTACTGGGCCGTTACGGGAAAGCTGCGCTACTGTTGGGGCGTTACGTGTAAGCAGCTCTACTATTAGGGCGTTACATGTAAGCTGCGCTACTACTGGGGCGTTACGTGTAAGCTGCGCTACTACTGGGGCATTACATGTAAGCTGCGCTACTACTGGGGCGTTATGTGTAAGCTGCGCTACTACTGGGGCGTTATGTGTAAGCTGCGCTACTACTGGGGCGTTATGTGTAAGCTGCACTACTACTGGGTTCATTACATGTAAGCGGCGCTAATACTGGGGCGTTACAGGAAAGCTGCGCTACTGTTGGGGCATTACGTGTAAACAGCGCTATTACTGGGGCGTTGCGTGTAAGCAGCGCTACTACTGTGGGCGTTACGTGTAAGCTGCGTTACTACTGGGGCGTTATGGGTAAGCTGCGCTACTGCTGGGGCATTACATGTAAGCAGCGCTACTACTGGGGCATTACGTGTAAGCTGCTTTACTACTGGGGCGTTACCTGGAAGCTGCGCTACTACTGGGGCATTACGTGGAAGCTGCGCAATTACTGGGGTGTTACGTTTAAGCTGAGTTACTACTAGGGCATAAGTGTAAGCTGCGCTACTACTGGGGCATTACGTATAAGCTGCGCTACTACTGGGGCGTTACGTATAAGCTGCGCTACTACTGGGGCATTACATGTAAGCTGCGCTACTGTTGGGGCGTTACGTGTAAGCAGCGCTATTACTGGGGCGTTACGTGTAAGCAGCTCTACTATTAGGGCGTTACATGTAAGCTGCGCTACTACTGGGGCGTTACGTGTAAGCTGCGCTACTACTAGGGCGTTACATGTAAGCTGTGCTACTACTGGGGCGTTATGTGTAAGCTGCGCTACTACTGGGTTCATTACATGTAAGCGGCGCTAATACTGGGGCGTTACAGGAAAGCTGCGCTACTGTTGGGGCATTACGTGTAAACAGCGCTATTACTGGGGCGTTGCGTGTAAGCAGCACTACTACTGTGGGCGTTACGTGTAAGCTGCGTTACCACTGGGGCGTTATGGGTAAGCTACGCTACTGCTGGGGCATTACGTGTAAGCAGCACTACTACTGGGGAATTACGTGTAAGCTGCGTTACTACTGGGGCGTTACGTGGAAGCTGCGCTACTACTGGGGCATTACGTGGAAGCTGCGCAACTACTGGGGTGTTACGTTTAAGCTGAGTTACTACTAGGGCATAAGTGTAAGTTGCGTTACTACTGGGGCGTCACGTATAAGCTGCGCTACTACTGTGGCGTTACGTGTAAGCTGTGCAACTACTGGGGCATTACATGTAAGCTGCGCTACTACTGGGGCGTTATGTGTAAGCTGCGCTACTACTGGGTTCGTTACGTGTAAGCTGCGCTATTACTGTGGCGTTACGTGTAAGCTGTGCTACTACTGGGGTCATTATGTGTAAGCGGCGCTACTACTGGGGTTATGTGTAAGCGGTGCTACAACTGAGGTGTTATGTGTAAGCAGCGCCACTACTGTGGTGTGTAAAATGGGGGTACAATTGAGTGGCCATGCCCCTTCCCTGTGAGACCACATCCCTTTTTCGACACGCGCTGTCCCTTTGTAAAGTATGGGAGGGGAAAATTTATAGTTTGCAGGGTGGCGCCGAACACCCTAGCACCAACCCTGTGTGACAAGTTACGTTACATGGTCAGTGAAAGGAGCCGTAAAGCCAGAAGTGAGGTGCGCTGCTGTCCAGAGAGGTTACAAGAGAATACAAGTTGGTGAGTTACTGTCTGGGAGGGTTGCGGTGGGGAAGGGGTGGCCGCGATATTCACTTGCTGTGACATTTAGCCGCTACAGTGCGGAAGGGGGAGGTGAAGACAGTGAGATGCGGTAGGATCCTGCTAGGCTTAGGTTTTTTGTGGTGCTGTTACAGCAGTGTGCCTCCCAACGGGAGTCTAGGTGCAAAGCTGTACTTACCCCACTGTGTTTTCTAAGGGGGGGGGGGGAGCACAAGGGGGGAGCGTTTAAGACATGGTTGCTTGCATCTCCCCTGTGTGCCACTGCTGTCATGCAGAACATGATAAAGCATACTAAGGCTGCCCTAACGTTAGTCAAACCCTTAAAAAAAAACTTTTTTTGTTTATTTAAATACAGTGTTTCTGTTTATTTATCACAATACCAAGATACAACTGTGGTTATAGCTATCCATAATAATTAATCTATGCTGCTTAATAGTGTTGTCTGTACAAATACCCACCAGGAGTCAAATACTTTGATTTAACTTTAGTGGCGTGGAGGGAGACAGGGCAGTACGCTGGCGTGGACGGAGACAGGGAAAGATGGTGGCATAGAAGGAGACAGGGCAGTATGCTGGCGTGGACGGAGACACGGCAGGATGGTGGCATAGAAGGAGACAGGGCAGTACACTGGCATGGAGGGAGACAGGGAAGGATGGTGGCATAGAAGGAGACCGGCAGTACGCTGGCGTGGACGGAGACATGGAAGGATGGTGGCATAGAAGGAGACAGGGCAGTACACTGGCATGGAGGGAGACAGGGAAGGATGGTGGCATAGAAGGAGACAGGGCAGTACGCTGGCATGGAGGGAGACAGGGAAGGATGGTGGCATAGAAGGAGACAGGGCAGGATGCTGGCATGAGGGAGACAGGGAAGGATGGTGGCATAGGAGGAGACAGGGCAGTACGCTGGCATGGAGGGAGACAGGGAAGGATGGTGGCATAGAAGGAGACCGGCAGTACACTGGCATGGAGGGAGACAGGGAAGGATGGTGGCATAGAAGGAGACAGGGCAGGATGCTGGCATGGAGGGAGACAGGGAAGGATGGTGGCATAGAAGGAGACAGGGCAGTACGCTGGCATGGAGGGAGACAGGGAAGGAAGGTGGCATAGAAGGAGGCAGGGCAGGATGCTGGCATGAGGGAGACAGCGCAGCATGGTGGCGTAGAAGGAGACAGGGCAGGATGGTGGCATGGAGGGAGACAGGGCAGGATGCTGGTGTGGAGGGAGACAGGGAAGGATGGTGGCGTGGAGGGAGACAGGGAAGGATGGTGGCGTAGAAGGAGACAGGGCAGTACACTGGCATGGAGGGAGACAGGAAAGGATGGTGGCATAGAAGGAGACAGGGCAGTACACTGGCATGGAGGGAGACAGGGAAGGAAGGTGGCATAGAAGGAGGCAGGGCAGGATGCTGGCATGAGGGAGACAGCGCAGCATGGTGGCGTAGAAGGAGACAGGGCAGGATGGTGGCATAGAAGGAGACAGGGCAGGATGCTGGCGTGGAGGGAGACAGGGAAGGATGGTGGCGTGGAGGGAGACAGGGAAGGATGGTGGTGTGAAAGGAGACAGGGCAGTATGGTGGTGTAGAAGGAGACAGGGCAGGACGCTGGCGTGGAGGGAGACAGGGCAGGATGGTGGCACTGGAGGGAGATACGGCAGCATGGTGGCGTAGAAGGAGACAGGACAGTACGCTGGCATGGACGGAGGCAGGGAAGGATGGTGGCATAGAAGGAGATAGGGCAGTACGCTGGCATGGAGGGAGACAGGGCAGGATGGTAGCATAGAAGGAGACAGGGCAGTACACTGGCATAGAGGGAGACAGGGAAGGAAGGTGGCATAGAAGGAGACAGGGCAGTACACTGGCATGGAGGGAGACAGGGAAGGATGGTGGCATAGAAGGAGACAGGGCAGTACACTGGCATGGAGGAAGACAGGGAAGGAAGGTGGCATAGAAGGAGGCAGGGCAGTATGCTGGCATGAGGGAGACAGCGCAGCATGGTAGCGTAGAAGGAGACAGGGCAGGATGGTGGCATGGAGGGAGACAGGGCAGGATGCTGGCGTGGAGGGAGACAGGGAAGGATGGTGGCGTGGAGGGAGACAGGGAAGGATGGTGGCGTAGAAGGAGACAGGGCAGTACACTGGCATGGAGGGAGACAGGGAAGGATGGTGGCATAGAAGGAGACAGGGCAGTACACTGGCATGGAGGGAGACAGGGAAGGAAGGTGGCATAGAAGGAGACAGGGCAGGATGCTGGCATGAGGGAGACAGCGCAGCATGGTGGCGTAGAAGGAGACAGGGCAGGATGGTGGCATAGAAGGAGACAGGGCAGGATGCTGGTGTGGAGGGAGACAGGGAAGGATGGTGGCGTGGAGGGAGACAGGGAAGGATGGTGGCGTAGAAGGAGACAGGGCAGTACGCTGGCGTGGAGGGAGACAGGGAAGGATGGTGGCATAGAAGGAGACAGGGCAGTACGCTGGCATTGAGGGAGACAGCGCAGCATGGTGGCGTAGAAGGAGACAGGGCAGTATGGCGGCATGGAGGGAGACAGGGCAGGATGGTGGCGTAGAAGGAGACAGGGCAGGACGCTGGCATGGAGGGAGACAGGAAAGGATGGTGGCATAGAAGGAGACAGGGCAGTATACTGGCATGGAGGGAGACAGGGAAGGAAGGTGGCATAGAAGGAGGCAGGGCAGGATGCTGGCATGAGGGAGACAGCGCAGCATGGTGGCGTAGAAGGAGACAGGGCAGGATGGTGGCATAGAAGGAGACAGGGCAGGATGCTGGCGTGGAGGGAGACAGGGAAGGATGGTGGCGTGGAGGGAGACAGGGAAGGATGGTGGTGTGAAAGGAGACAGGGCAGTATGGTGGTGTAGAAGGAGACAGGGCAGGACGCTGGCGTGGAGGGAGACAGGGCAGGATGGTGGCACTGGAGGGAGATACGGCAGCATGGTGGCGTAGAAGGAGACAGGACAGTACGCTGGCATGGACGGAGGCAGGGAAGGATGGTGGCATAGAAGGAGATAGGGCAGTACGCTGGCATGGAGGGAGACAGGGCAGGATGGTAGCATAGAAGGAGACAGGGCAGTACACGGGCATAGAGGAAGACAGGGAAGGAAGGTGGCATAGAAGGAGGCAGGGCAGTATGCTGGCATGAGGGAGACAGCGCAGCATGGTGGCGTAGAAGGAGACAGGGCAGGATGGTGGCATGGAGGGAGACAGGGCAGGATGCTGGCGTGGAGGGAGACAGGGAAGGATGGTGGCGTGGAGGGAGACAGGGAAGGATGGTGGCGTAGAAGGAGACAGGGCAGTACACTGGCATGGAGGGAGACAGGGAAGGATGGTGGCATAGAAGGAGACAGGGCAGTACACTGGCATGGAGGGAGACAGGGAAGGAAGGTGGCATAGAAGGAGGCAGGGTAGGATGCTGGCATGAGGGAGACAGCGCAGCATGGTGGCGTAGAAGGAGACAGGGCAGGATGGTGGCATAGAAGGAGACAGGGCAGGATGCTGGTGTGGAGGGAGACAGGGAAGGATGGTGGCGTGGAGGGAGACAGGGAAGGATGGTGGCGTAGAAGGAGACAGGGCAGTACGCTGGCGTGGAGGGAGACAGGGAAGGATGGTGGCATAGAAGGAGACAGGGCAGTACGCTGGCATTGAGGGAGACAGCGCAGCATGGTGGCGTAGAAGGAGACAGGGCAGTATGGCGGCATGGAGGGAGACAGGGCAGGATGGTGGCGTAGAAGGAGACAGGGCAGGACGCTGGCGTGGAGGGAGACAGGGCAGGATGGTGGCACTGGAGGGAGATACGGCAGTATGGTGGCGTAGAAGGAGACAGGGCAGGACGCTGGCGTGGAGGGAGACGGGGAAGGATGGTGGCACTGGAGGGAGACAGGGCAGGATGGTGGCGTAGAAGGAGACGGGGCAGGACACTGGCGTGGAGGGAGACGGGGAAGGATGGTGGCGTAGAAGGAGACCGGGCTGGATGGTGGTGTGGAGGGAGACAGGGCAGGATGGTGGCGTGGAGGGAGACGTGGAAGGATGGTGGTACTGGAGGGAGATACGGCAGCATGGTGGCATAGAAGGAGACAGGGCAGGACGCTGGCGTGGAGGGAGACGGGGAAGGATGGTGGTGTAAAAGGAGACAGGGAAGGATAGTGGCGCTGGAAGGAGACAGGGCAGGATGCTGATCTGAAGGGAGACAGGGCAGGATGCTGGCGTGGAGGGAGACAGGGCAGGATGGTGGTGTGGAAGGAGACAGGGCAGGATGGTGGCACTGGAGGGAGACAAAGCAGGATGGTGGCAATGGAGGGAGACAGGGCAGGAAGGTGCCGGCCAATGACTTGGGCAGAGGCCATTTTTTGGCGGTGGTATTGGGCATCGGCTTGGGGGCAGTAGCAGGCTTTGGCTTGGCGGTGGTAGGGGTCATCGGCGGGACTCGGTGGACATAATGGCTGCAGTGCCTCACCAGTCACTGACCTCACCGCACACCACTGGCACTAGAAGTGGCCACGGGGGGTGTGAGTTTGGGTGCCGTTGTCGTTGTTTACATGTTGCTGCAATGGCAACTTGCACCCTTTGTGGGTAATAGGATAGCCCCAAAGAATGAGGTACAGTAAGAAATGCAGAAACAGTAGTAACAAGAGGGGTGGAGGTAAAAATAGGGAGAGATGGGAGGAATAGAAGGAGACAGGAAAAATACAGGGATGCATGAGAAATAAATTAGTAGGAATAGGGGGAAGACAGGAAAAATAGGGGGGTAAAGGAAGAAAATGGGAGGAATAAGATTAAGAATGTAGAAGATGGTATCGGCACACTGCCCAGCATAACTGTGTGCCTGAACTACTTCCTTCACCACAGGGGCATCTCTAGAGAGGAGGGGACCCGTGTGCATGCTCCGTGTGTGGGCCCTCTCATCTCCTGTAGCCGTCACCGCCGCTGTCAGTGCTGAGACTCTGGCACAGTGCCAGAGTCTACAGCGCATGCGCAGGACTCTGAAAAAAGGCCGCTCAGTGCACCAGCAGCGGCGGTGAAGGCTACAGGAGAGGAAGGGGCCCACACACGGTCAGCGATGGATGCCAGAAAGGTAAGTATAGAAGAAATGGGTGCAGTGTGTGCGGTGTGGGCCCCCTCTGGACCCAGGGGCCCGTGTGCACCGCACACACTGCACCCATTAGAGATACGCCAGTGCTACACCAAAACCTCATCACACAGTCACAGCTGTATCATGCTGCAAGTGTAAACAACATCACTGGCAGCAGTCCAGATCATGCTTAGTGAAACTATCCAGAGACTACTTCAGCCATTGCAGATTTTTACTGTGTTAGACAGACCTGCACAGTAGGGCCCTCATTCCGAGTCGTTCGCTCGGTATTTTTCATCGCATCGCAGTGAAAATTCGCTTAGTACGCATGCGCAATATTCGCACTGCGACTGCGCCAAGTAATTTTACAATGAAGATAGTATTTTTACTCACGGCTTTTTCATCGCTCCGGCGATCGTAGTGTGATTGACAGGAAATGGGTGTTACTGGGCGGAAACACGGCGTTTTAGGGGCGTGTGGATGAAAACGCTACCGTTTCCGGAAAAAACGCAGGAGTGGCCGGAGAAACGGGGGAGTGTCTGGGCGAACGCTGGGTGTGTTTGTGACGTCAAACCAGGAACGACAAGCACTGAACTGATCGCAGATGCCGAGTAAGTCTGAAGCTACTCTGAAACTGCTAAGAAGTTTGTTATCGCAATATTGCGAATACATCGTTCGCAATTTTAAGAAGCTAAGATTCACTCCCAGTAGGCGGCGGCTTAGCGTGTGTAACTCTGCTAAAATCGCCTTGCGACCGATCAACTCGGAATGAGGGCCTATATTTGTATGAGAGCCTGCTTCTCAACTGTGTCCCAGAGAATGTACTGTATTGCCAATGACTGCCTCATTTCTCAATACAGGATTGAGTCATCATCTTACACCAGCCATTATATTACACAATTCATGCACTACAAGTGCCAACATGCACCTGCCTCCATCCAGTATTAAACTGACCTCAGCAATTTATAATTGTACCCCCATATACAGTGCATCCGGAATGTATTCACAGCGCTTCACTTTTTCCACATTTTGTTGTGTTACAGCCTTCTTCCAAAATGGAATAAATTCATTTTTTCCCTCAAAGTTTTACACACAATACCCCATAATCACAACATGAAAAAAGATTTTTTGAGATTTTTGAAAATTTATTAATAAGTATTCACAGCCTTTGCCATGAAGCTCAAAATTGAGCTCAGGTGCATCCTGTTTCCACTGATAATCCTTGAGATGTTCCAACATCTTTATTGGAGCCCACCTGTGGTAACTTCAGTGGATTGGACATGATTTGGAAAGGCACACATTTGTCTATATAAGGTCCCACACTTGACAGTGCATGTCTGAACACAAACCAAGCATGAAGTCAAAGGAATTGTCTGTAGACCTGATTGTCTCGAGGCACAAATCTAGGGAAGGGTACAGAAAAATATCTGCTGCTTTGAAGGTCCCAATGAGCCCAGTGGCCTCCATCATCCATAAATGGAAGAAGTTCGGAACCATCAGGACTCTTCCTAGAGCTTGCCGGACATCTAAACTGAGCGATTGGGGGAGAATGGCCTTAGTCAGGGAGGTGACCAAGAACCCGATTGTCACTCTGTCAGAGCTACAGCAGTCCTCTGTGGAGAGAGGAGAACCTTCCAGAAGGACAACCATCTCTGCAGCATCCACCATTCAAGCCTGTATGGTAGAGTGGCCAGATGGAAGCCACTCCTTGGTAAAAAGCACATGGCAGCCTGCCTGGAGTTTGCCAAAATGCACCTGAAGGACTCTCAGACCGTGAGAAACAAAATTCCCTGGCCTGATGAGACAAAGATTGAACTTTTTGGTGTGAATGCCAGGCATCACGTTTGGAGGAAACCAGGCACCGCTCATCACCAGGCCAATACCATGCCTACAGTGTAGTATGGTGGTGGCAGCAGCAGCATCATGCTGTGGGGATGTTTTCAGCGGCAGGAACTGGGAGACTAGTCAGGATAGAGGGAAAGATGAATGTAGCAATGTACAGAGCCATCCTGGAAGAAAACCTGCTCCAGAGCACTCTTGACTTCAGACTGGGGCGATGGTTTATTTTTCAGTAGGACAACGACCCTAAGCACACAGCCAAAATATCAAAGGAGTGGCTTCAGGACAACTCTGTGAATGTCCTTGAGTGGCAGAGCCAGAGCCCAGTCTTGAATCCGATTGAACAACTCTGGAGAGATCTGAAAATGGCTGTGCACTGATGCTTCCCATCCACTTGATGGAGCTTGAGAGATTCTGCTAATAGGAATGGGCAAAACTGCCAAAAGATAGGTGTACAATGCTTGAGGCTGTAATTGCTGCCAAATGTGCATCAACTAAGTATTGAGCAAAGGCTGTAAATACTTATGTACATGTGATTTCTTAGTTTTTTATTTTTCATACATTTGCAAAAATCTCAAAAAAACTTTTTTCACATTGTGTGTAGAATTTTGAGGGAATAAATTAATTTATTCCAGTTTGGAATAAGGCTGTAACATAACAAAAATAGGATTTTGATAACCTACCGGTAAATCCTTTTCTCCTAGTCCGTAGAGGATGCTGGGGATGACATCAAGACCATGGGGTATAGATGGGATCCGCAGGAGACATGGGCACTCCAAAGACTTTTCATTGGGTGTGAACTGGCTCCTCCCTCTATGCCCCTCCTCCAGACCTCAGTTGTAGGAACTGTGCCCAGGGAGACTGACATTTCGAGGAAAGGAATTACTTAACTAGTGGTGAGATATCTACCAACTCACACCCTGAACCATGCCGCACACATGGCATTCAACATAACACACGCCAACAGGCATGAACTAATTGCAGCAACATGCTGAAACCAAGATAACACAACTTGTGTAACTGTAATAACTAAACTGCAGGTAAAGTACGCACTGGGACGGACGCCCAGCATCCTCTACGGACTAGGAGAAAAGGATTTACCGGTAGGTTATCAAAATCCTATTTTCTCATACATCCTAGAGGATGCTGGGGATGACATCAAGACCATGGGGTCTATACCAAAGCTCCAGTACGGGCAGGAGAGTGTGGATGACCCTGCCGCACCGACTGACCAAACTTTAGGTCCTCATCGGCCAAGGTGTCAAACTTGTAGAACTTAGCAAATGTGTTTGACCCTGACCAAGTAGCTGCTCGGCAAAGTTGTAATGCCGAGACCCCCCAGGCAGCCGCCCAGGATGAGCCAACCTTCCTAGTGGAGTGGGCTTTTACCGACGTCGGTAACGGCAATCCAGCCGTAGTATGAGTTTGCTGAATCGTATTTCTAATCCAACGTGCAATAGTCTGCTTGGAAGCAGGACAGCCAATCTTGTTGTGATCATACAGGATAAACAGAGCCTCTGTTTTCCATATATGAGCTATTCTAGCAACATAGATTTTCAAAGCTCTAACCACATCTAGAGACTTTGACTCAGTGAATGTGTCAGTAACTACTGGCACCACAATAGGTTGGTTTATGTGAAAAGCAGAAACCACCTTTGGAAGAAAATGTTGTCGAGTTCGCAACTCTGCCCTATCTTCATGGAAAATCAGGTAAGGGCTCTTGTGAGACAAGGCCCCCAATTCCGACACCCGCCTTGCGGATGCCAATGCCAAAAGCATCACCACTTTCCAAGTGAGAAACTTCAACTCTATCTTTTGTAGAGGCTCAAACCAATCCGATTGAAGGAACTGCAATACCACGTTAAGGTCCCATGGTGCCACTGGAGGCACGAATGGAGGCTGGATGTGCAGAACCCCTTTCACGAAGGTCTGAACCTCTGGAAGAGAGGCCAATTGTTTTTGGAAGAACATTGACAAGGCCAAAATCTGGACCTTAATTGATCCCAATCATAGGCCCGACTCCACACCATCCTGCAAAAAATGGAGATAACGTCCTAAGTGAAACTCTTCCGTAGGAACTTTCTTGGATTCACACCAAGACACATATTTTCTCCAAATACGGTGGTAATGTTTTGACGTTACTCCCTTTCTGGCCTGAACAAGGGTGGGGATGACCTCCTTAGGAATACCCTTTCTGGCTAGGATACGGCACTCAACAGCCATGCCATCAAACATAGCCGCGGTAAGCCTTGGTACACACACGGCCCCTGCTGCAGCAGGTCCTCCCGAGGAGGAAGAGGCCGAGGATCTCCTATGAGTAACTGCTGAAGATCTGAGTACCAAGCCCTTCTTGGCCAGTCTGGGGCGATGAAGATTGCTCGAACCCTTGTCTTTCTTATTAACCTGAGTACTTTTGGGATCAGCGGAAGTGGAGGGAAAAATTACACTGACGGAAACACCCACTGGGTCACCAGTGCATCCACTGCTACTGCTTGAGGGTCTCTCGACTTGGAACAGTATCTCTGAAGCTTCTTGTTGAGACGAGACACCATCCAGGCCCGGCGCTACCCGCTCAGCGAAGGGATGCAGTGCAGGGAGGCGCTGGAACGGATAGGCGCTTCCACTGCTCTGCATTCCTTCCCTGCTGCGCCGTCCTGTCCCCCCTGCTGCTGCTGCTGCTGCTGCCACTGCTGTGTCTGTCACTGTATGACAGGCACTGGCAGCGGGCACCTGCAGCATGATACGCCTCCTCCCTCCCCTCACCTCATCTCATCTGTATGAGAGTGCCGAGTACGGGACAGAAGGGGGCGGAGCTACACGGGACGGTAGGGGGCGTGACTAAACGGTTCATAAGGGGGCGGAGCTACACGGACCTGGCTGCTGTACAGAGGGAGACTGGATTAGGTAAGTGGAGGGTGAGAGAGAAGTGTGTGTGTGTGTGTATGGTGGGTGTGTATGTGTGTGTATATGTGAATTGTGTGTGTGTGTGTGTGTGTGTGTGTGTGTGAGGTATGTCTGTGCGCGCGCTCTATGGACGCCACAACTGGGGGGGCATTACATATAAGGACGCTATTACTACAGGGGGGCATTACATGTAACAACGCTACTACTGGGGGGGCCATTACGTGTAAGGACGCTAATACTACTGGGGGTGCACTACGTATAAGGACGCGTCTACTACTGGGGGTGCACTACGTATAAGGACGCTACTACTACTGGGGGGTATTATGTATAAGGACGCGTCTACTACTGGGGGTGCACTACGTATGAGGACGCTACTACTACTGTGGCTGCATTATGTATAAGAATGCTACTACTACTCGGGGGGCATTATGTATAAGGATGCTACTACTACTGGGGGGGCATTATGTATAAGGACGCTACTACTACTCGGGGGGCATTATGTATAAGGATGCTACTACTACTGGGGGGGCATTATGTATAAGGATGCTACTACTACTGGGGTGCATTACATATAAGGACGCTACTACTACGGGTGGGGCATTACGTATAAGGACGCTACTACTACGGGTGGGGCATTACGTATAAGATTAATAAGATTGTGCTACATTGTGGCGTAATTTTAAATGGGGGTACTACTGTGTGGCCATGCCCCTTACTTGTGACACCACACCCCTTTTCCCGGCGCGCGCCAAAGGAATATGGGAGGGCGCAAATTTATAGTTTGCAGGGGGGCGCCGAACACCCTAGCACCGGCCCTGACACCATCATGTCTATTTGAGGAACTCCCCAAAGACTTGTCACCTCTGCGAAGACTTCTTGGTGGAGACCCCACTCTCCTGGATGGAGATCGTGTCTGCTGAGGAAGTCTGCTTCCCAGTTGTCTACTCCCGGAATGAATATTGCCGACAGAGCTTGTAGATGTTTTTCTGCCCAGCAGAGGATTTTTGTTGCCTCTGCCATTGCCGCTCTGCTTTTCGTTCCGCCCTGCCTGTTTATGTATGCGACTGCTGTTACATTGTCCACCTGGATCTGCACGGGACAGTCTTGAAGAAGATGTACCGCTTGTTGAAGGCCGTTGTAAATGGCTCTTAGCTCCAGAACGTTTATGTGAAGGCAGGCTTCCTGTTGTGACCAACGTCCCTGGAAGTTTTCCAGTGGGACCTGTTGGACAAGTGGTCGGAGTCACACCTATACATGCACAGAAAGATAATTCTGTCATCAAAAACCAGGATTTCGCTCCTGTGGTGGTAGCACAGCTCTCAGCTGCTAGAGAGATTTCCAGAGCCTTTTCCAGCGGAAGAAATATTCTCTGAACTTCTGTATCCAGAATCATCCCGAGGAAAGACAACATTGTCGTCGGTTCCAACTGTGACTTTGGGTAATTTATGATCCACCCGTGTTGTTGGAGTATTGACAGGGAGAGTGATATGTTTTGTAATAACTGCTCCCTGGATCTCGCCTTTATCAGGAGGTCATCCAGATAAAGGCTTATATTGACTCCTTTCTGACGAAGGAGGACCATCATCTCCGCCATCACCTTGGTGAATACCCTCAGAGCCGTGGAGAGACCGAAAGGTAACGTCTGGAATTGGTAATGGCAATCCTGAATCGTGAATCTCAGATAAGCCTGGTGAGGAGGATAAATGGGAACAAGCAGTTAAGCATCCTTTATGTCCACCGACACTAAATAGTCCCCCTCCTCCAGACTGGCAATCACTGCCTGAAGTTATTCCATCTTGAACTTGAACCTTTTCAGGAAGAAATTCAGATATTTTAGATTTAAGATCGGTCTGACCGAGCCGTCCGGCTTCGGAACAACAAAGAGGCTTAAATAAAAACCCTGCCCTTGTTGTGACAACGGTACCAGGACTATAACCTGGTCTTGACATAATTTTTGGATTGCTGCTGTTACTGATTCTCTCTCTGGCGGAGAAGCTGGCAAGGTCGATTTGAAAAATCGGCATGGGGGAACGTCTTGAAACTCTAGTTCGTATCCCTGGGATATTATTTGCAACACCCAGGAATCCAGGCCAGACAGAATCCAATCCTGGCTGAAGAGTTTGAGACGTGCCCCCACCCGAGCGGCCTCCCGCAAGGGAGTTCCAGCGTCATGCTGGGCATTTGGCAGAATTAGGGGTAGACGTCTGCTCTTGGGAACCTGGAGCCGGTGTGGGCTTCTTTCCCCTTCCCCTACCTGCAAAGAAGGGGGAACCTCTCGCCTTTTTGTATTTATTGGGCCGAAAGGACTGCATTTGCGGGTGATAGGTCTTTTTTGCCGGTGCAAAAATGTTGACTTACCTGCGGTAGCCGTCGAGACTAACGCATCCAGGCCATCGTCAAATAAGGCCTCACCTTTATATGGGAGATCCTCCATGTTTCTTTTGGAATCTGCATCCGCGTTCCACTGGCGAATCCATAACGCCCGCCTAGCCGATACTGCCATGGTAGCGGCTTGTGAACTCAAGAGTCCAATATCCTTCATTGCTTCCAGCATGTAGGCGGCAGCGTCTTTGATATTCCCTAACTTAAGGAGTATCTCATCTTTATCAATCGTGTCAAAAACAGTGGAAAGTGCACTGTCTAACACAGGGGGTGACTCACATTTTTTCCTGTCTTCAACCGGGAAAGGATAAGCTATGTGAATCCTTTTGGGAATATGAATTTTTTTATCAGGATTCACCCACATCCCTTCAAACAGAACACTTAGTTCATGTGAAGGATGGAACGTGACTTTGGATTTCTTTTCCTTACATAAATAAGCCTTCTCCTGAGGTACAGGAGTGCTTTCTGTAACCTCCAACACGTCCCTTATAGCCACAATCATATATTGTATACTTTTTGCCAATTTATGATCTATCTCTCTGGATTCACTATTGTCGACACAAGAATCAGAATCCGTGTCGGTATCAGTGTTTACAACATTTGCAAATGGTCTCTTATGTGACCCAGAGGGGCCGCCCGCATAAGGAATAACAGCATTCTGAAAAATCACATCTTCCACAGATTTTCTCCAGCATGCAGCCTTAGATTCAGACTTATATAATCTACGGTTAATCAGATGCATACTGTCACGTAGCTCTTTCACCCATGCAGGCTCTTGGTGTGCCGGTAGCGCCACCACATTACAACTTTGTGTCCCTAAAATGGCTTCCTCCGGAGAGGAACTCCCTGCCTCAGACACACGTGTACACCACACTCACAGACACACTGGGACTTATTTTGGGGACAGACCCACAGTAAAATCTGTCAGAGGGACACAGGATAGGAGCAGCTAGTTCGCAAACCCAGCGCCAGTATTGCCTGTGAACACAGTATGTCCACAGCCCAAAATCGCTTTTAAATAGTAATGTACACTATCAAATGCACCCCAATCGCTTTGTGCCCCCCCCCCCCCTTTATAGCGCCCTGTACTTGTCAGAAGTGGAGGAGAGGACCAGCGTGTTCTCTGCAGTCTGAGGAGAGAGAGAAAATGGTGCTGAGTAGTGTGCTGGCTGCCTGAGGAAGAAGCTCTGCCCCTCAGTATCCATGACAATATTTATACTGGCGGGGGTAGGGCTGTGCCAGCGGCATCTTATGCCCCCTTTTAGCCAGTTTGAGGTTTTTTTCTTGCTGCCCAGGGCGCCTCCCCCCCCCCCCGCGCGCGCCCTGCACCCTGCAGTGCCTATGTGTGTGGGCAGCAATGGTGCGCTGCGCTCCCATCAGCCGCACCGCACCTCAGCCATCACTTACTTGATTGGACATCATTCTTCTCATACTCACCTGTCTTCTTACTTCTGGCTCTGCGAGGGGGGTGATGGCGGGCTGTGGGAGTGAGCATCTAGACACGGCTAGCGTTCAGTTCCCTTCAGGAGCTAATGGTGTCCTGTCAGCCAGAAACAGAGCTATGAAACTCTGAGGAAGTTGGTTCTGCTTCTGCCCCCTCAGTTCCACGAAGCAGGGAGTCTGATACCAGCAGATCTCCCTGAAAATAAAAAACCTAAGATAAGTCTTTTCAGAGAAACTCAGTAGAGCTCCTCAGAGTGCATCCAGTCTGCCTGGGCACATTTCTAAAACTGAGGTCTGGAGGAGGGGCATAGAGGGAGGAGCCAGTTCACACCCAATGAAAAGTCTTTAGAGTGCCCATGTCTCCTGCGGATCCCGTCTATACCCCATGGTCTTGATGTCGTCCCCAGCATCCCCTAGGACGTATGAGAAATGTAGAAAAAGTTAATTGCTCTAAATACTTTCCGGATGCACTGTATATATTTATTGTTTTGGCCTCTTGATTGAATATTAATACACACTGTGTCGGCATTTGATGCTGAAATTTCTCTGTGTGTGCATGGAATAAGAGTCACAAAATTTCTTATTTGATACGCCAAATATAATTGCGACATACCATCAATAAAGCACAACTTAGTGCCATATCTTATACAACACTGTGATCTGTTCACACATTACACATAGAGTGCATAGACACAGTGTGATTTCTCTAAGTCAATGTATATTGGTTAGACGGAAAGGTGGGGTAACCTGCAATAATAAGTGTGAACAATTTGTCATATATACCCTCACATAGTATAATTATTGCCGTTGGATACTTAAAGGCATTATTGTTAAGCTATAAGGTCCACCATAAAACTATCCATAATAAAAGGTGCATTATGAACCAGTGATGCGCACACTGGCCCTCATTCCGAGTTGATCGGTCGCAAGGCGAATTTAGCAGAGTTACACACGCTAAGCCTACGCCTACTGGGAGTTTATCTTAGCATCCTAAAATTGCGACCGATGTATTCGCATTATTGCGATCACAAACTACTTAGCAGTTTTAGAGTAGCTCCACACTTACTCTGCCTGTGCGATCAGTTCAGTGCTTGTCGTTTCTGGATTGACGTCAGAAACACACCCAGCGTTCGCTCAGACACTCCCCCGTTTCTCCGGCCACTCCTGCGTTTTTTCCGGAAACGGTAGCGTTTTCATCCACACGCCCCTAAAACGCCGTGTTTCCGCCCAGTAACACCCATTTCCTGTCAATCACACTACGATCGCCGGAGCGAAGAAAAAGCCGTGAGTAAAAATCCTATCTCCATAGCAAAGTTACTTGGCGCAGTCGCAGTGCGACTATTGCGCATGCGCACTAAGCGAAATTTCACTGCGATGCGATGAAAAATAACGAGCGATCAACTCGGAATGAGGGCCACTGTAAGCACAGTACCCGATAAGGATAGTGGTGGTACAATCAAACTATTTATAGGAGTTACTAACCTTGAGATACAAAAGTATCAATTAAATATGCTTAACAGCTGAAGATTGCAACAAACATTGTAACATTGTTCAAGACTATTCAAGTCAGTGAATAATAAGAATTTACTCACCGGTAATTCTATTTCTCGTAGTCCGTAGTGGATGCTGGGAACTCCGTAAGGACCATGGGGAATAGCGGGCTCCGAAGGAGGCTGGGCACTCTAGAAAGATTTATGACTACCTGGTGTGCACTGGCTCCTCCCACTATGACCCTCCTCCAAGCCTCAGTTAGGACACCGTGCCCGGACGAGCAGACATAATAAGGAAGGATTTAGAATCCCGGGTAAGACTCTTACCAGCCACACCAATCACACCGTACAACTCGTGATACTATATCCAGTTTGACAGTATGAAAACAACTGAGCCTCTCAACAGATGGCTCAACAATAACCCTTTAGTTAACAATAACTATTTACAAGTATTGCAGACAATCCGCACTTGGGATGGGCGTCCAGCATCCACTACGGACTACGAGAAATAGAATTACCGGTGAGTAAATTCTTATTTTCTCTGACGTCCTAGTGGATGCTGGGAACTCCGTAAGGACCATGGGGATTATACCAAAGCTCCCAAATGGGCGGGAGAGTGCGGATGACTCTGCAGCACCGAATGAGAGAACTCCAGGTCCTCCTCAGCCAGGGTATCAAATTTGTAGAATTTTGCAAACGTGTTTGCCCCTGACCAAGTAGCTGCTCGGCAAAGTTGTAAAGCCGAGACCCCTCGGGCAGCCGCCCAAGATGAGCCCACCTTCCTTGTGGAATGGGCATTCACAGATTTTGGCTGTGGCAGGCCTGCCACAGAATGTGCAAGCTGAATTGTACTACAAATCCAGCGAGCAATAGACTGCTTAGAAGCAGGAGCACCCAGCTTGTTGGGTGCATACAGGATAAACAGCGAGTCAGATTTTCTGACTCCAGCCGTCCTGGAAACATATATTTTCAGGGCCCTGACAACGTCTAGCAACTTGGAGTCCTCCAAATCCTTAGTAGCCGCAGGCACCACAATAGGCTGGTTCAGGTGAAACGCTGACACCACCTTAGGGAGAAATTGGGGACGAGTCCTCAATTCTGCCCTATCCATATGGAAAATCAGATAAGGGCTTTTACATGATAAAGCCGCCAATTCTGACACTCGCCTGGCTGAAGCCAAGGCCAATAACATGACCACTTTCCACGTGAGATATTTCAGATCCACGGTTTTTAGTGGCTCAAACCAATGTGATTTTAAGAAGCTCAACATCACGTTGAGATCCCAAGGTGCCACAGGAGGCACAAATGGGGGTTGAATATGCAGCACTCCTTTCACAAATGTCTGAACTTCAGGTACTGAAGCTAGTTCTTTTTGAAAGAAAATCGACAGAGCCGAGATCTGTACTTTAATGGAGCCTAGTTTTAGGCCCATATTCACTCCTGCTTGCAGGAAATGCAGAAATCGACCTAGTTGAAATTCCTCTGTTGGGGCCTTTTTGGCCTCGCACCATGCAACATATTTCCGCCATATGCGGTGATAATGCTTTGCCGTAACATCTTTCCTGGCCTTAATAAGCGTAGGAATGACTTCTTCCGGAATACCCTTTTCCTTTAGGATCCGGTGTTCAACCGCCATGCCGTCAAACGCAGCCGCGGTAAGTCTTGGAACAGACAGGGCCCCTGCTGTAGCAGGTCCTGTCTGAGCGGTAGAGGCCACGGGTCCTCTGAGAGCATCTCTTGAAGTTCCGGGTACCACGCTCGTCTTGGCCAATCCGGAACCACGAGAATGGTGTTTACTCCTCTCTTTCTTATTATTCTCAATACCTTTGGTATGAGAGGCAGAGGAGGGAACACATAAACCGACTGGTACACCCACGGTGTCACTAGAGCGTCCACAGCTACCGCCTGAGGGTCCCTTGACCTGGCGCAATATCTTTTTAACTTTTTGTTGAGGCGGGACGCCATCATGTCCACCTGTGGTTTTTCCCAACGGTTTACCAGCATCTGAAAGACTTCTGGATGAAGTCCCCACTCTCCCGGGTGGAGGTCGTGTCTGCTGAGGAAGTCTGCTTCCCAGTTGTCCACTCCCGGAATGAACACTGCTGACAGTGCTAGTACATGATTCTCCGCCCATCGGAGAATTCTTGTGGCTTCTGCCATCGCCATCCTGCTTCTTGTGCCGCCCTGTCGATTTACATGGGCGACTGCCGTGATGTTGTCTGACTGGATCAGCACCGGCTGGTGTAGAAGCAGGGATTTTGCTTGACTTAGGGCATTGTAGATGGCCCTTAGTTCCAGAATATTTATGTGAAGGGAAGTCTCCTGACTCGACCATAGCCCTTGGAAGTTTCTTCCCTGTGTGACTGCCCCCCAGCCTCGAAGGCTGGCATCCGTGGTCACCAGGACCCAGTCCTGTATGCCGAATCTGCGGCCCTCTAGAAGATGGGCACTCTGCAGCCACCACAGTAGAGACACCCTGGTTCTTGGAGACAGGGTTATCAAGCGATGCATCTGAAGATGCGATCCAGACCACTGGTCCAACAGGTCCCACTGAAAGATTCTGGCATGGAACCTGCCGAAGGGAATTGCTTCGTAAGAAGCCACCATCTTTCCCAGGACCCGCGTGCAGCGATGCACTGATACCTGTTTTGGTTTCAGGAGGTCTCTGACTAGAGATGACAACTCCCTGGCTTTCTCCTCCGGGAGAAACACTTTCTTCTGGACTGTATCCAGAATCATACCCAGGAACAGTAGCCGTGTCGTCGGAACCAGCTGTGACTTTGGGATATTCAGAATCCAGCCGTGCTGGTGCAGCACCTCCTGAGATAGTGCTACTCCCACCAACAACTGTTCCTTGGACCTCACTTTTATTAGGAGATCGTCCAAGTACGGGATAATTAAAACACCCTTTCTTCGAAGGAGTATCATCATTTCCGCCATAACCTTGGTAAATACCCTCGGTGCCGTGGAGAGTCCAAACGGCAGCGTCTGGAATTGGTAATGGCAATCCTGTACCACAAATCTGAGGTACTCCTGGTGAGGATGGCAAATGGGGACATGCAAGTAAGCATCCTTGATGTCCAGGGATACCATGTAATCCCCCTCGTCCAGGCTTGCAATAACCGCCCTGAGCGATTCCATCTTGAACTTGAATTTCTTTATGTACGTGTTCAAGGATTTCAAATTTAGAATGGGTCTCACCGAACCGTCCGGTTTCGGTACCACAAATAGTGTGGAATAATAACCCCGGCCTTGTTGAAGTAGGGGTACCTTGATTATCACCTGCTGGGAATACAGCTTGTGAATTGCCGCTAGCACCGCCTCCCTGTCTGAGGGAGCAATCGGCAAGGCAGATTTTAGGAACCGGTGGGGTGGGGACACCTCGAATTCCAGCTTGTACCCCTGAGATACTATTTGCAGGATCCAGGGATCCACCTGTGAGCGAACCCACTGATCGCTGAAATTTTTGAGGCGACCCCCCACCGTACCAGGCTCCGCCTGTGGAGCCCCACCGTCATGCGGCGGACTTGGAAGAAGAAGCGGGGGAGGACTTTTGCTCCTGGGAACCTGCTGTTTGTTGCAGCCTTTTTCCCCTACCTCTGCCTCTGGACAGAAAGGACCCGCCTTTTCCACGCCTGTTTTTCTGGGTCCGAAAGGACTGAACCTGATAAAACGGCGCCTTCTTAGGCTGTGAGGGGACATGGGGTAAAAATGCTGACTTCCCAGCAGTTGCTGTGGAAACTAGGTCCGAGAGACCATCCCCAAATAATTCCTCACCCTTATATGGTAACACTTCCATGTGCTTTTTTGAATCTGCATCTCCTGTCCACTGGCGAGTCCATAAGCCTCTCCTAGCAGAAATGGACAATGCACTTACTTTAGATGCCAGTCGGCAGATTTCCCTTTGTGCATCTCTCATATATAAGACTGAGTCTTTTATATGGTCTATGGTTAACAGGATCGTGTCTCTGTCTAATGTGTCAATATTTTCTGACAGTTTATCTGACCACGCAGCGGCAGCACTGCACATCCAAGCTGATGCAATAGCTGGCCTAAGTATAATGCCTGTGTGTGTATATACAGACTTCAGGATCGCCTCCTGCTTTCTATCAGCAGGTTCCTTGAGGGCGGCCGTATCCGGAGACGGTAGTGCCACCTTTTTAGACAAACGTGTGAGCGCTTTATCCACCCTAGGAGGTGTTTCCCAACGTGACCTATCCTCTTGCGGGAAAGGGAACGCCATTAGTACCTTCTTAGGAATTACCAATTTTTTATCAGGGAAAGCCCACGCTTCTTCACACACTTCATTTAATTCATCTGATGGGGGAAAAACTACGGGTAGTTTTTTCTCCCCAAACATAATACCCTTTTTAGTGGTACCTGTATTTATATCAGAAATGTGTAACACCTCTTTCATTGCCTCAATCATGCAGTGAATGGCCTTAGTGGGCATCAGGTTAGACTCATCGTCGTCGACACTGGTGTCAGTATCAGTGTCGACATCTGGGTCTGCTTGAGGTAGCGGGCGTTTTAGAGCCCCTGACGACCCATGCGACGCCTGGGCAGGCACGAGCTGAGAAGTCGGCTGTCCCACATTTGGCATGTCGTCGATTTTCTTATATAAGGAGTCTATACGTGCACTCATTACTTTCCATAAGCCCATCCACTCAGGTGTCTGCCCCGCAGGGGGTGACATCCCTTCTAAAGGCATCTGCTCCGCCTCCACATCATTATCCTCATCAAACATGTCGACACAGCCGTACCGACACACCGCACACACACAAGGAATGCTCCGAATGAGGACAGGACCCACAAAAGCCCTTTGGGGGGACAGAGTGAGAGTATGCCAGCACACACCAGAGCGCTATATAATGCAGGGACTAACTGAGTTATGTCCCCTATAGCTGCTTTTTATATTATATATATATATTGCGCCTAAATTTAGTGCCCCCCCTCTCTGTTTTTACCCTGTTCTGAAGTGTAGACTGCAGGGGAGAGCCAGGGAGCTTCCTTCCAGCGGATCTGTGAAGGAGAAATGGCGCCAGTGTGTCTGAGGGAGATAGCTCCGCCCCTTTTCCGCAGCCTATTCTCCCGCTTTTTCCTGGATTCTGGCAGGGGTATTTACCACATATATAGCCTCTGGGGCTATATATTGTGGTATTTTTGCCAGCCAAGGTGTTTTTTATTGCTGCTCAGGGCGCCCCCCCCAAGCGCCCTGCACCCTCAGTGACCGGAGTGTGAAGTGTGCATGAGGAGCAATGGCGCACAGCTGCAGTGCTGTGCGCTACCTTGGTGAAGACTGATGTCTTCTGCCGCCGTTTTTCCGGACCTCTTCTTGCTTCTGGCTCTGTAAGGGGGACGGCGGCGCGGCTCCGGGACCGAACACCAAGGACTGGGCCTGCGGTCGATCCCTCTGGAGCTAATGGGGTCCAGTAGCCTAAGAAGCCCAATCCGGCTGCAAGCAGGCGAGTTCGCTTCTTCTCCCCTTAGTCCCTCGCTGCAGTGAGCCTGTTGCCAGCAGGTCTCACTGAAAATAAAAAACCTAAACTATACTTTCTTTCTAAGGGCTCAGGAGAGCCCCTAGTGTGCATCCAACCTCGGCCGGGCACGAAATCTAACTGAGGCTTGGAGGAGGGTCATAGTGGGAGGAGCCAGTGCACACCAGGTAGTCATAAATCTTTCTAGAGTGCCCAGCCTCCTTCGGAGCCCGCTATTCCCCATGGTCCTTACGGAGTTCCCAGCATCCACTAGGACGTCAGAGAAAAGGAATTAAACACAGTGGCAAAGCTTTTTAATTCACTTTATTATATTTTTCACACAAACTAATACACGTGCACAATATTTCGCTTATGTTTTAATGAGAATAATAAAAGTTAAATTTTAATATCATTGGTCATCTATCGTAAGGGTATTTGACCATTAGTTATTGATATAAGTCCGTGTGTGCCCATAACGGGGAATACTTTTTCTGTCTTGTTTTGTACGTTACGCCATTCCCAGGAGCACCTCCCTTATATAGGTATATATATACATATCAATGAAATAAAGGGGAAAGGACATATATCTAGATACAACAAAATCTAAATTTAATTAGAGGGTGTCAGTGCGACCTCTTTCTAGCCTTGAATATTAATAATTGTCACTTTTATACATACTGTATATCAGATATGGTTTATTAGGTTGTAGCAATATAGTAATTTTGCGATGGGCTACGAATGTTATATTTTGACGCTGTTACCGGCATGGGGGTCAGGGCAGTGATGATGCAAACTACTGTACTGTATAACTACATCTCTTTCCACTGTTTTGAAAATGACATCACCATTTATTTGCTTTCATCATCTTATGCCACACATACATTACTTTACATTAGCCAACAGAAAGTGCATCTGTATCATACATTTGCTGGCAGAGAAAGGGGGTTTCCGTACATTTGCTACAAAAATGGAGCTCAGTAACCTGTTAGTTTGTCTTTAGAATGGAGTCTACCTAATGGAGTCATTAGAATTAGTGATGTGCACCGGACATTTTTCGGGTTTTGTGTTTTGGTTTTGGATTCGGTTCCGCGGCCGTGTTTTGGATTTGGACGCTTTTTGGCAAAACTTCCCTGAAAATTTTTTGTCGGATTCGGGTGTGTCTTGGATTCGGTTTTTTTTTTACAAAAAACCCTCAAAAACAGCTTAAATCATAGAATTTGGGGGTAATTTTGATCCCATAGTATTATTAACCTCAATAACCATAATTTACACTCATTTTCAGTCTATTCTGAACACCTCACACCTCACAATATTATTTTTAGTCCTAAAATTTGCACCGAGGTCGCTGGATGGCTAAGCTAAGCGACACAAGTGGCCGACACAAACACCTGGCCCATCTAGGAGTGGCACTGCAGTGTCAGATAGGATGGCACTTCAAAAAAATAATCCCCAAACAGCACATGATGCAAAGAAAAAAAAAGGCGCACCAAGGTCGCTGTGTGACTAAGCTAAGCGACACAAGTGGCCGACACAAACACCTGGCCCATCTAGGAGTGGCACTGCAGTATCAGGCAGGATGGCACTTCAAAAAAATAGTCCCCAAACAGCACATGATGCAAAGAAAAAAAGAAGCGCAATGAGGTAGTTGTGTGGCTAAGCTAAGCGACCCAAGTGGCCGACACAAACACCTGGCCCATCTAGGAGTGGCACTGCAGTGTCAGGCAGGATGGCACTTAAAAAAAATAGTGAACATAGGCCAGGGCCTCAGCCGTTCCTTGCCACTCCGTGTCGTAAATGGCATATTGGCAAGTTTACGCTTCTCCTCAGACGCTTTTAATTTTGATTTTTGGGTCATTTTACTGAACTTTTGTTTTTTGGATTTTACATGCTCTCTACTATGACATTGGGCATCGGCCTTGGCGGACGACGTTGATGGCATTTCATCGCCTCGGCCATGACTAGTGGCAGCAGCTTCAGCACGAGGTGGAAGTGGATCTTGATCTTTCCCTATTTTACCCTCCACATTTTTGTTCTCCATTTTTTAATGTGTGGAATGATATGCCAATATCAATAGCAAAGGCCTACTACTATATATACTGCGCACAACTGAAATGCACCACAGGTATGGATGGATATTATACTTGACGACACAGAGGTAGGTAGAGCAGTGGCCTTCCGTACCGTACTGCTATATATACTGGTGGTCACTGTCAGCAAACTGCAAAACTAAAATGCACCACAGGTATAGAATGTAGATGGATAGTATACTTGACGACACAGAGGTAGGTAGAGCAGTGGCCTTCCATACCGTACTGCTATATATGCTGGTGGTCACTGTGTCAGCAAACTGCAAAACTAAAATGCACCACAGGTATAGAATGTAGATGGATAGTATACTTGACGACACAGAGGTAGGTACAGCAGTGGCCTTCCGTACCGTACTGCTATATATGCTGGTGGTCACTGTGTCAGCAAACTGCAAAACTAAAATGCACCACAGGTATAGAATGTAGATGGATAGTATACTTGACGACACAGAGGTAGGTACAGCAGTGGCCTTCCGTACCGTACTGCTATATATACTGGTGGTCACTGTGTCAGCAAACTGCACAACTGAAATGCACCACAGGTATAGAATCTAGATGGATAGTATCCTTGACGACACAGAGGTAGGTACAGCAGTGGCCTTCCGTACCGTACTGCTATATATACTGGTGGTCACTGTGTCAGCAAACTGCACAACTGAAATGCACCACAGGTATAGAATCTAGATGGATAGTATCCTTGACGACACAGAGGTAGGTACAGCAGTGGCCTTCCGTACCGTACTGCTATATATACTGGTGGTCACTGTGTCAGCAAACTGCAAAACTAAAATGCACCACAGGTATAGAATGTAGATGGATAGTAAACTTGACGACACAGAGGTAGGTACAGCAGTGGCCTTCCGTACCGTACTGCTATATATGCTGGTGGTCACTGTGTCAGCAAACTGCAAAACTAAAATGCACCACAGATATAGAATGTAGATGGATAGTATACTTGACGACACAGAGGTAGGTACAGCAGTGGCCTTCCGTACCGTATTGCTATATATACTGGTGGTCACTGTGTCAGCAAACTGCAAAACTAAAATGCACCACAAGTATAGAATGTAGATGGATAGTATACTTGACGACACAGAGGTAGGTACAGCAGTGGCCTTCCGTACCGTACTGCTATATATACTGGTGGTCACTATATCAGCAAACTGCACAACTGAAATGCACCACAGGTATAGAATGTAGATGGATAGTATACTTGACGACACAGAGGTAGGTACAGCAGTGGCCTACTGTACCGTAATGCTATATATTATATACTGGTGGTCAGCAAACTGTGCAAAACTGAAATGCACCACAGGTATGGATGGATAGTATACTTGACAACACAGAGGTAGGTACAGCAGTGGCCTACTGTACTGTAATGCTATATATTATATACTGGTGGTCAGCAAACTGTGCAAAACTGAAATGCACCACAGGTATGGATGGATAGTATACTTGACGACACAGAGGTAGGTACAGCAGTGGCCTTCTGTACCGTACTCCTATATATTATATACTGGTGGTCAGCAAAATTATGCACTGTACTCCTACTATATACTGTCTACAATGCAGCACAGATATGGAGTGTTTTTCAGGCAGACAACGTATACTGGTGGTCACTGGTCAGCAAAACTCTGCACTGTACTCCTCCTATATAATATTATACTGGTGGTCCCCAGTCCCCACAATAAAGCAGCACACTGAGCACAGATATGGAGTGTTTTTCAGGCAGACAACGTATACTGGTGGTCACTGTCAGCAAAACTCTGCACTGTACTCCTGCTATATAATACAGCTGCTCCCCAGTCCCCACAATTAAGCAGTGTGAGCACAGATATATGCAGCACACTGAGCACAGATAAGGAGCGTTTTTTTCATGCAGAGAACGGATAAAACTGGTGGTCACTGATCAGCAAAACTCTGCACTGTACTCCTCCTATATTAATATACAGCTGCTCCCCAGTCCCCACAATTAAGCAATAAGTAAAGCAAGCACAAATATTTGCATCAACAATACACGGAGAGGACACCAGCCACGTCCTCTCCCTAACATTTCCAATGCACGAGTGAAAATGGCGGCGACGCGCAGCTGCTTATATAGAATCCGAATCTCGTGAGAATCCGACAGCGGGATGATGACGTTCGGGCGCGCTCGGGTTTACCGAGCCATACGGGAGAATCCGAGTATGCCTCGGACCCGTGTAAAAAGGGTGAAGTTCGGGGGGGTTCGGTTTCCGAGAAACCGAACCCGCTCATCACTGATTAGAATGGAGTCTACTTCAAAAAAGCTAGCAATTGGGCAAAACCATGTTGCACTGTAGGTGGGGCAGATGTAACATGTGCAGAGAGATTTAGATTTGGGTGGAATGTGTTCAAAATGAAATCTAAATTACAGTGTAGAAATTAAGCAGCTGGTATTTACCCTGCACAGAAACAATGAGGCAAAAAAAATCACTCCACTGTGTACAACATCAACATTGCGTACATCTCAGAATCAAGCTCTAAGCTGGGTACACACTATCCAATTATCAGGCTGATCAGTTGTATTGGCTGATTTTCCCAATAATTGCATAATGTGTAAACCGGCATGCTAGACAAAAACATTTTCAAGCGCTCCTGCAATGGTCTGATCTGGTATGCTGAACATGCTATCCCGTTCCCAACTTCCCGATCTCATTAAGGAGATCTGAATACATTACACACAGATCTAGTGGCTATGGAAGGCTGTACCATCAATTGTTTTTAAAAATCTGTAAGAACCATTGCTGACTGAGTGCTGCAAATGTGCAGATTTCAGCCATTGGACCGGTGCTGCCAATGTTTTCTCAAGGTTGGGAACCGCAATCAATAGAGCAGCATTGGTGCCAATCCATTGGGGGACAAACCACACTTCCCATCGGTCATATACTATGAATGGTTGCAAAACCACCAATGGCCATCCGTACACTGGTGGTCATTCCGAGTTGTTCGCTAGCTGCTTTTAGCAGCATTGCAAACGCTAGGCCGCTGCCCTCTGGGAGTGTATCTTAGCTTAGCAGAATAGCGAACGAAAGAGTAGCAGAATTGCTACTAAATATTTTCTTGCAGTTTCTGAGTTCCAGACCTACTCCTAGATTGCGATCAGCTCGGTCCGTTTAGTTCCTGGTTTGACGTCATAAACACGCCCTGTGTTCGGCCAGCCACTCCCCCGTTTCTCCAGACACTCCCGCGTTTTTCCCTGACACGCCTGCGTTTTTTAGGACACTCCCGGAAAACGCTCAGTTACCACCCAGAAACGCCCCTTTCCTATCAATCACTCACCGATCAGCAGTGCGACTGAAAAGCGCCGCACGAACAACAGCAAAACTGCTAAGTTTTTAGTTAAATAACTAAGCGCATGTGCGCTGCGTACCATGCGCATTTAGCAACAAATCGCAGCATAGCGAAAATCGGCAACGAGCGAACAACTCGGAATGACCACCACTGTGCTAGAAATTGCTCAGTGTGTATGGGAACACATCGATACGATAACCACTCTGCTTGATTGGAGCTTTTATCAGATCGGTACACACTATGTGTACCCAGCTAAAGACAGCTTGTTGATGAAAACTGCATTCTATGGGAGATGTAAGTATTGAGAGTAAGAAAAGATAAGGCCTGTTATTCATGCATAAAGTATTATGCACGGAACATACTGTACTTGTGACTCTAATCTCCCATCGAGAAGATATTTGTCAACAAATACATTTTAAATAAGCATAAGTGATCCAGCTAAAAATGAATTAGTAATGAATGATCATGAAATAATAAGCATTTTAAAATTAAAATGTGGACCAAGGCTGCACCATGACAACAATTAACATGTTTTCACCTACAGTCAAGAGGAGTGGAGTCTTGGCTGACCAAAGTAAATAGGAATAAAAAGGAATAATTACATTTATTTAAAATATAATCTGTTGAACCTTTATGTGTTGATAAGAAAGATTTTCAGTTGCTGCTTGTCTTATGTTGCTGCAATTCAACAATAACATTTTGCAAGAGCAGCTAAGTGATAAATAAGAGTGTGTATGAATATATGTACATGACTTGGCTTGCTATTTTAGAGCTTCATTCAGAGGTGGACACAAAGGCGTACGCAACAGCATCTACTGGTGTTTGTCCGTTACTACACACTCCTTCCATTGCATGCATACATCCATTGCGGCTCATGGAGAAGGTAAGTCCTGGCCATTGCCAAGCGGCGCTTCCGGGTTCCGCCCTGCGCCTAGCTATGTTACCGCAGGGTGGACTGGGAGCTGCAGAGCGCCTAGCAACCAGGATGCTAGACACAGGCAGCGTTCCCGGCTGCTGGGTAACCAGTCTGGCAGTGAATTGTGGACGTGCAGCAGTGCAGCTGCACATCCTTTCATTTATTATCTCATCTCTGATTCCTGGGGCTGATTGGAGCAGCCACATATATATTCCCTCCCTGGTCACTCCCATAACACTAGTGATAGTTCCTGCTCTTGTGAGAACCAGTCAGCTCGTGTGTGAACCTGTCAGCCTGTGAAATACCCATCATTCTGAGACCCTGCCTGGCTGATTTCCTGATCTGATCCAGCTAGCCTTGTATTCAGGTTTTGGTGTGGAGTTTCCACACAGGCACTGTCTTGCCTACATTTCTTTATTGTATCCACCTTGTCCATTGTTCCATTAATATTTAATTAAATTGATTATTACTTCCTGTGTATTGTTGCATTTACAAATCATTTGTATATACAGTCTTGTTGCTCATAACACCCTGTGCATTGTTGCATGTACATATTGATTGTGTTAAGAATATACTCCTCAGTCTGTGCCTTAGCATAGTAGCAAGGTTGTGTCCAGTGAATGTCTCACCGTACTGCATTTACCCCTGCCCAGCCTCCGACAGTCGCCTTGTCCATACGTAAAACCTGGGGGCATCTGAGTACGGGTTGGACCTAATTCACCCTGGAAAGGTGGCTGTTATAGGAGAAGCCTAGCATTGCAGGAGGCTAAAAGACTGCTGGGAAGTGGGTAATTGAGTGAGCGTCACAAGGCACTGCCTATAAACCTATGGAACAGCAAGGACTTAAGGTGCCCATACACCAAAAGATTTATCTTCCAATTTGGCTGGTTGGAACGAAAGTCTGGTAATGGATGAGAGCAAATGACATGGACATGACATGTATGGGAGCAAATGACAGTTGACCATTTCAAATGGTCAACTGTCATTTGATTCCATCCATTACCAGATTTTTGTTCCAACCAGCCAGATTGGAAGATAAATCTTTAGGTGTATGGGCACCTTTAGACATGCACTTTCAGAATCTGTACTCCTACTTATATTGATTGGTGTGTCATTAGATGCCACTGTCAGCCACACCATCAAAACTTGCCCCACCCTATGGTAGATGCACTTTCTCTGTCTGATTGTGGCCTCCTATTTCTTCGTATACGAAGCTACTTTTCCTGACTGGCCGTTGACTCTCAGATAACACTGACATATAACAGACAATCTTAGCTCATATTTCTAGCTACCACTCAGGAAAACCCAACACTTTTCCACAACTTTTCTGATACCGTGCATATGAAATGCAACAGTACCTTTGTGCGTACAAGTTTGTACAAGTACAAGTTTTTAAGCGATTCCTAACAAGAGTATATGCATATGTTTATAGGTCTGTATCAGCCGCATTTGCTCAAATGCTCTCTTATTCCTTATATTGGACCTATCCTTCCCTGCCCTCTTGTGAAGCTGGTTGAAGTATAAACTACTGTGAAGGTCCTTTTACAGGATTTAGTGTCCATGTCACTTTTTCTCTGTTTTGAAGTAAAAAATCACCCTACTTAAAACAATACATTTAGATTTGAATAATTCACTTACATAACATACATAAAAAAATTCTGCTTACTTTCTTAACCCACGGGTCTATTTGCTAAGCCGTGGAAGGATATAAACTGGATGAAGATAAAGTACCAGCCAATCAGCTCCTAGCTGTCATTTTTCAAACCCAGCCTGTGACATGGCAGTTAGACACTGATTGGCTGGTACTTTATCTCCGTCCACTTTTTTCTCCATCCAAAGCTCAGTAAATAGACACCCCCCCACTAGTGTGGAGTTCTCCTTAAACGCTTCAACAATCCAATCTGTGATCTTTCCTCTTTCTGTCTAATCTTCAGAGTGGATTTGTTAGGTCTGCAATCTGAAGTAGGTTTATACTAGAATACGGTTTTAATTCTGCATGACATTATTCTGTACCTCAATAGCTTGAAGTGGACTGCAGAATAGTAGATACAGATGTGTCCTCATACATCTAGCCTCCATGAGCCACGCAGCGCGAGATGCATAGCACGAGTGAGCCTGTGCAACTCTGCTAATGTCGGACATCTTTTTTTGCTGAAAACGCACCAGGAGACTGTACTGAATCATTTGATATGCAACACTTGCATATCTGTGTGCCAGATACTTCAGGATGATGGCGGGTGGGCTGCTGGCAGTCAAAATCCCAACAAGCGGGCAGAAGGCCGGCGCTGGAATCTAGACATGAATCACAATGCCAACGCCGGAATCTTGACAGCCAGCATCCCAATCATAAGTATGTCAGGGATTGTTAGGGTTAGGCCGCGAGGGGTGATTTAGGTTTAGGCACCACCGGGTAGGTTTAGGGATAGGCTACGGGGATGTAAGTTTAGGTTTAGGCACCACCAGGGAGGGTTAGGTTTAGCCTATGGGGTAGGGAGGGTTAGGGTTAGGCTGCAAGGAGGTGAAGTTAGGTTTGGGCACCACTGAGTTAGGGTTAGGCAGGGGGAGGGTTAGGCGACAGGGAGGGGGGGTTAGGGTTATGATGAGGGTAGGGGGGAGGTTAAGTATACTTATCGAACCCCTACCGGGATTCTCTCCATAGGGATGCCACTGATCACCGGCATCCCAAATGCCAGTCACGCGCACCACACACCTGTGTACAACTGTGGCATAATGTATAGCTACAGCTACAGTAGCTTTACTGATACATCACGTCTAAAATATTGCCCTGAAAAATTAAAATATGCCTTCTTCAATGATCAGCACCCTGCACCTATAGTGTAAAATAGGTAAGTCTCAGTGTTGGGGTAGTCAGAAGAGCTTTATTAGAAGTCGTACCTAAAACTTGTAATCCGGTCAGGAATCATGATGGACTGTGGGAGGGAGGGGGGTTAGGGTTAGGCACCACCACGGAGGGAGGGGAAGGGGGGGGGGGGGTTGGGGGGCAGAGGCTATTATTATTAATAACAACAGAAAAAGGTTACCATTATATAGTATGTGCAAGAGTGCTGGAAACAATTTAATAGATGGTACAGAACTTCCCTTAACATGTATAAATGTAAAAATGCCCTGCCGCAAAGTTGCAAGAAGTATAGCCATATTATAAAAAAATTTAGGGTGTAGTAAATGGCTAGAGGAGCATCAGGGATGCATGTACAGCCTGCTTTAGCACCCAAACTGTAATTGAGCCAGAAATTAAATAATTGGTGGGGCACTTGCAGGGGTACCATGGGTTGGTGATTTAGGACCAAGTAAAATTAATAATGGTTAATGTGATAGGTAAAACCAGAGCTGGTGGCTGCCAGTCATAAGATATGTGGATAAACAAATGCACAACCTGACCACTGCATAACTGAACCTAAGGATGACAGGTAAGCACAATTTACTTTGTTTAATATTTTTCTAAATTTCTCATTAAGAAACTTTAGACCTATGGGTGCTATGGAAACAATGCCTATTCTGTAGGCTACGGTGATTCAAGAAAGTTTGGGAGCCTCTGTAGTAAGGGAAAATTGTTCTTACCTGATATCCTTAGGTTCATTAACTTAGTTTTGAATGTAGTGGTCATCCGTTCATCCTCTTCACTTCTGATCGGTAGCAACTAGCTATGGTATGAGGCACACTTTGGGAGAAGGCAGAGGCACATATGTGAAGGGTGCTGAAGCACAGATTTTAAAGGGCAGAGATACAGATGTAAAAGGGTCAGTTAGGTAGACAGTTTAGGGGAAATGGACAGAGGCACACATGGGGAACATTTAACCACCTATGTGCACCTTACATTGCCTCCTTCTGTGCAGTGCACCGCACATTGCCTCCTTCTGTGCTGTGCACAGTACAGACTATGCCCAGCCAACAGGAGTAGGAGGCAGGAGAAAAGAGGAGAAGACCTGGGGGCGAGACAACTGCAGAGGTAGAGTATAAGGTAGGAAAGCTGATCCAGAGCGGGGTCTGAAAAGGAGACCTGCCTGAGAAAGTGCCTCCATTATAATTTGGCCATGAAAATGCCAATGACCCTGGCTGCGTACTGTTTTTTTCCTGCAGAAATTCAGAAGCAGGTCATGATCGGTGGCGTCATTGGCCCCTCCTGTCGACCCAGTACCCATATATGTGTACCATCTGTACCCCCTTGATGGCCCTGTTAGTAGGATAAACTGTTGGTAACCTGCAAGTGTATTAGGTACTGTAATACATAATTGTTCTATAGCTGGCTATTGATGACAAGTGCATAAGCGTTCCTGGCAAATAAATTAAAATGTTAATGGAAGTTAAGTGGTCAATGAGAAAAATAAAAATGAAATAATAAACTACTGTATGTTACATTTGTTTCTATGTTAAATATGTTTTGTATGATATACTTCTCAGATTGTATATTACTAATAAATGTGTATAGGAAAACAACAATAAGAATGAAAAAGAAGTACTTAATGATAGTATTTGAAAGAAAGAGAGAAACAAATGAACAATAAAATTAAATTTGAATTATGTAAAAATGGTTTAGCCACAATATAATGTAATTCTTTGATTGGCATATAGAAAAAAAAGACTAAAATGACCAAATAAAACAATAATAATTAAATAAACAGGTAAATCAATAGAGTAACAAATGGTGAATATAGAATAGGTAATAATGAAAAGAAAATGAAAATAATTAATAAATAAGAAGGCAAATAAATAAAGAAGTGGTGCAAACAATTGTGGCAGTTGGCTGTGTAAGTACAAACAGTATGATTCCAAGTGTATTTCACCATTCATTGAGTTATTTAATAAAAAACTAAGGTGCCTATTGATTTTTAGTAGAGCATACTAAATTTGCGGCATGTCCCTGGGCATTGGCACCATTCTCTCATTGGGGGTCATTCCGAGTTGATCGCAGCCAGCAACTTTTTGCTGCAGCTGCGATCAACTAGCCACACCTATGGGGGAGTGTATTTTAGCTTAGCAGGGCTGCGATCGCTTGTGCAGCCCTACTAAGCTAAAAAAAATTCACACAAAACAAGACCAGCCCTATACCTACTTACCCTGTGCGATGGATCCAGTGATGATGGGCTCGGCTTTGATGTCAATCCTCCACCCTCTTTTCTGCTGGACACGCCTGCGTTATACTCACCACTCCCCGAAAACGGCTCCAAACGCTCCGGATCCGCCCAGTCACGCCTCCTTCTTGTCAATCCTCTTAGCGGTCGGCTCTGCGACCGCTTCCTTTGCAAGTCGCGATGTAACCCGGTGACCCCTGTCGCCGGGCAATGTCGCGCACACGCACTGCGGCCGCCGCGCATGCGCATTCCGCACCCATTCGCACCGCAGCGATAAACCGCTGCGTGCGAACGGGTCGGAATGACCCCCCATTGTCTGGCCTAAATGAAATCAATGCACCATTTCTGTCATGCTGCAAGCGATGTGCACACATTTAGGTGGGGTTGTACTGGTATGTGCACACATTTAGGTGGGGTTGTACTGGTATGTGCACACATTTAGGTGGGGTTGTACCGGTATGTGCACACCAGGATAGTATGAGTGCCTGCAACCCTTGTGTTAAAAATAGTTACTCAGTAAGGATTGAAATGTAATCTCACAGGTTTACTTTTTATACATCTCACATCTCAGGGTAATACTCCATATGTTAGAATAAAAATAAGATTCACTGAGTGTGTGTTCTGTGACATATTTTATCATCTAGTAAAAACAAAGATTTTTATCATACTGTCTGTGTGTGATACATGTACTGTAGCAGTCCTTTTCTCCTCCCCATTGTCACGTGATTTTGCACTTCATTGTCTGATTTATTGTGGCCCGGCCCCTAAGTCTTTTACATAACTTTTTTTACCTTTATTAGTACTTTACTAGACAACTTATCTAAGGTTATTTTGTACTTTGTAAACTCTTCCCAGATCAGTCATTCTTCATTGGAGTTGTCCGGTTTCCTGTAGTCCTTAATAAGAAATATTTATGACTCTTGCACAAGGTCTGGTAAGTATAACTAATTTTAGCACCTCACATTACTGGCAGCTATAGGTGTGCAGTCGAAGGCCCCTCCCTAGCAAACTAAAAGTGTTTTATATAGACACACCTGTAGGAGTGAGACACCTTCATTCTTAGACTTGCACCCACCCGCACCTGACCCTCATTTATTTTAACTAGGGTACCTAGCATGACTGCACTTCTGTATATGGCACAATTCTAGGTAAGTCCAATTATTCTATACAATAAGTCAGTAATGGGGTGGCTCCTGGGGTGTGGGGCCTTCTGGACTGCCGTGGCCGGGTGACAACAGGGCATTGCAGCATTACATTTAATTTGGCACTTTCACCGTTTGTTTATTATACATGTTACACTTTTTTCACTTATATTAATTTACCCCATAACACCTTTTTTCTCACCTATCCCTTATCCTTCTCACTACACATAATTCCCTGTGATGCCCTGGGGTTGCTTGGCTGTGGTGGTTTGGGGGGTCCCATGCCCTAGGTTTGAGCCCCTATAGTGTTAGGTACTGCAGCAGAGTGGAATCCCTTGCTGCGGGGCTGCAGCTACATGCATTGATCAATACATAACCAAACTCCACTATTTATTATATGCTAAGCTGTGTGATATCAGTAATTCTAGAGATAGTGCACCTACAACACCCCCCTTTTTTCTGTAGAACTACAAGTCTCAGTAGGTAGCACCTCACATTACTGGCAGCTATAGGTGTGCAGTCAAATGCCCCTCCCCTAGTTTAATAGACAACATATCTAATTTATTTTGTACTTTGTAAACTCTTCCCAGATCATTCATTCTTTATTGGAGTTGTCTGGTTTCCTGTAGTCCTTAATAAGAAATATTTATGACTCTTGCACAAGATCTGGTAAGTATAACTAATTTTATGGGATAACACTCTGCCAAAGGCTTCTATTTATTCCAGAAAACACATGGCCAGCCGTGACATTATAACAAGCCATACAGAAGAATGGAGCCAAGCCTGCTCATGTTCTGGCTGATCAACCCCAGATGCTTAGCCAGATGGTTTGGGAGCTCCCAGTTTGTGACACTATTCAGTAGGAGTGAGTGATAAAAGCTTTTTAAATAGTCCCAAGAAAGTGGCAAACTTTATCTTGGATACAAAAGACCAGATACAGTGGTGCTTGAAAGTTTGTGTACCCTTCAGAAATTTCTATATTTGTGCTAAAATGTGGCCTAAAACTACCTCAGAGTAGATAAAGAGAACCAAATTAAACAAATGAGACAAATAATTAGACGTGCTAATTTTTTACTGAGGAAAATAATCCAATATCACATATCTGTGAGTGGTAAAAGTATGTGAACCTTCAAGCTAAGCAGATATTTTGAAGGTGACATTAGAGTCAAGTATTTTCAATCTATGGGATGACAATCAGGTGTGAGTGGACAACCTGTCTTTTTAAAAGAACAGGGATCTATCAAAGTCTGATGTTTACAACATGTGTGTGGAAGTGTATCATGCCACAAACAAAGGTAATTTCTGAAGACCTCAAAAGAAGAGTTGTTGATGCTCATCAGGCTGGAAAGGGTTACAAAACCATCTCTAAAGAGTTTGGACTCCACCAATCAACAGTCAGACAGATTGTGTACAAATGATACCCATGAGTGGTCGACCAACAAAGAGCAAGGCGTCTTATACTTCACAAGGTCACAAAGGAACCCAAGATAACCTCTAAGCAACTAAAGGTCTTTCTCATATTAGATAATGTTAATGTTCATGAGTCCACCATCAGGAGGACACTGATTGTTGGTTTGCATGGCAGAAAGCTGTAGTTTTAGGCCAAATTTAACCGAAAATAAAGAACATTCTGAAGGGTTCACAAAGTTTCAAGCACCACTGTAGGTAGTTTACAAAGTGTAGGTTTGGTGCCACCATGTGGCTAGATTCACACCAAAAGCGCATTGGTTTACAGAGCAAGATGAAAAAGTATCCCTTTCTTATGGAATATGTACCTATATTTATGTTAAATAGCTTTGAGCCCTGTTTCTCTTTTATTATCTTTCTCATTTGTGGGGAGTGACTAACTCCTTTTTACAGCTGCTTAGAAAACTAGCTCTGGTAGCGGCTGTTCTTCGATATCTCTTAATTGATTTATATATTTATGAGCATGATAATTATTACTGTTTTAGTACACATTCCTTTGCCCTTACTGTATTTCAAGCCCTTTGTTCTCCCTGAAATTGTAAAAACATGAGACTACCCTAAATAGTTGAACAAAGAAGACTGTATTTTTATTATCTTTTTGTAAGCATTCAAAATGTACTTATCATAGGTACTTACTGTACTTTATATACTGACTACACTATTAGACGACAGCATCTTATCTATTTGTTCTTCTGATTTTTAGCACCTGATGAAACAACAAAAGATACATTAGCCAACTGAATTTAATACAAACCATTGCTTTATTTTACAGCTATGAACATTCTTGGCACATATAACAATGTTTGAGTATAGTGCCATTACCACAGTTTTCTTAATGACCACCTCTTCATCCCTGGTACAGTACTAAAACCTGTATACCCTTCAACACTGGGAAACCAATGCACCTAGAGTCCTCCTGGTTACATTTGGAGGAAAGAGACCATTGTCTGGCTGAAATACCTAGGTGTACATACACCAAATGTTAAGAGGTTGAGGGATATATTTACTAAAGTGTGGGTTTATAGAAGGGGAGATGTTGACCATAGCAACCACTCAGATTCTACTTATCATTTATCTAGCACCTTCTAGAAGATAATATCCAGAATCTGATTGGTTGCTATGGGCAACATCTCCACTTCTATAAACCCGCACTTTAGTAAATACACCCCTTTGAGTGAAAAGTATTTTCTTGACTTAGCTTTATTTGCTTGAGAAATAATTGTCCAGTTGCTGCTAGATTTTTAAATCGTTACATTTGCTACTAAATTGAATCCACAAAGCTCATTCACAAATTGCCTAATTGGCAGCAGTACCATTGAGGACCTTTGTGACCTTCTTTTCCTGTAGACACTAAAAAAATAATAACAGACTATTAGAATAAAGCATTTTAATTATCATAGAAAGTTCCCTACTCTCAATTTATACTGCTAACTTTCTGTGGGGTCATTATAGCAGCCTCCATTCTGCAAAATTTGATATTGCTGAACTGATGTAGGTCAGTTTAAAACATAATTTATTATTGAGTGAAAAGTTTGTACAAGATACAATCATTAACTGATTTGTAAAACAGTGGCAAGGGCTACATATTTAATTACTGCCAGAAATATTTACTAACTATAGTCTCTAATCCCATGATACTCATTATAAACACATATCTCCATTTAGGGAGCATCATAGCAATATGAGAAAATAGGATGTTAACCAAGTGGCCCATTTATTCTTTATTGACATGTAAATGAAAACAAAATTGCACTGGATTTTCATGTTGGAAAATTTAGTTTCATAGGGGATGAGTATGGATAGGAACCTGCCTGCATTCCTATAACCCCATATGTTAATTAAGTATATTTTATGCTTTAACCTCAACTAACTCCCGTTCTACAGTAAATGTAACTTTAAAGGTAATACGTGTGCTTACTGTTGTGTGAGTTTGACTGAGAAGTTCTAGACTGATTAAAATAAATGTATTTTTTTTTTATTCATCTTAAACTAGTATCATGATTACCCTAACAAATGGCCACCCTTCATAGTGAATTTGAATGCGGAAATAAAGCTGCTTTTCTTCACTGCAGTTTGATGCAACAATACCATGTTTTCACATGATTTCTTTTGTTCTAATTCTGTTGCCCAAGTAACCAGTAGTTGAGTATCTACATTGTCATTGTATGCTTCATAGATGATTGTGCAGTAGATATATGGTATCAAGTGGGTTATAATTAAAATGTTATTATTTACATTTACAGTGAGTCCTTGATAAAAGGATCATTCCACAAAACTTAATTTGAGGTCATTTTATTTACCTTCACCCCTGAATATGCTGCTCGTCTGACACAGCGCGTTATATGGTATGCAGTTGGACCTTGCATTTATGTGTGTGTGTGTGTGTGTGTGTGTGTGTGTGTGTGTGTGTATATGTATATATATATATATATATATATATATATATATATATATACATACACAGTATATTGTTCCCCACATTCAATCTGTCTCAAAATCATGTTACATAAATCTAAGAAACATATCCAAAATACAAACACATCTTACAAAAGACACAGCAAAAACTCTAATCCATGCTCCCATTATCTCCCGCATTGATTATTGTAATAGTCTCCCGGATGGTCTTCCTAAACATAGGCTCTCACCACTATAATCCATTCTGAATGCAGCTGCGAGCCTAATCTTCTTTGCTAGACGATCACCATCTGCAGATCCGCTCTGTCAGTCCCTCCATTGGTTACCGGTATTCTACTGAATTAAATATAAAATACATTTACTTACATACAAGGCTATTAACCAAACTGCACCATCATACATCTCTTCACTCATCTCAAAATATCTCCCTACCCGACCTCTCCGCTCTGCACAAGATCTACGTCTCTCATCCATACGCATTACTTGTTCAAACTCAAAATTACAGGACTTTATCCGGGCTTCACCCACTCTGTGGAATGCCCTCCCACGCACAATAAGACTCACCCCTAGTCTCCAAACCTTTAAACGTTTCCGGAAAACTCACTTCTTCAGACAAGCCTATCAAATTCCAGACCCACCCACATAACCTTCAGTGCTTCCCAACCTAATTACATCCTCTCTTTACAGTACACATAACTTCACATATCTTGTCTTTCTTTACTCTCACAACCTCCTGACCCTTGGCCAACATTGCTGGGTAACATAGTAACATAGTTTCTGAGGTTAAAAAAAGACAATTTGTCCATTGAGTTCAACCTATTTGTGGTATCAAATGCTGTATTGTTATGAGGACTAATTCTAACTTGCACTAAAGTCGGACGTTATGTTTATTACTCTTTTTTATAACTGTAGCGTGTGATCTATGCACCATAACCCTGTATATCCTTATCCATTAGGAATGTATCCAGCTCATTCTTAAAAATGTTGACCGAGTCTGCCATTACTACTCTCTCAGGCAGGGAATTCCAAACTTGTATTGTCCTTACTGTGAAAACCTTTTCGCCTTAGTGTGTGGAACCTCCTTTCCTCTAACCTAAGCGGGTGTCCACGTATTCTGTGTGTCGATCTTACTAAAAACAGATCCTCTGCTAGCTCTGTGTATTGTCCCCTTATATATTTATAAATGTTAATCATGTCCCCTCTTAATCTCCTCTTTTCCAGTGTAAACATGCCTAGCTTTGCAAGTCTTTCCTGGTATTCCAGCGTCTCCATTCCTCTGATTAGTTTAGTTACTCGCCTCTGAACCTTTTCTAGCTCCAGGATATCCTTTTTGTAGTATTACTATTATTATTACATTTTATTTATAAGGCGCCACATGTGTTTCACAGCGCCGTACAAAGGACAGTACAGGGAGACAAAACATAGCATTACAGTAAATAAATAACAGAAATAGTGTACAGGTAACAGAGCACCACACCTTCTCAAGACATAATACAGCTAAGATGTAAGTATTGAGGGATTGATCATCGTACTACTAGAGGCTGGTGGCCATAGATGGAGATGAGCCTTTACTTGCAGGGTAAAGATGGTCTTTGAGTAGGGGAGAGCTACGAGTGAAATGTGTTGAGACGAGGGCTTAGATAACAAGAGGAAAGAGGGCCCTGCTCTGAAGAGCTAACAATCTAGTGGGAAGGGGCGACAGACAGATGACAAGAGGTGCAGGCAAGCGGGAGTTAGCCTGATGGCAGTATGCCAGCAAAGCTGAGATGTTCACGGCATGAGGAAGGGGGCTGAAGGTGCGGCTTCAGGACTGGGTTATGCATCGAGAGGGTATGCTTTGATGAATAGGTGGGTTTTTAGCGCCCGTTTGAAGCTTTGCAAGGTCGGGGAGAGTCTAATGGAGCGGGGGAGTGCTTTCCACTGAAGGGGAGCAGCACGGGCATAGTCTTGAACACGAGCATGGGAAGCAGTGACCAGGGCGGTGGTGAGGCGACGGTCATTGGTCGACCGTAGGGGGCAGGAGGGAGTATGAATGGAGAGGAGGTTGGAGATGTAGGGAGCAGTGGAATTAGAGATGGCCTTGTATGTGAGGGTGAGGATTCTGTAGGGGAATGGGAGCCAGTGTAAATTTTGTCAAAAGGTAGTGGCAGATGTGGTGCAGTGGGAAAGGAAGATAAGCCTAGCTGCAGAGTTTAGGACAGATTGGAGGGGAGCAAGATGGGAGCAAGCAAGGCCAGTGAGGAGAACATTGCAGTAGTCAAGTTGTGAGATGACCAGTGAGTGGATGATGAGTTTAGTTGCACTCTGGGAGAGATATGACCTGATACAAGCAATGTTGCATAGCTGGAAATGACAGGATTGTGCCAGAGCTTGGATGTGGGGTGCAAAGGAGAGGGAGGAGTGTAGAGTGACACCCAAGCAGCGGAGTTGGGGAACGGAGGAGATGGTGGTGTTGTCAACAATGATAGAGATATTGGTCGGGGGTGTTGCTCTGGATGGGGGGAAGATAATGAGTTCAGTTTTGTCCATGTTGAGCTTCAGAGAGCGCTCAGACATCCAGGAGGAGATTGCGGAGAGGCAGCTGGAAACCTGGGAGAGGACAGAGGAGGACAGATCAGGAGAGGAGAGGTAGAGTTGTGTGTCATCAGCATAAAGGTGGTAATGAAGGCCAAAGGAGTTAATGAGTGAACCCAGGGAAGAGGTGTACAGGGAGAACTGAAGGGGTCCAAGTACAGAACCCTGAGGGACACCAACAGGAAGGATGGAAGGGTGTGAGGTGGTGCTGGAGGCAGACACAGAGAAGGAGCGGTTAGTGAGGTAAGAAGAAAACCAGTCAAGGACAGTGCTAGAGAGGCCAGCGTTTTGGAGTGTGCGCAGGAGGAGAGGATGATCTACGGTGTCAAAGGCAGCAGAGAGGTCCAGAAGGATGAGCAGAGAGAAGTGGCCCTTGGATTTGGCCGAAAGCAGGTCATTGGTGACTTTCACCAGGGCAGTCTCAGTTGAGTGGAGTGGGCGAAAGCCAGATTGTAGTGGATCGAGGATGGAGTTGTCAGAGAGGTGGCTTGTGAGACGGCTGTAGACCAGTCGTTCAAGTAATTTGGAGGTGAAAGGGAGAAGAGAGATGTGGCGGTAGTTAGTGGGTGATAAGGGGTCGAGGTTGGGTTTTTTGAGAATAGGTGAGACCAGAGCATGTTTGAATGGCGAGGGGAAGATGCCGGTAGAGAGGAACAGGTTAAAGAGGTGAGCAAGGTGGGAGCAGGCAGTGGGGGAGAGGGAGCGGAGAATACGGGAGGGAAGGGGGTCCAGGGGGCAGGTGGAGGGGGGGGGGATAAGATGAGGGAGTGAATTTCCTTTTCAGAAGTGGGACGGAAGGAGGACAGGTTGGGATAGATAGAGGGGAGGGATAGAGGGGGCAGGGGGGTAGCAGAGGGGTGACGGCGGGAGATGTCGTGTTGGATGTCCTCAATTTTGGAGATGAAGAAGGAGGCAAAGTCAGTGGCAGTGAGGGAAGGTGGGAGGGGAGGAGGAGGGGGCGAAGGAGAGTGTTGAAAGTTTCAAAGAGACGGTGTGGTCAGGAGGACTGAGAAGAGATGAGTGCTTGGAAAAAGGATTGCTTGACGAGGGAAAGAGCAGAGCTGTAGGAGGAGAGAATAAACTTTAAATGGAGGAAGTCCGGCAGAGAGTGAGATTTCCTCCAGGAGCGTTCAGCGGAGCGTGAGCATTTTTGTAAGAAACGTGTTAGTTTGGTGTGCCAGGGTTGGGGTTTGGAGCGGCGGAGGGGGATAGAGGAGAGGGGGCCACAGAGTCGAGAGCAGCGGTTAGGGAGGAGTTATAGAAGGAGGCTGCCTGGTTGGGACAAGTCATAGTGGAAAGAGGAGAGAGGAAAGTCTCGAAGGAGGACATGAAAGTGGGGTTGAGAGACCCGAGATTGCGTCTGGTGGTGGTGGGTCTGGGCATGGAGAGGAGGAAGGAGGATGAGAGGGTGAAAGAAAGCAGATGGTAGTCAGAGAGAGGGAAGGAAGAGTTGGAGAAATCGGAGAGATCACATCGGTGGGTGAAGACAAGGTCGAGGGAGTGAGTAGGGGTGGAGGTCCATTGAGAAAGTCCAAAGGAGGTGGAAAGGGCGAGAAGATTAGTGGAAGCAGCATTAGTGATGTCAATAGGGATGTTAAAGTCACCGAGGATGACAGAGGGGAGGTCGGAGGAGAGAAAGTGGGGAAGCCAAGCAGCAAAGTTGTCGAGGAAAGGTGAACAGTGGCCAGGGGGGCGGTAGATCACTGCCACAAGGCGGTGAATGGGGTAGAAGAGGCGGATAGTGTGGACTTCGAAGGTGGAAAAGGTGAGGGAGGGCTCAGGTGGGATGACACGAAAGGTGCAGTTAGGGGAGAGAAGGATGCCCACGCCTCCACCCTGGCGGCCATCAGGTCTGACCGTGTGGGTGAAGGAGAGGCCTCCATAGGAGAGGGCTGCAGGAAAGGTGGTGTCAGAGGAGGAGAGCCAGGTTTCAGTGATGGCGAGAAGGTGAAAAGAGTGGGAGATGAAGAGGTCGTGGATAGTTGACAGCTAAATTGGGGCAGCCCAAAATTGTGCACAGTATTCAAGATGTGGCCTCACTAGGGATTTATATAATGGGAATATAACACTCTCATCCCTTCCATCAATTCCTCTCTTAATGCATGCTAATACCTTGTTTGCCTTCTTTGCTGCAATCCTACTTTGGGTAGTGCAGCTCAGTTTGCTATCTATATGAACACCTAGGTCTTTTTTTCCAGTACAGAATCCCCTAAATTCACACCATTTACTGAGTATGTGTTATTTTTGTTCTTGCTGCCAAAGTGCATTACCTTGCACTTATCTGTATTGAAACTCATTCTCCATTTTGCTGCCCATGATTCCAGTTTAGCTAAATCGCTCTGGAGAGACTCAGCATCACCCTCCGAATTTATAACCTTACACAGTTTGGTATCATCTTTTTGGTATCAACCTTACACAGTTTGGTATTGTTAGGCGCCGAGGGTCCGCCCGTCAGTGCGGCCCGGCGCCTAGCAACTAGGGACGCCGCAGGCAGACAGCCGCCGGCTCCCTAGCAACGCTAGACGCCGGGCGCACGGAGCCGTTCAGACCCTAGCAACGGGGACGCCACGGTCAGACCGCGTTCCCCGTTGCTGGGTCTTAATTAATCAGTGCTTGTGTATTCTGGCCGTGCAGCATGCAGCTGCACGGCATCATTATGTGATTACCCTGTCTGGATCATGATTGGAGGGCTCCCAAATTTAAGCACTCTCAGGACTTCTCACAGACGCCGGTGATAGCTTCCTGTTTGCTGTGTCAGTTACAGAGAGTTTCCAGTCCTGCTCAACCCGGTTGTTCCTGTCCTCAGTGATCCTGTACTCGGAATTTGTCATCTATTCCTGGAGTCCGACCGAGCACCTTTAACATCCTGTGGTGTTCGTGAGTCGCGGCGTAGCCGTGTGTTGCGGCTTGACCGCTACTATTTATTATTTAGTTTATTGTGTTCTGGAGCTTTTGCGGAGGATTCCGCTCCCACAAATCCACTCTGGTATCCAGCGGTGCTGGATAGGAGTAACGGATCAGTGGATCTTTGGTTGTCCTTTTCCCTGGCGGTTTGTCCGCACATACTTTTGGTTTAAGTTAGATAGCTTGTAACCCCTGGCCTGGTTGCTTAGTCAGAGGGCCCCTTGTTATCACCCTGTCTCGGATTTCCCTTTGTCTCCCATTAAGACCTGAGGGGGCATCGGGGTTGGGCAGACATAATCCGCCCTTCGAACGCGGCTGCCATGGGCTCAAGCAACCATAGTCTCGCAGGGGATTTCTGATAACACGGGCGAGACAACGGAGTTAGGGCGCCAGGGGTTACTAGGCTTTCCTGCTCCCGTACCAGCATATCCTTCCAGTACTCAGACCTCTGCCATAAAGATCTCCTCTGGTCTGGAGTACGGGAATCATAACATTATCACCGGCCAAACTAAAATTTAAAATTAAACAGGAGTTAATTTTTTCCCTTATTCTGTTGGGAGATTTGTCAGCCTCATGAATCCCTCCGGTGTTGGGCCAAATCCTGGCCAGCTTTTAGTTAGCCAGATTCAAGAGCTTACTCAGATGGTTCAAGATCTGTCCCTTCGGGTGAGGTCACAGGAAGATCTGTTACGGACTTCCCCGAGGGTCATTCCTGAACCAAAAATGCATCTGCCTGACCGTTTTTCTGGGGATAGAAAGCAGTTTTTTAATTTTAAAGAGTCTTGTAAACTGTATTTTCGTTTAAGACCAGTCTCCTCAGGTACGGAATCTCAGCGGGTAGGAATTATTATTTCTTTGCTACAGGGGGATCCTCAGACCTGGGCTTTTGGCTTAAAGACAGACGATCCGGCTTTATTGTCTGTAGACGCCTTTCTGGGGTCTTTAGGGCTATTGTATGACGACCCTGATAGAGAGGCATCCGCCGAGAGTCAGTTGCGTGCTCTCAGACAGGGTAGGAATCCCGCAGAGATTTATTGTACGGAGTTTCGCCGTTGGTCGAACGACTGTGGATGGAATGACCCAGCCCTGCGCAGTCAGTTTCGCCTCGGCTTATCCGAGTCTATAAAAGACAGTCTCCTTCAGTATCCCGCTCCTGAGACTCTCGATAAACTCATGGAGCTCTCTATTAAGATTGATCGACGTCTCAGAGAGCGGAGGGCTGAAAAAGGAGCATCTGTCGGGTCTTCTCCTTGTGTTTTTTCCATTCCTGTGGACATAGAGGAGCCCATGCAGATAGGCCTCTCCAAACTGTCTCCTGAAGAAAGAACCAGAAGGCAAAATTCTGGTCTTTGTTTATACTGTGGGGGTAAGGGACATTTTGCCCGTAGTTGTCCGAACAAGTCGGGAAACGCCTCGACCAAGTGAGTTGTGAGGGGGTTCACTTTGGTCTGCAGCTTATCTCCTCAAATAATTCACTGTTGGTTCCAGCTAAAGTTTCCTTTGGCAGCCTCTGTTCCTCGGTCTCGGCTTTTGTGGACAGTGGAGCTGCAGGGAACTTTATGGATTTAACATGGGCTAAGGCCTTAGGTATTCCTCAATTAGCCTTGGGTAGGTGTATCACCATGCATGGTTTAGATGGGAGTCCCTTGTCCAATGGGGTTATTTCTCTCTGTACACCTCCTGTTCTACTTTCGGTAGGAGCTCTGCATTCTGAAAAGATTGAGTTTTTCCTTACCCATTGCCCAGCAGTTCCTGTGGTTCTGGGTCACCCTTGGCTGGCCTTTCATAATCCCATCATTGATTGGCAGTCGGGGGAGATCTTACAATGGGGTACCATCTGTAATAAGGAATGTATTACGCTTCCCATCAGAATAGCTGCTGTCATTCCCGCACCCATTCCTGTGGAATACCAGGATTTTGTTGATGTATTTTCCAAGGGCAATGCGGATATTCTGCCTCCCCATAGGCCTTATGATTGTGCTATCGAGTTAATTCCTGGTGCCACTTTGCCTAAGGGAAGGTTATATGCATTGTCCGGACCTGAAACTGTGGCCATGAATGAGTATGTTAAAGAAAGCCTAGGGAAAGGATTTATCAGGCCATCTAAATCCCCTTTAAGTGCAGGCTTCTTCTTCGTGGAGAAGAAGGATGGATCACTCAGACCTTGCATTGACTTTAGAGCCTTGAATAAAATCTCAGTAAAGAATACTTACCCTTTGCCGCTGATTTCTGTCCTCTTTGATCAGCTACGTTCGGCTGTGATTTTTTCTAAGATTGACCTGAGAGGAGCATATAACCTCATCAGAATCAAGTCAGGGGATGAGTGGAAAACGGCATTCAGTACTCAATCAGGCCACTATGAGTATCTGGTTATGCCATTCGGACTGTCCAACGCTCCGGCAGTTTTCCAGGATCTCATTAACGATGTGCTCCGTGAATTTCTTGGAAGATTCGTTGTAGTCTATTTAGACGATATTTTGATATATTCTGACTCTATTGAACAACATGTTACCCAGGTGCGTCAGGTTCTAAAAAAATTACGTGAAAATCACCTATATGCCAAGCTGGAGAAGTGTGAATTTCATGTCACGGAGGTATCCTTTTTAGGGTACATTATTTCCCCTCGGGGATTCTGTATGGAACCAAAGAAGCTCCAAGCCATCCTTAGTTGGGCGCAACCCACCAATTTAAAAGCAATTCAGCGCTTTTTAGGGTTTGCGAATTACTATAGAAGATTTATTCACTCTTTCTCTGACCTAGTTGCTCCCATTGTGGCACTGACTAAAAAGGGAGCAGATCCTACCAACTGGTCACGTGAAGCGGAGTTATCTTTTCAGGCCTTGAAACAAGCCTTTGTCTCAGCCCCGGTCCTCAGACATCCCAACCCAGAATTGCCTTTCATTGTTGAGGTTGATGCCTCGGAGGTTGGAGTAGGGGCTATCCTATCTCAGAAGGATCCGGATTCCCTGGAATTACATCCTTGTGCCTTTATGTCCAGGAAATTCTCATCTGCTGAATCCAACTACGATGTTGGTAACCGGGAATTACTGGCTATTAAATGGGCTTTTGAGGAGTGGAGGCATTGGCTTGAAGGAGCCACTCATACCATTTCAGTTTTGACTGATCACAAAAATCTTCAATACATTGAATCAGCTAAACGGCTGAATGCCCGGCAAGCTCGTTGGGCTTTATTTTTTACTCGTTTCAAGTTCATTATCACCTTCAGGCCAGGTTCCAAGAATACCAAGGCAGATGCCCTGTCACGCAGTTTTCTTCCAGTTCAAGACAACAGTCCTGTTACTCCCATACTTCCGTCTTCAGTCATTCGGGCAGGTCTCACACAAGATTTATTTACCCAGTTAAAGCAGCTTCAACATCAAGCTCCTGGAAATACTCCTGCTGGTCGTCTTTTTGTCCCCGAGTTTTTGAGAGCAACGGTTTTGACGGAGTTTCATGATAGCAAGGTTGCCGGGCATCCGGGGATCGCTAAAACTTTTGAATTAGTTTCCCGCTCGGTATGGTGGCCTGGTCTTTCCAAAGACATTAAGGAGTTTGTTTTTTCTTGTCAGGTCTGTGCACAGCATAAGGTTCCCCGTTCCTTGCCTATCGGTCAACTTATGCCCTTGAATGTTCCTCTTAGGCCATGGTCTCATATTTCCATGGATTTTGTGGTGGACCTCCCTCTGTCAGCCGGATGCCGAGTCATATGGGTGGTAGTGGACCGTTTTAGCAAAATGGCCCATTTCATTGCTCTTCCCCGATTGCCATCTGCCCAGGGATTGGCAGTCTTGTTCCTCCGCCATGTTTTCAGACTCCATGGGTTACCCACTGATATTGTTTCTGATCGGGGTCCACAATTCATTGCACAATTTTGGAAGTCTTTTTGTGCCTCATTAAAGATGAAATTATCTTTAACGTCTGGCTACCATCCCCAATCCAACGGGCAGACTGAGCGAGTTAATCAATCATTAAAACAATATTTGCGTTTGTACTCGGCCAAACTCCAAAATGACTGGTCTGAGTTTCTTCCGTTTGCAGAGTTTGCTTACAACAATGCCTGTCATTCCTCCACCAATGTATCTCCATTTTTTACAGTTTTTGGTTTTCACCCCAGAGCTAATTCCTTTTTTCAACATTCCTCTGTCTCCTCACTGACCTTGACCTCTCATCTCAGACTCATTTGGAGAAAAGTGCACCTGGCTCTCAGAAAAGCGGCATTTCGGGAGAAAAAATTTTCTGACAGGCTCCGGCGGCCGTGCACTTTTAAAGTTGGAGATAGGGTATGGTTGTCGACTCGCAACATTAAACTTCGACAAACCTCAGCCAGATTGGGTCCTAAATTTATTGGACCATTTCATATTATCAAAAAAGTCAATCCAGTGGCTTTCCGGTTACGTTTACCAAAAACTTTACGGATCGGAAATACCTTCCATTGCTCCTTGTTAAAACCATATGTTTCGTCCAGTAGATTTCCTCGCAAGATCTCTCAGGGGAAATCACCAATAGATGTACAGGGTCAGCAGGAGTTCTTAGTGGAGAAGGTTCTCGATTCCAAGTTGTCCCGGGGTCGGCTTTATTTTTTGGTACATTGGAGAGGTTATGGTCCAGAAGAAAGGTCTTGGGTCCTGGATGAGGATCTCCATGCCCCGAGGCTCAAAAGGGCATTTTTTCGAGAATTTCCTCAGAAACCTGGCCTTAGGGGTTCCTTGACCCCTCCTCAAGGGGGGGGGTACTGTTAGGCGCCGAGGGTCCGCCCGTCAGTGCGGCCCGGCGCCTAGCAACTAGGGACGCCGCAGGCAGACAGCCGCCGGCTCCCTAGCAACGCTAGATGCCGGGCGCACGGAGCCGTTCAGACCCTAGCAACGGGGACGCCACGGTCAGACCGCGTTCCCCGTTGCTGGGTCTTAATTAATCAGTGCTTGTGTATTCTGGCCGTGCAGCATGCAGCTGCACGGCATCATTATGTGATTACCCTGTCTGGATCATGATTGGAGGGCTCCCAAATTTAAGCACTCTCAGGACTTCTCACAGACGCCGGTGATAGCTTCCTGTTTGCTGTGTCAGTTACAGAGAGTTTCCAGTCCTGCTCAACCCGGTTGTTCCTGTCCTCAGTGATCCTGTACTCGGAATTTGTCATCTATTCCTGGAGTCCGACCGAGCACCTTTAACATCCTGTGGTGTTCGTGAGTCGCGGCGTAGCCGTGTGTTGCGGCTTGACCGCTACTATTTATTATTTAGTTTATTGTGTTCTGGAGCTTTTACGGAGGATTCCGCTCCCACAAATCCACTCTGGTATCCAGCGGTGCTGGATAGGAGTAACGGATCAGTGGATCTTTGGTTGTCCTTTTCCCTGGCGGTTTGTCCGCACATACTTTTGGTTTAAGTTAGATAGCTTGTAACCCCTGGCCTGGTTGCTTAGTCAGAGGGCCCCTTGTTATCACCCTGTCTCTGATTTCCCTTTGTCTCCCATTAAGACCTGAGGGGGCATCGGGGTTGGGCAGACATAATCCGCCCTTCGAATGCGGCTGCCATGGGCTCAAGCAACCATAGTCTCGCAGGGGATTTCTGATAACACGGGCGAGACAACGGAGTTAGGGCGCCAGGGGTTACTAGGCTTTCCTGCTCCCGTACCAGCATATCCTTCCAGTACTCAGACCTCTGCCATAAAGATCTCCTCTGGTCTGGAGTACGGGAATCATAACAGGTATTACAGTTTGGTGATCATATCATACAACCCATTAAGAACCTACAGTAGCAATATTGTGGACCATTATGCAATACAGATGGAGCCGCGCTCATCTGAGGTGACTCCATCGCAAATGAGCACTCCCGGCATGACTAGGCGATCCGTCTGCCTAGTCTGGATAAAAGCCATGCATCATTTATGACTAATCTGTGACTACTGATTCCTTTGCGATAAAAGTACTAACATAGTGCCTGGTACATTGTATGTGACTAAGATGAAAAAAGATGCTGTGGCAGTGGGTCTAAGTCACCCCAGATGTCTCACCCCATACGGTGCAGAAAAACTAGATGAATTAGGACACATCTGTACTTATGACTATAAAAAAACTAAAAGGGGTTGGCAGTGCCGTAACTAGACATTTTAGCGCTGTGTGCAAGAATCGGCATCGGCGCCCCCACCCCCTCACATAAAATAGGGGCAGTGCGCGCCTATGGCGCACAACAAAAATATAGGGGTGTTGCTTCATGGGGAAGGGGTATGGCCACAAAATAATACCAATTCATATTACGGTGCACAGTAGTCTCCATTATTCAAATTACGCCACACAGTAGTGCCACTACACCAGGTAGAGCCCCTTTTTACACATTACAGCAGACAGCGTCCCCTTATTACACATTACAGCTGACAGTCCCCTTTCTACACATTATGGCAGACAGCGTCCCTCTCTTTACACATTACGGCAGACAGCGTCCCCTTTTTACACATTACGGAAGACAGTGTCCCCCTTATTACACATTACGTCAGACAGCATCCCCTTATTACACATTACGGCAGACAGCGTCCCTTTTTTACACATTACGGCAGACAGCGTCCCCTTATTACACATTACGGCAGATAGCGTCCCCTTTTTACACATTACGGCAGACAGAGTCCCCTTATTACACATTACGGCAGACAGCGTCCCCTTTTTTATACATTACAGCAGACAGCATCCCTTTTTTACACATTACGGCAGACAGCATCCCCTAATTACACATTACGGCAGACAGTGTCCCTTTTTTATACATTACAGCAGACAGCATCCCCTTATTACACATTACGGCAGATAGCGTCCCCTTTTTACACATTACGGCAGACAGAGTCCCCTTATTACACATTACGGCAGACAGAGTCCCCTTATTACACATTACAACAGATAGAATAGACAGACAGACAGAAATAATAGATGATACTTACTCTCTCCCCGCTGGCTCAGGCAGTCAGGCTCCTCGGTGCAGCTGCTGGCAGATCCCGGGCAGGGGAGAAGGAGGAGGAGTGAGGGGGATTCGGGAGCCGTAACAGTGCACTGTAATTGGTGACTGCACCGCTGCAGCTGTGCCTCTCCTTCCACATAGGCTGGCTGCCGCCGCTGGGATGTGCTTCCCTCATCCCAGCATTCACAGCGGCAGCGGCCAGCCAATGTGGAATGAGAGGGACAGCTGCATCAGCGCTGCCATCAATTACAGTGCACTGCTGTGGCTCCCAAGTCCCCCTCACTCCTCCTCATTCTCCCCTGCTCCCGCAGCTGCTGCTCCTCACCTGGCACACAAAGGCGGCTTGTAATGAGTCAGTTTGACTCATTACAATGCGGCCAGTTGCGCCCTCAGGGCGACTGCGCTGTGTGCCAGGCACACTTGGCACACGCGTAGTTACGGCCCTGGGGTTTGGCACACAGTCATTATCTAAAGAGTTTTTGATAATTTAGTATTGTTAATAGTGAGTACATATGATAGATGGCTGAAATGAGAGTTAGTTCCTATAGTAACTAGTACACTAAGTCTGTTGGTATGCAAAAAATAAATTTGCTATCCATGATATGACATCTAAGTTGCGCCACGCGTCTCTCAAAATATGGCACAATAACACTTTGGGTGAATGAGAACACATCTGTAGTGGAACATAAAGTACACATTGGCCCTCATTCCGAGTTGTTCGCTCGGAGATTTTCATCGCATCGCAGTGAGAATTCTCTTAGTGCGCATGCGCAATGTTCGCACTGCGACTGCGCCAAGTAACTTTACTATGATGAAAGTAAGTTTACTCACGGCATTTTCATCGCTCCGACGTTCGCATTGTGATTGACAGGAAATGGGTGTTACTGGGCGGATGCACGGCGTTTTAGGGGCGTGTGGCTGGAAACGCTACCGTTTCCGGAAAAAACGCAGGAGTGGCCGGAGAAACGGTGGGAGTGCCTGGGCGAACGCTGGGTGTGTTTATGACGTCAGCCAGGAACGAAAAGCACTGAACTGATCGCACAGGCAGAGTAAGTCTGAAGCTACTCAGAAACTGCTAACTCGTTTGTAATCGCAATATTGCGCGTACGTCGGTCGCAATTTTAAGAAGCTAAGATTCACTCCCAGTAGGCGGCGGCTTAGCGTGTGTAACTCTGCTACATTCGCCTTGCGAGCGAACAACTCGGAATGAGGGCCATTGTTTTAATAACTTTTTCTTAATTCTTTTCACTTATCTTTATTTTATTTTGATGCTTTAATTAATCATATTGAGTACCCTAGTCTTTAATATAATACAATTAAGTTACCTATTACATTACCTAATTTGTAATGCTCACTTGTGCATCCCTAAAAGAACACATGATATCCCTTTTTCCCTTGATGTCATTGAAATACTTGTTCTAATAGAGAAACAATATTGAAATGAATGCTTCATACTTCCAGCGTGTTTGAAACATGTGCAGCCCGATTGCCGCTTCATGCGCATTCTGCTTGTCAGATTTGTAACTAGAAGCAAAGTAATAATTGCCAGGACGAGTTATTTTTATTTTCAGTATGCAAATTTATATAATATTATCTGATCACAACCTCATTAAAAATACACATTATGATAATGTGCCCGTAAAGCTTTTTCAAACTACACATATAAATCATAAAATGAAATAGATTGAGGTCCATTTCTGGCAATACCTGGGAATTAGGCATACAATCCAACTATTATAAATTAGATGTTTGTAAGCAGAGGCGTAACTAGGGTTCATGGTGCCCAGGGCAAAGTTTCCTTTGGAGCTTCCCCCCACCCCCCCAAACAAAAGGAAATAGAAGGTGTTCTGTGTGCGCCAAAAACGCTTGTGGTCCTGAAAAGGGGGTGTGGTTTCATGCTCCTGTTTCCTCACTCTGGGAAGCATGCCCAGCAGAAAGTGAATTCACTACTGCAGTGTACTGCTGCTCCTTTCCTCTCCCACAGCCACTTCCAGAATGCAATGCGCAACAACATCAGCATTCTGGGAGACTCGGAGGTATTGAGAACAGCAGCACTGTTTGAGAATATGGTGGCGCCAGAGTTTTTATGTAATGCCACACAGAGCCAATTCACGTTATGCTATATAGTAGTACTCCTTATATACATTATGCCACACTGTAGTAGTGCCCTTTAACATACACTATAGGGGGTAATTCTGAGTTGATCACAGCAGCAAGTTTTTAGCAATTGGGCAAAACCATGTGCACTGCAGGGGGGGGGGGGGGGCAGATATAACATGTGCAGAGAGAGTTAGATTTGGGTGGGTTATTTTGTTTCTGTGCAGGGTAAATACTGGCTGCTTTATTCTTGCACTGCAATCTAGATTCCAGTTTGAACATACCCAACCCAAATCTAACTCTCTCTCTGCACATGTTATATCTGCCCCTCCTGCAGTGCACATGGTTTTGCCCAACTGCTAACAAAATTGCTGCTGCGATCAACTCGGAATGACCACCGTAGTACACAGTAATGCACCTTACACATTATTTCACACACAGTGATGCCTCTTATAACACGTTATGCCACACTGTAATGCCCCTTACACATTATGTCACACATAGCAATGCCCCTTATAACACATTATGCCACACAGTAATGCCCCTAACACATTATGATCCCAGCGACTCACTAGCCTGATTAGACAGTAGTTTACCATTCAATAACAGACAGGATTTCTTAAATGATTTCAATATAAACATGGATTATTAATATAAATTACAGAAATTAAGCACTACATGGTGAGACAGCAATCAAACTAAACGTAGGGTCTGGTATGATATACTGGCAGACGGGATGCCAGTTTTGCGCCCACCACAGGTTCTTTTTCTACTCAGTTGGTGGCGTGGGATCACCAATCGAGTGGGAATTAGGGGTGTCGGTATGCCGGTCATTGGCATTTTGACTGCATCCCTTAAACGTATGCCTTAGCAGCAACAATTAGCGTAGAAACACAAACATTAGCACATAAAAAATAAGATGTAACACAAATAAAAATAATGCAAAAATGAAATAAAAATAAAACAATTCAAATGTGTATAATATACAGGTATATAGCCTCCTTTGGATGAGATGGCAGGAGCCTCACTTATACTGTGAAAGGGAATAAGGCAGGTGCTGCAGCTATCCCCACCTGTCCCTACTGAAGGTGTCGGGAACAGAACGGTGCACTAACGGAGTCTCTTTTCCCAGGGGCTGCAGTATGTTCAAGGCAGTGAGTGGTGAGACCCAGACTCACAGCGCTGGATTGCGCTCTTGTGCTGTCTATCTACCTTTAGGTGCTGGGATTGTGGAGCACCCGCACTGAAGCGCTAGCTTACTCAGCACAGCTATTCCTCCTTCCATATGCTGCCTCAGTTCCGGATGTGCCCATCGGTCCCCCTCTGTCGGGCGACCAGGGCAAGCGCACTGCTAATTCTGCCCTAAATACACCACTACATGTAATGTCACCAGACACTTTTGCATCTTAGCATTCTGTGCACTCCTACTGTATTTGATCTAGTATCATTTGAAGGCCAGCGGCAGATTAGCACTATGCCCAACAGGGAGTTTGCCCTGGTTTGTACTGGGATGCTCAATGTGTTATATAATAGTCACTGATATGGTAAAAGTGCTGTATAGTGGTCACTAGGACACTCAATATATTGTATGGTAATTACTGGGATGGCCAATGTACCATATGGTGATCACTAGGATGCTCAATGTATTTTAATGTGGTTAGTGGAATGCCATCTGCACTGTGTGGCAGTCAGTGAAATGCTATCTGTACTGTATTGTGGTCACATGGATGCTTTCAGTATTGTTTTACATTTTGTGGATACTCTCTGAATTGTACTGTGGATAGAGCTATCAGACAGAGCAAGTTTACTTTTTCAACAGTTGCACTGTATTCTTTGTGTAAGCATGTCATTAATGTGTAAAGTATGTGAAACTAATAAAAATCTCAGCTAGTCACAGCACAGGTAGTGTAGCCATTTTGTATGATTGACAAATATTCAGGAGCGCAGGTTAGCCATTCACTAGGATAGAGGAAAGACCTTAGATACTAAATAAATATATAATAATCTTATAATAAGAATAAATTGTAACATAATTCTGCAATCTCTTACTGTGTACAAAAAAAGTATAATGTAAGATTCAATGCATTGAATAATATATAAAAACTTTTATAAACATAGGATAAAGATAGCTCATAACGGGTTGGGGATGGAATACCGGCGGCCAGGATCCCGGAGGTCAGTATAAATCCCCTTATAACAGTTATTCCACTGTAATGGTATATAAGAGCCTGGTGTGGGTAAAAAAAAATATATGATTACATAAAGGAACTAACTGACCTAGGATTTTGAATGTTGTTAGGAGAAGGCCAGACTTAGGGGTCTATTCATGAAGCAGTGAAAAGTGTGGAGAAGTGAGCCAGTGGAGAAGTTGCCCAAGGCAACCAATCAGCATTGAAGTAACATTTGTAATTTGCATACTATACAATTATACAGAGCAGCTGATTGGTTGCCTTGAGCAACTTCTCCATAGGCTCACTTCTCCACTCTTTTCACTGCTTCATGTATAGACCCCTTAATGAATTACTGTGGTGTGAAGCATCTTACAGATTAGTCCACATACTCCTATCCTTAAATCGTCCCTAATAGTCACATTTAGCATCACAGACTTTGTGACTAAACCATGTCATGTGTCCTATTGCACACTTTTGTACTGAATATGTGACTTATTAGCATCATTAATGCGACAAAAGTATTATGCACAAGTATACTGAACACTGGCATCAGCATTGCATGCAGATGCTGCATGCAATTCAGATACTAACCTTAGTAAAATGACTTTAGACTGCTACAAGAAAGTTGTGCCAAATCTGCAACTTTCAACAAATTGCTTGCTTCAGCCATGACTGGAAGTGACGCTGCGGACCTGAAAACTCAAATGGACATATATACTCAGGGACAGCCATTCGTTCCACAGATGTGGAATGAACAAGCGGACCTGTAAAGTTTTCAAAAACTGGTCACAATAATAATAAAATGTAAATAGGATAATAATAGTAGTAAACAGGCATAGACCTCTTAAAGTGCCTGTGCCTAATTACACTCCACCTAATAAAGGCATATTAATATACAGCTAGAGAGAAACAATCAAGGTCATCTCAGAGATAAACATCACACATAGCACAACTATTAATAAAACATACAACATAAACAACAGTGTAAAGAAATAGATAAAGACTATGACAACATATTTTTTTTTAAATATATTTTTTTTTTTTAAAAGGCAGGTCATCTCAAAAAATATTGTAAAAGTTAGAGTCATTTAGTCCACCAAGGAAATAATGTATCAAGTTAGAAAAATACATCATGCTTCACATTTACAGAGAATAGCAACACGGTCATCTCCACTAGGCAGATTTGGAATATGGTCTATTAGCATGCAATTGAGGTTCACCACCCAATGTCCAGCCAATAAAAAATGTTTGGCAACAGGTTTATCCATAGTGGACGTTTCAAGTGCTGCCCTTATTGACGAACGATGAATCGCTATATGATCACAAAAATATTGCTTAGTCAAACCAACATAATACAACCCACAGGGGCACATAAGGATATATAGCACAAAATCCATCATGCAGTGTAATCTGTGGCATATTAGGATGTTCTTACCACTATGAGGGTGACACAATGAAGGTCCAGTCAACATGGATCTACATGTAGTGCAAATTGCACATCTGTAACATCCATTTCTAGGACTCTGTAACTATGTGTCAGAATGATGTTGCGGTCTCAACAATGGACACATAAAAAGATCACGCAGATTAGGTCCACGCCTGTAGGCACAGAGTGGTAGTTCCTTGCCTATCCCTTTCAATGAAGGATCAGAATAGATGATAGGCCAATGCTTGAACACTGCTTTACAAGCTGAGCAGTTACGTTGAATGTACTTGCATGATCAAATGAGTAGGATTCATTGTACGTCTGTGTGCACCATCAACCTGTGAAAACTTGGCTTGTGCTTTGATAAGACAATTTTGTATAGTATTCGTGAGTAACCCCTTTGTAGAAAGCAATCGGTCATATCATAAATCTGGAGCTCAGAATTCACAGTTGTTGAATTGTTCCTCAAGTAGAATAGAAATTGCAAAATAGGAAGTCTTTCTTTTAGCATACTCGGGTGGTGACTCGTGAAGTATAGGACGGTGTTACGATCTGTACTTTTTCTGTACAAGGTGGTACCAAGGCCACTTCCTTCACGATAAATAGTGACATCAAGAAAATGCATCTCAGATTGGTTAATGTTGCTTGTAAAGTGTATAAGATTATCAAGGTTATTCTCAACAAATTGAGTGCGAGTGTCAAGCCAAATAAAAAATAAATCATCAATATATCTTTTATAATACATAATCTCAGAACCAAAGATCAATATGATATACTTGCGTTTTATATTCTGAAATATAAAGATTGGCATAGGCTTGTGCCAAGCTAGAACCCATGGCGGTACCATTATTTTGAATATTATAGTTATCGCAATATTGAAAATGGTTCTTAGTTTAAACCAGCTCAATCTACTCCAATACAGATTTAATAGGAAGTTATTGATTAGGAGCTGACATCTAATGTGGCCAGCCAAGCATGTTCAGGTAAGGGGGCAATAATTTTTAAACCATCACGAAAATCAAAGGTGCCCCTAAGATATCTAGGCAAAGTCATAACCGAAGGTTGCAAAAAATTATCCACAAATTGAGCTAAAGTTTGTAAAATCAAATCACGGGCCGATATAATTCAGCCTGGAGGATCATTTAAACATTTGTGGATTTTGGGAAGCGTGTATAAATAGGGCACATCAGATGCACAACTTTTAAGAAACCAATGATGTCCTGATCAATCTACCCTGACATACCTGCCATATCACGGACATCATCAACCTTCTTTTTCACTTCAGGCATAGGATTGTAGTCAATTTTGGTATAAACATTAACATCAGAAAATATGTGCAAAATTTCTTTATCACAACTTCCCAATCTTGAACAACTATTGACCTACTGTACCTTTATCAGCTTGTATAATGACAAGAGTGTCATTTCTCATCAATCCCTTCAATGCATTCCTTTGTGCATGAGTCAAATTATCATATTTGGGTTTATATTTCTGTGTAGACATATCCTGCTCAATAAAAAAATGTTTTAATACTGTGATTTGAACTCTGTGGGTCAAAACTACTTGGAGATTTCAGTAATTGATCATGGGCTGGTTCATTGTGACCTCCAGAAAAATTAAAGTAAACGTTATTTCCTTCCTAATTTATATTGGTCCACAGACCAATTAAATGTATAATTGTGTGCAAGTAGGAACAAATAAAAAAAACCTAGTGATAAAACTTCTAATTCAGGTACAGATAATGGTTAGATAGATTGAACACTGTATCTAGTGCCTGCTGCCCTGGCCTATCCTTCCTTTTGTACCCCACCTATCCTCATTGGCTATATTGGCGTCTCGGCTTCTGGTATGACTAGCCATAGACCTTGTTACTCTGTCAAAAAAAGCACCACTAGGTGGTCTCAAAATAGTGGGCTGTCTCTGACTAAAATCTGTGTTATCACCCTGAGAGAATGACTGTGAGGAAGAGGAGGAGTAAATAGTAAAACCTGCCCAATATTTATAATATTGTGATGGACACTGTTGCGATTAGGAGTGGAATCACCCTTAAGCCACCTATAAACTTGATGGTTTAAGTAGTGTTTATTAGTATTCAACTTCTTGCGCTTTAATGAAATTAAATCAAGTTTAAAAACACCAATCTGCTCACTCCAATTATCAGTTTTATCAGCATTCAAAACTGGCAAAGGACCTTCATTAAATGCTTCAATCTCCTGGTGAACCTCAATTATTTTCTTGAAACGCCAACCCTAATTATTTTCTTGATGGTTTAAAAATTATTTCCACCTTTTTGTATAATGTTATTCCGCATGAGGGTGGCCTGGCTGCTATTAAGCAGGCATTGTTAGAACATCCTAATCAAAGCTCTCCTATTGAATTTTATTGGAACTGACTGGGCTGGTTTTAACATTGAAACAGTTACATTTTATTGGAACTGACTGGGCTGGTTTTAACATAGAAACAGTTAAATTTTATTGGAACTGACTGGGCTGGTTTCAACATAGAAACAAGAGAGCAGGTGCACCATACAACCATTGGAATTATAATAAACTTAACCATGCATCATATCTGAGGTTCTTGGCATAAAATTGGCCAATTTTATGAGCTTCCCACAAATCGTCAAGGTGACCTCATCGGGCAGGTCCCTAACATTATAGGGGTTCACCTTTGGGGTGCAGGGCATCCATAACCTGTGCCCTGTGGAACACATGGCTGTTCAGGAGTATATATGTCCATTTGCATTTTCAGGTCTGCAGGATGAGCAACCCATTGAATTATCTACGCAGTGAGTATCTTGTTAGTCACTGTTCATTCTATCCTGGCATATTTCATTCCCATGTATTGCTTATTTGCACATTGTAACCAATGTAGTGCACCCAACATGGCTGCCTTGCCTGGAGCTCTGTGTAGAATGAAAAAGATGCATGGTTTGGATGAGCATGCAGGGACCTTGCCGAGTATGTTATCTCTACCAATTTGTTGTCAGTTCCAGGAGTTGCGTATCCTGCTCAGTGAAATCCTGACGTATGTAGGGCCCGATTTAGTCCTGATCAATGTTGTGCGAATTCGCAAGGCTGCAGATTATCGTTTGACTGCATAAGCGTATGGGTTGTAGTGAGCATGCACAAGGCCAAACTGCAAAAAAATCCAGCATGTTTTTAGATCGCTAGGCATACGCAAGTTGATTGACAGGAAGCCAGCATTTGGGGGTGGTAACTGGCCGTTTTCTTGGAGTGTCAGGAAAAATATGTGCCCAAGCGTTTTCAGGGAGGTGTGTGACATCATCTCTGGCCCCCGATCAGCCTGATTCTATCGCACTGTAGGAGTAGGTCCTAGGCTAACCAAAGACTGCACAGACTGGAAAAATCATTCGATGGAGAGTGAGTTGCGAACGGATTTCCAGCTGACCGGTGTTCGCAGAGATTTTTGCAAGGTGTACACAGACTTGCAGGTTTTCACTCCCTCTGGACGGTGACTATCTGACCACAAATCTCTGCAAATTCGCAGAGGAGTAATCAGGTCTGAATTACCCCCATAGTGCAGCAGGATGTACTTCATGTGGATCTTTTTCAGGGTATACAGATAAAGCCATGCTCAGCTTTGTCACACTGCAGCCTGGTTGCGGCAAAGCTGGTGTAGCTAGTGTGCCCATGACTGTGACAAATGTGTGCGTATGCACGCATATGCTATACGAATACATGGGGCTGCGACTAGTCACAGCCCAGTGTACCTAGTCGCACTAATTGCATGCCACACATGCCTGTGTGCCCGTGCCACGGGATAGATGTACGCAGTTTTATCTGTATCATACTACTACACACGTGTCTGTTTTCCCATATACAGTATGCCTTGGGTTCTTGTATGGCTCACCTCCCACAGTGTATCTTTGTAGTGTGCCCAACATGTCTGCCCACCCACAAGTGTACCAGATGAGGAAGACATGGTGGGCTGAGAAATACATGGACCTGATGGTTATGTTGGGATTCTTCTGTACTTCTCGTATTAGGACCCTGCAGACACCCATTTTGTATCACCTGTAACCTAACCTATGTAGTGGGTCCAAGATAGCTGCCTAACTTGGTACCTGTGAGGGGGGGAATTACAACCGTGGAAGTTATTTCCCAAAATGTTATACCAACCCTGCATAATGCTTATTGTGCACTCTAGATTTTCTTATTTTTTTTTATTTCTGTGTTGCTTTTCTACTGCTATATTGCTTAAATCTTCAGTATTATGTGCTTTATTTTTGATGTGTGTAAAGCGTCTTGAGTCCTGTTAGAGAAAAATAAAATAAATAAACTTATTATTATTATTATTATTATTATTATTATTATTATTATTCCATTAATACTATATTTAGCTTTTGGATTTTGGAGACCCAAGTGCATGATTTTGCATTTTGGACCATAAACTGTAGTTGCCATGCCCTTGACTATTCCCCTTCTGCTGTGCCTACCCTGTTGCATCCCTTTATGTCATCTGCAAAAAGGCATACTTTCCCTTCAATATCTTTTGCAATGTCACAGGGTTCAGAATACCGCAGGGTTCAGTACTTGGTCATTGCTGTTTAACATATTCATTAATGACCTATGAGTGGGCCTAGAAAGCACAGTGTCAATTTTCACAGACGATACTAAACTATGTGGCGTAATTAATTCAGACAAGGATGTTGAGTCTCTACAGAATGATTTATCTAGACTGGAGGTCTGAGCAGACAAACGGAGAATGAGGTTCAATATAGACAAATGTAAAGTTATGCACTTTGGGACTAAGAAAAATCGGGTGGCCTATAGACTAAATGGGGAAAATGTAGGGATAACGGTAGTTCAAAAAGATTTGGGGGTGCTCATTGATAATAGACTTAATAGCAGTACGCAATGTCAAAATGCAGCAACAAAAGCAAATAAGGTGTTAGCACGCATAAAACGGGGAATTGATACAAGGGATGAGGGTGTAATCCTGCCACTGTATAAATTATTGTTGCAGCCACACCTAGAATATTGTATACAGTTCTGAGCACCTCACTATAAAAAATATATTTTGGAACTTGAAAGGGTTCAGAGGCGAGCGACTAAACTGGTTAAGGGGTTAGAGGCACTGAATTATGAGGAAAGACTTAAAAGGTTAGATTTGTTTACACTGGAAAAGAGGCGATTGAGAGGGGACATTATTAATATTTATAAATACATAAAGGATTTATCAAATGATCTGTTTATCAAAAAAACGCTACATAGGACACAAGGACACCCCCTGAGGTTAGAAGAAAAATTATGTCAGCAGTAAGGATTTGGAATTCTCTGCCAGAGAAGGTAGTAATGGTGGATTCAATCAATAAGTTTAAAAATGGATTAGATAAATTGTTAGCTGAAGGAAATATCCACGGATACAGCATTTAATTAATATAACATTTTATAATACAGGTTGAACTCGATGGACATTTGTCTTTTTTCAACCTCAACAACTATGTAACTATGTCACCAATAAAGATATTAAAAAGCACTGGTCTAAGTACAGATCCCGGGGGTAACTCAACTGGTAACATTTCCCTCCTGTGAATGCACTCCATTTACTACAACTCTCTGTTTTCTATCCTGCAACCACCTTATCCCTTCAGCCAGGGGCGGATTGGGAACAGAAAGCGGCCCTGGAAAAATTTGTACTAGTGGCCCCACATGGGCAGCACCAGAGGTGTAAGGTCTAGCCATGGGCAATGGCAGCAGCACCCTCCCCCCAAAACTTTCCAGATAGTGGCGATGTCCAGCATCAAGGGGGAAGTTAAAAAGGAATCAAATTAAATATTATGAGCACATTATATGATACTCCTTCAGAATTTAGGAAACGATATCATTCTTTAGAAAGATATATTTTCTTGCTTATTACACCAACCGTATCCCAATCACTATTCACTCAATCTTATATGTCAGCCAAGTAGGCAGACAGAGCATACACTAGATCATCTGCAATCACAGGCTAAGTGGCAGTGATTTTCATATATGCAAATTATTTTGCATCTTATTCATTATGTCTATAAAAAGGACCACATGTCCTCAAACAAAACAGGCCCCGCGGGTGCGTCGGCCCACCGGGGATCTTCCCTGTAACCCTATGGCCAATCCGCCTCTGCCTTCAGCCATGTTAGAGTCCAATCCCAAACTTTCAAGATTATTTAACAGTGTGATGTGGGACAGTGTCAAAAGCCTAACTAAAGTGTAGATGAGCTACAACTACGCCCCTGCTTTGATCTATTTCTATAGTCAAAAATTCAATTAGATTTGTTTGACATGACCTCCCCATAGTTAATACATGCTGTTTGGGATCCTGTAAATTGCTGGATTTTAGATATTCTACAAATATTTATATTAAGAGTGTTTCCATCAGTTTCCTTACTACTGTTGTAAGGCTCACTGGTCAGTAGTTGCTTGCCTCTTCCTTGCTTCCACTTGGCAGCCCCAGCAGAGGGGGGCACTGCCGCCGGCCCGGGCATCATGCCCACCCATCCCCGCTATTGCTCTGCCCCATCCCACTGCAATGTGAGGGGAGGTGAGCGCAGCGCCTCTCCTGCCCCTCAGTGTGCTCAGTGTCTGTCTGGTCTCCGGCAGCGGGGCGAGTCTCATCGGTTTGTTAGCCAATCAGAGCTCGCGAACTGGTTCCTGATTGGCTGCCGGTCCGCGAGCTCTGATTGGCTAACGAAACAGCACCTCATTTAAGATAGCCACTGCCGGAGACTGGACTTCATGGAGCATTGAGGAGCAGGAGAGGCACTGCACTCTCCTCCCCTCACATGGCAGAGGCCAGAGGCAGTGGTGAGCGGGGAGCGGAAGCGGCTGGGGGGTCATGTATCTGGCACTGTGGGGTAATGTGTATCTGGTACTGCGGGGCATTTGTTTATCTGGCACTGTGGGACATTTATGTATATGGCACTGTGGGGCAATGTGTACGTGGCACTGTGGGGCAATGTGTACGTGGCACTGTGGGGCAATGTGTATCTGGCACTGTGGGGCAATGTGTATCTGGCACTGTGGGGCAATATGTATCTGGCACTGTGGGGCAATGTGTACCTGGCATTGTGGGGTAATGTATATCTGGCACTGTTTGTACTGTGTAAAAAGGGGACTCTGCCTGCGTACTGTGTAAGAAGGGGACTCTGCCTTCGTACTGTGTAAAAAGGGGACTCTGCCTGTGTACTGTGTAAATAGGGAACTCTACTGTCGTAATGTGCAAAAATTGAATCAAGGTGTGCTGAGAGACGACACAAGGGGTAGGTGATAGTGTGCTGAGAGATTACACAAGGGGTAGGTGATAGTGTGCTGAGAGATGACACAAGGGTTAGGTGATAGTGTGCTGAGAGACGACATAGAGGGAGGTGATAGTGTGCTGAAAGACGACGCAGAGGGAGGTGATAGTGTGCTGAGAGGCGACACAGGGGGTAGGTGATAGTGTGCTGAGAGACGACACAAGGGTTAGGTGATAGTGTGCTGAGAGACAACACAAGGGATAGGTGATAGTGTGCTAAGAGACGACGCAGAGGGAGGTGACAGTGTGCTGAGAGGCAACACAGGGGGTATGTGAGTCATGTTGGCACGCCCCATTTTCACTGGCCATGCCCCTTCTGGTACGTGACCACGCCCATTTTCGGCGCGCGCACATAGTTGATTTTATAGCTAGGTTTTGGGCTTTTTTGGGGGGGGGGGGGGGGGGGGACACGCCACTCTTCATCTTGCCCTAGGCTATGAAAACCTTAGCTACACCTCTGCTTGTATCTAGCTCATTTTTATAAATATACTTGCAACTTAATTGTGGCCCTTTCCCCTCTGTTTCAGTAGTGAGTACTGAGTAAAAATATTTCTTAAGATGATCTGCTATGACATTTCTCCCTCAACAAGACTCCCAGTCTCTGTCTTTAGTCTTATTATTCCTCCTATTGTTTTTATCATTACACTTAAATACCTAAAATAAAGTTTTGTGCCCTTTACCTACGCATTTGGCCATTTTCTCTTTAGTCTGTGTCTTTGCACATCATGACAACTTCTTAGCCTACTTCTGTCCAATAAGATACACACTACAATATTTCTGCCTTAGTTTTACTTTGTTGTACCCTTACACTAGCTAGCTCTCACTCTGTAGATTCCTGCTGGTATCCATTGCTCTTCTGACATCTTAACACCACCAGTGTCACATGCAGCCTGCTCCTTCATATGCAAATAAACCGCAGATACCACTGTATTATTTGCTTGGAATTATGGACCTTATTCAGTAAGGATTGCAAATTCTGCATTTAAGCATAATTTGCAATCCTTAGTCGCAGGGCAATGCCTCCCAGCATGCAGTAAATGCAGGCGCTTGCACTGGACGATCCCTGTGCATGCGACCACTGGGTGAACGCAAAAATTCCGGTTGGAACGCGATTGGCGATCCAACTTGAATTAGGCCCTAGATTCAGAATTATGTCTGTAATTAGTGTTGGCCACTTCTATGCTTCTGCACCGCCACTATTCATTCACTTGTGAAAGTAAAGCCCAGTACCCACGGGCCGATTCGGGGAGAGATGTGTGCTGAGCGGTTCGCTCAGCACACATCTCTCCCGCCGCTCAGCACAGCGCGATGTGTGCTGAGCGTACGGGGGGAGACGGGGGGCCGCTCATTTCACCCAGCGGGTGAAGTGAGCGACCCGCTAGATTGGCCTGCACGGCAGGCCAATCTAGCAGCAGCGATAGCGATGCGCGGAGCTGCGCATCGCTATCGCTGTATGGGGTACAAACGGAGCGATCAGGCTTATATTCTAAGCAATCTAGTCAGATTGCTTAGAATATCGCTCCGTGAGTACCCCCCTTAACATTCATCACTAGGCCCAGGATTTTTAGGATCTAAAAAACTGAAATTAGGTTTTTTCATGCCATGTTTTAGGATTTTATAGGTTTTAATAATTAAAAAAAACACGCATGATATCTTTATGTTTGAAACTCTGTGCCTTTATTATATATGAATGACATACAGTATGAAAACTACTAATTTAAAACTATTATGAGACTTAACAATGAAATGCAATATACCATCACAGATGTGTCCATTTACATTATTGCTGTGGGAGGCTGTGTAGTGCAAAACTAATGGGTAGTGGGAGCTTGTGCTCCCACTACACCTGCTGTATAACCTGCGCCGGCTACCTCTATGAATGGGTAGCGGGAGCACTGCTGCCTGCTGCTCTGTCTGGTTTCCCCCACTTGTTGTCCTGTGCTGCAAGCAGGAGCATGCGTGTGAACACCCCTGCTTTAATACGCTATGCCGTGACGATATATAAGGGCACATCTGTATGTGTGAAACCCCTACATTAGAACATTCCTACTACTAACATGACACTGAACAATTAAATACTCTGACAGGTTTTCAGGAGTAAAACCTCTTCTGTCTACTGTTAAAATTAGCTTGAATGCGCTAAAACTGTGCTCCACGTCACATGAGGTAAGGAGTGCAGATTTCATGGCTGCTATTTCCATAGAATTCCAGGGCAGTGTTTCTTGCACTCTCTCTCCACAGAGAACAAGAACTACTTTTTCAATCTTCTTGAAATCTGGATTGTGTGTCAGCATAGCCTCCAACTTCTTGCTTATGGATGCCCCAACTGGTCCAGGAGCCACTTTGTTCCTCACTTCCTGCATGACCTGAAGCGCTTCTGTCATTGGGAGAGTTGCTTCTTCCAACTTCTTGATTGCACATTCTAGGTGGGAAATGTTAGCCTTTATGTAGCTCAACTCCTGTACAGCTGGCACTGAGTGTAATGCACTCTTTGCATTAACAAAGCGATAGACTCATATTCATCTAATGCATCAATGACCTTCATGATGCTCTCATAGATTTATGCATAATACATTGCGGCTAACAGCCAGGTCCCCCATCGTGTCACCACAGGTTGCGGAGGGAGAGATATTGATGGAAGTTTCTCCCTGAATATAACGAGTCAACTCAGTGCTTTTCAGAAAAATCTTCTTCACTGAAGAAATTATCTTGTTGGCTACAGAATGCTGCTCCCGAATTGCTTCAGCTACCTGGTGGAGCCCATGCACTAGACAGGTGAAATGGAGGATGCAAGGGTGGAAAGCCTTCAAACACACAGGTAGTAAGCAACAAGCAAGCATACAAAGCACAGTACAGTATGAGTCTGACCACACACATATACATATGTGACAGCGCCACCAAGGTGGACAGTAGGTTCAATACACCCAAATCAGAAATCAAATCACACAGGGTGATGCTGGAACTGCCTGCCGTTTGTTTATTATTTATAACTTATTACCAGTTATTTATATAGCGCACACATATTCTGCAGTGCTTTACACAGAGTATTTGGCCATTCACATCAGTCCCTGCCCCAGTGGAGTTTACAATCTATATTCCCTACCACACATACACGCACACACATTCACGCTAAAGTTAATTTGTAGGGTGCCAATTAACCTACCAGTATATTTTTGGATTGTGGGAGGAAACCAGAGTACCCGGAGAAAACACACGCAAGCACAGGGAGAATATACAAACTCCACACAGTTAGGGCCATGGTGGGAATCAAACTCATGACCTCAGTGCTGTGAGGCAGTAATGCTAACCATTACACCGTCTGTGCTGCCCACACATTCCCTTAGTAAATTGATATAGTTTCAGCTTAAGTAACAGAATTAGGTCTTTTTAGGTACTAACAGTCAAAATAGGTAATTTTAGGTACTAACACCCAGATTAGGTCATTTTAGGTCCTGTAGAAATTATGTATGTTACTCCCTGGTACATAAAACATTAAAGGAAACTGAAATTTTGAGTGTAATGGTAAAGGATTAGAATAAGTTAGAACCTAAGAAACCTGGGCTTAATCATCACTATTGGAGTGCAGTTGTACATACCCTTGGTGCAGGAGAACCTTCTGAAATTAGACCTATGGCTGTGTACCCACCTATACAGCTACAACATGCCCTCACTCTACAGATTTGTTGATCCTTCATTCACGCCAAATAGCCCCTCATGACGTGCCAGGTTCCTCAAGACTCAGTGCTCCGAGTGTCTTTCTCACTTCTCACCTACATTGCTAGCTTACACTGATCAATTGGATGTGCAACATGTGTGACTGTGTGAAAAGGGCGAGTGGTCATGGCTTTTTCGAGTTCAGTTTTCACCGCTTTTTGTGTTCCGTTGTGCTTCATTTTCAACTTTGTATGGGTGTAAAACCAATTCCTGTGCGGTTAAGGTTGCAGCCTATCATCTCTGGTACACTGTGAGCGATTGCGCCTGTGATGCGACTAAGAGACAAAATTGAATACACCACTTCCCTCGGAGCATCTCACTCATGCCGGGCATCTTGTGTGCTGCATGGCATACAGACAAATAAATGCGCACACATCTGTATTTCGCTTATATACAAATGTTCAGTTGCCACCAAATAACCCCCATTCAGGCACAAATGGAGATTTGACTGAGATGCGTACGACTCTTAATAGTTTGACAGTGCTTAAAGTTGTGTTTACTCGCCTCGTACACATGCAACTCTGAATTAGGGCCTTTGTTGCTTAAATAAATCTGATACTAGATGAAAAGTGTCATTTACATTTCATCTTGTGATGGTATAGCTCATTTTGTGTAAGCACATGTGGAAAAGTTAATTATTTCTAGATTTTATAGGGCTAATGTCATATCATTTTGTTCCATATAGCATGTGATCGTGTTATGCAAAACCTACACATTTTCCACCTCTATTGTTACACAGGCTGATGTAGAAATAATTGCACCTTCATTGATGCTCCATTTCACTTTTTACTATTCAGTGACTACGTGCTGTGCTGCTTGCAAACACACAGAGCTAAACCAGAGAGAAACTAGTGGAGGAAAATATTAGCCACATTTTAGGCCAAGTGTTGTACGGCAGACAGCGCTGTAATCCAACTACAGTACTTGGCATTCTCTATCAGTCATCACTGTTAAGAAGTCTCTTTCTGCAGTTCCACAAACACAGGGTGCTTCAGTTTATTTTATTTCAGATTTGTCCAACAATGTGGAATATGTGGCCTTCTTTGGGGATCAATAGCATTGTGTACATGCAATCCTAAAGCTGCTTGCCTCACAGCACATCAGGGCTGTTGCATTGTTAACAGTCTGCAACCGCCACATGCAGCACAGTAACTGACATGAAGCCTCAAAGTCTATGCTGAGCTGTGTGTCTGCCATCAAATTATTGGTCCTAGACAGGGACGGACTGGGGCTCCGAATCGGCCCTGGCATTTGTGACATGAGCGTACGTCACAGGGGGGCGCTTGCACATGCCGGGGGCGCCCAGACACGATGCACAGGGGTGTGTCGCGAGTCAGGGGACCGTGGACTCACTACAAACCCACATTACCATGGAAACACACGGATCAGAGAGCTGGAGGCTGCGCTGCGTGCGGCCTTCCCAGCTCTCTGTGGGACCGGCCCAGCCCATCGGCCCTTCTGGCATATGCCAAATTGCCAGATGGGCAGTCAGGCCCTGCTCCTAAATGATCCTGCGCAGCTGCTAAGATCCACAGGCGCCATAGCAGTAGTTGCACGGACTGCTATTATGATAGTTATGCCACTGGTTCTAAGAAATGAATTATTCGAAAATGCCACGTAGCCGAACACCACCAATATCACAAGTATACCCCTAGCCTAAATTATTGGTAACTATGGGGCATGCATGTAAACAAGCTGATGTTCTTGATTATCCATGATACATTTCAGATCAGATAACAGTGTTTGGCTCCTGAGGGTAAGGATAAAAAGAATAGCTCTTAAACATCCATTCCTTAATTTAGCCTATGTTAATTCTACTGGAAAATCACTGTCAAAATGGGAGTAGGTATGTGTCACATGAGTAACATGAGGTGTGTGTGTGTATGAGTGATGCACACACACACACAGCACATGAGTGATATCTGAATACGCAATCATACCTCCCAACTGTCCAGATTTTCACAGGACATTCCCTTTTTTTCTGTCCCACCAGAGGGTTGCAGAGTCCCACGGTGGGAGGGCGGGCAGTTGGAAGACTCCTGTCACCCGTTGCCTAGCAGAGCAGCAGTGAATAGCGCTATTCACAGGAGACAGAGGGACTAGGGGCATCCCAGCAGCTCACAGAGCACTGCCCATGCCACTACTGTGATGAAAACAGAGGCGTGGCAGGCGGTCGCAGCATTGCCACGAAGCCACGCCCCCTTTTTGGGTGGGCTCGGCTTCGCCACGCAGAAGAGTCCTGCATATCATAAACTAAAAGTGTAGAGGTATGCATAATGGTGCAAAATATAAAGACTCCAGTTAAAAAGGAGACGGCATGTGCAGTGATACACAATTGTGCTGGATGCAGGGGCTGTTGAATAAATCGACTTGTGTTCAGGCTGTAATTTAAAGTAAACTTTCTGTTTGGCCAATAGGAGGCCTGAAACTATGACAACCAATGATAGAGCTGACAATAAATCTGCTATAGGCAAATGAAGAAAGGATTGTGCAGTATACTGATTAGCATACTGTAGATGTTGTACATGTAGCTGATCCTGTACTATAAGGGGAATTTGCATTCTCTTATGAACGTGTCTGCGCTCAAATCCTTGTCTTTGTGTTAGAACTTGTTTAGTGAGCTACAGGCTCAATTAGCAATGTTCTGCAGTTTGCACTTTCAATTATATCTCAGTAGAAATGTACTTTAATGACCAATTGTTTCTAACGAGTAACTGCCACCATTTGCTAACAAGGTCCCTGACCTATGGTATATTCTGTCTACAACCAATTCAGGTTTTTTATCCTGTGGCAATGAAAGGAGATCTTTTTACTCTTTGCTATTTCCGTTATGTCTAACTAGGCTTGCTTTTGACCTTTTATTCAAGCCAAATGGCTTGCAGTCTGAACAATATTGAGTACTCAACTACAGATTGCCAAAGAGGCCACTCTTAAAAAAGCCAGGGAAATGGATGTTATTGAATCTAATTGACACCATCTATGTCCAAATCTTTGAAGACCTATCCTGTAGTACCCTGGGGCAATGGATGATTGTTCACCCACTTGCAGATACATTTACATGACAAGATATCAAATTCCATTGGAGTTTCCCTCTCAGTGTCCAAACCATATCCTTAATGACATTGATGTCAACTTTCTGTGAGGCCTTAGTCTTACAACCTAAGTCAATCCCCAACTGGCTGAGCCCCCCCCCCCCTCCCCCAGGTCTTTGTTCTCCTCACCCCCATTGTGAATCTTGTCGTCAAGCCTGCAAAAATGGTCTCTAAGATATCATCTGATGCTAGTGCCACCAGTGTGACCTGAATTAGCTGTTAACGTCTCATTCTCTCTGCCTCTGACCAGTCGGGGTTCATTTTATCTTCTTTCTAGTTTTCAAATAAACTACACAAAATCCATAGATCTTTAACATCTTGGCCCCTGAGGGAATGATAGATCATTTCTGTTGCCTAAAAATATAAATCAGCTTGTAGCTCTGAAAAAACCCTCCTCTATTGAAAAAGATATGTATGGATCTAGAAAGCTTTACTTCCCAGAAATGGCTTGTTAGAATAAATATCATTAAGATGAATATTCTTACTCAAATATTTGACTTGCTTCATACCATACCAGTGAGCATTTCCTCTAATTTTCTGCGTACCTTGAACTGTAGAGCAGGGCCCTCTTCACTACTGTTCTCATAGCCCTCTTCTCTTGCAGTTCTATTACAACTCTCTCCTACTCAGTCACCGTATATACCTGTATTTCCTCTTGCTCGTGACTGTTCATCGATCGTCATCCCAGAGGGGAAGTCGGAAGACCACTTGTACTACTTCCAGTAAGCAATTGACTGTCCAACAGTCCTTTGCGAGGAAGATGAAATATCACAGCAGTCATCCTGTTGCAAAGCGGATAACTCAGGCCTTGACAACTATGTTGGTGTTAGACGTGCGTCCAGTATCCGCCGTTAGTTCACGGGGAACTAGACAATTGCTTGAGGTAGTGTGCCCCCGTTACCAAATACCATCTAGGTTCCACTTCTCTAGGCAGGTGATACCGAGAATGTACACGGACGTCAGAAAAAGACTCACCAGTGTCCTAAAAAATGCAGTTGTACCCAATGTCCACTTAACCACGGACATGTGGACAAGTGGAGCAGGGCAGACTCAGGACTACATGACTGTGACAGCCCACTGGGTAGATGTATTGCCTCCCGCTGCAAGAACAGCAGCGGCGGCACCAGTAGCAGCATCTCGCAAACGCCAACTCGTTCCTAGGCAGGCTACGCTTTGTATCACCGCTTTCCAGAATACGCACACAGCTGAAAACCTCTTACGGCAACTGAGGAAGATCATCACAGAATGGCTTACCCAAATTGGACTCTCCTGGGGATTTGTGGCATCGGACAACGCCAGCAATATTGTGCGTGCATTACATCTGGGCAAATTCCAGCACGTCCCATGTTTTGCACATACCTTGAATTTGGTGGTGCAGAATTATTTAAAAAACGACAGGGGCGTGCAAGAGATGCTGTCGGTGGCCAGAAGAATTGTGGGCCACTTTCGGCGTACAGGCACCGCGTACAGAAGACTGGAGCACCACCAAAAACACCTGAACCTGCCCTGCCATCATCTGAAGCAAGAGGTGGTAACGAGGTGGAATTCAACCCTCTATATGGTTCAGAGGATGGAGGAGCAGCAAAAGGCTATTCAAGCCTATACATCTGCCCACGATATAGGCAAAGGAGGTGGAATGCACCTGTCTCAAGCACAGTGGAGAATGATTTCAACGTTGTGCAAGGTTCTGCAACCTTTTGAACTTGCCACACGTGAAGTCAGTTCAGACACTGCCAGCCTGAGTCAGGTCATTCCCCTCATCAGTCTTTTGCAGAAGAAGCTGGAGGCATTGAAGGAGGAGCTAAAACAGAGCGATTCCGCTAGGCATGTCATGTGGGACCTTCATTCGCTTAACCAGGATTCACGTGTGGTCAATCTGTTGAAATCAGAGCACTACATTTTGGCCACCGTGCTCGATCCTAGATTTAAAACCTACCTTGGATCTCTCTTTACGGCAGACACAAGTCTGCAGAGGTTCAAAGACCTGCTGGTGAGAAAATTGTCAAGTCAAGCGGAACGCGACCCGTCAACATCTCCTCCTTCACATTCTCCCGCAACTGGGGGTGCGAGGAAAAGGCTACGAATTCCGAGCCCACCCGCTGGCGGTGATGCAGGGCAGTCTGGAGCGACTGCTGATGCTGACATCTGGTCCGGACTGAAGGACCTGCCAACGATTACTGACATGTCGTCTACTGTCACTGCATATGATTCTCTCACCATTGAAAGAATGGTGGAGGATTATATGAGTGACCGCATCCAAGTAGGCACGTCAGACAGTCCGTACGTATACTGGCAGGAAAAAGAGGCAATTTGGAGGCCCTTGCACAAACTGGCTTTATTCTACCTAAGTTGCCCTCCCTCCAGTGTGTACTCCGAAAGAGTGTTTAGTGCAGCCGCTCACCTTGTCAGCAATCGGCGTACGAGATTACTTCCAGAAAATGTGGAGAAGATGATGTTCATTAAAATGAATTATAATCAATTCCTCCATGGAGACATTCACCAGCAGCAATTGCCTCCAGAAAGTACACGGGGACCTGAGATGGTGGATTCCAGTGGGGACGAATTAATAATCTGTGAGGAGGGGGATGTACACAGTGAAAGGGGTGATGAATCGGACGATGATGATGAGGTGGACATCTTGCCTCCGTAGAGCCAGTTTGTGCAAGGAAAGATTGATTGCTTCTTTTTTGGTGGGGGCCCAAACCAACCAGTCATTTCAGTCACAGTCGTGGGAGGGCCCAAGGACAATTCCATCTTGCACCTCTTTTTTTCTTTCATTTTTCTTTGCGTCATGTGCTGTTTGGGGAGTATTTTTTTGAAGGGCCATCCTGCGTGACACTGCAGTGACACTCCTAGATGGGCCAGGTGTTTGTGTCGGCCACTAGGGTCGCTTAGCTTAGTCACACAGCTACCTCATTGCGCCTCTTTTTTTCTTTGCATCATGTGCTGTTTGGGGAGTATTTTTTTTGAAGGGCCACCCTGCGTGACACTGCAGTGCCACTCCTAGATGGGCCAGGTGTTTGTGTCGGCCACTAGGGTCGCTTAGCTTAGTCACACAGCTACCTCATTGCGCCTCTTTTTTTCTTTGCGTCATGTGCTGTTTGGGGAGTATTTTTTTGAAGGGCCATCCTGCGTGACACTGCAGTGCCACTCCTAGATGGGCCATGTGTTTGTGTCGGCCACTAGGGTCGCTTAACTTAGTCACACAGCTACCTCATTGCACCTCTTTTTTTCTTTGCGTCATGTGCTGTTTGGGGAGTATTTTTTTGAAGGGCCACCCTGCGTGACACTGCAGTGCCACTCCTAGATGGGCCATGTGTTTGTGTCGGCCACTAGGGTCGCTTAGCTTAGTCACACAGCTACCTCATTGCGCCTCTTTTTTTCTTTGCGTCATGTGCTGTTTGGGGAGTATTTTTTTGAAGGGCCACCCTGCGTGACACTGCAGTGCCACTCCTAGATGGGCCAGGTGTTTGTGTCGGCCACTAGGGTCGCTTAGCTTAGTCACACAGCTACCTCATTGCGCCTCTTTTTTTCTTTGCGTCATGTGCTGTTTGTGGAGTATTTTTTTGAAGGGCCATCCTGCGTGACACTGCAGTGCCACTCCTAGATGGGCCAGGTGTTTGTGTCAGCCACTAGGGTCGCTTAGCTTAGTCACACAGCTACCTCATTGCGCCTCTTTTTTTCTTTGCATCATGTGCTGTTTGGGGAGTATTTTTTTGAAGGGCCACCCTGCGTGACACTGCAGTGCCACTCCTAGATGGGCCAGGTGTTTGTGTCGGCCACTAGGGTCGCTTAGCTTAGTCACACAGCTACCTCATTGCGCCTCTTTTTTTCTTTGCGTCATGTGCTGTTTGGGGAGTATTTTTTTGAAGGGCCATCCTGCGTGACACTGCAGTGCCACTCCTAGATGGGCCATGTGTTTGTGTCGGCCACTAGGGTCGCTTAACTTAGTCACACAGCTACCTCATTGCGCCTCTTTTTTTCTTTGCGTCATGTGCTGTTTGGGGAGTATTTTTTTGAAGGGCCACCCTGCGTGACACTGCAGTGCCACTCCTAGATGGGCCAGGTGTTTGTGTCGGCCACTAGGGTCGCTTAGCTTAGTCACACAGCTACCTCATTGCGCCTCTTTTTTTCTTTGCGTCATGTGCTGTTTGGGGAGTATTTTTTTGAAGGGCCACCCTGCGTGACACTGCAGTGCCACTCCTAGATGGGCCAGGTGTTTGTGTCGGCCACTAGGGTCGCTTAGCTTAGTCACACAGCTACCTCATTGCGCCTCTTTTTTTCTTTGCGTCATGTGCTGCTTGGGGAGTATTTTTTTGAAGGGCCATCCTGCGTGACACTGCAGTGCCACTCCTAGATGGGCCAGGTGTTTGTGTCGGCCACTAGGGTCGCTTAGCTTAGTCACACAGCTACCTCATTGCGCCTCTTTTTTTCTTTGCGTCATGTGCTGTTTGGGGAGTATTTTTTTGAAGGGCCACCCTGCGTGACACTGCAGTGCCACTCCTAGATGGGCCAGGTGTTTGTGTCGGCCACTAGGGTCGCTTAGCTTAGTCACACAGCTACCTCATTGTGCCTCTTTTTTTCTTTGCGTCATGTGCTGTTTGGGGAGTATTTTTTTGAAGGGCCACCCTGCGTGACACTGCAGTGCCACTCCTAGATGGGCCAGGTGTTTGTGTCGGCCACTAGGGTCGCTTAGCTTAGCCATCCAGCGACCTCGGTGCAAATTTTAGGACTAAAAATAATATTGTGAGGTGTGAGGTGTTCAGAATAGACTGAAAATGAGTGGAAATTATGGTTATTGAGGTTAATAATACTATGGGATCAAAATGACCCCCAAATTCTATGATTTATGCTGTTTTTTAGGGTTTTTTGAAAAAAACACCCGAATCCAAAACACACCCGAATCCGACAAAAAAAATTCGGTGAGGTTTTGCCAAAACGCGTCCGAACCCAAAACACGGCCACGGAACCGAACCCAAAACCAAAACACAAAACCCGAAAAATTTCAGGTGCACATAAATAAATAATAATAATAACTTACCATTCGTAATTTTTTATGAAGTGGGAAGAAAAACAGATTTTCACATACAGTCCTGTTTATAATAGAAGCAGTAGGTTTGTAAACAGCTTCCAATGATATTGGCATACCATCAGGTGATTGCTCTTAACAGAAGCTTGGATTGCACAGGATGGGGGGAGGTTGAAAATGTATCTTCTCCATCCACTCTGAAATATCTCCACCATTGTCAAAAAATTCTGAATGTGCTTCACCCAGGGCCATCTCAACAGAGGTGTAGGCCCCTGGGCACAGCAATGCACTGGGCCCCCTACCCATCCTCCATCGGCAGCTTTGATGTCCCGTGGGCTGTAGGGGATGTTCTATCTACCGCTCAGCATGTAGGACCTGGAGCAGTAATTTCTGCTAATTACTCCTTTAGAGCACAGATGGGGCTTCACTGTAGAAGGGGGCATTGGGCTGAATGAAGGGGCCCTGGTACATGACTTCCAGGGTGGTAGGGGTGTTTAATATGCAGGGGAGAGGTGGATAGTGGAGTGGGCTTAATAGTTACCATTTTCCAGTGGGAGGGCAGCTTGCTTGACTGCAGATATCTCAAGTTCCTGAAAATATATTTCTTCGATTTGAGTGGGATAAAAAACTAGAGAGTCCCACCTTTCAGGAGGTACTGGGGACTTGGAGATCAGAGTTCAGGAGCCAGAGCAATTCACCAACAAAAATCTAAAACTGCATATAAGGCGTGTGGAGCTGGAGCAGGGAGCAGATGCTGGAAGGCTTATATCTCTGGTTCTTGGCATAGTAGAGACAAGCTGCCAGTGTTCACCAAAAGGTGAGATTCACAGCTTTAGGATTATACCCTCAGAAATACTTTAAGTCAGACAGAACCGGAGATATCTGGCTGGGAAGAGCAATTAACAGGCTCAGATGGGGACCACTGCTTTCAAGTCAGATATCTCCGGTTCCCCAGGGCCGATTTTCAAAAATCTGGTACCCCTGGAAAGAGGGGACCCTCAGCTATCAGCCTAGGGCCCTTATACTCCTGGGGCCCTTGGGCAAGAGCCCATTGAGCCCATACGAAAAGACGGCCCTGGCTTCACCATACCATTTGTCCATTGTTGGATTTATGGAGACACTTTAGGTCTCAGAAGGGGATTTAAGCTGTCTTTTATCCTCTTAATACCCTCCTCCATAACTCCCTGTTTCAACTTGGTACCTAATGAAAAGACTTTCACTCTGCTGCAGAAGTGGTTAGAGTAGGACATCTAGTGACAAAGGCAAAATATTAAACTTCTGAAGAATTTAGAATCCAGTTCTTTCTCCCTGATAAATAATTCTAAAACTTTTGTTGTTTTTCGTGGCGTTGTTATGGTGTGCAGAGACTTTGCTTTATATGAAATGATGTATACTTAAAATAATTATCCGTCCCGTATCATCTCTGGCCTGTACAATATTATCTTGCAGGACCTGCTTACAGATTACCCATTTTTTTATATTTATAAGGGGCTCTACAGTTGCACAATGTGTATAAGGGGCTCTGCTGTCTGGCGTAATGTGTTTAAGGGGATTACTGTGTGGTGTAATGTGAATAATGGGCAGTACTATGCGGTGTAATGTGAATTGGTATTATTCTGTGGCCACATCCCTTCCCCACAGCTCACGGCCCAAAGCTATCCCTGTTTCGTTTGGGGGGGGGGGGGGGCGTTCCAATTCTCTTTCTGGTAGAGGGCACCAAACTTTCTAGTTTACGGCACTATAGGGCCCTACCACTGCATTCCCTGGTGGGCCCTTCATACCATAGTCTGACACTGTTAGTGTGTCAGTGTGGACACGAAACTAAGGAATGTTTCCAGTACCTTGTTGAATATTATAGTCTATAGATCATTATCCTCTGCACTTACAAAGAACATTATTAATGTTATTGTAGCTACTGAAGATTGTACTCTGTATTAAAAAGGGGTTTGTTGGTTCCACATATTACAATACATGCTAAGTTGAGGAAAGTATGCTAAAGTATGTTTGCTTATATACTACAGACCAGATGTAATAGCGCCCAAGTTCGGCGGCTGTGCGGGATCCCGGCCAAACTCGGACGTTTCTTTAAAGGGGCAACTATGTACACGGCTAAACCATGCCTTGTATATGATTGCCCCTTTAAAAAAAAGTCAGAGTTCGGCCTCCATCCCGCACGGCCGCTGAACCCATTACATTACATCCGGCCCTTCAGATTGGATATCAATGTATACAGATAAAGAAATACAATGTAAGTATTGGCACGGTGGAGGGATTTCTGTGGAAAATTCATGCACAGTACAGCCATATTTATGATTAATTTGATAAGGTACTGCCAGTGGAAGGTGAAATAGGAGTTTGTATTACAGTTGCCAAGAGAAAGAAACGTTTACAAGCATCGGAAATGGTAAGCAATAAATTTTAATTCTGTCTTAAAATATTTTAAGCATTTTTATTTTCTCTGACGTCCTAGTGGATGCTGGGAACTCCGTAAGGACCATAGGGAATAGACGGGCTCCGCAGGAGACTGGGCACTCTAAAAGAAAGATTAGGTACTATCTGGTGTGCACTGGCTCCTCCCTCTGTGCAGAGCCGTCTTAACAGCAGTGTAGGCCCCTGGGCACAGCAATGCACTGGGGCCCCTACCCACCATTCAGCGGTAGGGGTGGGGGGTGCTATCAGTGGCAGCTTTGATGTCCCGCGGGTGGTAGGGGGTATTCTATCTTCCGCACAGCATTATGGACCTGGAGAAATAATTTCTGCTAATTAATTACTCCTTTACTGCACAGATGGGGTGGGAGGGAGAACACTAAACTGTAGAAGGGGACATTGTGCTGAATGAAGGGGCCCTGGTACATGACTTCCAGGGTGGTCGGGGGTGTTTAATACACAGATGAGGGGTGGATAGTAGAGTGGGCTTAATATTCATCATTTTCTGGTGGGAGGGCAGCTTGCTTGACTGCAGATATCTCCAGTTCCTGGAAATAGATTTCTTAGCTTTAAAAAACTAGAGAGTCCCACCTTTCAGCAGGTACTGGGTACTTGGGGATCAGACTTCAGGAGCCAGAGCAATCCACCAACAAAAATATAAAACTGCATATTAGGCGTGTGGAGCTGGCGCAGGGATCAGCTGCTGGAAGGCTGATATCTCTGGTTCTGGGCATAGTAGAGACAAGCTGCCAGTGTCCACTGAAAGGGGAGAGTCACAGCTTTTGGAGTATACCCTCAGAAAAACTCTAAGTCAGACAGAACCAGAGATATCTGGTAAGAGCAATTAACAGGCTTGGATGGGGACCACTGCTTTGAAGTCGGATATCTCCGGTTCCCCAGAGCCGATTTTCAAAAAATCTGGTACCCCTGGAAAGAGGGGACCCTCAGCTATCAGCCTAGGGCCCTTATACTCCTGGGGCCCTTGGGCAAGAGCCCATTGAGCCCATACGAAAAGACGGCCCTGCCTCTGTGCCCCTCCTCCAGACCTCAGTTAGAATCTGTGCCCGGCCAGAGCTGGGTGCTCCTAGTGAGCTCTCCTGAGCTTGCTAGAAAGAAAGTATTTGTTAGGTTTTTTGTTTTCAGTGAGATCTGCTGGCAACAGACTCACTGCTACGAGGGACTGAGGGGAGAGAAGCAAACCTACCTGCGTGCAGCTAGCTTGTGCTTCTTAGGCTACTGGACACCATTAGCTTCAGAGGGTTCGAACACAGGGCCTGACCTCGATCGTCCGTTCCCAGGGCCGCGCCGCCGTCCCCCTTGCAGAGCCAGAAGACAGAAGAGAAGGAGATGAAATCGGCGGCAGAAGACTCCGGTCTTCATTAAGGTAGCGCACAGCACTGCAGCTGTGAGCCATTGTTCCCACTGCACACCACACACTCCGGTCACTCTAGGGCGCTGGGGGGGGGCACCCTGGGCAGCAATAAAATACCTTTTGGCATAAAAATACACATAATACAGTCTGTGACTGTATATGTGTAAAACCCCCGCCATTTTTCAGTCAGAAACTGCAGGGAGAAGCCCGCCGCTGAGGGGCCGGGGCCTTCTTCCTCAGCACACCAGCGCCATTTTTCCTTCATAGTTCCGCTGGAAGCAGCTCCCGAGGCTCTCCCCTGCAGTATTCCTGATACAAGAAGGGTAAAAAAGAGAGGGGGGGCACATAAATTTAGGCGCAAATAATATATATTAAGCAGCTATTGGGAAAAATCACTCATTATAGTGAAAATCCCTGTGTTATATAGCGCTGTGGTGTGTGCTGGCATACTCTCTCTCTGTCTCCCCAAAGGACTTTGTGGGGTCCTGTCCTCAGAGCATTCCCTGTGTGTGTGCGGTGTGTCGGTACGGCTGTGTCGACATGTTTGATGAGGAGGGTTACGTGGAGGCGGAGCAAGGGCAGATAAGTGTGGTGTTGCCCCCGACGGGGCCGACACCGGATTGGATGGATATGTGGAAGGTCTTAACCGACAGTGTCAACTCCTTACATAAAAGGTCCGATGACGCAGCAGCCTTGGGACAGCCAGGATCTCAACCCGCGCCTGCCCAGGCGTCTCAGAGGCCATCAGGGGCTCATAAACGCCCGCTAGCTCAGATGGTAGACACAGATGTCGACACGGAGTCTGACTCCAGTGTAGATGAGGATGAGACAAATGCACAGTCTACTAAAGCCATCCGATGCATGATTACTGCAATGAAAAATGTATTGCACATTTCTGATATTAACCCGGTTACTACCAAGAAGGGTATTATGTTTGGGGAGAAAAAGCAGCCAGTGACTTTTCCCCCATCTGATGAATTAAATGAATTGTGTGAGGAAGCGTGGAGTTCCCCTGATAAGAAACTAGTGATTTCTAAGAGGTTACTGATGGCGTACCCTTTATCGCCAACGGATAGGTTACGTTGGGAAACATCCCCTAGGGTGGACAAAGCGCTCCCACGCTTATCAAAAAAGGTGGCACTGCCGTCTCAGGATACGGCCGCCTTAAAGGAGCCTGCGGATAGAAAGCAGGAAGCTATCCTGAAGTCTGTGTAAACACACTCAGGTACTATACTGAGACCTGCTATTGCTTCAGCATGGATGTGTAGTGCTGCAGCCGCATGGTCTGATACCCTGTCAGACAACATTGATTCCCTCGACAGGGATACTATTTTGCTAACCATAGAACATATAAAAGACGTCGTCTTATATATGCGGGATGCACAGAGGGACATTTGCCTGCTGGCATCTAGAATTAATGCAATGTCCATTTCTGCCAGGAGAGTATTATGGACTCGGCAGTGGACAGGTGATGCTGATTCTAAAAGACACATGGAGGTTTTGCCTTATAAGGGTGAGGAATTGTTTGGGGACGGTCTCTCGGACCTCGTATCCACGGAAACAGCCGGGAAGTCAACTTTTTTACCTCAGGTTCCCTCACAGCCTAAGAAAGCACCGTATTATCATGTACAGTCCTTTCGGCCTCAGAAAGGCAAGCGGATCAGAGGCGCATCCTTTCTGCCCAGAGGCAGGGGTAGAGGAAAGAAGCTGCATCAGGCAACCAGTTCCCAGGAACAAAAATCCTCCCCCGCTTCCTCTAAGTCCACCGCATGACGCTGGGGCTCCTCAGGCGGAGCCAGGTGCGGTGGGGGCGCGTCTCCGAAACTTCAGCAACCAGTGGGTTCGCTCACAAGTGGATCTCTGGGCTGTACAAATTGTATCTCAGGGATACAAGCTGGAGTTCGAGGCGACTCCCCCTCGCCGTTACCTCAAATCAGCCTTGCCAGCTGCTCCCAGGGAAAGGGAGGTAGTACTGGCGGCAATTCACAAGCTGTACCTCCAGCAGGTGATAATCAAGGTTCCCCTCCTTCAACAGAGACGGGGTTACTATTCCACAATGTTTGTGGTACCGAAACCAGACGGTTCGGTGAGACCCATTCTAAATTTAAAATCCTTGAACACTTATATAAGGAAGTTCAAGTTCAAAATGGAATCGCTGAGGGCGGTTATTGCAAGCCTGGAAGAGGGGGATTTTATGGTGTCGCTGGACATCAAGGATGCTTACTTGCATGTCCCCGTTTACCCACCTCACCAGAAGTACCTCAGGTTTGTGGTACAGGATTGTCATTACCAATTCCAGACGTTGCCGTTTGGTCTGTCCACGGCACCGAGAGTATTTACCAAGGTAATGGCCGAAATGATGATACTCCTTCGGAAGAAGGGAGTTATAATTATCCCGTACTTGGACGATCTCCTTATAAAGGCGAGGTCCAGAGAGCAGTTGTTAGTCAGCGTAGCACTTTCTCGGGAAGTGTTGCTACAGCACGGCTGGATTCTGAATATCCCAAAGTCGCAGCTGATTCCTGCGACGCGTCTGCTCTTCCTGGGCATGATTCTGGACATAGAACAGAAGAAGGTGTTTCTCCCGGTGGAGAAGGCCCAGGAATTGTTATCTCTGGTCAGGGACCTCCTGAAACCAAAAACAGGTGTCGGTGCATCACTGCACGCGAGTCCTGGGAAAGATGGTGGCTTCTTACGAAGCAATTCCCTTCGGCAGGTTCCATGCATGGATCTTTCAGTGGGATCTGTTAGACAAATGGTCCGGATCGCATCTTCAGATGCATCGGTTGATCACCCTGTCCCCAAGGGCCAGGGTGTCTCTGCTGTGGTGGCTGCAGAGTGCTCATCTTCTCGAGGGCCGCAGATTCGGCATACAGGACTGGGTCCTGGTGACCACGGACGCAAGCCTCCGAGGATGGGGGGCAGTCACTCAGGGAAGGAACTTCCAGGGACTGTGGTCAAGTCAGGAGACTTCACTACACATAAATATACTGGAACTAAGGGCCATTTACAACGCCCTGAGTCAAGCAGAGCCCCTGCTTCAGAACCAACCAGTGCTGATTCAATCAGACAACATCACGGCGGTCGCCCATGTAAACCGACAGGGCGGCACAAGAAGCAGGATGGCGATGGCAGAAGCCACAAGGATTCTCCGATGGGCGGAAAATCACGTGCTAGCACTGTCAGCAGTGTTCATTCCGGGACACGACCTACACCCGGGAGAGTGGGGACTTCATCCAGAAGTCTTCACGCAGATTGTAAACCGTTGGGAACGGCCACAGGTGGACATGATGGCGTCCCGCCTCAACAAAAAGCTAAAAAAATATTGCGCCAGGTCAATGGACCCTCAGGCGATAGCTGTGGACGCACTAGTGACACCGTGGGTGTACCAGTCGGTTTATGTGTTCCCTCCTCTTCCTCTCATACCCAAGGTACTGAGGATAGTAAGAAAGAGAGGAGTAAGAACTATACTCATCGTTCCGGATTGGCCAAGAAGAACTTGGTACCCAGAACTACAAGAAATGATCTCAGAGGAACCATGGCCTCTGCCTCTCCGACAGGACCTGTTACAGCAGAGGCCCTGTCTGTTCCAAGACTTACCGCGGCTGCGTTTGACGGCATGGCGGTTGAACGCCGGATCCTAACGGAAAAGGGCATTCCAGATGAAGTGATTCCTACGCTGATAAAGGCTAGGAAAGACGTGACAGCACAACATTATCACCGTATATGGCGAAAATATGTTGCTTGGTGTGAGGCCAGGAAGGCCCCTACAGAGGAATTCCAGCTGGGTCGATTCCTGCACTTCCTATAGTCAGGAGTGACTATGGGCCTAAAATTAGGATCCATAAAGGTCCAGATTTCGGCCCTATCTATTTTCTTTCAAAAAGAACTGGCTTCACTGCCTGGTTCAGACGTTTGTTAAGGGAGTGCTGCATATTCAGCCCCCTTTTGTGCCTCCAGTGGCACCTTAGGATCTTAACGTTGTGTTGGGTTTCCTGAAATCCCACTGGTTTGAGCCACTTAAGACCGTGGAGCTAAAATATCTCACGTGGAAAGTGGTCATGCTATTGGCCTTAGCTTCGGCTAGGCGTGTGTCAGAATTGGCGGCTTTGTCTTGTAAAAGCCCTTATCTGATCTTCCATATGGACAGGGCAGAATTGAGGACCCGTCCCCAATTTCTCCTTAAGGTGGTATCAGCGTTTCATTTGAACCAACCTATTGTGGTGCCTGCGGCTACTCGGGACTTGGAGGACTCCAAGTTACTGGATGTAGTCAGGGCTTTGAAAATCTATGTAGCCAGGACGGCTGGAGTCAGGAAAACTGACTCGCTGTTTATCCTGCATGCACCCAACAAGCTGGGTGCTCCTGCTTCTAAGCAAACTATTGCGCGCTGGATCTGTAACACGATTCAGCAAGCTCATTCTGCGGCAGGATTGCCGCATCCTAAATCAGTGAAAGCCCATTCCACAAGGAAGGTGGGCTCTTCTTGGGCGGCTGCTCGAGGGGTCTCGGCTTTACAGCTTTGCCGAGCTGCTACTTGGTCGGGTTCAAACACATTTGCTAAGTTCTACAAGTTTGATACCCTGGCTGAGCAGGACCTTGCCTTTGCTCATTCGGTGCTGCAGAGTCAACCGCACTCTCCCGCCCGTTTGGGAGCTTTGGTATAATCCCCATGGTCCTTACGGAGTTCCCAGCATCCACTAGGACGTCAGAGAAAATAAGAATTTACTCACCGGTAATTCTATTTCTCGTAGTCCGTAGTGGATGCTGGGCGCCCGTCCCAAGTGCGGACTCTCTGCAATACATGTATATAGTTATTGCTTAACTAAAGGGTTATTGTTATGAGCCATCTGTTACTGAGGCTCAGTTGTTGTTCATACTGTTAACTGGGTATGGTTATCACGAGTTGTACGGTGTGATTGGTGTGGCTGGTATGAGTCTTACCCTGGATTCCAAATCCTTTCCTTGTTGTGTCAGCTCTTCCGGGCACAGTTTCCTTAACTGAGGTCTGGAGGAGGGGCATAGAGGGAGGAGCCAGTGCACACCAGATAGTACCTAATCTTTCTTTTAGAGTGCCCAGTCTCCTGCGGAGCCCGTCTATTCCCCATGGTCCTTACGGAGTTCCCAGCATCCACTACGGACTACGAGAAATAGAATTACCGGTGAGTTAATTCTTATTATTACCATGCAGAAGCTATGTATTCAAATACATTTTACACACCCCATATGTACTTTGTCACTTGTGTTACAGGTCATAACCTAGGATCATGAAGGTCAGTAAGGATAGAATTTATATTATAGCTCCTTTGCATATGGCTCAAAAAGTGGTTATGTCATTTTGATTGAGGAGTTTTGAGTGACATTTAAATCTGTCTAGTTAAAGGATTTTGAAGATGAAAATTATATACACTTGTCCTATATGGAATCAAATGATATATTGTTTCATCTGCTACTTTTTTTTATAAACTGCAGAATTTTAAAAATAATTGGCATGTCAGATAAATACAGACTATATAAAGAAAAAACATGAAACTTTGAAATACTATGGGGGTAATTCAGATCTGATCACAGCAGCAAATTTGTTAGCTAATGGGCAAAACCATGTGCACTGCAGGTGGGGCAGATATACCATTTGCAGAGAGAGTTAGATTTGGGTGGGCTATATAGTTTTTGTGCAGGGTAAATACTGGCTCCTTTATTTTTACACATATTATATCTGCCCCCCCGCAGTACACATGGTTTTGCCAATTAGCCAACAAATTTGCTGCTGCAATCAGATCTGAATTAGGCCCTATGTTAGGTATATTTTTAGCCAAACCAATCAAACCAACGTGAGGTAGTCCAGTTGGAACTTGGACAGGATTAAGGAGTTAGGGTTCCTGTGGATCTCCCATTGGTCTACGCTGGGCAGACCTTTGACCCGAAGAGCCTGTTCTGAGCCTTCCACTTGATGGATTTAAATGAAAACTTCACAAACCGGTAACATTGAACCCCAGAAGACAAACTCGGGCGTTGAGGTCCCAATCGGTTGACTGAGAGGTTGATTGCAATTGTGGTAGAGTTTGCACCGTTTGTTCGAAGGGATCTGAAAGTGAGTATGAAGCGTGATATTAGTAATAGTAATGGTGATGAGGGGTGTGTGGTCTAATCACAGGGGTGTGGCCATGCCCCCTTTAAAAAAAACACATGAAAAGAGTACTGTTTATGCACCGCAGGCCCGTGCGGCCCTCATCTAGAAGCATATACAGGGAGGCACAATCAGTGAGATTGATAACCCCCTGCAGGAAGAGGACACTGCTGCACTGAACAGCAGCAGCCTCCCTGTACTCACTGCAGCCCATCACACAGCAGCATATGCTGGGCTGGGGACAGCGGCTGTTGCCATCTGACAGGTGAGAAGGGGTAGTTCATAAACAGTCCCTAGAACTATATTTTTAGTAAAAAATGGCTATGTACAGACACAACCCTTACAGTTTTATTATATGTATAGATAATATAATATCCGTTGCTATATAAATCCATATTTAAATAACTATAAAAAAATAAAAGTGTCAGGAATCTGCCATTTATATTGGTCTGGCCAGCAGTACCTTTGGACTGCCAGAGGTGCTGCTGTTATGATTCTGGTCTGCTTTACCTCTGGGCTGCCAGAGGTGCTGTTGTCTGAGAACAGTCCCAACTGGTCTAATCAGTTGGAACATGCTGCTCTCCAAACTACATTCTCCAGCTGCAGCACATTGTTGTTAGAGCCTGTCCTTGTGTGCTGCAGTGATTGGCCTTGTATTATTTTAAAAGTGAGTTAGCCCTGAGCCTCAGTGCCAGTTATAGCTTCTGTTAGCTTCTAGCCTTGTTCATGTTACCTGATCCTTGTTACCTGTTCCTGTGTACGTTGACTGTATCCAGTTTAGAACCTGACTCTTGTACCTGGTCCTAAGATCCTTGTCTGTATCCAGTTTCAAGCCTTGTTTCCTGAAAGTATACTTTGCTGGAATATAATGCCTTCATGTGGTATTTAACTTGCGACAGCATTCTACCCTGTTTTACGTCTTCACGTTACCATTGTTACATTCTGCTGGATTCCTTGTTTGATACAGATTTATTTGATACAAACATCCCTGTGCTGGTTTTCTGTTCTACCCCCAGCATTTATCCTTGTCTAGCAATTCACCTGCCAGTCATCAAGGCAGGTGAATCCTACCAATAAGAGAGTACCTTTAAAGATGGAAAACCACTATACTAAAACTTTTAGCTTACATAAACCTGCAAAATAGAAGACTGCGATACTAATTTGGAGGAACCCTCCACACCCTAAAAACCGGACCCAGCTGATAAACTGGTTAATATTGGGACAATAAACTTTATATATTTTACTCCCATCTTATCCAATTCAGGAGTACAATTCTGCTAATGTTAATTAGGGTGAGCATAATATATGATATAATTATTTATGCATATGAACACATGTTGATATTAAAATAGCTGAATGTTTATTAGTATATTTAGTATATTTATAATTGTGCAATAATGTGTGTTTGTTTTGTTATTATAATACTAAAAATGTCTTGCATCCATTGCTTTTTGACTCAAACAGCACTTTAATATATTATAATAATGAACTAGCACAGCGGACTGTATTGTGTTTTTGTGTTTCATTTAATAAAGGTATTGGCATACCCTATTTTCTCCACTTCCTGCTGTGCACTTAATTTATACTAATTAGCGCCAAGATATTTGAAGGGGGTTTTTTTCACAATTTTTTTTTTAGTCTTTCCTACATCCCAAAATTAAATGGTGAGTTCTGAAATATTGTGTTTTCCCCTCTGTATACAAAGGAATAAGCAGCTGTGTACAGTATAGGTTGTATTACAATGCTGCTGACATCGTATCAAATGACCCACTGTGACTGACAGAAGTCTCGATCCAAAGACTATTTAATAAAATGTGAATAACGCACATATACCTATGGTTTACATTGTGTGACTGTCCTGAGATTTATTTAATATACTATTATTCTTTATTTAAATACTGCTTACATATTATGCAGGTAATCATTCAAACAGTTCTTGTCCTATTAGAGCTTTGTTGTGTAAATTCTCTACCACACAAACACGTGGGATTAAATTTGTCAGAAGGCAATTAAACTACCAGCGTTTTGGTACATTTGTAGCTGCAAATAATATTTATTACACAAGAAAAAAACTACCAGTGTTGGCATTTTGGAAAGTGCTAGGAAACTGGAGCACCCAAAGGAAACTCACAAAAATAAGGGGACCTACTACAAATCCAATATTGGTAGTACAGTACCTTGGTCGTTCCCCAACAGTATGTAATAGGAAAAAATCCACACATAATATTTTGTATAAACATTTTAATTAACAAAAAAAAACTCCCAAAGCCCTCATGTATCATTTTAAATGTAAAGGGAATCTGCATACCTGAAATAATTCATAAGTAAATGAAAGAAAAATCAAAACATAACAGACGGATGTAATTTACTTCTGTTGGACCTGAAATAAAAATTAATGTGGTGATCAATTAGAATGGATAGTTACGGATTGGTTAGAGCATGAGAAAAACTGCTCTGATTGACGGAGTCAGTATTAACCCTTTAGCAATAATTAAATTAATTCATCCTAGTAGCTGCAAGTGGTGCCTATCTGTTATTATTATTATTATTATTATTATTATTATTATTATTTTGCCACAAACTACTTCAAGAACAAAGATTGCCTTTGGATTCAGAAGTGCAATCTAGAGGTTCACAAGGTTTGTCTGTGTGTTTTATTTTAAATGTTTTTTTCTTTCTGTTATGTACTATTGTGTTACTACGTATTCAATCTGGCCCAGACTGCCTTGTCATGTTTGCACTGGTAGTTTAACAAGTGTCAGCATGCCCTGGTAGTCATGGCTTTGTAAGTGCCTGTAGTTCCACAATTATTGTTCCTTTACTTTTGACATTTTTCCATTACTCTGGCAGCAACTGTCCCAGGAGTGTTAGGAATACCCTAGTGTTATTCATCACAGGGCTAGTTTCTGCACGTTTCTTTGTGGGTTCAGTTTCCTTATAGAGTTCAGTATGGACAATCAGACCCTATCCCCAACTATAAAATTACAAGTTCTGTTGTTTTGTTTTGCTAAATATTTTCATAATAAAGCTACATGATCCTTTCTCTATAAAAATCTCAAATGTAATAATGTAGAACTCACTTCAGGAAGTTTTGGATGGCCGAAACAGAATTGGATCTAGTATGTATACCATAACCACAAAAGAAAGAAGTACTTGGAGAATAAAAACATAATAGGCGTTTGTCATGACTTGCTGGCCGATTCTCAAGATACCTCAAGCTAAAAATTGACACCGGTGACATATGGTTACCTCAGCATGTGTGGTTAATGAAAACCTGGTAACCACCACCAGCAAAGAAACCAAAAACATCAATGTATGGACACCAGACACTCCTAATCCAGAATTATTAATTGCAGACTCACTCACACTTGGGTACGTAACTGTGACTTCACAGGCCCACAGATTCACCAAGAGACACAGAGAATACGCTAGAATTACGGTAATTATATTTTAATTTGCACAAAATAATCCAAGGTATGATATCAAATTATAAGATTACAACTATGGAGAGGAAATACCATACATAAATTTCAATAAGTAAAAAGGAAATAAAATTTCAGAAACCTAGCATGCAAAGAACTTAGGCGATTCGGTTGTGAGGAGACTTCACAGTTTAGGATGCTCCATTTCCAGCTGTTGTGGTTGATTTCCCAAGAAATGAACGCACAACATTAAGGGAGAAATGTATTATACCCTCACAGCTGCACTCCTCCCTTCCACCTTTTTGTTTTTTAACTAGCTCAATGCTAGACACGGGGTATGTAATGGATCATCGACTCCCTCCACATAGTTGTCTTGCAATAGATAGGGGATGGGGAGTTAGCTCAGATGGGCACAACATTCCACTACTCCCTGGCGTGAAACTCTCATAACCTTGTTGTATATCTTCCTGACTTGGAATGGTTTTTGTAAAATTAATATTTTCCATCCTCCTGTTTATTGCGAGGTTTTGGGTAAGAGATCTTTATCTAATGTCCTGGCTCCAGGGGGCATCAATTTTCCTCCTTCCAGATCTGTCAATATGTAGGTTTACATATAGGACACATGCTATTGATTCATCTAGGTGAAATAAAACCATTTCTTTACAGCATTGTTGTAGATAAATGTCTCAAAAATGGTTCCAAGGGCTGATCTATCATTTCATTGTGGCCAGTAGACTGAAGATGATAGGATACATAGAGTCTAATACCCAGTTGCAAACACAATGACAAAAAATATCCAAGGGCAGATCACTGTTGGCAGTATTGCATTTTTCTCTTTCAGGGTCCACAGGTCTCAACAGGGATAACCTTAAGGTATGATGGTGGAGACCAGAATCAGGCACTCAACAGTTAAGCTTTTCAATCTCCCAAGATGAATTGATCCTTCTGCCTCATACCCTGTCCACAGCTCTGGCTCTTAAGTTTTTGTTTGGTGCCAGCAGTAGCTGCATCTTGAAGAACAGTGGGGCTGCTTTTTAGGCAGCCCAAGCTTTAACTTTTATTATTTTTATTACAGTAAAAAAATTTCACAAGAGCAGGCAGCATTAGCCAATTCTTTGGACGCCAGCACTGCTGCTCCAACACCTCCCACCACTGCCGAAGCTCAGGTGAGGTAATTTCGGAAAGCACCAGATTCCTTCACTAACAGTGGCACTGGGATGACCCAGGACTGCAGCAAGACACTTGGGGGCAGGTAAGGTGGACACCCGCTTGCAGGACCTGCGTGCTGGCAGTCCATACCTCCAGTCCTGGGAGATGGACTGGAGGTACTGACGTGTAACCAGGCCACAGCATCAGGACTGCAGAAGACCACCAGGGCATACTGTACTGGCACTTGGGACCAATTTACTATAGGCCAGGGTACTGGTGGTGTAAGTCAGCAAGGGGAGGTAAGCACTTCCCCAGCGGCCCCTCCCTCAGCCCAGGGCTCCATTCCACTGAGGTCTTCCTGCCCTGGGCTGCTCTCCCTCCAGAGACATGCAGCAGCCATTTTCACACTGTAGTCTCTGGGAACGCTAGGTACAGTCTCTCTGTATACCTCTCCCAGAGTAAAGGTATACACAGCAGTCTCTCCTACCAATCATATCTGACTGAATAGTTTAGTTAGTGTCCACTGCAGCTGAATTGTTATTTCTACATGGTATGTGACTTATGGTAGTGCTGATGTTTGTGTTTGTTTGTTTGTTTGTTTGTTTGTTTGTTTCTATCAAGTAATATAGCTTTCCCTTTCTTATTCTTCTCCAGTAGCCCTAAGATACCTGGTGTGTACAGGATTCTCTATATCCCACAATTCGGTGTAATTCATCAGGACATATTGTCACAAACGGTTTTGTTTTCTGCTAAACCCTGCACGTTGCCATATTGTATGTTCACCTCTCCCTGCAGCTACTTTATGTCTAGCAAAGGCAAGAGTACTAAATAGGCTTTGTCTCCTACATTAGTGTCCTGCTCCTCCTGCTCAGTAGAATTACCCCCCCCCCCCTATATGTGGGGCAAGATGCTCTCTGTGCCTCTTGCCATGCATCACCTGACTAGTTAGCCCCCCCACCACCTCCAGCACTGGAGCTACCTTGAGCATCCTTTTCCCAAATGCTGGCAAAAATTGCAGACCACTTTACTACCTCGGTGCCAGGTCCCCCAATGGGAGCGTCGTCTCTAATACCACAACAGGTACAACCGGTTATACTGGTCATGTCCCCTCCATGGATGGACATGTTTTATGCTTCTATTTGTTATGACTGTGGTCTTTGTGAACTTGGCGTGTATGTGAAGTCCGTGCGGGTAACTGGAGGTCTATGGGGGTCATTCCGAGTTGATTGCTCGCTAGCAGTTTTTAGCAGCCGTACAATTGCATTGTCGACGGCCACTTTGCAGAAGTGTAAACGCTTGTGCAGCAGAGCGCCTGCAAAATATTTTTGTGCAAAACAAGACCAGCCCTGTAGTTACTCTTCATGTGCATTGATTCTAACGACAGAGGGATGGCTTTTGATGTCACACACCTGCCCAGCGAACGCCCAGCCATGCCTGCGTTTTTCTGCAACGCCTGCGTTTTTCTAAGCACTCCCTGAAAACGGTCAGTTGCCACCCAAAAACGCCCACTTCATGTCAATCTTCCTGCGTTCGGCCGTGTGACTGGAATGTTTGTTACACTCTGTGCAAATCCACGATGCTCACTGTACCCGTACGACACGCCTGCACATTGCAGTGCATACGCATGCACAGAAATGCCAATTTTTAGCCTGATTGCTGCACTGCGAACAACGGCAGCTAGCGATCAACTCGGAATGACCCCCTATGTGTATATTTGGATGGTCTGTGGGAATCAGTGAGATAAAGTAGAAAGGAGCAATCCCTGACCGGGGGTCGAACACGGGCCTCAGCAGAGGGAGCCATATCCTGACCACTGGATCACCAGGAACTTGGTGTTAATAGCAGGATGGTGAATATATTGGTGAGAATGAACTGGATATACTGTCACAGGAGTTGGTGTTTGTGTACTCAAGGTTACTTTGAAATAGGTTCTCTGGAGTTGAGCAGAACTGGGAGGAGAGCTGAAGACATTGAACCGGACTGGTTACCGGTGAGATTGAGAACTGGGCTGGTTACCGGTGAGACTGAGAACCGCACTGTGAACTGGGCTGTGCACCGGTATACTGAAACGCAACTGTAATCCAGGCTGATACCAGATATAACTGGAAACGCAACCGTAAGCAGAACAATGACTATGGCTGTGACTTTAAGACAAGGTTGAAGAAGAACTGAAGACTTTAGCTGTGACTTTAAGATGAGGCTGAAGAACTGTTGACTGTAGATGTGACTTTAAGATGAGGCTGAAGAACTGAAGACAGTAGCTGTGACTTTAAGATGAGGCTGAAGAATACTGCGGCTGTGTCTTTAAGACGAGACTGAAGAATACTGCGACTGTGTCTCTAAGACGAGACTGATCATTACTGCGGCTGTGGCTTTAAGACAAGACTGAAGAATACTGCAGCTGTGGCTTTAAGACAAGACTGAAGAATACCGCGACTGTATCTTTTAGACGAGACTGATGAATACTGCAGCTGTGGCTTTAAGACATGACTGAAGAATACTGCGGCTGTGGCTTTAAGATGAGACTGATGAATACTGCAGCTGTGGCTTTAAGATTAGACTGAAGAATACTGCAGCTGTGGCTTTAAGATGAGACTGATACTGGATATAACTGGTAACAACTGTAATCCAGATTGGTTAGCGAAAGAGCAGAGTTTTACAGAAACCAAAGTAAAAGTGTTTCATTTTAGGGAGCTCAGCTATGAAACTCATACAGAGCTGTGTGACACAAGGAACTGACCCTGTCTGTAACACAAGTCTCTTTACTTATACTTCCTGGTCCTTGGTGATTGGTGAACAGCGTCAGGTGATTCAGAGAGTCTCAGGCTGTCACAGGATTGGATAGCTCCAGGTCAGGTGATCAGACCCTGTCACATCAGTACTCCAGTTTAGGCTCTGATGTGGAGTGAGGACTAGCAAGCCGAAAAAACACTGAAGCCTTATCTCCTAAAATAAACAGAGGATGCTGGCTTTTAGGCCCAAACATCAGAGAGCTGAGCACAGTGGAGAATGTATCTGGTGGCCACTGGAGTCAGAGAGACATATAGTATAATGACAACAAGGATTTCTGTGTAGGCACAGCTTAGAGAGACTTGCTGAATTCCATATTCACACAGAAGGTTAATCAACACTGGTGGAGCTCATTAACTATCAGCACTCAGGAAACTCATGGTACTGGCAAGCTGTTTATCCCAGTGAGCAGAAAAGACGCAGGATCCAGGACAGATGGCAGAGGTAAGTCACCAAATATGAGAACTACAGTCAGGATCGTGACACTATGCAGAATATAGCTGCCTTACACCACATGATGCAGGACCAGGGACCCTTGCCTACTGCTAATAAGTATACTGTGCTATCATCACAGTCTACACCACTGTCAGATTCTGAGGAATCTTTGGGTGAGGCAGATAATACAGGTCTCTCTGATGCTGACTCCCCTGCTAAAAAGGACCCTCCATCTAAATTTAATGTGGCTGCTTTAGTGCAGGCAGTTAAATTCACTCTCCAACTGCAGGAGGAGGAACCTGCATCTAAGGCAAAGGATCCTCTACACATACGGCAGAAAGTAGTGGTAACGGAATTTCCTCACTCTGAACACTTTGTGGAGGCCAAGGCCGAGGCATGGAAATCTCCTAGCAAGAGATTACACCTGCCTAAAAGGCTTAGTTCTTCTTACCCTCTCCGAGCAATGGATTGCGTTAAGTGGGAGACTCCCCCGATAGTGGATTCCCATGTGACATGTCTAGTAAAGAGCTCAACTTTACCTATCCCTACAGCATCTTCCCTGAAGGATCTGCCAGATATACAGCTGGATTCGTGTCTTATATCTATGTATTCTCTTATAGGAGCTATTTCTCGGCCTGCTACGGCCTGGGTGGCTAAGGCCATTGAAAGCTGGGCGGACTCACTTGAAAACAGTTTTTCCTTAGATGCTACCCAGGAACAATTGTCATTTATTGGTAATATCAGAGATCCAGCATTTTACATTGGGGAAGCTGCTCTGGATGTGGCACTCTTATCCGCCAAAGCCTCGGCTACCTCTGTGGTAGCATACCGTATTGTTTGGCTTAATTTGTGGAAGGCTGACGCAGACTCTAAGAAGGCCCTATACTGGGGAGTTTCTATTTGGTCCTGAATTGGACAAGATAGTCACTAACTTGCACCTCATGTCATCTGTCTGTCGCCCCTCCCCACTAGATTGTTAGCTCTTCAGAGCAGGGCCCTCTTTCCTCTTGTTGTCTAAGCCCTCTTCTCGACACATTTCACTCAGCGACCATCTTTACCTGATTTTCTCCTACTGGTAAAGGCTCTTCTCTATCTATGGCCGCCAGCCCCAAGTAGTACAATGATTAATCCCTTGCTACTTACATCTAAGCTGTATTATGTTTTGAGAACTGTGGTGCTCTTTGTTACCTGCACTCCATTTTTGTTATTTATTTACTGTTATGCTAAGTTTTGTCTCCCTGTACTGTCCTTTGTACGGCGCTGCGAAACATTTGTGGCGCCCTATAAATAAAATGTAATAATAATAATAATAACAACAACTTATCAGCCTCCAAAAGTCGCCGGCACACTGCAGTGGCTAACACTCTGGCTGGTCTCCGCTGGCCATGCACAGCATGCTGGGAAGAGGGACAGGGTTGTTTGCTAGGGGGCACCAGCGAAGATCTTGTTTAAGGCACCAAATTGTTTAGGTTGGCTCTGCTCCATGGTTTAGTTCATGTTGGTCAGTTGAAGTTTTTTAGAATAGAACCCAAAAGGATGTAATTTCTCATCACTAGATCTCTGATAGAGTAATACACCACAGAGGAGGCATCCACTTCAAGATATAAGGGAAAGGAAGGGTTAGGTTGTTTAAGAACTGGGACTTTAACAAAGGTTTGTTTAAGTTCAGGGAAAACTTCCAGTTTATTTGACCACATTCTGGGATTGCCATTTTATTTGGCCATAGATTTGATTAGGCTCACAAAAGAATTCAGTCAGGTGAACTTTCGCTAATTATTGGCAAAACCCAAAAAGCATGGATAAATTTCACATCTGAAGGTTGGTGCCAATTTATAACAGCTGTAATTTTTTCTGTATCCAACTGAAGAATAGTAATTACAGCTGCGTCTTCAATCATCTTGCATCAATACACCACACAGCTGGAAATGTCTGGTGTGAGTGAGCTGACAGGTCCTCTGCAACTCTGTTAAGGTGCATACACACGGAGAGATTTTGACTATGAGAGATTTTGACTAACTTTTCCCTTGAACTGGCAGTAGGAGATTTTGACTAACTTTACCAGAGATTTTGTCTAACTATGCAAGAGATTTTGGCTATGGGAGATTTTGGCTATGGGAGATTTTGACTATCTCATTTAAATAAGGGGATGAGTGTCATATATAGGACGATTTTACAGGGTGGCTGGTATTTAAATAGCTAAAAGTTAAAAAAAAAAAATTTTGCGTGGGGTCCCCCCTCCTATGTAAAACCAGCCTCGGGCTCTTTGAGCCAGTCCTGGTTGTTAAAATACAGAGGAAAAAATGAGTAGGGTTCCCCTATATTTAGACAACCAGCACCGGGCTCTACGTCCGGTCCTGGTTCAAAAAATACGGGGGACAAAAGACATAGGGGTCCCCCGTATTTGTAAAACCAGCACCGGGCTCCACTAGCCAGGGAGATAATGCCACAGCCGGGGGACACATTTATATTGGTCCCTGCGGCCGTGCCATTACCCCCCCAACTAGTCACCCCTGGCCGGGGTACACTGGAGGAGTGAGGACCCCTTAAATCAAGGGGTCCCCCCCTCCAGCCACCCAAGGGCCAGGGGTGAAGCCCGAGGCTGTCCCCCACATCCGTGGGCGGTGGATGGGAGGCTGATAGCCTTTCAATAGTAATATTGTTCTTTACAGGTGGCCTACAGGTCCCAGCAAGCCTGCCCCAGCATGCTGGCACTTGGAGAACCACAAGTGCCAGCATGCCCGGACATAAAGGGCCCGCTGGCACCTGTAGTCCACCTGTAAAGAAAATATTGAAAAAAAAACCAGACACATTCTTTAAAAAATCCTTTATTAAACTGGGTCTTCACCTGGGGGCGGCGGCCTTTAAGCTCTTTTGCATGGCCGCCGCCTTCCCAGGGCTTCCGGCGTCTTCACCTGGGGGGGCGCCACCTCCCCAGGGCTTCTGGGGTCTTGCTCCGGCGTCTTCACCTGGTGGGCGGCGGCTGCTAAGCTCTTTTGCATAGCCGCCGCCCATCCAGGACTTTCACGGCGTCTTCAGTCTTCAGGAGCTCTTCTCCGCTCCTCCTCCGCCGTCGGACTGAAAGCCGCTGCCTCGCGCTGACTTATATAAGTCAGCTGGAGGGGGCGGGGCGATGACGCGGCGAGCCGTGATTGGCTCGCGGCGGCCATCTTGAATTTCAAAAATGACGCTGAGGCGCCATTTTTGAAACTGGTACCGCTCCGCTGCCAAACTCTGCAAGATAAAGGTAAATTTCCCCCGCCCGCACCGCCGCCGCCCGCACCACCGCCTCAACCCGCCGCCGCCCACACCGCCACCGCAACCCGCCGCCACCCACACCGCCACCGCAACCCGCCGCCGCCACCGCCGCCGCCCACACTGCCACCCGCCGCCGCCCGCACCGCCGCCACCACCCGCCGCCGCCCGCACCACCGCCAACATCGCTATCGCTGGGAAAAATCGCTGGCCTCTAGCGATTTTAACTAACTTTCCCAGCGACATAGCCAAAATTGACTTGCCTGCACTGACTATTTTTCCCAGCGATAGCGACCTGGCGGGGACGCGCATCGCTATCGCTGCCTGTGTACACACGGAGCGATCTGCACTAACTTTCTGAGCGATTTTGACTATATAGTCAAAATCGCTCAGTTATATCGCTCCGTGTGTATGCACCTTTAGTGTCAGGCATCTTTTGTTGGTGAAAATGTGTCTTCATTTAATTGCTGTGTGATTAAGACACACAAGCAGACTTTTGATAAAAAAAATATATGTGGCATGCCTTTATTCTGTGTGTGACTGCATCTGTATTTACATACGAAACGTTACATACAGTTTTTCCAGAAAAACACTGCAATGTAGCATTTCGTATGCAGAAACAGCTGTAGCCGCACACAGAATGTAGACATGCCGCATATCATTTTAATCAACAGAGTCTGCTTGAGCATCTTATTCACATTGTGTTGATACTAAGATGCATTTTTAGCAAAAAGGACGCTGATGCTAGAAGATTCTCTCGTGACCTGGCGTGCCAAGAGGGGGTGTTTGGTATGACTGTGACAAGATGTATGCAGACATATCTGTATACAGCCTAGAAAGAGCATTCTATCCTGTTTAAAAGAACACTTATCCAACTTCTAAAAAAAAGTTTATCCATCCAATGGTAAGAAAGGATCTCCTTTATATGAGTATGATGGAAAGGTAGATCTCTAGAGAATGTTCGAATACCATTGAGGTAGACGATAATGGAGACCTATAATACTGTAGATCTTGATCTTGTTTATAAAATTCCAGAACACTTTCGAACCATTACATAGGCTAAAAGGCGTGACCAGATACCCATAATGTCCATCCCATGTATTAATGGCTGTCTTCTATTAATTTCTTCATTATTTTAATGAAATTCTAGGTTTCTCTAGTTTTGTAAAGCAGGAAGCTCCTTTGCTATGATTGAACAGCTCACTGATAAGAGGAAGGAGATATTAATTCTTGATGTTAAATAAATTCTAACTTTGTATTCAGCACAAAGGCGAAACCCCCATTTTACTTTTTTACAAAAAATAATCCTGCCACAGCAGAAGAGCTGGAAGGTCATATGAATCCCTTTGCAAATGTTCTTTAATATGTTCCAACATAGGGCCTTATTCAGTATGGGCAATCGCATACTCCCTATTATTGGCCTATTGCACATGTGCAGGGACACACTGTACTGGGCGGGAGATGTGATTGCATCTCAGTAATGCGAATGCCTCTGCCTAATTGACAGGCAGAGGCATTAGTGGAGTGGTGACATGGCGTTGCGGTGGCATGTGATGTCAAATGCAGTCGCTGCAACAGGTAAAGATCTTGCGGACCGATTGCCATTGCAACCTGGCAGGGGGGCTACCCTTATTTATCTAGGTGATCGCAACTGAATTGTGATCGCATCGCTGATGGCCGTTAGCATGCTAAGCGGCCCACAGCATGCAACCGATAGCTGTTAGCCGTTGCAGTTTTGCTAAATTAGCAAAACTGCAACTGAAACCGAATCAAGTCCTTAGCTTGAATTTCAGGTTATACCTACAACTGGGGAGGAATATTTCCTGATACCAAATCAATTGGGCAGTTAAAGATTTCATGGGGAGTAAAAAATCCCTGGCGATGGCTACTCTTTTCCCATGCTCTGACTGCACTGACACTGACATGTGACTCGTAGAGATGTGCGGCGGGCACTTTTCATGTTTTGTGTTTTGGTTTTGGATCTGGATCCCTACTCGTGTTTTGGTTCTGGGTTGGTTGTGCCAAAACCACCCTTTCAGGTTTTGGTTTTGGATCTGGATGATTTTTGAAAAAAAAAACCACAAAAACAGCTAAAATCCCAGAATTTGGGGATAATTTTGTTCCTATGGTATTATTAACCTCAATAATATTTCCACTCATTTCCAGTCTATTCTGAACACCTCAAACCTCACAATATTGTTTTTAGGCCAAAAGGTTGCACCGAGGTCACTGGATGACTAAGCTAAGCGACACAAGTGGGCGGAACAAACACCTGGCCCATCTAGGAGTGGCATTGCAGTGTCAGACAGGATGTCCGTTTTAAATCTAGGCCCCAAAGAGCACATAATGCAAAGAAAAAAAAGAGGTGCAATGAGGTCGCTGGATGACTAAGCTAAGCGACACAAGTGGGCAGCACAAACACCTGGCCCATCTAGGAGTGGCACTGTAGTGTCAGACAGGATGGCAGTTTTAAAATCTAGGCCTAAAGAGCACATAATACAAAGAAAAGAATAGGAATTTAATACCTACCGGTAATTCCTTTTCTCCTAATCTGTAGTGGATACTGGGGAGCTGTACTTTAGTACCATGGGGTATAGTTTGGGTCCACTGGAGCCTGGCACTTTAAAACCTTTTAGTGTGTGTATGTGTGTTCTGGCTCCTCCCCTCTATGCCTCTCCTACCAGACTCAGTCTAGGGAAACTGTGCCAGAGGAGACGGACATACCACGAGAGAAGGAATAAATACAATAGCGATGAGGCAACAAGCCAACACACAACCATAACAGTAAGGAGGGCGCTAACAAAAACAGAGGATAGCAACACCAACCTAACCAGGATAGCACAGCTATCCTGACAACATAACGGGACCGCAACGTTGGTTCAACCAATTACTTACACAGGTAAGCAGGATCGAAGCACTGAGGTGGGCGCCCAGTATCCACTACGGACTAGGAGAAAAGGAATTACTGGTAGGTATTAAATTCTTATTTTCTCTTACATTCTAGTGGATACTGGGGTTCTGTACTTTAGTACCATGGGGAAGTCCCAAAGCTCCCAAAATGGTGGGAGAGTGCTGAGACCCCTGTAAAACCACCTGACCAAACTGAAGGTCATCCTTGTCGAAGGTATCAAACTTATAGAATTTAACAAATGTGTTCGAACCAGACAATGGCGCAGCTCGGCACAATTGTCTGCCCAGGAAGATCTCACCGACCTCGTTGAGTGAGCCTGTATAGACGTTGGCAAGGGCAGAGCCGCCAAAGTTTAGGCCTGTTAAATGGTCAACCTGAGCCAGCGAGTAATAGATTGCTTAGAAGCTGGCCAACCAATCTTGGAGGCATCATAAAGGACAGACAGCGAGTCAGATTTCCGATGACAAGCCATCCTGTTGACATAAATCTTCAGAGCCCTGACCACATCCAACTCAGGACCAGTGGAAGCATCAGGAAATACTGGAACCACAATAGGCTGATTCACATGAAAAGCTGACACCACTTTCGGCATAAACCGAGGACGGGTCCTAAGTTCCGCCTTGTCTTCATGAAATATTAAATAAGGGCTCTTACAGGAGAAGGCCCCCAATTCAGAGACACGTCTGGCAGACGCCAATGCCAATAACATCGCTATCTTACAGGTGAGAAATTTTTACTCCACCCCACGTAAGGGTTCAAACCAGTCCGATTGGAGAAAGGACAGGACTGAGGTCCCACGGAGCCGTGGGAGGTACAAAGGGCGGTTGCATATGAAGAACTCCCTTTAGGAAAGTCTGTATTTCTGGCAACAAGGCAAGCTGTTTCTGTAAGAAAATAGAGAGCGCAGAAATATAGATTTTGATGGAGCCTAACCGTAGGCCTATATCCGCCTAATATATGCTGATAATCTTTTGACGTAACCATCTTCCTGGCTTGAACCATAGTGGAAATAACCCGGGAGGGAAGACCTTTTCTTGCTAGAATCTCCCTCTCAACTACCAAGCCATCAAATGTAGCCACTGTAAGTCTGGATAGACGAGCAGACCTTGTTGAAGAAGATCCTTTTGGAGCAGCAGAGGCCAAGGATCCTCCAGAGCTAAGGTTAGGAGGTTTGAGTACCACGCCCATCGAGGCCAATCCGGGGCAATTAGAATTGCTTGAACGCTTTCCCTTCTTAGTCTTTCTAGAACCCTTAGGATTAGCGGTAGAGGAGGGAACAGGTACACAAACTGGAATGTCCAAGGTGTCGTCAGTACGTCCACTGATACAGCCTGTGGATCCCATCTTACTGGAACAGTAATGGCATAGCTTCTTGTTGTGATGAGAAGCCATCGAATCTATCTGCGGAGAGCCCCACCGGTGAATTAACTGTTGAAACACCTGGGGATGTAGGCCCGATTCCCCCGGATGGAGGTCGTGCCTGTTGAGGAAGTCTGCTTCCCAGTTGTCCACTCCTGGAATGAATATGGCCGAGATGGCCCTTGCATTGACCTTGGCCCAGAGGAGGATTTTGACACCTCCCGGATTGCCGCTCTGCTTTTTGTCCCCCTTGTTGGTTTATGTAAGCCACCGCCGTGGTGCTGTCCAATTGAACCTGGATCGCCCAGCCCTTCGGGGGATGAGAAGCCTGCAGAAGAGCATTGTAAATTGCCCTGAGTTCCAGGATGTTTATCGGCAGAGGCGATTCCTGAATCGACCATATCCCCTGGAACTGGGCCCCTTGGGTCACAGCCCCCAACCCCCAGAGGCTGGCATCCGTTGTGAGTAGAATCTACGAGTAGATATAGAAATTCCTGCCTTCTACCAGGTGAGGAACTTGTAGCCACCATAATAGAGAAATCCAGGCTTTTGGATATAAGGTCACTTCCTGATGCATGTGAATGTGAGACCCACGACCATTTGTCTAGCAGATCCAGCTGAAATGGCCAGGCATGAAATCTGCCATGTTGGATTGCCTCGTAAGCAGCAACCATCCTGCCCAGCAAGCATATGCAAAGATGTATGGACACCTTGCGAGGACGGAGCACTGAGCGGACCATAGCTTGGATAGCCAAGGCCTTGTCCATCGGAAGAAACACTATATCCAATATCATTGCCAGGAACTGAAAATGCTGGGTCGGTTCCAGGTGAGATTTCTGGAAATTCAGGATCCACCCATGATCCGTAAGCAGGCGAGTCGTTAGATCGATGCTGTGTAATAGACGCTTCCTGGACATAGCCTTTATCAGGAGATCATCCAAGTAGGGGACTATGTTGACTCTCATCATGCGCAGTTGCAGCATCATCTCTGCCATTACCTTGGTGAAGACCCTTGGAGCTGTTGACAGGCCGAAGGGCAAGGCCTGACACTGGAAATGGTCATCCAATATGGCGAACCTGAGGTAAGCCTGATGAGGGGGCCACATGGGAATCTGTAGGTAAGCATCTTTGACATCTAGGGATACCAGGAATTCCCCCTCCTCCAGACCAGACAACACTGCCCACAGGGATTCCATCTTGAAATTGAAAACCCACAGATACGGGTTTAGAGACTTCAGGTTTAAGATGGGTCGCACCCAACTGTCTGGTTTGGGAATGACAAAAAGACCGGAGTAAAAACCCCTTTTGTGTAACGGAGGAGGTACCGGAATCACCATCCCCATCTGCAAAAGTCTTTGAATAGCCTCTTGCAAGGTAACTTTTGCTGCGGGTAAAGCTGGTAAGCCCAACTTGAAGAACCTGTGAGAAGGAAGTGCTTGAAATGCCAGCCGGTATCTTTGGGAAATGAGATCCCTCACCCAAGAATCCCAGCAGGACTTCGCCCACACGTGGGCGAAGTGTTGAAGGTGAGCACCGACCTGAAAGTCGCCTTGCCGCTGGGGCCAACCGTCATGCGGTGAGATTAGCGGCAGGGGATCCGGTGGTCTGGTCCAGGGAGGCAGCAGCTGCAGGTTTACGGGACTTACCACAGGATCCTCTTGGAGTGGTGGAGACACCCCAGCCCCTGTCTCGGAACCTTGCCACACGAAAGGACTGCAAGAAAGCTTCTGTGTAATAACGTCTAGCAGGTGGCACAGCTGATGGCAGATAGGTAGACTTACCCGCCGTTGCCTGAGAGATCCATTTATTAAATTTGTCTCCAAACAAGGCATCACCTGTAAAGGGAAGATTTTCTATACCCTTTTTGGAATCAGCGTCCACTGACCATTGACGTAACCACAGAGCTCTGCGTGCTGAAACAGCCATAGCAGTAGTGCGGCCATTTATCTTACACAGTTCCTTTACAGCCTCGCTCATAAAATTAGCAGCATCCTGTATGTGTTGCAACAGAGTAATGATCTCATCATGGGGCAGAGAGTCTAAACCATCAATAACAGAATCAGACCACTTAACCATTGCCCTGGAAATCCACCCACAAACTAATGTGTGGTGCTGTGCTACACCCGCCGCCGTATAAATTGCATATAGAGTAGTCTGAATTTTACGGTCAGCAGGTTCTTTAAGGGAAATATAGCCCCTGGTACCGGCAGCACCAATTTCTTAGACAGTCTGGACACAGGGGGGTTTTCCCATACCTTCCTGTCCTCAGCTGGGAGAGGAAAAGTAGTTAAAAACCTCTGAGGAATTATACATTTTTTTATCAGGGTTTAACCAAGCCTCCCTAGCCAGGGAGTTTAATTCCTTAGATACAGGAAAAGTTGTACAACTCCTCATCTGGTTCTGTCTCCTGATCCAGTAAGTGAAGGACCTCTCTTACAGCAAAAATGAGAGCCTCCACCCCAGAGGATAGAGAGCTGTCCTCATCCATATCATCATCATCATCTACATCAGACTGATCAGAATCAGATTGGAGCACCTGTGGTAGTGAGCGTTTAGTGAAACCACTAGAGGGAGCTGAGAAGCCTTCTTGGTATCTGCTGCTTTAGCCACACAATCAATAGAGTGCTTTAACACCTGTCTCTCCTTCCTAGCTGCAGCTAATTCTGAATTTACATTCTGAATCATGCTTTTAAAACTATCCAGCCAGTCAGGTGCCTGTGAACTGTGTCCCTGTGGAGATAAGGAACATTGTTCACACATGAGTGACCCCGCTAAAGACGAGGTAGAGCTACAAGCAGCACACATAACCATGTCAACAGACATCTTACACAACTGTAATACAGCGCAGCCCACTGACCAACACTTACACACAGACCCCAGAGAGCCCCTGGAGTGACACTGAGGAGCGGACACCAGCACACAGAACACAGCAGCACAATGTGGCGAAATATGTATATGACATAATAGTAGTGCAGCGGCGCTACCGCTGGCCTGCCTCCCCCCCTTTCCATGATCCCCTGGTACCAGTTGTACAGTCTGTAGCAGCGTGGGTACTGGAGGAGCAGCGTGCATGCAGCCTTGAAGATCCGCAGCAGTAGGAAATGGCACCTTCCCTCCGCTGGTCCCACTCCGGGTAGCCCCGCCCCTTGTAATGGCGTGTGGTCCCTATCACAGTTTATACTGGCTACTTATAACTAACAGTAGAATATGCATTTTACAGTACACACAAAGCGTTTCAATCTGCGCTTCTCTGTTTCACTTTCAACATGTACAAAATACACCGTAGTGATGGCTGGAAATTTTAAAGTGAGAACACACAACATGAACCACATAGAAATTTTTTTTTTAAAAATACTGAGCTTATTTCAATTTCAATATGAGCAATCCAACTCCTCTTTCCAGTGGCTCATTGATGTAAATTGATGGGAGCGCCCAGCATTCAATGAATGATGGGTCTGAAACAATAATACGTGCCTCCCTCACAGATGCTTGTTACAGAAGTGGGGAAGCACAAAGATGACAATAATAGTGCAGTAGTCCAGAAAAAACAAGACCATTTAATACAAATTGCACTTACAAAACAGATAGTTAAAATCGCATCAACACATTCCCAGTGGCAAAAACAGGAACACTGCACATTTCTCACAGAGTCCCACAGGTGTTCAATGTGGCAGTGGTGTAACTAGGTGTGCCAGCTGTTCCTGGCACACAGCGCATGTGAACTGTGGGCGCAGGACCGCTGGCACAACCCGCAGGGCCACTACTTTCTATGATGGACCTCTGCCGCTAGCGGAGCGCTTCCCGCGGCGAGGTGCGCCCAGCGCTAGTTACCTACATGACACAAGCGCTGCCCGTCTGCCACCCCCCTGCACGGAGAGCGTGTGTGCTTCCCGTGCCGCAGAAGTCGGCTGCTAAAAGTCTCCCACCCGCATCCATGTCCTGCAGCACGGACAGTGTCTGCAGGCTCCGCCTCCTCCCTGATGCCCCGCTCCGGCCGTAGCTTTTGTTAGTGTTAAACGAGGGCAGCTGAAGCCAAACCCATTCACACCCTCATCATGCCCCGCATCCACGTCGGAGAGAGTGTGCTTCCCATGCCCCCCCCCCCCCCCTCACCCCACTTAAGGCACCTCAAGTAGGGGAACAGAAGCCGGCAGAGCGCAGTGCAGAAACAGGAAGAGGACAGAGGATACACATGCCGAGTCATTGCAGGTGATTATAACTCTCTCTCTCCCCTCCTTCCCTCCCATAATGTTTAAAAAGGGGGACTGCCTGCCATAATGTGTAAAAAAAAGGGGGCTCTGTTGCTGTAATGTGTAAAAAGGAGACTCTGCCTGCTTAATGTGTAAAAAAGGGTGACTCTGCTGCCATAATGTGTGAAAAAGGTGGACTCTGCCTGCCTAATGTGTAAAAAGGGGACTCTGTCTGCTGTAATGTGTAAAAAGTGAGACTCTGCTGCCGTTATGTGTAAAAGGGGGGACTCTGCTGCCGTTATGTGTAAAAGGGGGCACTCTGCTACTGTTATGTGTAAAAAGGGGGACTCTGCCTGCTGTAATGTGCAAAAGGGAGGTCTGTGGCCATGCCCCTTCCCCATGGGGGGCGCCGATGCTGTTTCTTGCACACAGCGCTAAAATGTCTAGTTATGGCACTGCAATGTGGTATCCGGAATCTGCAGTCACCCCTCCAAAGCTAACGTACAGCGCCAGCGGATGTTCATACCAACGGAAAGTCCCAAAGTCCACACTTAACGCGTTTCGGATCTCACCGGATTCTTCGTCAGAAGTGTGGTAAGTGTCCATAAATCCTCCTTTTAAAAGACACTTTAATAAGTCCAATGCGAAACAGCTGTGTGCGGAGTTCCATTTCCTGAGTCCCAGGCGGATGTCATCCGGAAGCCAGCATGCGTTCCAGAGCCAGTCTGCGTTCCACTGATGCATTCCATGGGCAACTCTTACTTCCTATATTTCAAGGGGAAATAATGTAACCCGGAAAATCATCGCATCCCGCCGCTGGCCTGCGCTCCACAGGTGCATTCCACATAAGCTGAAGAGGACTCCGAAAATATATAAAATACAATTGTGGGTAGAAATTATGGCTAGTATGTTTAATTTAAAGCATACCACCACCATTCCACGCACAATGTGAAAATACTTAAAGTGACAGTGCACATAAACAGTATAAAACATATATTAAAAATACCACAAAATTTATAGGACGAGAAAGAAGAAAATGACAGGAATTCGACAGACAAACCAAAAGAAGAGCATCAAGTCAAGAAACACCCCAATTCAAACTTGCTATTTAGGCCTTTAGGAGTCAGAGTTTTTAGTTGGTAAATCCAAAGCATCTCTGCTTTTGACAATCTTTTCTCTAAGTCCCTAGTTCTAAGCTTTGGTAGAACTTGTTCTATACCACAAAATCACTCTTGTGGTTGGCCCCACTTAACCTCACGGTCTACCGCAGACTGCAAAGTTCCCACCATTGGATACAATGGAGCTCCTCTGCGCTACATTGTATCTACAGTGCGCAGCCTGACTGACAGCTCAGGAGCGCACAGCCAATCAGGATAGTGCCATGACGTGGCGCTCCCTGATTGGCTGAAGGGACCCTCTTTGACAGGAGTCACGGGGGGTCCCGCCAGTCGGGGAAAGGGGATCCATGTGTAAACATGGATCCCCTTTCAGTGCTTGGTCCGGGTAATCCGTTTTTTATTTTGCCAAGTCCCTGGATTACAAACTTAAAGAAGAGGACAGATCTGCACCGGATCTTTTGTGAGTATAATTTTTATTTACAGGTACCCCGGGATTCTACTGGAGAAGAGGACCGACTGCTTTGTGTCAACATAGGTAAGTATGTATGAATGTAAGTGTGCATGTATGTTTAATAAAATAGTACTATCAAGGTGTGTGTGTTTTGTTTTTATTTGGGTATTTTTTTTGTAGTAGAACTACAGGTACCAGCGGGACCGTCCCCCCCCCCCCCCCCCCGCATGCTGGTACTTGTGGTTCTCCAAGTACCAGCTTGCGGGGGAGGCTTGCTGGGACTTGTAGTACTGCTACAAAAAACAATATTCTTTTTTTTACACACAAGGCTATCAGTCTCCCATCTGCCGCCCTTGGATGGGGGGACAGCCTCGGGCTTCACCCCTGGCCCTTGGGTGGCTGGAGGGGGGACTCCTTGATTTAAGGGGTCCCCACTCCTCCAGGGTACCCCAGCCAGGGGTGACTAGTTGGTGATTTAATGCCAGGGCCGCAGGCTGTGGCATTATCTCTCTGACTAGTGGAGCCCGGTGCTGGTGTTAAAAATACAGGGGACCCCTACATCTTTTGTCCCCCGTATTTTTTGCACCAGGACCAAGCGCAGAGGCCGGTGCTGGTTGTTCAAATATGGGGGAACCCCTGTCAAGTATTTTTACAACCAGGACCGGCTCAAAGAGCCCGAGGCTGGTTATGCTTAGGAGGGGGGACCCCACGCAATTTTTTTTCTGATTTTTAACACTTTAAACACTTTTTTTAAGGTACACAATGAAGCCCTGCACGGATCTCACAGATCCGTCCGGGATTCATTGTGTCAAGTTCTGCAGTGTTTTACTAATCACTCACGTAAAACACTGGCCAAAATTACGAATGACATCGACATCGGAAAAAAAGAAAATGCAGAATACGACAGCATAGTAAATGAGGCGTAAAAAAGTTGCAAATTAGCACATTCGATGTCATTCGTGTTTAATCTCCCTCCAAATCCCGACAATTACGAATCTTAGTAAATATACCCCATACTGTGTCTACACATTTTAAAATGTCTCATAATAAAAAAGAATACGCAGATCTCCCCCAGCTTACGCCTCACCTCTCAGCCCTCTTCAATGCTGTCTTACGGGGAGCATCTTTGTCCAAATCGGCACTAGAGGCTAAGATCATTGTCATTCCCAAGGAGGGTAAGGACACAACCAATTGCGCTAACTATAGGCCTATTTCGCTACTTAACTCAGATATCAAGATATACGCCAAAATATTAGCCCTTCGTCTAAATAGTGTCTTACCCCACCTTATCCATAAGGACCAGGTAGGATTTATTCCCGGTCGTCAAGCCCGGGACAACACAAGACGAGTTGTTAGCCTGGCTCACTACATCAACCTCACACACACTCCTGCTCTCTTGCTTTCTCTGGACGCGGAGAAAGCGTTTGACAGGATAGGATGGCCCTTTATGTTTGAAACCCTTGCTCATTTCGGTTTTCAGGGGGAATTCCTGGCAGGGATCCAAGCCTTGTACTCGACCCCTTCCGCCAGGGTGTCTGTGAATGGAGTGCAGTCAGACCCTCTGGACATCTCCAACGGTACCAGACAGGGCTGCCCACTCTCGCCCTTGATCTTTGCCTTAGTAATAGAGCCATTGGCAGCCCGCATCCGAGCCTCGCCCAATATCGGAGGGCTGGAGGTGGGGGACTCTGTTTACAAGATCTCCTTGTTCGCAGACGATGTCCTCCTATCACTTTCTTCACCACACACCTCTCTGCCGAACCTTTTTACACTCCTGTCTGAATACGGAAATATATCGGGCTACAAAGTCAATTGGTCCAAAACAGAAGCTCTACCCTTCCACATTCCCCCTTCCCGGCTATCCCACATGCAAAACAACTTTAAATTCTCCTGGTGGCTTCTAAAATCCGATATTTGGGGGTTTATATTACGCGCCGCTATGGAGACTTGTTTAAGGAAAACTTCTCGCCATTGCTTAAAAACCTTAAAGCCGACCTCCATAAATGGCAATCACTGATTATCTCCTGGCTAGGCCGTATTATAACTCTGAAAATGAATATTATCCCCCGCCTCCTTTATTTGTTTCAGACGCTACCAGTGAAAGTTCCGGACTCAGTGCTGGCACAAATCCATTCATGGTTGCTCCGTTTTGTGTGGAGAAATAAAGTCCCTAGGATAGGGTTCTCTACCCTATGCAAACCAGTGCAGGAGGGGGGTAGAGGCTTCCCAGATATCCGTCTTTACTATATGGCTACCCATCTCAGCCAAGCGGTGGCTTGGTTCGCCCCTATGCAATCCACACGTTGGCTTCAGTTGGAAACGGCGCTTAGCCACACTCCTTCTCTATCGTCTCTACTCTTAACCCCTCCTAAAGCTAGATCTCCCCATTTACAACTCCACCCTGTTATGGCATTCACTTGCCAGATCTGGGACTACTGCACACGCCATTTTCACATGTTGTCATTCCCCTCGGCGCTTACTCCTTTATGGGACAACCCTTCTTTCGCCCCGGGCCTTTCTATGACCCGCTCGCGTCCATGGTCGAATCATAACATTCGCTTTGTTCTGGATGTGCTGTTCGAAGGTACCTGTGCACCTTTACCGGAAATCATGTCAAAATACGACTTCCCAAAAGCGAACCCTTTTACCTATCTCCAGGTGAGACATTTTGTATCTTCCTTAACGAACTCATCCCCATTCCAACCTCTCTCTACCCTGGAGTCCTATTGTTACCACAAACCGCTTGCCCGAGGAATCATCTCCCTGCTGTATTCCCTCCTCCAGGTAGGGGGCCAGTCGGCGACCCCGGCTTTTATACTCCAGTGGGAACGGGACCTTGGTCCGATGCCGGCTGATTATGATTGGTCTGATGTCTTCACTGCGGTCGCGAAATCCTCTATTTCAACCCTAGTAAAGGAAAACGCATATAAAATCTTATATAGGTGGTATCTAGTCCCCTCTATACTCCACAAAATGTTTCCCTCCTCTTCGCCTATGTGTTGGAGAGGGTGCGGTGGACATGGTTCTTTCCTCCACATATGGTGGACGTGCCCCAAAATCATGCTATTTTGGGACTTAGTCGCACACCTGCTGGGCGCTGTGCTCCGGACCCCGGTATGCAAAGACCCTTGGTCCTTCCTACTAGGTCTCCCTATTGCTAACGCACCTCCGAACTCTGGTAAATTACTGTCACAGATCTTGAACGCGGCCAGATGCTCAATTGCCCTCCAATGGAAAAAGAGGGAGCCCCCCCCCTATACAGCAGGTCATCAATAAAGTATGGTACTTCGCAAGCATGGAAAAAATTACTGCATACCTCCATAACAGATCTTTCCAGTTTCTTCTGATTTGGGAACTATGGTTCGACTCTCAGGCTCCCGCACATAGATTACGATCCCCCGAGAGCTTGTCGACTCCCCTGCTATGATCCCGGTAATCTCTTAACCTGACATGTAGAATGGGGAATAGCCTCAGCATGTCCTTTCCGTGTTCCTCGAGTAGTACTCTCCATTCTGTACTAGCGCCCTGAGCGTAACCAGCGCAGTCTAGGGGCGCACCGGCGGCCTCTCTCTAACCTTGTCCCCTCTCCCCTCCTACTCTATTCCCTCCCCGCCTTCCCTGTCTCTTCTTCTAGCTTTACATGCTCTTCCTCTTTCGTCTTTTTCTTCTTATTGATATAGTCAAGAGTTTGATCTTTGGTTCCCATCCAATTGAATAGCCTCTGTATACCCCGATACATAACCCATCACTGTTTTTTTGCATTATGGGAACCACATATTCGTTGTCTTAAGGTTATATCTCTGCTTTTGGTAATATAATGTTAACCGGAACAGCTCACCCCACAAGCGGGGGGAGGTTGCTGTAATGTTTATAATGTTTATAACCTGTAAATTAAAATAAACAATTTAAAAAAAAAAAAAAGAATACGCAGATTGAAACACTTAATTTTACTTTACCATTTTCCAATATTTGGAGTGTTGGATGAACATTCCTTTAGGTGTTTTCTGCTGAAAATCTTTGTTTTTAACAGCGCACATCTTTAACAACAAAAACTCTTTTGCTAGTACACACAAAGCCTTGAGGGGTGTGGTTCATCAAATCGATAGTGTCTAGGTCGACAATGTTTAGGTCGACCACTATAGGTCGACAGTCTCTAGGTCGACATGGATGGAAGGTCGACAGGGTTTCTAGGTCGACATGTGCTAGGTCGACAGGATTAAAGGTCGACATGAGGATTTTATATTTTTTGTGTCGTTTTCTTCGTAGAGTGACCGGGATCCCAAATTAGTGCACCGCGTCCCCTCACTATCACAAAAAATGTGTGTTACAGTTGCCAGGTTTTTATTTTGTGATAGTGTAGGACCTGCATGAAGGTGGGGTACCTTGGCGAGCGGTGTGCAGGCTTCCGTGCATTGGCCAATTCACTAACTAAACCCCCATCATTTATTCATTTATTCCTAGATGTTGTGAGGATAAGTGAGCTTATTTTGGTGAGTGCTGAACTTTCTGTTTCTATATTTTTGAGTAGGTGGCCATGGGCTACATGCACCCCACCCTATTAGTGGCGAGTGCGGACACTGCACCCCACTTCTGGGGTGGCGAGTGCTGTGGTTTTCTATTTGTTTGTATATTTTAGGGTTAATCCTTGGTTAACTCATTAACTGTGGCCACAAGCTCTGTTTATGCACCCCTATTATCTTAAACCTGTGTCAGCTGCCTTTCAGTAATTTATCAGCCAGTGTCAGGTGACGAGTGTACCTTTAAAAGCCATGGAGTTCATGGCAGATACACCTTAAACCAAGTAGGCATATTTGCAGTTATATTATGTGTGTTACAGTTGCCAGGTTTTTATTTTGTGATAGTGTAGGACCTGCATGAAGGTGGGGTACCTTGGCGAGCGGTGTGCAGGCTTCTGTGCATTGGCCAATTCACTAACTAAACCCCCATCATTTATTCATTTATTCCTAGATGTTGTGAGGATAAGTGAGCTTATTTTGGTGAGTGCTGAACTTTCTGTTTCTATATTTTTGAGTAGGTGGCCATGGGCTACATGCACCCCACCCTATTAGTGGCGACACTGCACCCCACTTCTGGGGTGGCGAGTGCTGTGGTTTTCTATTTGTTTATATATATATATATATATATATATTATATTACAGAATAAACAGCGGCACTCAGGGTCTTCTGTGTCCAAAAAAACTGTATTGAACAAGTCACATACAACTGACATTTCGAGGCTCGCAGACCTTTTTTCAAGGTGTGAATAAGGGGAAAAAAGGTCTGCGAGCCTCGAAACATCGGTTGTATGTGACTTGTTCCATACAGTTTTTTTGGACACAGAAGACCCTGAGTGTCGCTGTTTATTCTGTACTATACCTCCACCCCACGGAGGGTACCTGGGCATTGTTTACAGATCAACGGGAGTGCCGGACTACCTACATTTAAATAGATAAATAAATATAAAAAAACAATCCGGCACTCCCTCGTAAGCCACAGAAATAACCTGCTAGTGTGCCCTCCTAGGGACCAGCAAAGCCCATCCATTATGCAAACAACAGAGGCGGCACTCCCGGACTCAGTACTTGGTGAAAGATAAAGTGCTTTACTGCAACGTTTTTAGGCAATGCCCCCCAACCGTCATCAGGACACACTTGTCCTGATGACTGGGGGAAGTATCCCGAAACGTCGAAGTAAAGCACCTTATCTTTCACCAAGTACTGAGTCCAGGAGTGCCGCCTCTGTTGTTATATATATATAACAGGCAGGACTGGAGCCTGTCTCTAAACCCGGCAAGTACACACGTGCTGGCAGGGAGCTTCCTTCTTTCCTGCAGCCTACGTGCTCAGCCAGTCGCTGAGCAGCAGGCTGCAGCGTGACTCACTATTGGGCAGCTGAGCCGTCGCTCAGCAAGCAGCCCAGGAAGCGCTCAGCGGCGCCGGCGGCTGTTCGATCAGCGGCTGCTGCTGCTGGGCTGTAAGTGGGGAGGGGAGCGCACGCAGCGCCGCGGATCAGATTACAGATCCGATCTGTGGCGCGTGACAGGGGGCCTTTTCAGACAGGGGGGCCTGGGGTACTTAACCCCGGAGCCCCCCCCCCCTTAATCCGGCTCTGACCGCAGCTCTGGGCCCGTGACCCCCGCGTGACTCGCTGTCACCAAAACTGCACCAGGGACCCGCAGTGCCAGATTAATGTCCATATGGGCCTGGAGCTGAGATTTACAAAAGGCCTATTGTGTGCCGGTGCAGGGGGTGTGACAAATGTTGCTGCAGAATGACTAATGTGGGGGTGTCACCAGTTCTGTGGGTGTGTGCTCTACACAGAGGGTGTGGCCTGTGCTGTGGGTGTGGCTATATCTATGGAGGGCATAAATGGTGCCTACCTTGAACCACTTTAGTGTAGCTGTAACCAGTGCTTAAAGTGGTCCTAGAGATGTGGTGGAACTCCCCCCCCCCCTCCCCCCAGTGCCCATGCAATAATAGTATTGCACGCGCCCCAAAAAAGGTGCGTGGTCTCAAAACTAAAGGGGCGTGGTCACACAATAGTAATAATGCCCACAGTAGTAGCACCCCTAATACACATAATGCCCACAGTAGTAGCACCCCTAATACACAATGCCCACAGCAGTAGCGCCCCTTTTACAATGACCACAGTAGTAGTGCCTCTTATGCAATGTCCACTGTACTGGTAGTGCCCACAGTGGTAGTGCCCCTTATATAGAGCCCATAGTAGTGGTGCCCCTTATGCAATGCCCCCAATAGTAGTGCCCCGTATGTCCCCAGGAGTGATGCCCCTTATGAAGTGCCCCCTTTTTACAATGCCCTCATTAGTAGGGCCCCCATTAGTAATGCCCTTAATGGTAATGCCCCTGTGTAGTATTGCCCCCAGTAGTAATGTCGCCTGTAGTAATGCCTCCAGTCATTTAGCCCCCTGTAGTTTAGCCCCAGTAGTTATACCCCCAGTAGTTTAGCCCCCAGTAGTAATGCCCCTGCAGTTATAACCCCAGTAGTTTACCCCCACTTCTGTTTAGCCTCCCAGTGGTAATGCCCCCAGTAGTTAGCCCCAAGTAGTAATGCCCCCAATAGTAATGCCCTCTTTAGTTTGCCCCCTTGTAGTTTAGCCCCCCTGTAGTAATGCCCCCAGTAGTAATGCCCTCTGTAGTTTGCCCCCTTGTAGTTTAGCCCCCTGTAGTAATGCCCCTTGTAGTTTAGCCCCCCTGTAGATTAGTCCCCAAATAGTAATGCCCCCAGTAGCTTAGCCCCTGTAGTTATGCCCCCAGTAGTAATGCGCCCCTGTAGTTTGCCCCCAGTAGACGTGCCTTAAAAACAAAACAAAAGCCACCATACTTACCAAGCCCCGCTCCCGTGTCCGACCGCTGTGATCTCCTGGCGTCCGGCTCCCTGCACTATGAGAGAGACGTCATGACATCTCTCTCATAGCGCGCACTGAGCCGGGAGCTGGAAGAAGGAGCTCAGTAGCGAGCTCCTGCCACCGGGCTTCCACTGTGCAAGGAGAGCCGGGCGCCGCTGGTAACAGCAGGCGCCCGGCATGTCCCTGCGGCCATCGAGTGAGTTGGGCCGGAGGAAGTGGAACTGACGGAACGCAGTTCCGCCCCGTTCCGGCTCACTTTAAGCCCTGACTATATGTTTTTTTTGTGTGTGAAAGGGTGAGATATGTATTGCCTACCTTTCCTTGAGTGTTAGAATAGCTGAAATTATAAAAAAAAGAAAGAAACTAAAATTGTTCACTGTTATTGCCATATTTATTTAAGTGTTCATCCCACATTTCTAGCCACTGCAGTAAATTATAAAATTAACTATCTTCTTAGCTGTTGCCTTTTTAGTAAAATAATGAGCTGCAATGGCAATAATGCACCAGGGTGATAAGGGTTAACTTACTGCTTTGCAGATGTATATGCATAAGCCAGTTTTGGCTCTCAGATTTACTTTTTAACTAAAAATTTCAAATACATTTTTCAATGTAAAAAAAATCTCAAAAAGTCTTATAGAGATATATATATATATATATATATATATATATATATACATATATACACACATACACACACGTTTTAAACTGTCAGTGCCATCCTGAGATACAGTAGTGGTAATAGAGCAGGCAATGCGGCGGTGCAATTACCACTACAATACTAGTAAAATAGGCTTCTCCATGCAAAGGATGTGGGAAGCCTTCATCAGATAGCAGATATCACTTCCCAATGATAAATTTTATGTTTACAGAAAAAGTCACGTTGTTGTTGTTGTTGGAGATAGCTAAAACATTACGTTTATGGCAAAGCAAAACCATTTTCAACCTCTTTATGATTAAATGTTTAGTATAATACTGTACATATAATACAGACTGCATCACAGTGATTGACATATAATACAGAGAGCATAGCTGCCATATCATACAGACAGCATCATAGTGACTGCCATATATTACAGAGAGCATCAGTGACAGGGGCAGGCCAGCTGTACCGGAGTCAGGCTTGCTGTACCAGAGAAAGGCCAGTGAACACAGAAAGCTGCAGGGACGACAGGGGCAGGACATGAGCCGCGTGAGAAGCGCAGGTCACAACTGGGATCTGCTGACACTGTGTCATACGCCAGGGGCAGCGGCCGCCGCGCTTACCACTGCGTGTCCGCTGGTCCTCCTGGCGGTCCCCGCCTCCGGTGGTCGCTGGGTCCTGGCGTCTGGCGGCGCTGCTCCCGGCGGTTCCCCGGAGCGTGGGCGCCGCCATTGCGCCCGGCTGTCACGTGGGTGGTGGGCGGGTGACGTCGCTGGCTCCCCTCCACCAATCGGAGGAAGGCGGGGAATTCAAAGGTGGACGCCGGACAGAGCCCTGCGCCTGAGTATCGTTTCTCCTTAGTGATAGACTTCAGTGCTCCCTTTGTGCAAGCGTGTTCCCTGTTTCACAGTCTGCAGTGTTCTCAGCATTCAGCGTGCCCTACATCTCACAGTCTCCAGTGTTCTCAGCATCTCCGTGCCTCCAAGCATCTCCGTGCCTCCGAGCATCTCCGTGCCTCCGAGCATCTCCGTGCTTCAGAGCACCTCCGTGCCTCCAAGCACCTCCGTGCCTCCAAACACCTGAGCGCCTCCAAGCACCTCGGTGCCTCCAAGCGCCTCTGCGCCTCCAAGCATCTCAGTGTCTCCAAGCGCCTCCGCGCCTTCAAGCACCTCTATACCTCCAAGCACCTCGGTGCCTCCAAGCGCCTCTGCGCCTCCAAGCATCTCAGTGTCTCCAAGCGCCTCCAAGCACCTCTATACCTCCAAGCACCTCTGTGCCTCCAAACACCTCTGTGCCTCCAAGCACCTCGGTGCCTCCAAGCACCTCCAAGCACCTCAGTGTCTCCAAGCACCCAGTGCACTTTAGCGCAGTTTGTTCCTCCAGCACCTGGTATTCTTCACTGATTCATCAGCGCCTTTCAAGTTCTGTCTTTCAGGAGACCTTCAGCGTCCACACGTGCTTCCTGTCTGCCGACCTAATCCTGCATGAGGAAAACTTACATTCGGGCATCTCTGCTGCGGCCCAGTTGCGGTTCCTCTTCCCGGTCACCGGAAGAAACCCAGAGTCCACAACGCTCCCAAACCAGGTCAGTGATACACTGAGAGGTTGAAAAAATAAGTAATTAATCTAGTAGTGACTACAGAAACACATGGGGCAAAATGTAATAGTCGGTGATTTGCGGAAGCTGGGGCGATTCTGGAGTGAATGTCACTAGATTTAAAGTGGCAAATACTGTAGTTTAAAGGCAAAACTGGGCTATTACATTTGGCCGACGATGATGGTGATGGTGGCAGGTAGTGTTTTTGGGGAGGTTATTTCCTCAATCTAATATCAATAATTTGCTCCAAAAATGTAAGCTGCCCGCAGTAGTAACGCCGCTCACACACATACTGCCCACAATAGCAGTGCCGCTCACACACATACTGCCCGCAGTAGTAACGCCGCTCACACACATACTGCCCACAATAGCAGTGCAGCTCACACACATACTGCTCGCAGTAGTAGCGCCGCTCACACACATAATGCCCACAATAGCAGTGCCGCTCACACACATACTGCCCGCAGTAGTAACGCCGCTCACACACATACTGCCCACAATAGCAGTGCCGCTCACACACATACTGCTCGCAGTAGTAGCGCCGCTCACACACATAATGCCCACAATAGCAGTGCTGCTCACACACATACTGCCCACAATAGCAGCGCCGCTCACACACATACTGCCCGCAGTAGTAGCGCCGCTCACACACATAATGCCCACAATAGCAGTGCCGCTCACACACATACTGCCCACAATAGCAGCGCCGCTCACACACATACTGCCCGCAGTAGTAGCGCCGCTCACACACATAATGCCCACAATAGCAGTGCCGCTCACACACATACTGCCCACAATAGCAGTGCCGCTCACACACATACTGCCCGCAGTAGTAACGCCGCTCACACACATACTGCGTGCAGTAGTAACGCCGCTCACACACATACTGCCCGCAGTAGTAACGCCGCTCACACACATACTGCATGCAGTAGTAACGCCGCTCACACACATACTGCCCACAATAGCAGTGCCACTCACACACATACTGCCCGCAGTAGTAACGCCGCTCACACACATACTGCCCACAATAGCAGTGCCGCTCACACACATACTGCCCGCAGTAGTAACGCCGCTCACACACATACTGCCCACAATAGCAGTGCCGCTCACACACATACTGTCCGCAGTAGTAACGCCGCTCACACACATACTGCATGCAGTAGTAATGCCGCTCACACACATACTGCCCACAATAGCAGTGCCACTCACACACATACTGCCCGCAGTAGTAACGCCGCTCACACACATACTGCCCACAATAGCAGTGCCGCTCACACACATACTGCCCGCACTAGTAACGCCGCTCACACACATAATGCCCACAATAGCAGTGCCGCTCACACACATACTGCCCACAATAGCAGTGCCGCTCACACACATACTGCCCGCTGTAGTAACGCCGCTCACACACATACTGCATGCAGTAGTAACGCCGCTCACACACATACTGCCCACAATAGCAGTGCCACTCACACACATACTACCCGCAGTAGTAACGCCGCTCACACACATACTGCCCACAATAGCAGTGCCGCTCACACACATACTGCCCGCAGTAGTAACGCCGCTCACACACATACTGCCCACAATAGCAGTGCAGCTCACACACATACTGCTCGCAGTAGTAGCGCCGCTCACACACATAATGCCCACAATAGCAGTGCCGCTCACACACATACTGCCCGCAGTAGTAACGCCGCTCACACACATAATGCCCACAATAGCAGTGTCGCTCACACACATAATGCCCACAATAGCAGCGCAGCTCACACACATACTGCCCGCAGTAGTAGCGCCGCTCACACACATAATGCCCACAATAGCAGTGCCGCTCACACACATACTGCCCGCAGTAGTAACGCCGCTCACACACATAATGCCCACAATAGCAGTGCCGCCAGAGCCGGCCCTAACCAATATGATGCCCTAGGCAAGATTTTGGCTAGTGCCCCCTAGCACCACTGCTGGTTCTGCCTCTGACCTTGCACTTCTTTCCCGGAACCATCACCCCTCAGCCATAGCAGTCCTTATTTTGGTGTTTGTACCCCCTATATTTTAAATAGGAACAGTTCGCACATTTGGTGCACAGCCCAAAAAGGGGTGTGTTTTTGCTGGCAAGGGGCATGGCCACACAATAGTAACCCCAATTCCAAATACGCCACACAGTACTGCACTTTATTCACATTTGATCATGCGATAGTTTCCATAATTCATATTACATCCCACAGTAGTATCACTTTACCTTATAAACGTTACTCCTCACAGTAGAGCCCCTTATTCACATTACATCACACTGAATTGCTCCTTATTCACATTACACTACACCCTATTGCTCTTTATTCACATTAGACAACACAGTAGTGCCCTTTCTATACGCAACACCACATAGAAGAGCACCTTAAACACATAATTCCACACAGTAATGCCCCTAACACATATGAGACACATTATTAATGTCCTTCTAAACATAATGTGCATACACATTATGACAACCTTTATTAATGCCCTTTTACACATAATGTCCCTTACACGTATGCCGCACATTATTAATGCCCTAATACACATAATGACACACATAGTGCCCCCTGCACATTTGCTGCACATTGTTAGTGCCCCTATACACATAATGACACATACAGTAGTACCCTGTTACACATATAGTATGCCGCACATTATTAATGCCCTTATACACATAATGACACACATAGTGCCCCTTATACATATGTTGCACATTATTAATGCATTTTTACATGACACACATAATGCTCCTTACACATATTCCGAACACTACTGCACAACCAACCCACTCACATGCACACAGCACTCACACTGCTGCTAACACTGTGACCTCTGCCTCTGCTTGGATACAGATGTGTCCTCATAAATATTGCCTCAGTGCTAAAGTCGGGCAAATTTTTTAATGAAAATGCATCTTATTTGCATTGTTATGTGGCTAGGATGCACAAGCAGCTTCTGCTGATTAAAATGATATACAGCATGCCTTTATACTGTGTGAGACTGTGGCTGTATCTGCATATGAAATGCTACACACAGAATATAGGCATGCCGCATATCATTTTAATCAGCAGAAGCTGCTGATGCCCCTGGGCATATCAAATGCCCTAGGCAATTGCCTAGTTTGCCTATAGCTATGGCCGGCTCTGAGTGCCGCTCACACACATATTGCCCACAATAGCAGTGCCGCTCACACACATACTGCCCGCAGTAGTAACGCCGCTCACACACATACTGTTACGTTCTTGGTGCTCAGAACGAAAGAGGTGTTGCGTAATGAGTCCAAAGCACCAGAACGTGATGCTGAAATAAAGGCAAGGTGTAGTAATAGCCCCTAGCAGCCTACCTCCGTTGTTTCACCCGCGTGGTCAGTTTACGCCTGCGAGACTGTGGTTTCTTGGGCCTACAGCAGCCGCGTTTGAAGGGCGGATTAGATCTACCCAACTCCGATGCCCCCAGGTCTTAATGTGAGACAAGGCGTAAACCGAGACGGGATGATAACAAGGGGACCTCTAACTATACCAAACTGAGAGCTAGGGGCTACAAAGAGACCTAAAACTAAACGTATATGCGGCACAGCCGCCAGGATAAACAACAACAAAGGAAATGCTGTCCACACGCCACACAATACTGTTGTGTATCGGCGGTGACAGCATATGCAGAACCCCCTGCAAAACACCAGTAACTAGTATAACTAAAGAATACAGCGGCCTTGGCCGACAGACGCGGCAAAGCCGTTACTCATGAAACCGGTACAAATACTGGCAAACGGACAGGAACTCCCAATGTAGCTGACACAGGCTCTCAGGACCGGAGGACAGGCAGAGTTCCAACGACTGAGCAGTGGACACCAAGGGACAGGATACGGGATCAGGATCAGGAACAGACAAAGCCACTGGACTTCAGGACAGGAACGCTTCAAGGCAAGAAGCTGGATCAGACACTGGATCAGACACTGGATCAGACACTGGATCAGACACAGGCCTCCTGGACAGGAATGCTTCAAGGCAGGAAGCAGCTAGACAGAAGCTATCACCGGCGTCTGGGTAATGCACTGAGACAGAATATAACAAGGATTTCTTCCAATCACAACAGGGACCCTGATTAATTATGTCGTGCAGCTGCCCTGTTGCACGACTCCAAACTGACAGGTGTAATTAACAGACAGGTGAGGCTAAACACATGGAAACAGGCTGCAATTACACAGACTCACCACCTGCAGCCAACAAGAGTCTTTCTAAACCAGAGCAAAGGAAATCCTGGCCTGCAAGAGATCTATAACATAAAATACATAAAACGGAAAACAGGAACGAACCACTACTTGTGGTTCATAACAGTACCCTCTCCTTAAGGGTGGGCTCCGGACACCCCATGACACCCACGGGGAACAGAAACAGAAGTCTAACATAAAATACATAACCAAAATGCAAAACAGGAATGAGCCACTGCCGTGGCTCATAACACATACTGGCCGCAGTAGTAACACCGCTCACACACATAATGCCCACAATAGCAATGCCACTCACACACATACTGCCCGCAGTAGTAACGCCGCTCACACACATAATGCCCACAATAGCAGTGCCGCTCACACACATAATGCCTACAATAGCAGTGCCGCTCACACTCATACTGCCCACAATAGCAGTGCCGCTCACACACATACTGCCCGCAGTAGTAACGCCGCTCACATACATACTGCCCGCAGTAGTAACGCCGCTCACACACATAATGCCCACAATAGCAGTGCCGCTCACACACATAATGCCCACAATAGCAGTGCCGCTCACACACATACTGCCCACAATAGCAGTGCCGCTCACACACATACTGCCCGCAGTAGTAACGCCGCTCACACACATAATGCCCACAATAGCAGTGCCGCTCACACACATACTGCCCGCAGTAGTAACGCCGCTCACACACATACTGCCCGCAGTAGTAACGCCGCTCACACACATAATGCCCACAATAGCAGTGCTGCTCACACACATACTGCCCGCAGTAGTAACGCCGCTCACACACATACTGCCCACAATAGCAGTGCCGCTCACACACATACTGCCCGCAGTAGTAACGCCGCTCACACACATACTGCCCGCAGTAGTAACGCCGCTCACACACATAATGCCCACAATAGCAGTGCCGCTCACACACATACTGCCCGCAGTAGTAACGCCGCTCACACACATACTGCCCGCAGTAGTAACGCCGCTCACACACATAATGCCCACAATAGCAGTGCCGCTCACACACATACTGCCCGCAGTAGTAACGCTGCTCACACACATAATGCCCGCAGTAGTAACGCCGCTCACACACATAATGCCCACAATAGCAGTGCTGCTCACACACATAATGCCCGCAGTAGTAACGCCACTCACACACATACTGCCCACAATAGCAGTGCCGCTCACACACATACTGCCCGCAGTAGTAACGCCGCTCGCACACATACTGCCCGCATTAGTAACGCCGCTCACACACATAATGCCCACAATAGCAGTGCCGCTAACACACATCCTGCCCACAATAGCAGTGCTGCTCACACAATGCCCACAATAGCAGTGCCGCTCACACACATACTGCCCACAATAGCAGTGCCGCTCACACACATACTGCCCACAATAGCAGTGCCGCTCACACACACAATGCTTCCCACTTAAAAGTAACCCCAGAGTGTAGATGCACTGCTGAAGAGGTAGTTCTTACCAGCGGGAGGTATGAGCACAGTAACAAGCTCTCAGGAATCTTTGTGCTCAGTGTCCACATGGGTCCTCTTGGTGCAGCTGGAGTGCCAGATGTGCAATTACATCAGTGGGCCATCTCATTCATTCCCACGGCCAGCCAGGGGAGAAGGACTGCAGGTGGCGGGCTGCCAAGTCAATCATTGTGCCCATGGCCTCAGTGGGCGGTGCATAGCAGGGCAGCCAGACAGGAGACAGCCATAACCTAACCCTATGGAAGCCAGCCTGAGCCCCTGTCATAGCACAGTCCCTGTCAGGCTGCCAGACACACGGTCTGGATGCGGAACTTACGGCAATCAGTGGAGCACAGCTGCGGCAGACTAACCAGGGGGTGGAGCTTATCACGATCGGGGGTGGGGCTTATTGCCATCTCAGGTAGGAGCTTCTGGTGATGCGGGGTCGGAGGGGGGTTTGGAGCAACTGTGAAAGGATGTTGGCATCCGGGAGGGAATAGGCGGCCCGGGACTAGTGCAGCTCCATCCGCCCCATTGTTAATCCGGCCCTGGGGACCCGCTAACCAGGACCCCGGTGTAACACTCACTACACCTTGTAACTTCGCCATCTGTTAGAGGGTGGTGGCTAACTGCTGGCGTAGGCACACATACTAACGATGTGTGATCAGTGCCTCAGGAGCTCAGTGTCCTGTCAGCTGGGATTATGAGCCATTAACCCTCAGGAGGTTGGTTCGGTCCCCCCTCTAAGTCCCACGAAGCAGGTAGCCTGGTTGCCAACCAGAGCTACCTGAAAATAATAAACTAAAATAAAAATAAAGGAAAATCTCTGGAGCTCCAGAGAAATGCACCCGGCTCCTTGGGCACATTTTTCTAAACTGAGTCTGGTAGGAGGGGCATAGAGGGGAGGAGCCAGCACACCCATATACACACTAAAAGGTTTTAAAGTGCCAGGCTCCAGTGGACCCAATCTACCCCTATATTTGACAGCATACAGGAGCAGTGTGCTTTTAATTTTTAAGAACTGCCCCCCTGAATTTTTATAGCAGACAGGGCCATTGTAATGTTATTAAGACGTGCGTAGAGATGAGCGCCGGAAATTTTTCGGGTTTTGTGTTTTGGTTTTGGGTTCGGTTCCGCGGCCGTGTTTTGGGTTCGACCGCGTTTTGGCAAAACCTCACCGAATTTTTTTTGTCGGATTCGGGTGTGTTTTGGATTCGGGTGTTTTTTTCAAAAAACCCTAAAAAACAGCTTAAATCATAGAATTTGGGGGTCATTTTGATCCCAAAGTATTATTAACCTCAAAAACCATAATTTCCACTCATTTTCAGTCTATTCTGAATACCTCACACCTCACAATATTATTTTTAGTCCTAAAATTTGCACCGAGGTCGCTGTGTGAGTAAGATAAGCGACCCTAGTGGCCGACACAAACACCGGGCCCATCTAGGAGTGGCACTGCAGTGTCACGCAGGATGTCCCTTCCAAAAAACCCTCCCCAAACAGCACATGATGCAAAGAAAAAAAGAGGCGCAATGAGGTAGCTGTGTGAGTAAGATAAGCGACCCTAGTAGCCGACACAAACACCGGGCCCATCTAGGAGTGGCACTGCAGTGTCACGCAGGATGTCCCTTCCAAAAAACCCTCCCCAAACAGCACATGACGCAAAGAAAAAAAGAGGCGCAATGAGGTAGCTGACTGTGTGAGTAAGATAAGCGACCCTAGTGGCCGACACAAACACCGGGCCCATCTAGGAGTGGCACTGCAGTGTCACGCAGGATGTCCCTTCCAAAAAACCCTCCCCAAACAGCACATGACGCAAAGAAAAAAAGAGGCGCAATGAGGTAGCTGACTGTGTGAGTAAGATAAGCGACCCTAGTGGCCGACACAAACACCGGGCCCATCTAGGAGTGGCACTGTAGTGTCACGCAGGATGTCCCTTTCAAAAAACCCTCCCCAAACAGCACATGACGCAAAGAAAAAAAGAGGCGCAATGAGGTAGCTGACTGTGTGAGTAAGATAAGCGACCCTAGTGGCCGACACAAACACCGGGCCCATCTAGGAGTGGCACTGCAGTGTCACGCAGGATGTCCCTTCCAAAAAACCCTCCCCAAACAGCACATGACGCAAAGAAAAAAAGAGGCGCAATGAGGTAGCTGACTGTGTGAGTAAGATAAGCGACCCTAGTGGCCGACACAAACACCGGGCCCATCTAGGAGTGGCACTGCAGTGTCACGCAGGATGTCCCTTCCAAAAAACCCTCCCCAAACAGCGCATGACGCAAAGAAAAAAAGAGGCGCAATGAGGTAGCTGACTGTGTGAGTAAGATAAGCGACCCTAGTGGCCGACACAAACACCGGGCCCATCTAGGAGTGGCACTGCAGTGTCACGCAGGATGTCCCTTCCAAAAAACCCTCCCCAAACAGCACATGACGCAAAGAAAAAAAGAGGCGCAATGAGGTAGCTGACTGTGTGAGTAAGATAAGCGACCCTAGTGGCCGACACAAACACCGGGCCCATCTAGGAGTGGCACTGCAGTGTCACGCAGGATGTCCCTTCCAAAAAACCCTCCCCAAACAGCACATGACGCAAAGAAAAAAAGAGGCGCAATGAGGTAGCTGACTGTGTGAGTAAGATAAGCGACCCTAGTGGCCGACACAAACACCGGGCCCATCTAGGAGTGGCACTGCAGTGTCACGCAGGATGTCCCTTCCAAAAAACCCTCCCCAAACAGCACATGACGCAAAGAAAAATAAAAGAAAAAAGAGGTGCAAGATGGAATTGTCCTTGGGCCCTCCCACCCACCCTTATGTTGTATAAACAAAACAGGACATGCACACTTTAACCAACCCATCATTTCAGTGACAGGGTCTGCCACACGACTGTGACTGATATGACGGGTTGGTTTGGACCCCCCCCCAAAAAGAAGCAATTAATCTCTCCTTGCACAAACTGGCTCTACAGAGGCAAGATGTCCACCTCATCATCATCCTCCGATATATCACCGTGTACATCCCCCTCCTCACAGATTATCAATTCGTCCCCACTGGAATCCACCATCTCAGCTCCATGTGTACTTTGTGGAGGCAATTGCTGCTGGTCAATGTCTCCGCGGAGGAATTGATTATAATTCATTTTAATATACATCATCTTCTCCACATTTTCTGGATGTAACCTCGTACGCCGATTGCTGACAAGGTGAGCGGCGGCACTAAACACTCTTTCGGAGTACACACTTGTGGGAGGGCAACTTAGGTAGAATAAAGACAGTTTGTGCAAGGGCCTCCAAATTGCCTCTTTTTCCTGCCAGTATAAGTACGGACTGTGTGACGTGCCTACTTGGATGCGGTCACTCATATAATCCTCCACCATTCTTTCAATGTTGAGAGAATCATATGCAGTGACAGTAGACGACATGTCCGTAATCGTTGTCAGGTCCTTCAGTCCGGACCAGATGTCAGCATCAGCAGTCGCTCCAGACTGCCCTGCATCACCGCCAGCGGGTGGGCTCGGAATTCTGAGCCTTTTCCTCGCACCCCCAGTTGCGGGAGAATGTGAAGGAGGAGATGTTGACAGGTCGCGTTCCGCTTGACTTGACAATTTTCTCACCAGCAGGTCTTTCAACCCCAGCAGACTTGTGTCTGCCGGAAAGAGAGATCCAAGGTAGGTTTTAAATCTAGGATCGAGCACGGTGGCCAAAATGTAGTGCTCTGATTTCAACAGATTGACCACCCGTGAATCCTTGTTAAGCGAATTAAGGGCTCCATCCACAAGTCCCACATGCCTAGCGGAATCGCTCCGTGTTAGCTCCTCCTTCAATGTCTCCAGCTTCTTCTGCAAAAGCCTGATGAGGGGAATGACCTGACTCAGGCTGGCAGTGTCTGAACTGACTTCACGTGTGGCAAGTTCAAAGGGCATCAGAACCTTGCACAACGTTGAAATCATTCTCCACTGCACTTGAGACAGGTGCATTCCACCTCCTATATCGTGCTCAATTGTATAGGCTTGAATGGCCTTTTGCTGCTCCTCCAACCTCTGAAGCATATAGAGGGTTGAATTCCACCTCGTTACCACTTCTTGCTTCAGATGATGGCAGGGCAGGTTCAGTAGTTTTTGGTGGTGCTCCAGTCTTCTGTACGTGGTGCCTGTACGCCGAAAGTGTCCCGCAATTCTTCTGGCCACCGACAGCATCTCTTGCACGCCCCTGTCGTTTTTAAAAAAAATTCTGCACCACCAAATTCAAGGTATGTGCAAAACATGGGACGTGCTGGAATTTGCCCATATTTAATGCACACACAATATTGCTGGCGTTGTCCGATGCCACAAATCCACAGGAGAGTCCAATTGGGGTAAGCCATTCCGCGATGATCTTCCTCAGTTGCCGTAAGAGGTTTTCAGCTGTGTGCGTATTCTGGAAAGCGGTGATACAAAGCGTAGCCTGCCTAGGAAAGAGTTGGCGTTTGCGAGATGCTGCTACTGGTGCCGCCGCTGCTGTTCTTGCGGCGGGAGTCCATACATCTACCCAGTGGGCTGTCACAGTCATATAGTCCTGACCCTGCCCTGCTCCACTTGTCCACATGTCCGTGGTTAAGTGGACATTGGGTACAACTGCATTTTTTAGGACACTGGTGAGTCTTTTTCTGACGTCCGTGTACATTCTCGGTATCGCCTGCCTAGAGAAGTGGAACCTAGATGGTATTTGGTAACGGGGGCACACTGCCTCAATAAATTGTCTAGTTCCCTGTGAACTAACGGCGGATACCGGACGCACGTCTAACACCAACATAGTTGTCAAGGCCTCAGTTATCCGCTTTGCAGCAGGATGACTGCTGTGATATTTCATCTTCCTCGCAAAGGACTGTTGGACAGTCAATTGCTTACTGGAAGTAGTACAAGTGGGCTTACGACTTCCCCTCTGGGATGACCATCGACTCCCAGCAGCAACAACAGCAGCGCCAGCAGCAGTAGGCGTTACACGCAAGGATGCATCGGAGGAATCCCAGGCAGGAGAGGACTCGTCAGAATTGCCAGTGACATGGCCTGCAGGACTATTGGCATTCCTGGGGAAGGAGGAAATTGACACTGAGGGAGTTGGTGGGGTGGTTTGCGTGAGCTTGGTTACAAGAGGAAGGGATTTACTGGTCAGTGGACTGCTTCCGCTGTCGGCCAAAGTTTTTGAACTTGTCACTGACTTATTATGAATGCGCTGCAGGTGACGTATAAGGGAGGATGTTCCGAGGTGGTTAACGTCCTTACCCCTACTTATTACAGCTTGACAAAGGGAACACATGGCTTGACAAATGTTGTCCGCATTTCTGGTGAAATACTTCCACACCGAAGAGCTGATTTTTTTGGTATTTTCACCAGGCATGTCAACGGCCATATTCCTCCCACGGACAACAGGTGTCTCCCCGGGTGCCTGACTTAAACAAACCACCTCACCATCAGAATCCTCCTTGTCAATTTCCTCCCCAGCGCCAGCAACACCCATATCCTCCTCATCCTGGTGTACTTCAACACTGACATCTTCAATCTGACTATCAGGAACTGGACTGCGGGTGCTCCTTCCAGCACTTGCAGGGGGCGTGCAAATGGTGGAAGGCGCATGCTCTTCACGTCCAGTGTTGGGAAGGTCAGGCATCGCAACCGACACAATTGGACTCTCCTTGTGGATTTGGGATTTCGAAGAACGCACAGTTCTTTGCGGTGCTTTTGGCAGCTTGAGTCTTTTCAGTTTTCTAGCGAGAGGCTGAGTGCTTCCATCCTCATGTGAAGCTGAACCACTAGCCATGAACATAGGCCAGGGCCTCAGCCGTTCCTTGCCACTCCGTGTGGTAAATGGCATATTGGCAAGTTTACGCTTCTCCTCCGACAATTTTATTTTAGGTTTTGGAGTCCTTTTTTTACTGATATTTGGTGTTTTGGATTTGACATGCTCTGTACTATGACATTGGGCATCGGCCTTGGCAGACGACGTTGCTGGCATTTCATCGTCTCGGCCATGACTAGTGGCAGCAGCTTCAGCACGAGGTGGAAGTGGATCTTGATCTTTCCCTAATTTTGGAACCTCAACATTTTTGTTCTCCATATTTTAATAGGCACAACTAAAAGGCACCTCAGGTAAACAATGGAGATGGATGGATACTAGTATACAATTATGGATGGACTGCCGAGTGCCGACACAGAGGTAGCTACAGCCGTGGACTACCGTACTGTACTGTGTCTGCTGCTAATATAGACTGGTTGATAATGAGATGTAGTATGTATAAAGAAGAAAAAAAAAACACGGGTAGGTGGTATACAATTATGGATGGACTGCCGAGTGCCGACACAGAGGTAGCTACAGCCGTGGACTACCGTACTGTACTGTGTCTGCTGCTAATATAGACTGGATGATAATGAGATGTAGTATGTATAAAGAAGAAAGAAAAAAAAAACACGGGTAGGTGGTATACAATTATGGACGGACTGCCGAGTGCCGACACAGAGGTAGCTACAGCCGTGGACTACCGTACTGTACTGTGTCTGCTGCTAATATAGACTGGTTGATAATGAGATGTAGTATGTATAAAGAAGAAAGAAAAAAAAACCACGGGTAGGTGGTATACAATTATGGATGGACTGCCGAGTGCCGACACAGAGGTAGCTACAGCCGTGGACTACCGTACTGTACTGTGTCTGCTGCTAATATAGACTGGATGATAATGAGATGTAGTATGTATAAAGAAGAAAGAAAAAAAAACCACGGGTAGGTGGTATACAATTATGGATGGACTGCCGAGTGCCGACACAGAGGTAGCTACAGCCGTGGACTACCGTACTGTACTGTGTCTGCTGCTAATATAGACTGGATGATAATGAGATGTAGTATGTATAAAGAAGAAAAAAAAAACCACGGGTAGGTGGTATACAATTATGGATGGACTGCCGAGTGCCGACACAGAGGTAGCTACAGCCGTGGACTACCGTACTGTACTGTGTCTGCTGCTAATATAGACTGGATGATAATGAGATGTAGTATGTATAAAGAAGAAAGAAAAAAAAAACCACGGGTAGGTGGTATACAATTATGGATGGACTGCCGAGTGCCGACACAGAGGTAGCTACAGCCGTGAACTACCGTACTGTGTCTGCTGCGACTGGATGATAAATAATGATATAAAAAATATATATATATCACTACTGCAGCCGGACAGGTATATATTATATAATGACGGACCTGCTGGACACTGTCTGTCAGCAGAATGAGTTTTTTATAGAATAAAAAAACACCACACAAGTCACACGACGAGTGTTTAACTTTTTCAGGCAATCACAATATAGTATACTATACTGGTGGTCAGTGTGGTCAGGTCACTGGTCAGTCACACTGGCAGTGGCACTCCTGCCTGCAGCAAAAGTGTGCACTGTTTAATTTTAATAATATGTATGTACTCCTGGCTCCTGCTATAACCTATTACTGCTCCCCAGTCTCCCCCACAATTAAGCTGTGTGAGCACAGTCAGATATTATACATAGATGATGCAGCACACTGGGCTGAGCACAGATATGGTATGTGACTGAGTCACCGTGTATCGTTTTTTTCAGGCAGAGAACGGATTATATTAAATAAAACTGCACTGGTGGTCACTGGTCAGTGGTCAGTCACTAGTAAACTCTGCACTCTCTAGTACTCCTAAGCTCCAGTAAATCAAGTGTCTCTGTCTCAATCTCACTCTCTCTCTTCTAATCTAAATGGAGAGGACGCCAGCCACGTCCTCTCCCTATCAATCTCAATGCACGTGTGAAAATGGCGGCGACGCGCGGCTCCTTATATAGAATCCGAGTCTCGCGATAGAATCCGAGCCTCGCGAGAATCCGACAGCGTCATGATGACGTTCGGGGCGCGCTCGGGTTAACCGAGCAAGGCGGGAAGATCCGAGTCGCTCGGATCCGTGTAAAAAAAGCTGAAGTTCGGGCGGGTTCGGATTCCGAGGAACCGAACCCGCTCATCTCTAATCAGCACCCCTATATTTTACAGTGCCCCTGCCCCCTGTACAACACAGTGACATCTAGAACAGCAACACCCATGTACAGCTGCAGCACATGAAACACCAGTGACAGCCAGAACAGCCAAGACAGCACAGGTACACCACAGTGACTGCAGCAGCAACCCTACAGAGCACACACTAACCCCACCCAACGCCACCACCCACAGAGAGACAGAGATCTGTCTCCATCACTCTCCAAGTCCGGAGTGAAAATGGCGGCGATACGCGGCTGTTTATATGGGATCCGAATGCCGAGAGAATCCGGCAGCGGGATGATGACGTTTTTCCTCGTTCTGGTTTCCGAGTCTGGTGGGAAGTCCCGAGCCAGACTCGGATCCAGACTCGGAGCGTGAAGTTTGGGGGTGTTTGGTTCTCAGGGAACCGAATACACTCATCTCTAGTTGTGAGTGATGCAGCCACACCCCACTCACCAGCTCAGAGCCTAATTCAGACCCAATCACTGCTACAACAGTGATCGCAGCCTGAAGCCCTTTCTGGAATGCGAAAGAATCTCACTGCTGTGATCTCCTCTGCCTGATTGACAGGCAGAGGCACTCGCGGGGCGGAAGGGGGCGTGCAAACAGCGTTAGAACGCCGATGGTGGGGGCGCGGTCCGGACAACGTATCCGTGTCCAGACCATTGCAGCGGCTACGTGACATCACACATAGCCGCTGCGATCCAGAATGTGGCGGGTACCCGCATGCCAGCGGGCAGCTACTTGGCGAGTATGAAAGCTTCGCCGCCGTGAAATGCTTTTGCACCTGTGGGGGGGCAGGGCCTAACATGCGGGGCGGACTAGCCCTGTGTTGGGCGTCCCCCCACATGTCGGAGGAACTGATCGTAGGCCGCTCCTTTTCTAGTCTAGTGATGGGGAGCATATTCCTGTATAATTGGCAATGAACCCTCTTCCCCACCCCTTGTTGTAGTGACAGGACAGTGATGGTGCAGGTGTCAGCTTATAAAGGGATTCCTCCCCTCATGTCTGGGAGTGAGTCAGTGTTTGTACAGATTATACAATGAAGAGTGAGTAGCTGGCCCGGCCTGTTGTATCATTATGTATGTTACATTTGTGAGTATTGTGCTACCTCTCTTCTGTACACAGTGGTCCCCTTGTCTATGTACACTCTCTGCAACAGCTTTCTTATAGGATTCATTTAGAGCAGGGTTATAGAACTTTCCAGCTGGCCATACTCTGGTTGTCAGGGCAGGCTGGGTCATGTAGCTCCACAGCAGCCTCTCTATGATGTATAAAATGTTGATTAATGTATATATATATAGTAGTCTGTCCGCAGCCTGATAATGCACCACTTTTGAACAATTTTAATAGATGTGAGGTGTGTCCTACAGATATCCTGTGCTGTTGTGTCAGGGAATTGCATCTGGTTTTATATGTTGCATTCACCATAGTTGTCTTGTTTTTGTGAGCCCCTTCCTGTATGTTTTTATGCTGGGAAAAAAACAAAAGCAGTGGGCTGTTTGCCTAAATAACCGCACAATTGATATATAAACCTGTACATTCGGGCCACTGCAAGGCCCATAACTCTTTTTTTGGGGGACACATTTAGTATCCACACTTTATCGAAAGTAAAAAATATATATACTGCAGAGGCGGAACTACCGGCAGTGCAGGCAGTGCACTGCACTGGGGCCCGCCTCTGTCCAGGGGCCCAAGCATGTAATGAGTCAAACTGACTCATTACATGCCGCTGTGCGCTGCAGGCAACCGCTGCCCGCAGCGCACAGCCGCCCGGAGATAGGAGCTGAGCAGCGGTACAGACGGGGGAAGGAGGAGGGAGCCGGAGGACGGAGCCGCAGCAGCGCTTTGTTACTGGTGGAGGCGCTGCTGCTGCTGCTCCTCTGCTTCCCTATAGGCTGTCTTCCGAGAACAGCCTATAGGGAAGCAGAGGGGCAGCAGCAGCAGCGCCTCCACCAGTAACAAAGCGCTGCTGCGGCTCCGTCCTCCGGCTCCCTCCTCCTCATTCTCTACTGCCCGGGAATCGTCGTCTGACGCAGCTGCACCGAGGAGCCTGAGGGTAAGTATAATTCTTCTTTCTTTCTCTTTCTTTCTTTCTTTCTTTCTTTCTTTCTTTCTTTCTTTTTCTTTCCTTCTTTCTTTCTTGTGCCTGCCTGCCGCAATGTGTAAAAAGGGGGGACTACCTGCCGCAATGTGTAAAAAGGGGGGACTGCCTGCCGCACTGTGTAAAAAGGGGGGACTGCCTGCCGCAATGAGTAAAAATGGGGGACTACCTGCCGCAATGTGTAAAAAGGGGGGACTGCCTGCCGCAATGTGTAAAAAGGGGGGACTACCTGCCGCAATGTGTAAAAAGGGGGGACTGCCTGCCGCAATGTGTAAAAAGGGGGGACTACCTGCCGCAATGTTTAAAAAGGGGGGACTGCCTGCCACTATGTGTAAAAAGGGGAATCTGCCTGCCGTAATGTGTAAAAATGGGGACGCTGTCTGCCGTAATGTGTAACAAGGGCACGCTGTCTGCCGTAATGTGTAAAAAGGGCACGCTGTCTGCCGTAATGTGTAACAAGGGCACGCGGTCTGCCGTTATGTGTAAAAAGGGGTAATCTGCCCGACGCTATGTGTAAAAATGGGGAATCTGCTTGCCGTAATGTGTAAAAAAGGGGGGCTGCCTGACGCTATGTGTAAAAATGGGGAATCTGCCTGCTGCTATGTGTAAAAAGGAGGAATCTGCCTGCCGTAATGTGTAAAAATGGGGACGCTGTCTGCCGTAATGTGTAACAAGGGCACGCTGTCTGCCGTAATGTGTAACAAGGGCACGCTGTCTACCGTAATGTGTAAAAAGGGCACGCTGTCTGCCGTAATGTGTAACAAGGGCACGCTGTCTGCCGTAATGTGTAAAAAGGGCACGCTGTCTGCCGTAATGTGTAACAAGGGCACGCGGTCTGCCGTTATGTGTAAAAAGGGGTAATCTGCCCGACGCTATGTGTAAAAATGGGGAATCTGCCTGCCGTAATGTGTAAAAAAGGGGGGCTGCCTGACGCTATGTGTAAAAATGGGGAATCTGCCTGCTGCTATGTGTAAAAAGGAGGAATCTGCCTGCCGTAATGTGTAAAAAAGGGGGGCTGCCTGACGCTATGTGTAAAAATGGGGAATCTGCCTGCTGCTATGTGTAAAAAGGAGGAATCTGCCTGCCGTAATGTGTAAAAATGGGGACGCTGTCTGCCGTAATGTGTAACAAGGGCACGCGGTCTGCCGTTATGTGTAAAAAGGGCACGCTGTCTGCCGTTATGTGTAAAAAGGGCACGCTGTCTGCTGTAATGTGTAAAAAGAGGAATCTGTTCGCTGTAAGGTGTAAAAGGGTCTCTACCTGGTGTAGTGGTGCTACTGTGCGGCGTAATTTGAATAATGGAGACTACTGTGTTGGTATTATTTTGTGGCCACACCCCTTCCCCACGAAGCCACGCCACTATGTATTTTTGCGCGCGCCTACGGCGCGCACTGCCCCCGGGGTGGACTTGGATGGGGGGGGGGCCCAAAGCATTTTGTCGCACCTGGGCCCACCGCTTGCTTGTTCCGCCACTGATATACTGTACACACTATTTACCTAAAGCACGGCTCTCATCGCTGAGTCCCAGACTTAACATGCCATCTCTACTCCTCCATATATAATCTGATCTGATGGTATAGCCTATAAATTATTTCTCACTGCATCATTTTCCATATAATAGGTGGGATGCATGAAGCATTGCATTTTCAATGCAATGTATCCTGCCACTCACTGCATGCATATCAACGTTTATTAACACTGTATGCATGAACATTTTAGCATAAGACAGCTCTCCTGGTAAGCTCCGGAATACATCGCATTCTGGGTCTTCGTGCATTTGCAATAAGTGGCCAAATCTCTGAAAACTTAATTTTGTGAGGTTTGCCTGCATTTTTCACGTTGGTGCATCCCACCCACTGTCTATTACTGATTGTCCCATGGGAAGGAGGTTAGTCAGAATGCCTGTGGGTCTGGGATTATTGGCATTCTTCCCATGGCTAGCCTTCATCTAGGACTAGTCGCCAAAGACTTGGGGCCAAATGTAATAAGAGTGAGAATTTCAAAAACTGAGAGATTTGGTAAGGTTTTGCAGTTTTTTTTTAAAGTCGCAATCATTTACCCTGCAAAACCAGGTTGATCTTGCTGTGTAAATGATTGCCACTTTTTGAAACTCTCACTCTATTACATTTGGCCCCTGTTCTTTTGTAGTGTCTGAAGCTGCCCACATGCTCTGCTCTTGCTGAGAAACCTTACACCAGCCCTGCATAGGGCTCCCAAGAAAGAACCTATGACAGACTGGATGAATGTACAGTATTTGAAGTCAAAGGGCAATCCAGATGAAGTGAATGTACTTGAAGCCAGGGGAAAACCTAAAAAATAAGACGACTAGAGACTCTGACCGTCAGTTGCACTCAGAGGTATAGTGTGAAGACATGGCTCCCCACAGGTTGACCATGCTACAGCATAACTCCCCTTCTTTATTCCTGAAGTGGCCAGGGAGAAAGCTTGGCCAGCATGTGCGGGCCATTTAGAAGTGTTGAACTTAAGCATGTGCTTGCACAGTACTTTACAAACAATAAGAATGTGACATTTGTAGTACAAGGTACAGAGACATGACAGCAGAAGGAAGGAGCTTGGACATTGACCATGTGACTCGATATCAGATCTGATCGCTGTCCTAAGATTATCCACATAACCCGGTACTGCATGTTATCTGGTATCCCCTACCCACATACAAAGTACACCACCCACCCAATGAAATACCGCTTATCCATCCATGTCAGATATAGTACAGATGTAGCCATGCTCATCTTGCTGCGATGCAACATGCTGTATTAGGAATTAATGGCGCGATCTCTGGCTGCAAATAGTAACAGCCCGGCATGCCATGTAGCGAGCCATGTCGCAGCAAAGATGAGCATGACTAAATCTATACCTCTTACCCAATATTACTCACTAATACCATCCATCAAACACATTATTACATGTGTGTGTTTATTAGTGATGAGCGGGTTCGGTTCCTCGGAAACCGAACCCCCCCGAACTTCACCCATTTTACACGGTTCCGAGGCATACTCGGATTCTCCCGTATGGCTCGGTTAACCCGAGCGCGCCCGAACGTCATCATCCCGCTGTCGGATTCTCGCGAGTTTCGGATTCTATATAAGCAGCCGCGCGTCGCCGCCATTTTCACTCGTGCATTGGAAATGTTAGGGAGAGGACGTGGCTGGCGTCCTCTCCGTTTTTATTCATTGTTGATGCAAATATTTGTGCTTGCTTTGTATTATTAATATAGGAGGAGTACAGTGCAGAGTTTTGCTGATCAGTGACCACCAGTTTTATCCGTTCTCTGCCTGAAAAAAACGCTCCTTATCCGTTATCTGTGCTCAGTGTGCTGCATAATATATCTGTGCTCACACTGCTTAATTGTGGGGACTGGGGAGCAGCAGTATTATATAGGAGGAGTACAGTGCAGAGTTTTGCTGACAGTGACCACCAGTATACGTTGTCTGCCTGAAAAACACTCCATATCTGTGCTCAGTGTGCTGCATATATCTGTGCTCACACTGCTTAATTGTGGGGACTGGGGAGCAGCAGTATTATATAGGAGGAGTCAGGGCCGTAACTACGTGTGTGCCAAGTGGGCTTGGCACACAGCGCAGTTGCCCTGAGGGCGCACTGCCAGTGGCAAGTAATGAGTCAAATTGACTCATTACATGCCGCCTGTTCTGTGCTGTGCGCCGCCACGCTGTGGAGGGAGAAGAGAGCAGCGCCGGGCATGTGAGAAGGAGGAGGAGGGAGGGGGACTGGAGCCACAGCAGCGCTATTTCATTGGTAGTAAGCGCCACTGTAGCAGCCCCCTCTCCTTCCGTATTGGCTGCCTGGCGCTGCTGTGGATGCTGGGATGTGGTTCCTCCATCCCAGCATCCACAGCAGCGCCAGGCAGCCAATACGGGATAAGAGGGGACTGCTGCAGTGGCGCTTACTACCAATGAAATAGCGCTGCTGCGGCTCCAGTCCCCCTCCCTCCTCCTCCTTCTCACCTGCCTGCACCGAGGAAGCTGCACGAGGAGCCTGTGAGCGGGGAGATGGTAAGTATCTCTCTCTCTCTCTCTCTCTCTCTCTCTCTCTCTCTCGGACACCGTCTGCCATAATGTGTAAAAAGGGGGCCTGGCTGCCGCAATGTGTAAAAAGGGGGACTGGCTGCCGCAATGTGTAAAAAGGGGGCCTGTCTGCCGTAATGTGTAAAAAGGGGGACGCTGTCTGCCGTAATGTGTAAAAAGGGGGACGCTGTCTGCTGTAATGTATAAAAGGGTCTCTACCTGGTGTAGTGGCGCTACTGTGCAGCGTAATTTGAATAATGGAGACTGCTGTGCACCGTAGTATGAATTGCTATTATTTTGTGGCCACGCCCCTTACCCATAAAGCCACGCCCCTATATATTTTTTGCACGCCTACGGCGCGCACTGCCCCTATCTTACATGGGGGGGTGCCAATGTCATTTCTTGCACACAGAGCTAAAATGCCTAGTTACGACACTGGGAGGAGTACAGTGCAGAGTTTTGCTGACAGTGACCACCAGTATACGTTGTCTGCCTGAAAAACACTCCATATCTGTGCTGCATTGTAGTATATAGTAGGAGTACAGTGCATTATTTTGCTGACCACCAGTATATAATATATAGGAGTACGGTACAGAAGGCCACTGCTGTACCTACCTCTGTGTCGTCAAGTATACTATCCATCCATACCTGTGGTGCATTTCAGTTTTGCACAGTTTGCTGACCACCAGTATATAATATATAGCATTACGGTACAGTAGGCCACTGCTGTACCTACCTCTGTGTCGTCAAGTATATTATCCATCCATACCTGTGGTGCATTTCAGTTTTGCAGTTTGCTGACCACCAGTATATAATATATAGCATTACGGTACAGTAGGCCACTGCTGTACCTACCTCTGTGTCGTCAAGAATACTATCCATCCATACCTGTGGTGCATTTCAGTTTTGCACAGTTTGCTGACCACCAGTATATAATATATAGCATTACGGTACAGTAGGCCACTGCTGTACCTACCTCTGTGTCGTCAAGTATACTATCCATCCATACCTGTGGTGCATTTCAGTTTTGCACAGTTTGCTGACCACCAGTATATAATATATAGCATTACGGTACAGTAGGCCACTGCTGTACCTACCTCTGTGTCGTCAAGTATACTATCCATCCATACCTGTGGTGCATTTCAGTTTTGCACAGTTTGCTGACCACCAGTATATAGTATATAGCATTACGGTACAGTAGGCCACTGCTGTACCTACCTCTGTGTCGTCAAGTATACTATCCATCCATACCTGTGGTGCATTTCAGTTTTGCACAGTATATATAGTAGTAGGCCATTGCTATTGATACTGGCAGATAATTCCACACATTAAAAAATGGAGAACAAAAATGTGGAGGTTAAAATAGGGAAAGATCAAGATCCACTTCCACCTCGTGCTGAAGCTGCTGCCACTAGTCATGGCCGAGACAATGAAATGCCATCAACGTCGTCTGCCAAGGCCGATGCCCAATGTCATAGTAGAGAGCATGTAAAATCCAAAAAACAAAAGCTCAGTAAAATGACCCAAAAATCTAAATTGAAAGCATCTGAGGAGAAGCGTAAACTTGCCAATATGCCACTTACGACACGGAGTGGCAAGGAACGGCTGAGGCCCTGGCCTATGTTCATAGCTAGTGGTTCAGCTTCACATGAGGATGGAAGCACTCATCCTCTCGCTAGAAAAATGAAAAGACTTAAGCTGGCAAAAGCACAGCAAAGAACTGTGCATTCTTCTAAATCACAAATCCCCAAGGAGAGTCCAATTGTGTCGGTTGCGATGCCTGACCTTCCCAACACTAGACGGGAAGAGCTTGCGCCTTCCACCATTTGCACGCCCCCTGCAAGTGCTGGAAGGAGCACCCGCAGTCCAGTTCCTGATAGTCAAATTGAAGATGTCACTGTTGAAGTACACCAGGATGAGGATATGGGTGTTGCTGGTGCTGGGGAGGAAATTGACAAGGAGGATTCTGATGGTGAGGTGGTTTGTTTAAGTCAGGCACCCGGCGAGACACCTGTTGTCCGTGGGACGAATATGGCCATTGACATGCCTGGTCAAAATACAAAAAAAATCAGCTCTTCGTTGTGGAATTATTTCAACACAAATGCGGACAACAGGTGTCAAGCCGTGTGTTGCCTTTGTCAAGCTGTAATAAGTAGGGGTAAGGACGTTAACCACCTAGGAACATCCTCCCTTATACGTCACCTGGACCGCATTCATCAGAAGTCAGTGACAAGTTCAAAAACCTTGCGTGACAGCGGAAGCAGTCCACTGACAACTAAATCCCTTCCTCTTGTAACCAAGCTCCTGCAAACCACACCACCAACTCCCTCAGTGTCAATTTCCTCCTTACACAGGAAAGCCAATAGTCCTGCAGGCCATGTCACTGGCAAGTCTGACGAGTCCTCTCCTGCCTGGGATTCCTCCGATGCATCCTTGAGTGTAACGCCTACTGCTGCTGGCGCTGCTGTTGTTGCTGCTGGGAGTCGATCGTCATCCCAGAGGGGAAGTCGGAAGACCACTTGTACTACTTCCAGTAAGCAATTAACTGTCCAACAGTCCTTTGCGAGGAAGATGAAATATCACAGCAGTCATCCTGCTGCAAAGCGGATAACTGAGGCCTTGGCAGCCTGGGCGGTGAGAAACGTGGTTCCGGTATCCACCGTTAATTCAGAGGCAACTAGAGACTTGATTGAGGTACTGTGTCCCCGGTACCAAATACCATCTAGGTTCCATTTCTCTAGGCAGGCGATACCGAAAATGTACACAGACCTCAGAAAAAGAGTCACCAGTGTCCTAAAAAATGCAGTTGTACCCAATGTCCACTTAACCACGGACATGTGGACAAGTGGAGCAGGGCAGACTCAGGACTATATGACTGTGACAGCCCACTGGGTAGATGTATTGCCTCCCGCAGCAAGAACAGCAGCGGCGGCACCAGTAGCAGCATCTCGCAAACGCCAACTCGTTCCTAGGCAGGCTACGCTTTGTATCACCGCTTTCCATAAGAGGCACACAGCTGACAACCTCTTACGGAAACTGAGGAACATCATCGCAGAATGGCTTACACCAATTGGACTCTCCTGGGGATTTGTGACATCGGACAACGCCACCAATTTTGTGCGTGCATTACACGTGGGCAAATTCCAGCACGTCCCATGTTTTGCACATACATTGAATTTGGTGGTGCAGAATTATTTAAAAAATGACAGGGGCATGCAAGAGATGCTGTCGGTGGCCCGAAGAATTGCGGGCCACTTTCGGCATTCAGCCACCGCGTGCCGAAGACTGGAGCACCACCAAACATTCCTGAACCTGCCCTGCCATCATCTGAAGCAAGAGGTGGTAACGAGATGGAATTCAACCCTCTATATGCTTCAGAGGATGGAGGAGCAGAAAAAGGCCATTCAAGCCTATACATCTGCCCACGATATAGGCAAAGGAGGGGGAATGCACCTGACTCAAGCGCAGTGGAGAATGATTTCAACGTTGTGCAAGGTTCTGCAACCCTTTGAACTTGCCACACGTGAAGTCAGTTCAGACACTGCCAGCCTGAGTCAGGTCATTCCCCTCATCAGGTTTTTGCAGAAGAAGCTGGAGACATTGAAGGAGGAGCTAAAACAGAGCGATTCCGCTAGGCATGTGGGACTTGTGGATGGAGCCCTTAATTCGCTTAACCAGGATTCACGGGTGGTCAATTTGTTGAAATCAGAGCACTACATTTTGGCCACCGTGCTCGATCCTAGATTTAAAACCTACGTTGTATCTCTCTTTCCGGCAGACACAAGTCTGCAGAGGTTCAAAGACCTGCTGGTGAGAAAATTGTCAAGTCAAGCGGAACGTGACCCGTCAACATCTCCTCCTTCACATTCTCCCGCAACTGGGGGTGCAAGGAAAAGGCTAAGAATTCCGAGCCCACCCGCTGGCGGTGATGCAGGGCAGTCTGGAGCGAGTGCTGACATCTGGTCCGGACTGAAGGACCTGACAACGATTACTGACATGTCGTCTACTGTCACTGCATATGATTCTCTCACCATTGAAAGAATGGTGGAGGATTATATGAGTGACCGCATCCAAGTAGGCACGTCAGACAGTCCGTACGTATACTGGCAGGAAAAAGAGGCAATTTGGAGGCCCTTGCACAAACTGGCTTTATTCTACCTAAGTTGCCCTCCCTCTAGTGTGTACTCCGAAAGAGTGTTTAGTGCAGCCGCTCACCTTGTCAGCAATCGGCATACGAGGTTACTTCCAGAAAATGTGGAGGAGATGATGTTCATCAAAATGAATTATAATCAATTCCTCCGTGGAGACATTCACCAGCAGCAATTGCCTCCAGAAAGTACACAGGGACCTGAGATGGTGGATTCCAGTGGGGACGAATTAATAATCTGTGAGGAGGGGGATGTACACAGTGAAAGGGGTGAGGAATCGGAGGATGATGATGAGGTGGACATCTTGCCTCTGTAGAGCCAGTTTGTGCAAGGAGAGAGTGATTGCTTCTTTTTTTGGTGGGGGCCCAAACCAACCAGTCATTTCAGTCACAGTCGTGTGGCAGACCCTGTCGCTGAAATTATGGGTTCGTTAAAGTGTGCATGTCCTGTTTATACAACATAAGGGTGGGTGGGAGGGCCCAAGGACAATTCCATCTTGCACCTCTTTTTTCTTTCATTTTTCTTTGCATCATGTGCTGTTTGGGGACAATTTTTTTGAAGTGCCATCCTGTCTGACACTGCAGTGCCACTCCTAGATGGGCCAGGTGTTTGTGTCGGCCACTTGTGTCGCTTAGCTTAGTCACACAGCGACCTTGGTGCGCCTCTTTTTTTCTTTGCATCATGTGCTGTTTGGGGACAATTTTTTATTAAAAATAATATTGTGAGGTGTGAGGTGTTCAGAATAGACTGAAAATGAGTGTAAATTATGGTTATTGAGGTTAATAATACTATGGGATCAAAATGACCCCTAAATTCTATGATTTAAGCTGTTTTTGAGGGTTTTTTTGTAAAAAAAAACACCCGAATCCAAAACACACCCGAATCCGCCAAAAAATTTTCAGTGAGGTTTTGCCAAAACGCGTCCGAATCCAAAACACGGCCGCGGAACCGAATCCAAAACCAAAACACAAAACCCGAAAAATGTCCGGTGCACATCACTAGTGTTTATAAATATACGTTTGCATAAAATTTTTCACTTTTTTGGACTCTCCCCCCTAGAACAGCCCACATTTTATACCAGTCCAGTGGTGAAATACAGGAATATACTAAGGCCGAGAAAAACCTTGAGTAATATACCTGGCAGAGGAAGAATGAATAGTGATGAGCTGTGGGAAAATCTCATTTAAAAAAATAAAATAATAAAGTACAGCTTTCCTTTAGTGTTTGTCAGATTTAGGGGTCTATTCAATTCAAGTCGGAATAACCAACTTGTCGGAAAAACAGCAGTTTCCGACATTTTAAGGTTGAATCCAGATTCAACCTATTCAATCAAACTGCCGTTTTTCTGACAAGTCAGAAATTCCGACTTGTCGGATAAGCGGCCAAATCCGACAGGTTTTTGCCCCGTTTCCAAGAATGTCAATCCGACTTTAAAAAAAGTTGGATTGGCATTGTCGAAAACGGCCAAAACCCGTCGAATTTGGCCGCAAATTGAATACTGAAATGTCGGATGCTTTCCATCGGAAAGGATCCGACATCAATCGAATAGACCCCTAAGGGCAGGATATTTCCTTGTGTAAGGTTGGGTACCATAAATTGCTGGTATGTGAGGGATATATAGGGGATCTTGGTGCAAGCAGAGTAGTACTGTTTCACGCGGCTATGGCAACATTGTATGTATCATAGTCCTTATAATGTGTCATGTGTATGCAAGAATATATGTTTATTGTCTGAATGTACTGCAAAATCTGAGTGTCAGCAGTTATAAGGAAATGTTATGTCCTGTGTTTATGAGTGTAAGTCCAACATCTAGGCTGTCTGGTATGTTATCTGAATGGGTGTGGTATTTAAGGTCGACCACTATTGGTCGACAGTAACTAGGTCGACAGGTCTAAAGGTCGACATGACTTTTTAAATCTGTTTTTGTGTAATTTTCGCCATACAGTGACCAGGAACCCCAACTAGTGCACAGCGTCCCCTCGCATGGCTCGCTTCACTCGTCATGCATCGGGCAAGGTTACTGTTCCCAACCGTAGTCCACGTGGAACGAAAAGTATGAAAAAGTTCAAAAAAAGGAACCCTGTCGACCTAGTTACTGTCTACCTGTACACTGTCGACCTAAGTCTTGTCGACCTAGAGACTGGATACCATCTGAATAATATATGGTAATACATAAGTGTAACACAGAGTTAGAAAAGCGAGTAGAAAAGAAATATTATGCCTTGGGTAAATGTACAATCACTTTTGTTAGTGGTTAACAATTAGATTAGTTATTTAATGAAATCATTAGTGCATTTGTCTCATTATAAGCCTCACAGTGCGATTAGCACATGCTATTACAGTATATCAATTAAGCCTGTGTCATATATCCCCAGTTACTCCTGAGAGATCCAATTTGTACAAAGGTGATTATCAGAGGCCCTAGTTACAGTATTATAGGTCCCTGTACAGGATATTGACAGTCTTTTCCCGATAATAGTACTCTTATTGAGAAGGGATTTAGAAAATGTATTTTAAACAGAACAACAACTAAGCAATCCATACTTTGGGTTACCACTTACGTTCTCTGGCTTAAAATCAAGTGAACATACTTAAAAGGCATTATGTCACCCAATGGAGAGCTTATGCACTCCACAAAGAAGAAGACCTGTCTACATTGTCTCAAATTCATTAATGACACTGGTTTACGTGTAAAAGGTCTTTTTAAACCATCAAAACAATATATTTTTTACTTAAACTCTTGAAAGCAGCAACGATACGTCTGGCACGTTTTAGGCCATTAGTGCTTGAACTCTACCTTTAAAGTGTGCAGAAGGCCTTAAAGCAAATATACATTGAGAGTAGTAGCTTCACAGCTCGTACAATTACATAACCTTTTGGGATCTATGGGGCAGATGTATTAACCTGGAGAAGGCATAAGGAAGTGATAAACCAGTGATAAATGCAAGGTGATAACACACCAGCCAATCAGCTCCCATATGTAAATTAACAGGAGCTGATTGGCTGGTGCATTATCACCTTACACACTGGTTTATCACTTCCTTATGCCTTCTCCAGGTTAATACATCTGCCCCTATATTAGTTATCTGATGATAGTATTGCTAACATGTATTGAAAATGTTATGTGATTGTGCTGTCTTTAGCGAATAATACAATTCTAATTATATTTAACATTATATGAACATGATGTATACAGGTATTTAACTTAGATACATCATTAAATACCTGGAGCAGAAGAGAAAAACAATGAAGACAGTCAGCCATTAGTAAGCTATAATGTACTGTGTAAGAGCAATGTAATATCCCTTTACATTCATGTTTTGCTATCTTATTAAGTGTAATATTTGTAATTCATAATGTTTAACACACCTGACAATTTTTAACGTTAGAAGTATTTTGGAAATGCAGTATTTATGACACAATTATCAACTGTATTTTATGAAAACACACTTACTCAGTAAGGGAAGAATAAAATGACTTATACGGACATTATTCATATTGCCAAAATGAATTGTCTATTATCGCTCACACACTTTAGAATCTGACTCCATTACCAATTCCCAAGTAATAACCTTCTGAAAGATAAATTACCTTGCAACGGCTTGTCAGAGAGACGGAGATTTGCCAAATACAGTCCATGCAATGCAAACAATTGTCTATCTTAGTTAAGAATACTCACATGAATTCAGCATTTTTGGCTTCTGTACTATGTGTATACAGGGCCAGTTCTACACCTTGTGGCGCCCAGTGCGTAAGTTTCCACTGGCACCCCCCCGCGTTTCAAAAAGTAGGGGCGTGGCTTCATAGGTTAGAGGCGTAGCCACAGTTATGCCCCCAGATTTGCCCCAAGTAGTTGTGCCCTCCAGTTGATTTGCCCCCAGTAGATTTGTCCCCTGTAACTGTGCCCTCTGTTGCTGTGTCCCCTGTTGCTTTGCCCCCAGTAGTTGTGTCCCCTGTCACTTTGCCCCCAGTAGTTGTGTCCCCTGTCGCTGTGCCCCAATAGTTGTGTCCCCTGTCGCTGTGCCCCCAATAGTTGTGCCCTCTGCTTCTGTGCCCCCCTGTTGTGCCCTCTGCTGCTGTGCCCTCTGTTGCTTTGCCCCAGTAGTTGTGCCCTCTGTTGCTGTGCCCCGTTGCTTTGCCCCAAGTAGATTTGCCCCAGTAGTTGTGCCCCCAGTTGCTTTGCCCCCAGTAGTTGTGCCCTCTGCTGCTGTGCCCCCTGTTGCTGTGCCCCCTGTAGCTGTGCCCCCAATAGTTGTGCCCTCTGCTGCTGTGCCCCCAATGGTTGTGCCCTCTGCTGCTGTGCCCCCTGTTGTGCCCTCTGCTGCTGTGCCCCCTGTTGTGCTTTCTGCTGCTGTGCCCCCTGTTGCTGTGCCCCCTGTTGTGCCCTCTCTTGCTGTGCCCCCGATAGTTGTGCCCTCTGCTGCTGTGCCTCGTTGTGCCCTCTGCTGCTGTGCCCCGTTGTGGCCAAGAGTTGTGGCCTCTGCTGCTGTGCCCCCTGTTAACACACACACACACAAAAATAAAAAAAACAATACTTACCACTGCCCCGCTCCTGCTTCCCGACAGGCTCCTCTGTATGGGAGAGACGTCATGACGTCTCTCCCATAGCAGCGCCGCACAGACACTAGAGGTCAATCCTGACTTCTAGTGTCTGTCACTGGAGCCGGCTGCAGCGGATGCCCACAAAGGCCACAGCGTCCGCTGCAGCTGGGGAGCAGGGAGCGGGGTGCAGGTAGGCGGCGGTGCCTGCAGGGTGACTGCGGCCGCGCCCCCAGGCCACAGCGCCCCCAGGCTGCAGGCACTGCTTGCCCGCACCTAGGACCGCTCCTGTGTGTATACAGTGCCAGATTAAGGTCCTCATGGGCCTGGAGCTGAAATTTCTGAAAGGCCTATTGTTTGCCGCCGCAGGGGGTGTGACCAACATGGAGGGGGTGTACTACTGATATGGGGGTGTGCCCAGTGCTGTCTATATATTTATGTGTGTGTGTTTTCATGTAACCTCTCAATCAATGCGCAGAAATGCCCATCTCTTTTCCCAGACATTTCTGATACCATGCATGTTAACCACCACATTGCCTCTGTGCATACAGTGTAACACATGTGCTGTACCAGTTTTTAGTGATTTCCATCTTATTTAATTAAATCAGTGGTTCCCAAATGTGGTGCTCAAGGCACCACAACAGTCTAGGTTTTAAATCTATCCATGGCTCAGCACAGATGGTTAAATCAAAGTCACTGAGGTCCTAATGAACTCACCTGTGGCCAAGCATGGGGAGACTTAAAACCTGGACCATTAGGGGTACTTGAGTTCCGAGTTTGAGAACCCCTGTATTAGGTTGAGGAAAGGTACTGACTGGACATTATAAAATGTCAAATGTTTATAAAGTCAGAGTTGACATTTTGATTTCTCAGAACATTTGTAAATCGGGTAATAATACAGCACAAGTACAGCAGAATAGGCAGAGATTACAGCACTGTCTCATGGGCCTCTCTATTTATACCACCAGAACCATGTGCAAAAGGGGCCACACTGTATTTGCCCCAACTTGGATCACAAGGCAATGGACATGTAATCGGTCTGGCAGAGATGTACCGCTCTGCTGGTAACTAGAGATGAGCGGGTTCGGTTCCTCGGAAACCGAACCCGCCCGAACTTCAGGTTTTTTTACACGGGTCCGAGCGACTCGGATCTTCCCGCCTTGCTCGGTTAACCCGAGCGCGCCCGAACGTCATCATCCCGCTGTCGGATTCTCGCGAGGCTCGGATTCTATCGCGAGACTCGGATTCTATATAAGGAGCCGCGCGTCGCCGCCATTTTCACACGTGCATTGAGATTCATAGGGAGAGGACGTGGCTGGCGTCCTCTCCGTTTAGAGAAGAGAGTGAGACAGTAGAGAGAGACACAGTAGTAGTAATTTTGGGGAGCATTATTAGGAGGAGTACTACTATACTACTACTACTTGCTGAAGTGATATAGATTAGATAGTGTGACTGTATTATCTGACTTGTGGGGGAGACACTGACAGTGGGGAGCAGTTAGAGTCTGAGAGCAGGACTCAGGAGTACATATAACGTACAGTGCACACTTTTGCTGCCAGAGTCAGTGCCACACTGCCATTGTGACCACACTGACCACCAGACCAGTATAATATATTTTGTGATTGTCTGCTTAGGAGTACTACTTGCAAGTTGCTGATAGTGTGACCAGTGACCTGACCACCAGTTTAATAATCAATCACCACCACCAGTTTAATATATATATATATATATATATATAATTGTATATAATATATATATATATATATATATATATATATATATAATATTGTATACCACCTACCCGTGGTTTTTTTTTTTTCATTCTTCTTTATACATACTACTATAGTAGCTTACTGTAGCAGTCTGCGGTGCTGCTGAGCTGACAGTGTCCAGCAGGTCCGTCATCAGTCATTACATAATAAATATATATACCTGTCCGGCTGCAGTACTAGTGATATTATATATACATATATATTGATTTCATCTCATTATCATCCAGTCTATATTAGCAGCAGACACAGTACGTTAGTCCACGGCTGTAGCTACCTCTGTGTCGGCACTCGGCAGTCCATCCATAATTGTATACCACCTCCCCGTGGTTTTTTTTTTTCTTTCTTCTTTGTACATACTACTATAGTATAGTAGCTTACTGTAGCAGTCTGCGGTGCTGCTGAGCTGACAGTGTCCAGCAGGTCCGTCATCAGTCATTACATAATAAATATACATACCTGTCCGGCTGCAGTACTAGTGATATTATATTGATTTCATCTCATTATCATCCAGTCTATATTAGCAGCAGACACAGTACGGTAGTCCACGGCTGTAGCTACCTCTGTGTCGGCACTCGGCAGTCCATCCATAATTGTATACCACCTCCCCGTGGTTTTTTTTTTTTCTTTCTTCTTTGTACATACTACTATAGTATAGTAGCTTACTGTAGCAGTCTGCGGTGCTGCTGAGCTGACAGTGTCCAGCAGGTCCGTCATCAGTCATTACATAATAAATATACATACCTGTCCGGCTGCAGTACTAGTGATATTATATTGATTTCATCTCATTATCATCCAGTCTATATTAGCAGCAGACACAGTACGGTAGTCCACGGCTGTAGCTACCTCTGTGTCGGCACTCGGCAGTCCATCCATAATTGTATACCACCTCCCCGTGGTTTTTTTTTTCTTTCTTCTTTGTACATACTACTATAGTATAGTAGCTTACTGTAGCAGTCTGCGGTGCTGCTGAGCTGACAGTGTCCAGCAGGTCCGTCATCAGTCATTACATAATAAATATACATACCTGTCCGGCTGCAGTACTAGTGATATTATATTGATTTCATCTCATTATCATCCAGTCTATATTAGCAGCAGACACAGTACGGTAGTCCACGGCTGTAGCTACCTCTGTGTCGGCACTCGGCAGTCCATCCATAATTGTATACCACCTCCCCGTGGTTTTTTTTTTCTTTCTTCTTTGTACATACTACTATAGTATAGTAGCTTACTGTAGCAGTCTGCGGTGCTGCTGAGCTGACAGTGTCCAGCAGGCCCATCATCAGTCATTACATAATAAATATACATACCTGTCCGGCTGCAGTACTAGTGATATTATATTGATTTCATCTCATTATCATCCAGTCTATATTAGCAGCAGACACAGTACGGTAGTCCACGGCTGTAGCTACCTCTGTGTCGGCACTCGGCAGTCCATCCATAATTGTATACCACCTCCCCGTGGTTTTTTTTTCTTTCTTCTTTGTACATACTACTATAGTATAGTAGCTTACTGTAGCAGTCTGCGGTGCTGCTGAGCTGACAGTGTCCAGCAGGTCCGTCATCAGTCATTACATAATAAATATACATACCTGTCCGGCTGCAGTACTAGTGATATTATATTGATTTCATCTCATTATCATCCAGTCTATATTAGCAGCAGACACAGTATGGTAGTCCACGGCTGTAGCTACCTCTGTGTCGGCACTCGGCAGTCCATCCATAATTGTATACCACCTCCCCGTGGTTTTTTTTTTTTTCTTCTTTGTACATACTACTATAGTATAGTAGCTTACTGTAGCAGTCTGCGGTGCTGCTGAGCTGACAGTGTCCAGCAGGTCCGTCATCAGTCATTACATAATAAATATACATACCTGTCCGGCTGCAGTACTAGTGATATTATATTGATTTCATCTCATTATCATCCAGTCTATATTAGCAGCAGACACAGTACGGTAGTCCACGGCTGTAGCTACCTCTGTGTCGGCACTCGGCAGTCCATCCATAATTGTATACTAGTATCCATCCATCTCCATTGTTTACCTGAGGTGCCTTTTAGTTGTGCCTATTAAAATATGGAGAACAAAAATGTTGAGGTTCCAAAATTAGGGAAAGATCAAGATCCACTTCCACCTCGTGCTGAAGCTGCTGCCACTAGTCATGGCCGAGACGATGAAATGCCAGCAACGTCGTCTGCCAAGGCCGATGCCCAATGTCATAGTACAGAGCATGTAAAATCCAAAACACAAAATATCAGTAAAAAAAGGACTCCAAAATCTAAAATAAAATTGTCGGAGGAGAAGCGTAAACTTGCCAATATGCCATTTACCACACGGAGTGGCAAGGAACGGCTGAGGCCCTGGCCTATGTTCATGGCTAGTGGTTCAGCTTCACATGAGGATGGAAGCACTCAGCCTCTCGCTAGAAAAATGAAAAGACTCAAGCTGGCAAAAGCACCGCAAAGAACTGTGCGTTCTTCGAAATCCCAAATCCACAAGGAGAGTCCGACTCCAATTGTGTCGGTTGCGATGCCTGACCGTCCCAACACTGGACGTGAAGAGCATGCGCCTTCCACCATTTGCACGCCCCCTGCAAGTGCTGGAAGGAGCACCCGCAGTCCAGTTCCTGATAGTCAGATTGAAGATGTCAGTGTTGAAGTACACCAGGATGAGGAGGATATGGGTGTTGCTGGCGCTGGGGAGGAAATTGACCAGGAGGATTCTGATGGTGAGGTGGTTTGTTTAAGTCAAGCACCCGGGGAGACACCTGTTGTCTGTGGGAGGAATAGGGCCATTGACATGCCTGGTCAAAATACCAAAAAAATCAGCTCTTCGGTGTGGAAGTATTTCACCAGAAATGCGGACAACATTTGTCAAGCCGTGTGTTGCCTTTGTCAAGCTGTAATAAGTAGGGGTAAGGACGTTAACCACCTCGGAACATCCTCCCTTATACGTCACCTGCAGCGCATTCATAATAAGTCAGTGACAAGTTCAAAAACTTTGGGCGACAGCGGAAGCAGTCCACTGACCAGTAAATCCCTTCCTCTTGTAACCAAGCTCACGCAAACCACCCCACCAACTCCCTCAGTGTCAATTTCCTCCTTCCCCAGGAATGCCAATAGTCCTGCAGGCCATGTCACTGGCAATTCTGACGATTCCTCTCCTGCCTGGGATTCCTCCGATGCATCCTTGCGTGTAACGCCTACTGCTGCTGGCGCTGCTGTTGTTGCTGCTGGGAGTCGATGGTCATCCCAGAGGGGAAGTCGTAAGCCCACTTGTACTACTTCCAGTAAGCAATTGACTGTCCAACAGTCCTTTGCGAGGAAGATGAAATATCACAGCAGTCATCTTGCTGCAAAGCGGATAACTGAGGCCTTGACAACTATGTTGGTGTTAGACGTGCGTCCGGTATCCGCCGTTAGTTCACAGGGAACTAGACAATTTCTTGAGGTAGTGTGCCCCCGTTACCAAATACCATCTAGGTTCCACTTCTCTAGGCAGGCGATACCGATAATGTACACGGACGTCAGAAAAAGACTCACCAGTGTCCTAAAAAATGCAGTTGTACCCAATGTCCACTTAACCACGGACATGTGGACAAGTGGAGCAGGGCAGGGTCAGGACTATATGACTGTGACAGCCCACTGGGTAGATGTATGGACTCCCGCCGCAAGAACAGCAGCGGCGGCACCAGTAGCAGCATCTCGCAAACGCCAACTCTTTCCTAGGCAGGCTACGCTTTGTATCACCGCTTTCCAGAATACGCACACAGCTGAAAACCTCTTACGGCAACTGAGGAAGATCATCGCGGAATGGCTTACCCCAATTGGACTCTCCTGTGGATTTGTGGCATCGGACAACGCCAGCAATATTGTGTGTGCATTAAATATGGGCAAATTCCAGCACGTCCCATGTTTTGCACATACCTTGAATTTAGTGGTGCAGAATTTTTAAAAAAACGACAGGGGCGTGCAAGAGATGCTGTCGGTGGCCAGAAGAATTGCGGGACACTTTCGGCGTACAGGCACCACGTACAGAAGACTGGAGCACCACCAAAAACAACTGAACCTGCCCTGCCATCATCTGAAGCAAGAAGTGGTAACGAGGTGGAATTCAACCCTCTATATGCTTCAGAGGTTGGAGGAGCAGCAAAAGGCCATTCAAGCCTATACAATTGAGCACGATATAGGAGGTGGAATGCACCTGTCTCAAGCGCAGTGGAGAATGATTTCAACATTGTGCAAGGTTCTGATGCCCTTTGAACTTGCCACACGTGAAGTCAGTTCAGACACTGCCAGCCTGAGTCAGGTTATTCCCCTCATCAGGCTTTTGCAGAAGAAGCTGGAGACATTGAAGGAGGAGCTAACACGGAGCGATTCCGCTAGGTATGTGGGACTTGTGGATTGAGCCCTTAATTCGCTTAACAAGGATTCACGGGTGGTCAATCTGTTGAAATCAGAGCACTACATTTTGGCCACCGTGCTCGATCCTAGATTTAAAGCCTACCTTGGATCTCTCTTTCCGGCAGACACAAGTCTGCTGGGGTTGAAAGACCTGCTGGTGAGAAAATTGTCAAGTCAAGCGGAACGCGACCTGTCAACATCTCCTCCTTCACATTCTCCCGCAACTGGGGGTGCGAGGAAAAGGCTCAGAATTCCGAGCCCACCCGCTGGCGGTGATGCAGGGCAGTCTGGAGCGACTGCTGATGCTGACATCTGGTCCGGACTGAAGGACCTGACAACGATTACGGACATGTCGTCTACTGTCACTGCATATGATTCTCTCACCATTGAAAGAATGGTGGAGGATTATATGAGTGACCGTATCCAAGTAGGCACGTCACACAGTCCGTACTTATACTGGCAGGAAAAAGAGGCAATTTGGAGGCCCTTGCACAAACTGGCTTTATTCTACCTAAGTTGCCCTCCCACAAGTGTGTACTCCGAAAGAGTGTTTAGTGCCGCCGCTCACCTTGTCAGCAATCGGCGTACGAGGTTACATCCAGAAAATGTGGAGAAGATGATGTTCATTAAAATGAATTATAATCAATTCCTCCGTGGAGACATTGACCAGCAGCAATTGCCTCCACAAAGTACACAGGGAGCTGAGATGGTGGATTCCAGTGGGGACGAATTGATAATCTGTGAGGAGGGGGATGTACACGGTGATATATCGGAGGATGATGATGAGGTGGAGATCGTGCCTCTGTAGAGCCAGTTTGTGCAAGGAGCGATTAATTGCTTCTTTTTTGGTGGGGGTCCAAACCAACCCGTCATTTCAGTCACAGTCGTGTGGCAGACCCTGTCACTGAAATGATGGGTTGGTTAAAGTGTGCATGTCCTGTTTATACAACATAAGGGTGGGTGGGAGGGCCCAAGGACAATTCCATCTTGCACCTCTTTTTTCTTTAATTTTTCTTAATTTAATTAATTAATTTTTCTTAATTTAATTTTTTGCGTCATGTGCTGTTTGGGGAGGGTTTTTTGGAAGGGCCATCCTGCGTGCCACTGCAGTGCCACTCCTAGATGGGCCCGGTGTTTGTGTCGGCCACTAGGGTCGCTTATCTTACTCACACAGCTACCTCATTGCGCCTCTTTTTTTCTTTGCGTCATGTGCTGTTTGGGGAGGGTTTTTTGGAAGGGACATCCTGCGTGACACTGCAGTGCCACTCCTAGATGGGCCCGGTGTTTGTGTCGGCCACTAGGGTCGCTTAGCTTACTCACACAGCTACCTCATTGCGCCTCTTTTTTTCTTTGCGTCATGTGCTGTTTGGGGACGGTTTTTTGGAAGGGACATCCTGCGTGACACTGCAGTGCCACTCCTAGATGGGCCCGGTGTTTGTGTCGGCCACTAGGGTCGCTTATCTTACTCACACAGCTACCTCATTGCGCCTCTTTTTTTCTTTGCGTCATGTGCTGTTTGGGGAGGGTTTTTTGGAAGGGCCATCCTGCGTGCCACTGCAGTGCCACTCCTAGATGGGCCCGGTGTTTGTGTCGGCCACTAGGGTCGCTTATCTTACTCACACAGCTACCTCATTGCGCCTCTTTTTTTCTTTGCGTCATGTGCTGTTTGGGGAGGGTTTTTTGGAAGGGACATCCTGCGTGACACTGCAGTGCCACTCCTAGATGGGCCCGGTGTTTGTGTCGGCCACTAGGGTCGCTTAGCTTACTCACACAGCTACCTCATTGCGCCTCTTTTTTTCTTTGCGTCATGTGCTGTTTGGGGAGGGTTTTTTGGAAGGGACATCCTGCGTGACACTGCAGTGCCACTCCTAGATGGGCCCGGTGTTTGTGTCGGCCACTAGGGTCGCTTATCTTACTCACACAGCTACCTCATTGCGCCTCTTTTTTTCTTTGCGTCATGTGCTGTTTGGGGAGGGTTTTTTGGAAGGGACATCCTGCGTGACACTGCAGTGCCACTCCTAGATGGGCCAGGTGTTTGTGTCGGCCACTAGGGTCGCTTAGCTTACTCACACAGCTACCTCATTGCGCCTCTTTTTTTCTTTGCGTCATGTGCTGTTTGGGGAGGGTTTTTTGGAAGGGACATCCTGTGTGACACTGCAGTGCCACTCCTAGATGGGCCAGGTGTTTGTGTCGGCCACTAGGGTCGCTTAGCTTACTCACACAGCTACCTCATTGCGCCTCTTTTTTTCTTTGCGTCATGTGCTGTTTGGGGAGGGTTTTTTGGAAGGGACATCCTGCGTGACACTGCAGTGCCACTCCTAGATGGGCCCGGTGTTTGTGTCGGCCACTAGGGTCGCTTATCTTACTCACACAGCTACCTCATTGCGCCTCTTTTTTTCTTTGCGTCATGTGCTGTTTGGGGAGGGTTTTTTGGAAGGGCCATCCTGCGTGCCACTGCAGTGCCACTCCTAGATGGGCCCGGTGTTTGTGTCGGCCACTAGGGTCGCTTATCTTACTCACACAGCTACCTCATTGCGCCTCTTTTTTTCTTTGCGTCATGTGCTGTTTGGGGAGGGTTTTTTGGAAGGGACATCCTGCGTGACACTGCAGTGCCACTCCTAGATGGGCCTGGTGTTTGTGTCGGCCACTAGGGTCGCTTAGCTTACTCACACAGCTACCTCATTGCGCCTCTTTTTTTCTTTGCGTCATGTGCTGTTTGGGGAGGGTTTTTTGGAAGGGACATCCTGCGTGACACTGCAGTGCCACTCCTAGATGGGCCAGGTGTTTGTGTCGGCCACTAGGGTCGCTTAGCTTAGTCATCCAGCGACCTCGGTGCAAATTTTAGGACTAAAAATAATATTGTGAGGTGTGAGGTATTCAGAATAGACTGAAAATGAGTGTAAATTATGGTTTTTGAGGTTAATAATACTTTGGGATCAAAATGACCCCCAAATTCTATGATTTAAGCTGTTTTTTAGTGTTTTTTGAAAAAAACACCCGAATCCAAAACACACCCGAATCCGACAAAAAAAAATCGGTGAGGTTTTGCCAAAACGCGGTCGAACCCAAAACACGGCCGCGGAACCGAACCCAAAACCAAAACACAAAACCCGAAAAATTTCCGGCGCTCATCTCTACTGGTAACCTGAGGGTAATTCGCTGAACAACAAGTGGTACAGGTCCACCCAAACTGAACTTCTCCAATGGAATGCAAACGAGCAGTAACTAGGTGTGGGTGGATGGTGCTTCGCACACAGCACATCTACCCTGATTGCACACCGCCAGCTGCAGCGCTGCCTGCTATAACAGTAAGGTTGCACTCAGCTCCTCTACCGGAAGCACAGCTGCTGCTCCCCGTGTGCTTCACCCTGCTCCTTCCCTCTAGTGCAGCAGCATCTTTGCACCAGCCTGGGCCGGAGCCATGCCTCCTCTCTGCAGGCAGCCTCCCAGGGAATGCTGGGAGCCGGGCAGAGGATGCCGGGAGCCGCGCAGGAAATGCCAGGAGCCACTGCCATCATCACATAGGTAGAGAGATGGGTGTGTATGTGCGTGCGTGTGTCCCATGTGCTCCACCCCTCTCTCTGTCTCCTTATCACCACTCTCTCTCAACCTGCCACCTTTGTTTCTCTCCCACCCAACCATATCTGTCTCTCCCTTCCCTCTCTCTGCCACCTCCCCTCTCTCTCTCTTGTGACTCAACCTGCCGTCATGTGTAAAAGGGGACTCTTCCTGCCGTAATGTGTAAAAGGGAACTCTTCCTGCTGAAATGTGTAAAAGGGGATTCTTCCTGCCGAAATGTGTAAAAGGGGATTCTTCCTGCCGAAATGTGTAAAAGGGGATTCTTCCTGCCGTAATGTGTAAAAGGGGGCTCTACCTTCCAAATGTGTAAAAGGGGGCTCTACCTACTGTACTGTGTAAAAGGGGGCTCTACCTGCAGTAATGTGTGACGAGGGTCTACCTGGCGTAATGTGTGTAAGTGGTGCTACTGTGCAGCGTAATTTGAATAATGGAGACTACTGTGTAGCGTAATAGGAATTGATATTATTTTGTGGCCACGCCTCTATATTTTTGTTGCGCGTCTACCATGTGCACTGGCCCTATTTTAAATATTGGGGGGGGGGGTGCTGTTTCTTGCACACAGTGCTAAAATGTCTAGTTACGCCACTGCCAATAGGGATTATATCATAGCACTGATCAGAAGTTTTGATGACCAGCTAAACTACAGAAACAATTACATTCACAACAGCATTCCTTCTACGGGATCACATACCTATGGCATACAATGTAATATGAGCATAATATTGATACAAACATTATATATTTAGTCAAAATCTTATGAAAAAATAGTGCATATCTCAAGGTGTTATGGTGTGTACACACGGTGAGAATTTTTCTTTCGATTTTGACTATATAGTCAAAATCGCAAGAAAAGTTAGTGCAAATCGCAAGGTGTTATGCCGCCTGCGATCCAGATTCGATCCCGATGCGCAGTCCCGCCAGGTTGGTATCGCAAGAAAAGATAGACTGTGCAGGCAAGTCAATCCTTGCTAGATCAGTGTACTATCTAGTTCATCTCACATAAGTCAATTAAATCTCACATAAGCCAAAATCTCACATAAACCAAAATCGTAAGCACACATAGTCCATATCTCAAGAAAAGTTAGTCAAAATCAGTGGTGCTGGGCTCCGGGGAGTTCAGGGGAAATCGCAAAGTGAAAATCGGGCATAGCAAGGATCTCACCGTGTGTACACACCATAAGGCAGCTTGCGATACAGATTCGATCCCGATGCGCACTCCCGTGGGGTCGGTATCATAAGACTAGATAGACTGTGCAGGCAAATCAATCTTGACTATCTAGTGTACTATCTAGTACAAAGTATAGTCAAAATTGACACTTAGTCAAAATCGTTCATAGACAAAATCTCAAGCACAGATAGCACAGATAGTACAGATTTTGACTATCTGGGCTCTGGGGGAGTTCAAGGGAAATCACATAGTGAAAATTGGGCACAGCAAGGATCTCACTGTGTGTACACACCTTTAGAATTACTGGAATATCTCAAATCTCCTTGTTAGGGAACTCCAGCCCAATTGGCTGGAGACCGCAGGATTGTTGTCTGTAGTGGCAACTACAGGCAAATGCTGAATGGCATAGTAACTGTTAACTGGAGGCTTGACTGTGGAATACTATAAGTGTTCAGGGTACTAGTGTTATGTGTGGCAGAACTTTCTCGGAGTAATGATAGCAGACTGTGCGACAGATGTACTAAGCCTTGAAAAGCATACCTCCAGGAGGGACAGAATGCTCTGCTCCTGGACTTCCCTATTAATTTATGATTGCCATCACCTGTGCAGAAACATTTTTCTTATACATTAACCTGTTCAATACAGGTGATGGCTATCATACATTAAGAGAAAAGTCCAGAAGCAGAGCAATGTTGGGAGGTATGATAAAGTGGAGAGTGAAACGTTTGACATGGCAGTTAGGAGATGATTGGCTGGCACTTTATCACTCTCCACTTTATCACTCTTTAAGGCTTAGTACATCTGGCCCTGTGGATGCAGGCTTACCATAAGAGAACAATGTGTGATCTGGAATGCAGCACAATATTCTAGCACAGGTAAGAAGCAACTGGTGAGTGAGTCATACCTCCCAACATGAGCCTCTCCAGGAGGGACACAATGCACTGCTTCTGGACTTTTCTCTTAATTTATGATTGCCGGCACCTGCTTTGAACAGGTTAATGGATAAGAAAGGTGTTTCACCACAGGTGATGGCAATTATACATTAAGAGGGAAGTCCAGGAGCAGGGCATTCTGTCCCTCCTGGAGAGGGTCATGTTGGGAGGTAAAGTCAGTACATGGATAGAACCAGGACTTTAATGTACTACAAGAATGTAGCACTATGACTACTGCTGTTGGTAATGAATGTCAACAGAAATTAAGATAGTACTTTATTTTGGCAGCAGAGTGATAAAGTATAACACAGGAACAGTGGCGTCATGAGGGGGGTGCGGTGGGTGCGGGCTGCACGTGGGTGTCACCCTTCAATGGGGTGACACCAAATAGAGCCGCGCACCTGCATCCCGTTAAATTGAGCCGCGCACCCGCATCCCATTAAATTAACGTGAGAGGCGAGACAGAGCTGCGGAACTAGCAGCGGTGCATTGCACCGAAGCCCGCCGCTGTCAAGGGGCCCACAGCCGCCGGTATTACATTGAGTCACACTGACTCACTGTATTGCCGCCGTCAGCGCTGCGCTCGCCGCCAGTCAGTGTCCCAGCCAGGGGGAGAGGGGAGGAGGGGCCACCCTCCCCTCTCCGCAGCAGCTGCCTCTCTCCTTGCTGGTGCGCGCTGAATGCTGCCTGGGAGGAGGGACAGGAGCTGTGGAGACAGACTCAGGATGTGCTGGAGCAAAAGAGCAGCCTGGGAGGAACCTTATATCCTTTACAGTGGGAGCCAGCCATTCCAGTCGCCATGAAAAGTATGATGAGGGGTAAGGGGGGAAGGGGGGGGCAATGGTGTGTGTGTGTGTGTGTGTGTGTGTGTGTGTGTGTGTGTGTGTGTGTGTGTAGATCTCTCTCTATATATATATATATATATATATATATGTGTGTGTGTATGCATTGTGTATGTACATGTGTGTATGTATAGAGAGATATATATGTGTGTCGTTAGCAGCTGGTTCGGCACTCTCGTATTAGTAGTCAGTCCGTGTGTTCTTGCCTCAAATAATGCAACTTTGTTGTGTAACCAAACATTTCCTATTACTCCTATCCAATCTGCCGCGGACCAGCAGCCAGTCATTAGCTGCCGGTCCGCGGCAGATTGGAAATAGTAGCGCCGGGTCATAGGAGCCAGTGCCGCACCACCAAAGGCCGCCGACCACAGCCTCCTCCGTTGCACCGCTGCCGCCCTCTGCCTCCTCCGCTGCGCAGCCGCCACCTTCAGCCTCCTCAGCCACCCTCAGTCCGTCTCTGCCCATAGCCTCCTCCGCCCCCTGCCGACCACAGCCTCCTCATGCACTTCAGACCACATCATCCTCCGCTCCGGCTGCTAAATAATCTTACCCTGCTGTCCTTCTCTCTCTCTAGTCCCTACTGTATGCCCTTGCTGGTCCTCTCTCTGTCACTCTCCCTGTCCCTATGTCTTTGCTGTCACTCTCCCTGTCCCTATGTCCCTGTTGTCACTTTCCCTGTCCCTCTGTCACTCTCCCTGTCCCTGCTGTCACTCTCCCTGAATTTTGTCTCATTCCGCGTGGTATAATGTGAATTTCGGCTCATTCAGTGTGCTATAATGTGAATTTTGGCTCATTCAGTGTGCTATAATGTGAATTTTCGCTCATACTGTATTCTATAGTGTGAATTTCGGCTCATACCGTGTGCTATCATGTTAATTTCGGCTACCGTGTGCTATAATGGGCGTTTCGGCTCATTTCATGTGCTATAATGTGAATTTCAGCTCATACCGTGTGCTTTAATGTGAATTTTGGCTCATTCTGTGTGCTATAATGTGAATTTCAGCTCATACCGTGTGCTTTAATGTGAATTTTGGCTCATACCGTGTGCTATAATGTGAATTTCGGCTCATACCGTGTGCTATAAAGTGAATTTCGGCTCATACTTTGTGGTATAATGTGAATTTTGGTTCATACCGTGTGCTATAATGTGAATTTCGGCTCATACCGTGTGCTATGATGTGAATTTTGGCTCATACTTTGTGGTATAATGTGAAAGGGGCACCAGTATAAGGGGTCCTACTATTGTGGTGCATAATGTGTATAAGGGGTATGTAGTGTGGTAAACTACACTGAAGGACACGCCCTTTTTGAGTGGCTATGCCCCCTTTCCTGAAGAGATATATATATATATATATATATATATATGAAACTTGTGTGGCCGACACTCCTTGTTTAAATTCTTTTTAAGAAGTGCTTGGAGTGCCAGATTATATATAGACACACACACACACACACACACTGTGATACGGAAGGAGGTCCATGGGGGTGACACCATAAGTTGCCATACCGGGTGACACCAACCCTAGTGACGCCTCTGCACAGGAATCCACAGTTATAATCCAAGGTACAAAATATGCAGACTTAATACAGCTGACCAGGATGAGGTAATTTGCAGGAATAGAACCAGCATGAGCAGGGTTAATTGCAATTCAGAATGTCAGGATTGCACACAGGTGAATAGCAGACAATTAACCACAACAGCAAGATCTGTAGTAATGACAGCAACTCAGAATCCACACAGTTTATAGCTTTTATAACTAATAGCAGCATAAAGACCAGCACAGCATACACTTGAAAAGCAGAGGTACTTCTAGTTTAAGATGGTAATCAGCAGAATGGTAATCACTGAGTAAGCATGGACACACATGGCTTTTGCAGTTGGTAATCAGCATAGATGGAATTCACTGTGTAGAATTAGTAGTACACGCAGATAGTAGATACAAGAATAAGGTTCCACGAGAACGTAGCAATGACAGAGAGCCAGGAATCCCAGCAAGGTACAGGTGAAATCCACTACGATGATTACTGCACAAAGCACTTGACAGATACTTGAGCAAAATAGACAAGGTATATGTGGCAGAGACACTTAGCTGAAAGTCTTTGAGTACATAACTGGCAAGGTAAGATATATTTCAGGGATCAGCTGACAAGTCTTCCAGACTAGATCTTAGACACAGGAATCAGGTACTGGAACCAGGAGATCATGAACACACCAACTAAAGGGCTCTACACAATTGTAGATATGAACGATATCATTCAAAAATGAACTATAAATCGTTCATATCGGTTCGTGTGTATGCATCAATGATGAACGATGCGCGGGCCTGCGATTGTTCATCGTTGATCTATCCTCGTTTATACATGCAAGTCAGTTTGGACGATATAGATGTATGTACTCTCATATCGTCCAAATCGCCCATTGATATTGTCCAGTGTGTAGGCAAAAATTGTTGGTCAAAAAAAAATCGTCATCATTAAAATCGTCCAGTGTGTAGGGCTCTTTAGTCACAGCAGACATGAGCTAAGGAACTCAGGTAATATCACCGGCAAGGCTGTGCATGGCTGACTGCCTATTATCAGGAGAAGGGACCATCCTCAGAATACCAGGCAGACCTTTGTCCCAGAGTCAGATATACATTGCCCCACAGTGTCAGATACACATTGCCCCACAGTATCAGATACACATTGCCCCAGTGCCAGATACACATTGCCCCCCAGTGTCAGATACACATTGCCCCAGTGTCAGATATACATTGCCCCAGAGTGCCAGATTCTCAAATGCCCCCACAGTGCCAGATACACAAATGCCCCCACAGTGCCAGATACACATTGGCCCACAGTGCCAGATACACAAATGCCCCAGTGTCAGATACACATTGCCCCAGTGTCAGATATACATTGCCCCACAGTGCCAGATACACAAATGCCCCCACAGTGCCAGATACACAAATGCCCCAGTGTCAGATATACATTGCACCAGTGCCAGATATACATTGCCCCACAGTGCCAGATATACATTGCCCCACAGTGTCAGATATACATTGCACCACAGTGTCAGATACACATTGCCCCACAGTGTCAGTTATACATTGCTCCAGTGTCAGATACACATTCCCCAGTGTCAGATATAAATTGCCCCAGAGTACCAGATATACATTGCCCCAGAGTGCCAGACATACATTGCCCCAGAGTGCCAGATACACATTGCCCCAGTGCCAGGTATACATTGCCCCAGTGTCAGATACACATAGCCCCCTAGTGTCAGATACACATTGCCCCAGTGTCAGGTATACATTGCTCCACAGTGTCAGATACACATTGCCCCAGTGTCAGATATACTGTACATTGCCCCACAGTTCCAGATACACAAATGCCCCCACAGTGCCAGATATACATTGCCCCACAGTGTCAGATACACATTGCCCCAGAGTGCCAGATACACAAATGCCCCCACAGTGCCGGATACACAAATGCCCCCCAGTGCCAGATGTGCCAGATACACAAATGCCCCCACAGTACCAGATACACAAATGCCCCCACAGTGCCAGATACACAAATGCCCCCACAGTGCCAGATACACAAAGGCCCCCACAGTGCCAGATACACAAAGGCCCCCACAGTGCCAGATACACAAATGCCCCCACAGTGCCAGATACACAAATGCCCCCACAGTGCCAGATACACAAAGGCCCCCACAGTGCCAGATACACAAATGCCCCCACAGTGCCAGATATACATTGCCCCACAGTGTCAGATACACATTGCCCCACAGTGTCAGATACACATTGCCCCACAGTGTCAGATACACATTGCTCCAAAGTGTCAGATACACATTGCTCCAGGTATAGTATAGGTATAGTATGGTATGGTTGACGACCTATCCACCATACCTGCATCCCGCTGCTGTGTGAGGGGAGGAGAGCGCAGCGCAGTATGCAGGCTCGGTGGTACAGCGTAATGGCTGGGAATTTCTTACCAGTACGCCGCACCGCCCCGTACCGCCATACTCGCAGCACTGCTACTCACCTGCTTTTGTCACCAGTATTTTCTACTAAATAAGCATTTTATTTTCAATTCTGCAGAGCAGACCATAGAATACCCCTAATATTAATGATCAAAATGGCATTTATGAGTTGATTAAATTTAATGCATTTGTTGTAGCTGTCCAACAAAGCATGTACACTTGTCTCTCATTCCTGACTCATTCATTTGGATGATCCTTGACAAAACTAATCAACCTAATGTAACTCAATCTCCAATGTGTTTTCATTCACTAGACATGTTTTTTCCTTTAGACTTTATTAATTAACAATGTAAAATCATTGGTTATAACATTAGAGGAGTAAATATCTCATTAATCTTGTGCACTAACATTCTAATAGACAAAATAATATCTCATGAACATAATTATACTACCATTTTACATGTTTTATCTGTACACCTTAAAATAGAATTTTATTTACTTCTAAATCATATTTTCTTCCATGGCTGCTAGCTCCATTAAGGTCATATTGTACAAATTAGTTCTCTAATAGAATCTTACTGGTGAGTAGGTTATCTATAGCCTATACATTAGACGCACATATGAAGAAATTGTTCATGGGAAACTTTTGTCCCTTGTTGACATTGGAAAGATATTACATACATCCAAACTTTTCCAATTTAGCACGTACAGTCCCAATTTCTCTAACGTCCTAGTGGATGCTGGGACTCCGTCAGGACCATGGGGAATAGCGGGCTCCGCAGGAGACAGGGCACATCTAAAAAAGCTTTTAGGTCACATGGTGCGTACTGGCTCCTCCCCCTATGACCCTCCTCCAAGCCTCAGTTAGGTTTTTGTGCCCGTCCGAGAGGGTGCAATCTAGGTGGCTCTCCTAAAGAGCTGTTTAGAAAAGTTTTTTTTTAGGTTTCAATCTCAGTGATTCCTGCTGGCAACAGGATCACTGCATCGAGGGACTTAGGGGAGAGATTTCCAACTCACCTGCGTGCAGGATGGATTGGAGTCTTAGGCTACTGGACACTTAGCTCCAGAGGGAGTCGGAACACAGGTCAGCCTGGGGTTCGTCCCGGAGCCGCGCCGCCGATCCCCCTTACAGACGCTGAAGAGACGGCAGAACGGAGGTCCGGAAAGCAGGCGGCAGAAGACTCCTCAGTCTTCTTGAAGGTAGCGCACAGCACGGCAGCTGTGCGCCATTGTTGTCACACGGCTCACTGACTCAGTCACGGAGGGTGCAGGGCGCTGCTGGGGGCGCCCTGGGCAGCAATATAATTACCTTTAGTGGCAAAATAAATACATCACATATAGCCATTAAGGCTATATGTATGTATTTTAACCCAGGCCAGTTTCTTAAAAACCGGGGAAAAGCCCGCCGAAAAAGGGGCGGAGCTTATTCTCCTCAGCACTCAGCGCCATTTTCCTGCTCAGCTCCGCTGGTGAGGAAGGCTCCCAGGTCTCTCCCCTGCACTGCACTACAGAAACAGGGTAACAAAGAGAAGGGGGGCATAAATTGGCGATATTTATATATTAAGAGCGCATATATAGTAAACAACACCTTCTAGGGTTGTTTATATACATTTATAGCGCTTTTGGTGTGTGCTGGCAAACTCTCCCTCTGTCTCCCCAAAGGGCTAGGGGGTCCTGTCTTCGATTAGAGCATTCCCTGTGTGGCTGCTGTGTGTCGGTACGTGTGTGTCGACATGTATGAGGACGATGTTGGTGTGGAGGCAGAGCAATTGCCGATGATGGTAATGTCACCCCCTAGGGAGTCGACACCGGAATGGATGGCTTTAGTTATGGAATTACGTGATAATGTCAGCACATTACAAAAGTCAGTTGACGAAATAAGACGCCCGGCAAACCAGTTAGTACCGGTTCAGGCGTCTCAGACACCGTCAGGGGCTGTAAAACGTCCTTTACCTCAGTCAGTCGACACGGGTACCGACACAGATGAATCTAGTGTCGACGGTGAAGAAACAAACGTATTTTCCAATAGGGCCACACGTTATATGATCACGGCAATGAAGGAGGCTTTGCAGATCTCTGATACTGCTGGTACCTCAAAAAGGGGTATTATGTGGGGGGTGAAAAAACTACCTGTATTTTTTCCAGAATCAGAGGAATTGAATGACGTGTGTGATGAAGCGTGGGTTAACCCCGATAGAAAACTGCTAATTTCCAAGAAGTTATTGGCATTATACCCTTTCCCACCAGAGGTTAGGGCGCGCTGGGAAACACCCCCTAGGGTGGATAAGGCGCTCACACGTTTATCAAAGCAAGTGGCGTTGCCGTCTCCTGATACGGCCGCCCTCAAGGATCCAGCAGATAGGAGGCTGGAAACTACACTGAAGAGTATATACACACATACTGGTGTTATACTGCGACCGGCAATAGCCTCAGCCTGGATGTGCAGTGCTGGGGTAGTGTGGTTGGATTCTCTGACTGAAAATATTGATACCCTGGATAGGGACAGTATTTTATTGACTCTAGAGCAATTAAAGGATGCTTTCCTTTATATGCGAGATGCTCAGAGGGATGTTTGTACTCTAGCATCAAGAGTAAGCGCGATGTCCATATCTGCCAGAAGAAGTTTATGGACGCGACAGTGGTCAGGTGATGCGGATTCCAAGAGGCATATGGAAGTATTGCCATATAAAGGAGAGGAATTGTTTGGGGTCGGTCTTTCGGACCTGGTGGCCACGGCAACTGCCGGCAAATCCACTTTTTTACCTCAGACCCCCTCCCAACAGAAAAAGACACCGTCTTTTCAGCCGCAGTCCTTTCGCTCCTATAAAAAGCGACCAAAAGGACAGTCTTATCTGCCGCGAGGCAGAGGAAAGGGTAAGAAAGGGCAGCAAGCAGCCCCTGCCCAGGAACAGAAGCCCGCCCCGGCTTCTACAAAGCCATCAGCATGACGCTGGGGCTTTACAAGCGGACTCAGGAACGGTGGGGGGTCGACTCAAGATTTTCAGCAATCAATGGGTTCACTCACAAGTGGACCCGTGGGTCCTGCAGATAGTATCTCAGGGTTACATGCTGGAGTTCGAAAGGTCTCCCCCTCGCCGGTTCCTAAAGTCTGCTTTACCAACGTCTCCCTCAGAAAGGACGTCGGTTTTGGAAGCCATTCACAAGCTGTATTCTCAGCAGGTGATAGTCAAGGTACCCCTCCTACAACAGGGAAAGGGGTATTATTCCACATTATTTGTGGTACCGAAACCGGACGGTTCGGTAAGGCCTATTCTAAATCTGAAATCCTTGAACCTGTACATAAAGAAATTCAAGTTCAAGATGGAGTCACTCAGAGCAGTGATAGCGAATCTGGAAGAAGGAGACTTCATGGTGTCCTTGGACATAAAAGATGCTTATCTACATGTCCCGATTTACCCCTCACACCAAGGGTATCTCAGGTTCGTGATACAAGACTGTCATTATCAGTTTCAAACGCTGCCGTTTGGGTTGTCCACGGCCCCTCGGGTCTTTACCAAGGTAATGACCGAAATGATGGTTCTTCTACGAAGAAAAGGCGTATTAATTATCCCTTACTTGGACGATCTCCTGATAAGGGCAAAGTCCAGAGAACAGCTGAAAGTCGGTGTAGCGCTAACACAAGTAGTGCTTCAGCAACACGGGTGGATTCTAAATCTTCCAAAATCTCAATTGACCCCGACAACACATCTGCTGTTCCTGGGCATGATTCTGGACACGGTTCAGAAAAAGGTATTTCTCCCGGAAGAGAAAGCAAGGGAGTTATCCGAACTTGTCAAGAACCTCCTAAAACCAGGAACTGTGTCAGTACATCAATGCACAAGAGTCCTGGGAAAGATGGTGGCTTCGTACGAAGCGATTCCATTCGGCAGATTCCATGCACGAACATTTCAGTGGGATCTGCTGGACAAATGGTACGGATCGCATCTGCACATGCATCAGCGGATAACACTGTCACCGAGAACAAGGTTGTCTCTCCTGTGGTGGTTGCAGACTGCCCATCTGTTAGTGGGCCGCAGATTCGGCATACAGGACTGGGTCCTGGTGACTACGGATGCCAGCCTACGAGGTTGGGGAGCAGTCACAAAGGGAAGAAACTTCCAGGGCGTGTGGTCAAACCTGGAGACGTCTCTTCACATAAATATACTGGAGCTAAGAGCGATCTACAATGCTCTAAGCCTGGCAAAATCGCTGCTTCAGGGTCAGCCGGTGTTGATCCAGTCCGACAACATCACGGCAGTCGCCCACGTAAACCGACAAGGCGGCACGAGAAGCAGGAGTGCAATGGCAGAAGCTGCAAGGATTCTGCGCTGGGCGGAGAATCATGTCGTAGCACTGTCAGCAGTGTTCATCCCGGGAGTGGACAACTGGGAAGCAGATTTCCTCAGCAGACACGACCTTCACCCGGGAGAGTGGGGACTTCATCCAGAAGTTTTCCACATGATTGTGAACCGTTGGGAAAAACCAAAGGTGGACATGATGGCGTCTCGCCTCAACAAAAAATTGGACAGGTATTGCGCCAGGTCAAGAGACCCTCAGGCAATAGCTGTGGACGCTCTGGTAACACCGTGGGTGTACCAGTCAGTGTATGTGTTCCCTCCTCTGCCTCTCATACCAAAGGTACTGAGAATTATACGGAAAAGAGGAGTAAGAACAATACTGGTAGCTCCGGACTGGCCAAGAAGAACTTGGTATCCGGAACTTCAAGAGATGCTCACGGAGGATCCGTGGCCTCTACCTCTAAGAAGGGATCTGCTTCAGCAGGGACCTTGTATGTTTCAAGACTTACCGCGGCTGCGTTTGACGGCATGGCGGTTGAACGCCGGATTCTAAAAGAGAAGGGCATTCCTGAGGAAGTTATTCCTACTTTAATTAAAGCCAGGAAAGAAGTGACCGCACAAAATTATCACCGCATTTGGAGAAAATATGTTGCGTGGTGTGAGGCCAAGAAGGCTCCAACGGAAGAATTTCAATTGGGTCGATTCTTACATTTCCTGCAAGCAGGATTGTCTATGGGCCTCAAATTGGGGTCCATTAAAGTTCAAATTTCGGCCTTATCAATTTTCTTCCAGAAGGAATTGGCGTCAGTGCCTGAAGTACAAACTTTTGTCAAAGGTGTACTACATATACAACCCCCAATAGTGCCTCCAGTGGCACCGTGGGATTTGAACGTGGTTCTAAATTTTCTCAAATCTCATTGGTTTGAGCCTTTAAAATCGGTAGATTTAAAATACCTTACATGGAAGGTAACCATGCTGTTGGCCCTGGCTTCAGCCAGGAGAGTTTCGGAGTTGGCAGCTTTGTCATACAAAAGCCCATATCTGATATTCCATTCGGACAGGGCAGAATTGAGGACACGTCCTCAATTTCTCCCTAAGGTGGTTTCGGCATTTCACTTGAACCAGCCTATTGTGGTGCCTGCGGCTACTAGCGACTTGGAGGACTCCAAGTTACTGGACGTTGTCAGAGCATTAAAAATATATATTTCAAGGACAGCTGGAGTCAGAAAATCTGACTCGTTGTTTACATTGTATGCACCCAACAAGTTGGGTGCTCCTGCGTCTAAACAGACGATTGCACGTTGGATATGTAGTACAATCCAACTTGCACATTCTGTGGCAGGCCTGCCACAGCCTAAATCTGTAAAGGCCCATTCCACAAGGAAAGTGGGCTCATCCTGGGCGGCTGCCCGAGGAGTCTCGGCATTACAACTTTGCCGAGCAGCTACGTGGTCAGGGGAGAACACGTTTGTAAAATTTTACAAATTTGATACTCTGGCTAAAGAGGACCTGGAGTTCTCTCATTCGGTGCTGCAGAGTCATCCGCACTCTCCCGCCCGTTTGGGAGCTTTGGTATAATCCCCATGGTCCTGACGGAGTCCCAGCATCCACTAGGACGTTAGAGAAAATAAGAATTTACTTACCGATAATTCTATTTCTCATAGTCCGTAGTGGATGCTGGGCGCCCATCCCAAGTGCGGATTGTCTGCAATGCTTGTACATAGTTATTGTTACAAAAATCGGGTTATTACTGTTGTTGTGAGCCATCTGTTCAGAGGCTACTTCGTTTGTGTTATCATACTGTTAACTGGGTTCAGATCACAAGTTGTACGGTGTGATTGGTGTGGCTGGTATGAGTCTTACCCGGGATTCAAGATCCTTCCTTATTGTGTACGCTCGTCCGGGCACAGTACCTAACTGAGGCTTGGAGGAGGGTCATAGGGGGAGGAGCCAGTACGCACCATGTGACCTAAAAGCTTTTTTAGATGTGCCCTGTCTCCTGCGGAGCCCGCTATTCCCCATGGTCCTGACGGAGTCCCAGCATCCACTACGGACTATGAGAAATAGAATTATCGGTAAGTAAATTCTTATTTTTAAGTGCTATACCACTGTCTCATGAGTCTGGATGGTTGTCCTGAGTCACAGGAAGGTGAGAGGTACAGTATTTGCCCGCTCACAATTGATTTTAGAGGACAATGGTGGAGTTGGCTGGGTATTGCCCTAGGGGACACACCATGCACGCCAACATGGCATGATATCTTTTTCTCATTACTTCAGGAAATGTTAAGAGGTATATTGTATGTCTGTAAAAAGAATACAAAATATAAAACAGATCAGCACATCCATAGCACAAAGCACACTTACCTGCAAATGTAAATTGACCCTTTCAGGATGAACCCAACTTCCCAGTCAAGGTTGCCCTGCATTTGTTATCCACTAGCCCTTTAAGCGGATGTTTTCATGCTCAGTGCTTCTTAAATGAAAATGAGCCTGGTATACATGTTTTCTAAGTATCTGAACTAGTGATGTGCACCGGAAATTTTTCGGGTTTTGTGATTTGGTTTTGGATTCGGTTCCGCGGCCGTGTTTTGGATTCCAACGCGTTTTGGCAAAACCTCCCTGAAAATTTTTTGTTGGATTCGGGTGTGTTTTGGATTCGGGTGTTTTTTTACAAAAACCCCTCAAAAACAGCTTAAATCATAGAATTTGGGGGTCATTTTGATCCCATAGTATTATAAACCTCAATAACCATAATTTCCACTCATTTTCAGTCTATTCTGAACACCTCACACCTCACAATATTATTTTTAGCCCTAAAATTTGCACCGAGGTCGCTGGATGACTAAGCTAAGCGACCCAAGTGGCCGACACAAACACCTGGCCCATCTAGGAGTGGCACTGCAGTGTCAGACAGGATGGCACTTCAAAAAATTGTCCCCAAACAGCACATGATGCAAAGAAAAAAAGAGGCGCAATGAGGTAGCTGTGTGACTAAGCTAAGCGACACAAGTGGCCGACACAAACACCTGGCCCATCTAGGAGTGGCACTGCAGTGTCAGACAGGATGGCAGATTTAAAAAATAGTCCCCAAACAGCACATGATGCAAAGAAAAAAAGAGGTGCACCAAGGTCGCTGGATGGCTAAGCTAAGCGACCCAAGTGGCCGACACAAACACCTGGCCCATCTAGGAGTGGCACTGCAGTGTCAGACAGGATGGCAGATTTAAAAAATAGTCCCCAAACAGCACATGATGCAAAGAAAAAAAGAGGTGCACCAAGGTCGCTGGATGGCTAAGCTAAGCGACCCAAGTGGCCGACACAAACACCTGGCCCATCTAGGAGTGGCACTGCAGTGTCAGACAGGATGGCACTTCAAAAAAATAGTCCCCAAACAGCACATGATGCAAAGAAAAAAAGAGGTGCACCAAGGTCGCTGGATGGCTAAGCTAAGCAACCCAAGTGGCCGACACAAACACCTGGCCCATCTAGGAGTGGCACTGCAGTGTCAGACAGGATGGCAGATTAAAAAAAATAGTCCCCAAACAGCACATGATGCAAAGAAAAAAAGAGGCGCAATGAGGTAGCTGTGTGACTAAGCTAAGCGACCCAAGTGGCCGACACAAACACCTGGCCCATCTAGGAGTAGCACTGCAGTGTCAGACAGGATGGAACTTCCAAAAATAGTCCCCAAACAGCACATGATGCAAAGAAAAATGAAAGAAAAAAGAGGTGCAGGCATCGCAACCGACACAATTGGACTCTCCTTGGGGAGTTGTGATTTAGAAGAACTCACAGTTCTTTGCTGTGCTTTTGCCATCTTAACTCTTTTAAGTTTTCTAGCAGGAGGATGAGTGCTTCCATCCTCATGTGAAGCTGTACCACTAGCCTTGAACATAGGCCAGGCCCTCAGCCGTTCCTTGCCACTCCGTGTCGTAAATGGCACATTGGCAAGTTTACGCTTCTCCTCAGACGATTTTGATTTAGATTTTTGGGTCATTTTACTGAGCTTTATTTTTTTGGATTTTACATGCTCTCTACTATGACATTGGGCATCGGCCTTGGCAGACGACGTTGATCGCATTTCATCATCTCGGCCATGACTAGTGGCAGCAGCTTCAGCATGAGGTGGAAGTGGATCTTGATCTTTCCCTATTTTACCCTCCACATTTTTGTTCTCCATTTTTTAATGTGTGGAATTATATGCCAGTAATAATAAGATTTTACTTACCGGTAAATCTATTTCTCGTAGTCTGTAGAGGATGCTGGGGACTCCGTAAGAACCATGGGGATAGACGGGCTCCGCAGGAGACATGGGCACTTTAAGAAAGAATTTAGGTTCTGGTGTGCTCTGGCTCCTCCCTCTATGCCCCTCCTCCAGACCTCAGTTAGAGAAACTGTGCCCAGAAGAGCTGACAGTACAAGGAAAGGATTTTGGTAATCCAGGACAAGATTCATACCAGCCACACCAATCACACCGTATAACTTGAGTTTATAACAACCAGTCAACAGTATGACAACAACAGAGCATCAGGTCCAACCCTGATGCAACCATAACATAACCCTTATTGAAGCAATAACTATGTACAAGCATTGCAGAAGAAGTCTGCACTTGGGACGGGCGCCCAGCATCCACTACGGACTACGAGAAATAGATTTACCGGTAAGTAAAATCTTATTTTCTCTAACGTCCTAGTGGATGCTGGGGACTCCGTAAGGACCATGGGGATTATACCAAAGCTCCCAAACCGGCGGGAGAGTGCGGATGACTCTGCAGCACCGATTGAGCAAACACAAGGTCCTCCTCAGCCAGGGTATCAAACTTGTAGAACTTTGCAAAAGTGTTTGAACCTGACCAAGTAGCCGCTCGGCAAAGCTGTAATGCCGAGACCCCTTGGGCAGCCGCCCAAGAAGAGCCCACCTTACTAGTGGAATGGGCCTTAACTGATTTTGGCAGCGGCAATCCAGCCGCAGAATGAGCCTGCTGAATCGTGTTACAGATCCAGCGAGCAATAGTTTGCTTTGAAGCAGGAGCACCAAGCTTGTTGGAAGCATACAGGAGAAACAAAGACTCTGTTTTCCTGACCCTAGCCGTTCTGGCTACATAAACATTCAAAGCCCTGACCACATCAAGCAACTCGGAATCCACCAAGTCAGTAGTAGCCACAGGCACCACAATAGGTTGGTTTATATGAAAGGATGAAACCACTTTCGGCAGAAATTATGGACGGGTCCGCAATTCTGCTCTATCCGCATGGAAAACCAGATACGGGCTTTTATGTGACAAAGCCGCCAACTCTGACACACACCTAGCCGAAGTCAAGGCTAATAGCATGACCACCTTCCACGTGAGATATTTCAACTCCACCGTTTTGAGTGGTCCAAACCAGTGGGATTTCAGGAAACTCAACACCACGTTAAGATCCCAAGGTGCCACTGGAGGCACAAAAAGGGGGTTGAATATGCAGCACTCCCTTTACAAACGTCTGAATTTCAGGTAGAGAAGCCAACTCCTTTTGAAAGAAAATGGATAGGGACGAAATCTGGACCTTAATGGAAACCAATTTTAGGCCCAAATTCACTCCTGACTGTAGGAAGTAAAGGAACGGCCCAGCTGGAATTCCTCCGTGGGGCATTCCTGGCCTCACACCAGGCAACATATTTTCGCCATATACGGTGATAATGTTGAGCTGTTACGCCCTTCCTAGCCTTTATCAGCGTAGGAATGACCTCATCCGGAATGCCTTTCTCTGCTAGGATCCGGCGTTCAACCGCCATGCCGTCCAACGCAGCCGCGGCAAGTCTTGGAACAGACAGGGCCCCTGTTGCAACAAGTCCTGTCTTAGAGGAAGAGGCCATGGGTCCCTTGCAGATCTGGATACGAAGTCCTTCGTGGCCAATCTGGAACAATGAGTATTGTTCTCACTCCTCTTTTTCTTATTATCCTCAGCACCTTGGGTATGAGAGGAAGAGGAGGGAATACATAGACCGACTGGAACACCTACGGTGTCACCAGGGCGTCTACAGCTATCGCCTGAGGGTCTCTTGACCTGGCGCAATACCTCTGTAGCTTTTTGTTAAAACGGGATGCCATCATGTCCACCTGTGGCAGTCCCCACCGACTTGTAATCTGCGCGAAGACTTCCTGATGAAGTACCCACTCTCCCGGGTGGAGGTCGTGTCTGCTGAGGAAGTCTGCTTCCCAGTTGTCCACTCCCGGGATAAACACTGCTGACAGTGCGCTTACGTGATTCTCCGCCCAGCGAAGAATTCTGGTGGCTTCCGCCATCGCCACTCTGCTCCTTGTGCCACCTTGTCGGTTTACATGAGCCACTGCGGTGATATTGTCTGACTGAATCAGAACCGATTGGTCGCGAAGCAAGTTCTCCGCTTGACGCAGGGCGTTGTATGCGGTCCTTAGTTCCAGGATGTTGATGTAAAGGCAAGTCTCTTGACTTGACCACAGACCTTGGAAATCTCTTCCCTGTGTGACTGCTCCCCACCCTCGGAGGCTTGCATCCGTGGTCACCAGGACCAAGTCCTGAATGCCGAATCTGCGGCCCTCTAGAAGGTGAGCGCTCTGCAGCCACCACAGAAGAGACACCCTGGCCCTGGGGAATAGGGTGATTAACCGATGCATCTGAAGATGTGATCTGGACCACTTGTCCAGTAAGTCCCATTGAAAGGTCCTCGCATGGAACCTGCCGAAGGGAATGGCCTCTATGATGCCACCATCTTTCCCAGGACTCGAGTGCAGTGATGCACTGACACCTGTTTTGGTTTTAATAGGTTTCTGACCAGTGTCATGAGTTCCTGAGCTTTCTCTATCGGGAGATAAACCCTTTTCTGGTCTGTGTCTAGAATCATGCCCAGGAAAGGCAGACTAGTCGTAGGAACCAACTGCGACTTTGGGATATTTAGAATCCAGCCGTGTTGCCGTAACACTTCCAGAGAAAGTGCTACGCTGATCAGCAACTGCTCTCCTGATCTCGCCTTTATGAGGAGATCGTCCAAGTATGGGATAATTGTGACCCCTTGCTTCCTCAGGAGTACCATCATTTCCGCCATTACCTTGGTAAATATTCTCGGTGCCGTGGAGAGACCAAACGGCAACGTCTGAAATTGGTAATGACAATCATGTACCACAAATCTGAGGTACGCCTGATGAGGTGGATAAATGGGGACATGAAGGTATGCATCCTTTATGTCCAGAGACACCATAAAATCCCCCCCTTCCAGGCTTGCGATGACCGCTCTCAGCGATTCCACCTTGAACTTGAACCTTTTCAGGTATATGTTCAGGGATTTTAAATTCAATATGGGTCTGACCGAACCGTCCGGTTTCGGGACTACAAACATGGTCGAATAATAACCCCTTCCCTATTGAAGGAGGGGAACCTCGACCACCACCTGTTGAAGATACAATTTGTGAATTGCAGTTAACACTATTTCCCTCTTGAGGTATCGGTGAGGGGGGCATCTCTTCGACTTCCAGCTTGTATCCCTGAGACACAATTTTTATTGCCCAGGGATCCACCTGGGAGTGAACCCACTTGTGGCTGAAATTTCGAAGACGTGCCCCCACCAGGCCTAGTTCCGCCTGTGGAGCCCCAGCGTCCTGCGGTGGATTTTGTAGAGGCTGGGGAGGACTTCTGTTCCTGGGAACTAGCTGTGTTGTGCAGCGTCTTTCCGCTGCCCCTGCCTCTGGCAAGAAAGGACGCACCTCGGACTTTCTGGCTTTGTGATCGAAAGGACTGCATTTGATAATGTCGGGCTTTCTTAGGCTGTGCGGGAATATAATGCAAAAGATTAGAATTACCAGCTATAGCTGTGGAGACCAGGTCCAAAAGCCTTTCTCCACACAATTCCTCAGCCTTGTAAGGTAAACCTTGCATATGCCTCTTTTAGTCGGCATCACCTGTGCATGTTCCACAGGACACGTCTAGCAGAAATCGACATAGCGTTGACTCTAGAACCCAGTAGACTAATGTCTCTTTGGGCATGTTTTACATATATATATATATATATATACCAAAACAGACGGGCGGCACTCAGAGCTTATAGTCAAATGTAGGCGTGCAGTGACTTTATTGTCATGAAGACTTCAACGTTTCGGGGTCGCAGCCCCTTCGTCAGGATAAGTGCAAATAAGCAAAATAAGTGATTTAAATACCTTTAGTTGTAGGAGACACTCCTCCCGCTCGTGGAGTCCACGCCGCCCGGATCCCGGTCGAGACGTACCTCACATCCGGAAGTGACGTAATGCCGGTCCGTCCAGCTGACGTGTTGCCAGTGAGGGGGAGATCACCATGGTTACTGTGCACAAATGCAAATAAAGACGTGAAATAGGTTTACATAAGAAAAAAGAATACAACAGTACATAAATATGCATTGCTATAGTTGATAAGAATAAAAGTGCAATATGTGAAGAAAAAAATCATGAAAATACAAACAACGTGTTACAAAACTGTGATCACAGAAAAACATATGTCATAAAGCAATGCATTGTGTAAAAATATAGGCAAGTAGAGCATGTCTATAAACCAGTGACATTAATATGAGAACATCTTAAAAAAATTATTTGAGAAAAATTAATCAAAACTAGAGAGCAAGTATAAACTCTCTTCATAATGAACTGTAATGACATAGTCATAAACCTTATACTTGCTCTCTAGTTTTGATTAATTTTTCTCAAATAATTTTTTTAAGATGTTCTCATATTAATGTCACTGGTTTATAGACATGCTCTACTTGCCTATATTTTTACACAATGCATTGCTTTATGACATATGTTTTTCTGTGATCACAGTTTTGTAACACGTTGTTTGTATTTTCATGATTTTTTTCTTCACATATTGCACTTTTATTCTTATCAACTATAGCAATGCATATTTATGTACTGTTGTATTCTTTTTTCTTATGTAAACCTATTTCACGTCTTTATTTGCATTTGTGCACAGTAACCATGGTGATCTCCCCCTCACTGGCAACACGTCAGCTGGACGGACCGGCATTACGTCACTTCCGGATGTGAGGTACGTCTCGACCGGGATCCGGGCGGCGTGGACTCCACGAGCGGGAGGAGTGTCTCCTACAACTAAAGGTATTTAAATCACTTATTTTGCTTATTTGCACTTATCCTGACGAAGGGGCTGCGACCCCGAAACGTTGAAGTCTTCATGACAATAAAGTCACTGCACGCCTACATTTGACTATAAGCTCTGAGTGCCGCCCGTCTGTTTTGGTGTATTGTCGGGTCGTCACCCGAGGGAGGGCACCGCGAGCCAAGGAAGCTTTCATCTAGGAACTGTGAGTGCCGGGTCACACTGTTTGTTTATATATATATATATATATATATAAGACAGCATCTTTTATATATATATATATATATATATATATACATATATACATTACAGATGAGCGCCGGAAATTTTTCGGGTTTTGTGTTTTGGGTTCGGTTCCGCGGCCGTGTTTTGGGTTCGACCGCGTTTTGGCAAAACCTCACCGAATTTTTTTTGTCGGATTCGGGTGTGTTTTGGATTCGGGTGTTTTTTTTCAAAAAACACTAAAAAACAGCTTAAATCATAGAATTTGGGGGTCATTTTGATCCCAAAGTATTATTAACCTCAAAAACCATAATTTACACTCATTTTCAGTCTATTCTGAATACCTCACACCTCACAATATTATTTTTAGTCCTAAAATTTGCACCTAGGTCGCTGGATGACTAAGCTAAGCGACCCTAGTGGCCGACACAAACACCGGGCCCATATAGGAGTGTCACTGCAGTGTCACGCAGGATGTCCCTTCCAAAAAACCCTCCCTAAACAGCACATGACGCAAAGAAAAAAAGAGGCGCAATGAGGTAGCTGTGTGAGTAAGATAAGCGACCCTAGTGGCCGACACAAACACCGGGCCCATCTAGGAGTGTCACTGCAGTGTCACGCAGGATGTCCCTTCCAAAAAACCCTCCCCAAACAGCACATGACGCAAAGAAAAAAAGAGGCGCAATGAGGTAGCTGTGTGAGTAAGATAAGCGACCCTAGTGGCCGACACAAACACCGGGCCCATCTAGGAGTGTCACTGCAGTGTCACGCAGGATGTCCCTTCCAAAAAACCCTCCCCAAACAGCACATGACGCAAAGAAAAAAAGAGGCGCAATGAGGTAGCTGTGTGAGTAAGATAAGCGACCCTAGTGGCCGACACAAACACCGGGCCCATCTAGGAGTGTCACTGCAGTGTCACGCAGGATGTCCCTTCCAAAAAACCCTCCCCAAACAGCCCATGACGCAAAGAAAAAAAGAGGCGCAATGAGGTAGCTGTGTGAGTAAGATAAGCGACCCTAGTGGCCGACACAAACACCGGGCCCATCTAGGAGTGTCACTGCAGTGTCACGCAGGATGTCCCTTCCAAAAAACCCTCCCCAAACAGCACATGACGCAAAGAAAAAAAGAGGCGCAATGAGGTAGCTGTGTGAGTAAGATAAGCGACCCTAGTGGCCGACACAAACACCGGGCCCATCTAGGAGTGGCACTGCAGTGTCACGCAGGATGTCCCTTCCAAAAAACCCTCCCCAAACAGCACATGACGCAAAGAAAAAAAGAGGCGCAATGAGGTAGCTGTGTGAGTAAGATAAGCGACCCTAGTGGCCGACACAAACACCGGGCCCATCTAGGAGTGGCACTGCAGTGTCACGCAGGATGTCCCTTCCAAAAAACCCTCCCCAAACAGCACATGACGCAAAGAAAAAAAGAGGCGCAATGAGGTAGCTGCGTGAGTAAGATAAGCGACCCTAGTGGCCGACACAAACACCGGGCCCATCTAGGAGTGGCACTGCAGTGTCACGCAGGATGTCCCTTCCAAAAAACCCTCCCCAAACAGCACATGACGCAAAGAAAAAAAGAGGCGCAATGAGGTAGCTGTGTGAGTAAGATAAGCGACCCTAGTGGCCGACACAAACACCGGGCCCATCTAGGAGTGGCACTGCAGTGTCACGCAGGATGTCCCTTCCAAAAAACCCTCCCCAAACAGCACATGACGCAAAGAAAAAAAGAGGCGCAATGAGGTAGCTGTGTGAGTAAGATAAGCGACCCTAGTGGCCGACACAAACACCGGGCCCATCTAGGAGTGGCACTGCAGTGTCACGCAGGATGGCCCTTCCAAAAAACCCTCCCCAAACAGCACATGACGCAAAGAAAAATTAAAGAAAAAAGAGGTGCAAGATGGAATTGTCCTTGGGCCCTCCCACCCACCCTTATGTTGTATAAACAGGACATGCACACTTTAACCAACCCATCATTTCAGTGACAGGGTCTGCCACACGACTGTGACTGATATGACGGGTTGGTTTGGAGTCCCCCACCAAAAAAGAAGCAATTAATCTCTCCTTGCACAAACTGGCTCTACAGAGGCAAGATGTCCACCTCATCATCATCCTCCGATATATCACCGTGTACATCCCCCTCCTCACAGATTATCAATTCGTCCCCACTGGAATCCACCATCTCAGCTCCCTGTGTACTTTGTGGAGGCAATTGCTGCTGGTCAATGTCTCCGCGGAGGAATTGATTATAATTCATTTTAATGAACATCATCTTCTCCACATTTTCTGGATGTAACCTCGTACGCCGATTGCTGACAAGGTGAGCGGCGGCACTAAACACTCTTTCGGAGTACACACTTGTGGGAGGGCAACTTAGGTAGAATAAAGCCAGTTTGTGCAAGGGCCTCCAAATTGCCTCTTTTTCCTGCCAGTATAAGTACGGACTGTGTGACGTGCCTACTTGGATGCGGTCACTCATATAATCCTCCACCATTCTTTCAATGTTGAGAGAATCATATGCAGTGACAGTAGACGACATGTCCGTAATCGTTGTCAGGTCCTTCAGTCCGGACCAGATGTCAGCATCAGCAGTCGCTCCAGACTGCCCTGCATCACCGCCAGCGGGTGGGCTCGGAATTCTGAGCCTTTTCCTCGCACCCCCAGTTGCGGGAGAATGTGAAGGAGGAGATGTTGACAGGTCGCGTTCCGCTTGACTTGACAATTTTCTCACCAGCAGGTCTTTGAACCCCAGCAGACTTGTGTCTGCCGGAAAGAGAGATCCAAGGTAGGCTTTAAATCTAGGATCGAGCACGGTGGCCAAAATGTAGTGCTCTGATTTCAACAGATTGACCACCCGTGAATCCTTGTTAAGCGAATTAAGGGCTCCATCCACAAGTCCCACATGCCTAGCGGAATCGCTCCGTGTTAGCTCCTCCTTCAATGTCTCCAGCTTCTTCTGCAAAAGCCTGATGAGGGGAATGACCTGACTCAGGCTGGCAGTGTCTGAACTGACTTCACGTGTGGCAAGTTCAAAGGGCATCAGAACCTTGCACAACGTTGAAATCATTCTCCACTGCGCTTGAGACAGGTGCATTCCACCTCCTATATCGTGCTCAATTGTATAGGCTTGAATGGCCTTTTGCTGCTCCTCCAACCTCTGAAGCATATAGAGGGTTGAATTCCACCTCGTTACCACTTCTTGCTTCAGATGATGGCAGGGCAGGTTCAGTAGTTTTTGGTGGTGCTCCAGTCTTCTGTACGTGGTGCCTGTACGCCGAAAGTGTCCCGCAATTCTTCTGGCCACCGACAGCATCTCTTGCACGCCCCTGTCGTTTTTTAAAAAATTCTGCACCACCAAATTCAAGGTATGTGCAAAACATGGGACGTGCTGGAATTTGCCCATATTTAATGCACACACAATATTGCTGGCGTTGTCCGATGCCACAAATCCACAGGAGAGTCCAATTGGGGTAAGCCATTCCGCGATGATCTTCCTCAGTTGCCGTAAGAGGTTTTCAGCTGTGTGCGTATTCTTTCTGGAAACCGGTGATACAAAGCGTAGCCTGCCTAGGAAAGAGTTGGCGTTTGCGAGATGCTGCTACTGGTGCCGCCGCTGCTGTTCTTGCGGCGGGAGTCCATACATCTACCCAGTGGGCTGTCACAGTCATATAGTCCTGACCCTGCCCTGCTCCACTTGTCCACATGTCCGTGGTTAAGTGGACATTGGGTACAACTGCATTTTTTAGGACACTGGTGAGTCTTTTTCTGACGTCCGTGTACATTCTCGGTATCGCCTGCCTAGAGAAGTGGAACCTAGATGGTATTTGGTAACGGGGGCACACTGCCTCAATAAATTGTCTAGTTCCCTGTGAACTAACGGCGGATACCGGACGCACGTCTAACACCAACATAGTTGTCAAGGCCTCAGTTATCCGCTTTGCAGCAGGATGACTGCTGTGATATTTCATCTTCCTCGCAAAGGACTGTTGAACAGTCAATTGCTTACTGGAAGTAGTACAAGTGGGCTTACGACTTCCCCTCTGGGATGACCATCGACTCCCAGCAGCAACAACAGCAGCGCCAGCAGCAGTAGGCGTTACACGCAAGGATGCATCGGAGGAATCCCAGGCAGGAGAGGACTCGTCAGAATTGCCAGTGACATGGCCTGCAGGACTATTGGCATTCCTGGGGAAGGAGGAAATTGACACTGAGGGAGTTGGTGGGGTGGTTTGCGTGAGCTTGGTTACAAGAGGAAGGGATTTACTGGTCAGTGGACTGCTTCCGCTGTCGCCCAAAGTTTTTGAACTTGTCACTGACTTATTATGAATGCGCTGCAGGTGACGTATAAGGGAGGATGTTCCGAGGTGGTTAACGTCCTTACCCCTACTTATTACAGCTTGACAAAGGCAACACACGGCTTGACACCTGTTGTCCGCATTTCTGTTGAAATACTTCCACACCGAAGAGCTGATTTTTTTGGTATTTTCACCAGGCATGTCAGTGGCCATATTCCTCCCACGGACAACAGGTGTCTCCCCGGGTGCCTGACTTAAACAAACCACCTCACCATCAGAATCCTCCTGGTCAATTTCCTCCCCAGCGCCAGCAACACCCATATCCTCCTCATCCTGGTGTACTTCAACACTGACATCTTCAATCTGACTATCAGGAACTGGACTGCGGGTGCTCCTTCCAGCACTTGCAGGGGGCGTGCAAATGGTGGAAGGCGCATGCTCTTCTCGTCCAGTGTTGGGAAGGTCAGGCATCGCAACCGACACAATTGGACTCTCCTTGTGGATTTGGGATTTCGAAGAACGCACAGTTCTTTGCGGTGCTTTTGCCAGCTTCAGTCTTTTCAGTTTTCTAGCGAGAGGCTGAGTGCTTCCATCCTCATGTGAAGCTGAACCACTAGCCATGAACATAGGCCAGGGCCTCAGCCGTTCCTTGCCACTCCGTGTGGTAAATGGCATATTGGCAAGTTTACGCTTCTCCTCCGACAATTTTATTTTAGGTTTTGGAGTCCTTTTTTTACTGATATTTGGTGTTTTGGATTTGACATGCTCTGTACTATGACATTGGGCATCGGCCTTGGCAGACGACGTTGCTGGCATTTCATCATCTCGGCCATGACTAGTGGCAGCAGCTTCAGCACGAGGTGGAAGTGGATCTTGATCTTTCCCTAATTTTGGAACCTCAACATTTTTGTTCTCCATATTTTAATAGGCACAACTAAAAGGCACCTCAGGTAAACAATGGAGATGGATGGATACTAGTATACAATTATAGATGGACTGCCGAGTGCCGACACAGAGGTAGCTACAGCCGTGGACTACCGTACTGTACTGTGTCTGCTGCTAATATAGACTGGTTGATAATGAGATGTAGTATGTATAAAGAAGAAAGAAAAAAAAACCACGGGTAGGTGGTATACAATTATGGATGGACTGCCGAGTGCCGACACAGAGGTAGCTACAGCCGTGGACTACCGTACTGTACTGTGTCTGCTGCTAATATAGACTGGATGATAATGAGATGTAGTATGTATAAAGAAGAAAGAAAAAAAAAACCACGGGTAGGTGGTATACAATTATGGATGGACTGCCGAGTGCCGACACAGAGGTAGCTACAGCCGTGGACTACCGTACTGTACTGTGTCTGCTGCTAATATAGACTGGATGATAATGAGATGTAGTATGTATAAAGAAGAAAGAAAGAAAAAAACCACGGGTAGGTGGTATACAATTATGGATGGACTGCCGAGTGCCGACACAGAGATAGCTACAGCCGTGGACTACCGTACTGTACTGTGTCTGCTGCTAATATAGACTGGATGATAATGAGATGTAGTATGTATAAAGAAGAAAGAAAAAAAAACCACGGGTAGGTGGTATACAATTATGGATGGACTGCCGAGTGCCGACACAGAGGTAGCTACAGCCGTGAACTACCGTACTGTGTCTGCTGCTAATATAGACTGGATGATAATGAGATGTAGTATGTATAAAGAAGAAAGAAAAAAAAACCACGGGTAGGTGGTATACAATTATGGATGGACTGCCGAGTGCCGACACAGAGGTAGCTACAGCCGTGAACTACTGTACTGTGTCTGCTGCTAATATAGACTGGTTGATAATGAGATGTAGTATGTATAAAGAAGAAAGAAGAAAAAAACCACGGGTAGGTGGTATACAATTATGGATGGACTGCCGAGTGCCGACACAGAGATAGCTACAGCCGTGGACTACCGTACTGTACTGTGTCTGCTGCTAATATAGACTGGATGATAATGAGATGTAGTATGTATAAAGAAGAAAGAAAAAAAAACCACGGGTAGGTGGTATACAATTATGGATGGACTGCCGAGTGCCGACACAGAGGTAGCTACAGCCGTGAACTACCGTACTGTGTCTGCTGCTGATATAGACTGGTTGATAATGAGATGTAGTATGTATAAAGAAGAAAGAAAAAAAAACCACGGGTAGGTGGTATACAATTATGGATGGACTGCCGAGTGCCGACACAGAGGTAGCTACAGCCGTGGACTACCGTACTGTACTGTGTCTGCTGCTAATATAGACTGGATGATAATGAGATGTAGTATGTATAAAGAAGAAAGAAAAATAAAAACCACGGGTAGGTGGTATACAATTATGGATGGACTGCCGAGTGCCGACACAGAGGTAGCTACAGCCGTGAACTACCGTACTGTGTCTGCTGCTAATATAGACTGGTTGATAATGAGATGTAGTATGTATAAAGAAGAAAGAAAAAAAAACCACGGGTAGGTGGTATACAATTATGGATGGACTGCCGAGTGCCGACACAGAGGTAGCTACAGCCGTGGACTACCGTACTGTACTGTGTCTGCTGCTAATATAGACTGGATGATAATGAGATGTAGTATGTATAAAGAAGAAAGAAAAAAAAACCCACGGGTAGGTGGTATACAATTATGGATGGACTGCCGAGTGCCGACACAGAGGTAGCTACAGCCGTGGACTACCGTACTGTACTGTGTCTGCTGCTAATATAGACTGGATGATAATGAGATGTAGTATGTATAAAGAAGAAAGAAAAAAAAAACCACGGGTAGGTGGTATACAATTATGGATGGACTGCCGAGTGCCGACACAGAGGTAGCTACAGCCGTGAACTACCGTACTGTGTCTGCTGCTAGTATAGACTGGATGATAAATAATGATATAAAAAATATATATATATATCACTACTGCAGCCGGACAGGTATATATTATATAATGACGGACCTGCTGGACACTGTCTGTCAGCAGAATGAGTTTTTTAATTTTTATAGAATAAAAAAACACCACACAAGTCCCACGACGAGTGTACTTTTTCAGGCAGACATTCAATCACAATATACTATACTGGTGGTCAGTGTGGTCAGGTCACTGGTCACAGTGGTCAGTGGTCAGTCACACTGGCAGTGGCACTCTGGCAGCAAAAGTGTGCACTGTTTAATATTTACTCCTGGCTCCTGCTATAACCTATAACTGCTCCCCAGTCTCCCCCACAATTAAGCTGTGTGAGCACAGTCAGATATTATACATAGATGATGCAGCACACTGGGCTGAGCACAGATATGGTATGTGAGTGTGACTGAGTCACTGTGTATCGTTTTTTTCAGGCAGAGAACAAGAACAGAACGGATTATTAAATAATAATAAATTATAAAACTGCACTGGTGGTCAGGTCACTGGTCATCAGTCACTAGTATAACTCCTCCTAAGCTCCAGTAAGTAAATGAAGTGTCTCACTCTCACTCTCCTATCTATTTTAATTTCTAAACGGAGAGGACGCCAGCCACGTCCTCTCCCTATCAATCTCAATGCACGTGTGAAAATGGCCGCGACGCGCGGCTCCTTATATAGAATCCGAGTCTCGCGATAGAATCCGAGCCTCGCGAGAATCCGACAGCGTGATGATGACGTTCGGGCGCGCTCGGGTTAACCGAGCAAGGCGGGAAGATCCGAGTCGCTCGGACCCGTGTAAAAAAACATGAAGTTCGGGCGGGTTCGGATTCAGAGAAACCGAACCCGCTCATCTCTAATATACATATGTATACCCATACTAGGGTCTCAATGTCCACGCTGCTACAGCGCTATAGCCCCATGCCGACACAATCGCCGGTCTGAGTAGTGTACCAGCATGTGTGTAAATGGACTTCAAAGTACTTTTACTGCATGCTATCTGCAGGATCCCTGAGGATAGCTGTTAGGTCAGCGCTACCTTTTGGGTAAACGTGACAAGCTTTGTCCACCCTAGGGGAAGATTCCCATCGTATCCTGGCCCTAGTAGGGAAAGGATACTCCCTGAGAATTCTTTGTGGGAAGCTGCAGCTTCTTGTCTGGAGATTCCCAGTAATATGCAAAACATCTTTCATTACAATAATCATATATTGAATACTTTCCTGCCATTTTGGCTGTAATTTTGCATTATCGTAGTCGACACTGGAGTCAGACTCCGTGTCGATATCAGTGTCTATTATTTTGGATAGTGAGCGTTGTGAGACTCTGAATGTCTCTGCGACATAGGGACAGACATGGGTAGATTCCCTGTCTGTTCTCTAATCTTTTGTGCAATAAATTTACCTCAGCACTTAATTTCACATATCCAATCAGGTGTCGGCGTTGTCGACGGAGACACCACACACACACACACACACACACACACACACACACACATTTGCTCCATCACCTCCTTAGGAGAGCCTTTTACCTCAGACATGTCGACACACACGTACCGACACACCACACACTCAGGGAATGCTCATCTGAAGACAATTCCCCCACAAGGCCCTTTGGAGAGACAGAGAGAGAGAGTATGCCAGCACACACCCCAGCGCTATATGACCCAGGAAAAAACACAGCAATTTAATGTTTACCCAGTAGCGCTGTTATTATCTGCGCCGAATTATGTGCCCCCCCTCTTCTTTAAAACCCTCTCTTCTACCGTGGTATAAGCAGGGGAGAGACCGGGGAGCTTCCTCTCAGAGATGCTGTGGAGAAAAAACATGGCGCTGGTGAGTGCTGAGAAAGAAGCCCCGCCCCCTCGACGGCCCCGCTTAAATATACATTTTCTTGGCGGGGGCTCATACATATATACAGTCTCCACTGTATATATGTTTACTTTTGCCAAAGGAGGTCCAAATGCTGCCCAGGGCGCCCCCCCCCCCCCCTGCGCCCTGCACCCTTACAGTGACCGGAGTATGTGAGGTGTGTGGGAGCAATGGCGCACAGCTGCAGTGCTGTGCGTTACCGCAGTGAAGAACGGAGTCTTCTGCCGCCGATTTCGAAGTCTTCTTGCTTCTCATACTCACCCGGCTTCTGTCTTCCGGCTCTGCGAGGGGGACGGCGGCGCGGCTCTGGGATCGGACGGCGAGGGTGAGATCCTGCGTATGATCCCTCTGGAGCTAATGGTGTCCAGTAGCCTAAGAAGCAGGACCTAGCTTCAGAGAGTAGGGCTGCTTCTCTCCCCTCAGTCCCACGATGCAGGGAGTCTGTTGCCAGCAGAGCTCCCTGAAAATAAAAAACCTAACAAAATACTTTCTCTCAGCAAACTCAGGAGAGCTCACTGAAAAGCACCCAGCTCGCTCTGGGCACAGTATCAAACTGAGGTCTGGAGGAGGGGCATAGAGGGAGGAGCCAGAGCACACCTGAACCTAAATTCTTTCTTAAAGTGCCCATGTCTCCTGTGGAGCCCGTCTATCCCCATGGTCCTTACGGAGTCCCCAGCATCCACTAGGACGTTAGAGAAATATCAATAGCAATGGCCTACTACTATATATACTGCGCACAACTGAAATGCACCACAGGTATGGATGGATAGTATACTTGACGACACAGAGGTAGGTAGAGCAGTGGACTACTGTACTGTACTGCTATATATATAGTTATACTGGTGGTCAGCAAACTATGCAAAACTGAAATGCACCACAGGTATGGATGGATAGTATACTTGACGACACAGAGGTAGGTAGAGCAGTGACCTACTGTACCGTACTGCTATATATTATATACTGGTGGTCAGCAAACTGTGCAAACCTGAAATGCACCACAGGTATGGATGGATAGTATACTTGACGACACAGAGGTAGGTAGAGCAGTGGCCTTCTGTACCGTACTGCTATATAGTATATACTGGTGGTCATCAAACTGTGCAAAACTGAAATACACCACAGGTATGGATGGATAGTATACTTGACGACACAGAGGTAGGTAGAGCAGTGGACTACTGTACCATACTGCTATATATATAGTTATACTGGTGGTCAGCAAACTGTGCAAAACTGAAATGCACCACAGGTATGGATGGATAGTATACTTGACGACACAGAGGTAGGTAGAGCAGTGGCCTTCTGTACCGTACTGCTATATAGTATATACTGGTGGTCAGCAAACTGTGCAAAACTGAAATGCACAACAGGTATGGATGAATAGTATACTTGACGACACAGAGGTAGGTAGAGCAGTGGACTACTGTACCGTACTGCTATATAGTATATACTGGTGGTCAGCAAACTGTGCAAAACTGAAATGCACCACAGGTATGGATGGATAGTATACTTGACGACACAGAGGTAGGTAGAGCAGTGGACTACTGTACCGTACTGCTATATATATAGTTATACTGGTGGTCAGCAAACTATGCAAAACTGAAATGCACCACAGGTATGGATGGATAGTATACTTGACGACACAGAGGTAGGTAGAGCAGTGGCCTTCTGTACCGTTCTGCTATATAGTATATACTGGTGGTCAGCAAACTGTGCAAAACTGAAATGCACCACAGGTATGGATGGATAGTATACTTGATGACACAGAGGTAGGTAGAGCAGTGGACTACTGTAACGTACTGCTATATATATATAGTTATAGTGGTGGTCAGCAAAATTCTGCACTGTCCTACTATATACTACAATGCAGCACAGATATGGAGCGTTTTTCAGGCAGAGAACGTATAATACTGGTGGTCACTGGTCACTGGTCAGCAAAATTCTGTACTGTCCTCCTACTATATAATACTGCTGGTCCCCAGTCCCCACAATAAAGCAATTAGCACACTGAGCACAGATATTTGCAGCACACTGAGCACAGTCAGATATGGAGTGTTTTTCAGGCAGAGAACGTAGATATTTGCACTTGCAGCACACTGAGCACAGATATTTGCAGCACACTGAGCACAGATATTTGCAGCACAATTTGCAGCCCACTGAACATAGAAACTGAGAGGACGCCAGCCACGTCCTCTCACAATCATCTCCAATGCACAAGTGAAAAATTGCGGCGACACGCGGCTCCTTATATAGAATATGAATCTCGCGAGAATCCGACCGCGGGATGATGACGTTCGGACGCGCTCGGGTTAACCGAGCAAGGCGGGAGGATCCGAGTCTGCCTCTGACCCGTGTAAAATGGGTGAAGTTCGGGGGGGATCGGATCCCGGGGATCCAGACCCGCTCATCACTAATCTGAACTATATATAGTATCTGAACTATATGTTTGTGTTAGAGATTGCCCATGCCCAAGACATAGCTATAGTAGGTGCAGGGGGTGGGGCTGCCTACAGGTCCCACCTACCTCCTGCACCCAATTATGCTGTTTGCAGTCAAGCACTCACCTCCTGAGCCCCATGGTCGGCTTCTCATTTCTTAGCAGTCTGCTGCTGCAGATACATCTGCTCTCCCGGCTGCCTCCATCTCTCCTCACTGGCTGTGCTCAGCCTACTGGGCATACTTACCTACATTATAAATCTCCTCTCCGGGAAATGCCTGGAGAAGAGAAGCAGGTGGGCTTCCCAATCGCGTCATTTTCCCAGCTATTTGCTTGGCCCCAGCCCTTGCTGGGAAAATGATGCGATTGGCTCAGATTTGCATAGGGCTGGGTTAAAATGACGCAATTTTCATATAATTTCATCACTAGGCCCCGCCCCCTACAGCTGGTCCACGGTTTTTATGTTTTTATCTTCGCATTACATAGTTTCTGAAGTTGAAAAAAGACAATTTGTCCATTGAGTTTAATCTATTAGTGGTCCCTACACTGTATTATTTTTAGGACAATTTTATATATTGTGAATGTTGGCCGTTATGTTTATTCCTTTTTTTAACTATAGTGCGTGATCTACCCACCATAACTCTGTATATCCTTATGCATTAGGAATTTATCTAGCCCATTCTTAAAAGTAATGACCGAGTTCGACATTACTACTCTCTCAAGCAGGGAATTCCAAATACGTATTGTCCTTACAGTGAAGAAACCTTTACGTCTCTGTGTGTGAAATCTCTCTTCCAATCTAAGCGGATGTCCACGTGTCCTCTGTGTTGCTGTTACCAAAAACAAATCCCACGCAAGCTAAGTGTATTGTCCCCTTATATATTTGTAAATGTTAATCATGTCCCATCTTGGGGGTAAATTTACTAAGATGGAAGTTCTATTTAGGATGGGATGTTGCCCATAGCAACCAATCAGATTCCATGTATTATCTTCTAGAAGGTGCTAGATAAATGAGAAGTAGAGTCTGATTGGTTGCTATAGGCAACATCCCATCTTAAATAGAACTCCCATCTTAGTAAATTTACCCCTTAATCTCCTCTTTTCCAGTGTAAACATGCTTAGATTAGCAAGCCTTTCCTCGTATTCTATCGTCTCCATCCCCTTAATCAATTTGGTCGCCCGTCTCTGGACCTTCAATAGGAATTAGGCAAAATGTGGGAGGGTTGTCTGCTCTTCCATGGCTGCGTGGGACTACCCAGGAAACCGGGTGTCTCCCGCAGAATCCGGGAGAGTAGGCAAGTATGCTGCTGGACATCCCGGACCATGGCCACACCCCCTTCCAGCATCAGTGAGGAGAGACGGAGGCAGCCACAGAGTCGGACAGTACAGCAGACGCGCCTATGCAGCAGCACACTGTAATGAATGCAGAAGCTGCCCATTGCGCTCAGAAGGTGAGCATCTACCCTGCTCTTAGGACTATGCGGCCAGGGAGCCTGTGGAAATTTTGCTATAGGGCACAAATACTGTAGGTCTAGCTGAGCTCCTGCACATGTCTAATATCTGTAGTACATGGATCCCAGCTAATGTGACAAAAATGTTAAATAATAATACTAATACATACATTAGCAGACAACCAAATACCACAATTTTATTTTTATACCTATTACATATTATTGAATAAAAGCAACCCAGCCCATACTGTAGTTAAATTATTTTTCTCCAGGGTACTGGTACATGGCAATATAAATACATTTTATATATATATATATATATATATTGTGACAAGAACACTGGGATAGTGTTTGAGGGCAGGTATATTTGTCCCAGGTTCTTGTCTTACATGTTTTAGAAAATGTTAACTTCTAGGAAAAATGCTTTTTGTTTTGTCTGAACCTTTTCAGTTTGCTGTAAAAGCTGGGTAAAGGCTCTGAGAGAGAGATAAGGCGAGTTCTAGACATTGGGCCCAGTTCGGGTCTTTGGCCTCACAGAGGGCTAATCAGGGTTTCAGCTGTGTTAAGAGTGTTATAGTGCTTCTAACCTGATTAGTATGGGCAGACTGCCTGGGAAGGCTGCAGGATCTGTGTGTGAGAGACACGCTTTCTGATGCAAGTAAGCTATACAGTATGTACTGAAGAACTCTGTGTTTTGTTTAGTGACAGTTAGGAACATCTTATGTTTAGTTAGTGCCGGACAGGCAAGGTATTTTTATTTTGGGGTTTGTTTTATTTTCTGTTTCAATAAAACTGGCCGGGGTCAGTTGTACCAGAAACTGGACTTGTGTTGTTCCTCAGCTGCTGCGTGCTGCCATATTCCCCAGGAAAAGGCACCTTGCACCCCTACAGTGTTACAATATATATATATATATATATATATATATATATATATATATATATATATATATATACAGAACATTGCTGTCAGCACAAATTGAAAGTACTGTATAAGATAGTATGTTTGCTATTCTTATCTATGTTGCAGACATACTGTATTATAGCATGGCTGACCGGACATGATAGGATCTGTAGTTCTACAATACTGCAGTTGGTGTGTTACTTTCCTGATTGAGATTATACAATTTTCCATCCTGTTTATAATTGCCCAGTTCTTTCTGTAACTAGGCAAATAATTTATTACAATGCTACATTTAATTTCCATACTTTTTACTAAATGCCAGAATGATTAAAATAATGCAGTTTTGTATACTATCACTAAAGACACTGTAAATGTTCTTATAGCAACATCCCTCACCCATCAGCATCATACTTCATTTTCAGAGAAACAACCTCACAGCAAATAGTGAAACTGTGTACCATTGATATTAGGCCAGGCTGTAGATTTGGGATATTTATCATTGGTTTATTGAAGTGGAACATTTTATAAAGACAGCAAGTAAATCATTCTGTCAAGGTAAAATAGAGCATGAAACAATACAATTTTATAGTAACAGAAATCTGCCTATAGCTCTATAGCCACCAAGTGGTCAGCCAAGACACTGCATATTTTTGCATGAGGAAGAATAATGGGTATCATTTATAAAGTAGAAATGGCTGAGGTGCAGGGCAAAATCCTCATTAATATCACAGTTGTGTAGGTATACTCAGATGTCTACCGAAGCCCATGAGTTTGTAGGGCAGGAGTGAAGATGTTCCTTGTTAAGCATGTAGCAGGTGCATCCAGGTTTAGCAGTACAAATACTATTTTTCATTGTGAAATGTGAGAGAATATGTAAATGAGAGGATAGAAGCATGTGCTTAGGGGATCACATAGCTCTGTCGAATTTTATGCAGGCATTTCAGTTTTCAAAAATACTTGAATTTTGCACTCCCTGTACTTGCAGATATTAGGTTCTGTCCTGTGTTGGCAGTGGGACAAATAGTAGAAGCAGTGCAAACTAAGTCTAAAAAACTGATTCAGACGCAAAGTAGGGGTATGTATATTATTATACAAAAAAATGACCTACAAATAAACCACCTATCAATAGTTTAATGGTCTGTGTACTGTATATCTGCCGCTACCCACAAGGTAGAAGGTGGTAGGTACTCCTATAAGAAAAGACAATCAAAAGGGGAATTGTTTGCTAGGCGCAGCTAATAAGCAGGCAATTGATTGAAATACTGAACCGACACAGAATAGATTAAAATACTATACATTGCCAAACATATAAGTAGCATATATAGCAATTCTTAAATATTCAACAACAACCAACCAGGAAGACAGCGCTGTAGCTGTAAGTCACTACTAGGAAGCCAAGGATGTTTTGTCAGCATTCTCATCATGGCGACATTTCATTAGAGATGAGCAGGTTCGTTTCTCAGAGAACCGAACCCTACTGGACTTCACGTCACGAGCCCGGATCCGAGTCAGGCTTGGGTTTTCCCGCCTGACTCGGAAACCAGAATGAGGCAAAACTTCGTCATCCCACTGTCGGATTTTCGCTGGGTTTGGATTCCATATAAGGACCGCGCGTCGCCGCCATTTTCACTCCGGCATTGGAGAGTGTATAGAGAGGATGTGTCTCCGTCCTCTCAGTGTCCTCAGTGTCCGTGTCTTGTGCTGCATCTGTCCAGTCACAGTGGTTGTGTCCTCAGCTGCCATATGCCCAGTGCTGCTGTATAGGGTGCTGTGTTGTGCTGCATCAGTCCAGTCACAGTGGTGGTGTCCTCTGCTACCATATGTCCAGTGTTGCTGTATAATAAGTCCCTTACACTGTTGCTGTGTTGTCCTACATCAGACCAGTGGTAGTGTCCTGTGCATCAGTCAGTCCAGTGACCAGTCACTGTAGTGTCCTCTGCTGTCATATGTCCAGTGCTACTGTATAAATCCAGTCCATTGCAGTGGTGCTGTGTTGTCCTGCATCAGTCCAGTGGTGGTGTCCCTGTGCTGCCGTATATGTCCAGTGGTATTGCCGTATATGTCCAGTGATCCTGCTGTATATGTCCAGCGATCCTGCTGTATATGTCCAGCGATCCTGCTGTATATGTCCAGCGGTACTGCCATATATGTCCAGTGATCCTGCCGTATAATTCCAGTAATCCTGCCGTATAATTAGTGATCCTGCAGTATAATTCCAGTAATCCTGACATATAAAACAGTGGTACTGACGTATAATTCCAGTGATCCTGCCGTATAATTACAGTAATCCTGCCATATAATTACAGTGATCCTGCCGTATAATTCGTGATCCTGCCATATCATTCCAGTAATCCTGCCGTATAATTCCAGTGATCCTGCCGTATAATTCCAGTAATCCTGCCGTATAATTCCAGTGATCCTGCCGTATAATTCCAGTAATCCTGCCGTATAATTCCAGTGATTCTGCCGTATAATTCCAGTAATCCTGCCGTATAATTACAGTGGTACTGGCGTATACTTACGGTGATCCTGCCGTATAATTACAGTGGTACTGGCGTATACTTACGGTGATCCTGCCATATAATTCCAGTGATCCTGCCCTATAATTCCAGTGATCCTGCTGTATAATTCCAGTGATCCTGCCGTATAATTCCAGTGATCCTGCCGTATAATTACAGTGGTACTGGCGTACAATTACAGTGATCCTGTTGTATAAATCCAGTGATCTTGCCGTATAATTACAGTGGTACTGGTGTATAACTCCAGTCCAGTGATACTGCCGTATATATATATATACCCTGTTGCAAAGCGGATTACTGAGGCCATAACAACTATGCTGGTGTTAGACGTGCGTCCGGTATCCGCCATTAGTGCAGTGGGACTGCAGTGCCAACCCTAGATGGGCCAGGTGTTTGTGCCGCACACTTGTGTCGCTTAGCTTAGTCATACAGCTACCAAGTTGCTCTCTTTTACTTCTTGGCATGATGTGCTGTTTGGGTACTATTTTTTTTTAAGTGCCCTCCTGTCTGACAATGCAATGCCAGTCCTAGATGGGCCAATTGTTTGTGTCGCTTAGCTTACTCATACAGCTACCTCATTGCATCTCTTTTACATCTTTGCATGATGTGCTGTTTGGGGCCTTTTTTTTTATATCTGCCCTCCTGTGTGACACTGCAGTGCCACTCCTAGATGGGCCAGGTGTTTGTGTCACACACTTGTGTCACTTAGCTTAGTCATACAGCAACCTTGGTGCACCTCTTTTTCATCTTTGCATCATGTGCTGTTTGGGGCATGGTTTTTTAAAGTGCCACCCTGACACTGCCGTATAAGTCCAGGGGTACTGCTATATTAGTCCAGGGTTACTGCCGTATAAGTCCACCAATTGCATATTTTTTTTAAAATGACAAGGGCGTGCTGGAGATGCTGTCAGTGGACTGAAAAATTGCGGGCCACTTTTGACATTCAGGCACTGCATGCCACTACTAGATGGGCCTGGTGGTTGTGTCACTTAGCTTAGTCATACAGCAACCTCGGTTCACTTCTTTTTCTTCTTTGCATCATGTGCTGTATGGGGCCTATTTTTTAAATCTACCATCCTGTCTGAAACTGCAATGCCACTCCTAGATGGGCCAGGTGTTTGTGCCGCACATTTGTGTCGCTTAGCTTAGTCATACAGCAACCTCGGTGCACCTCTTTTTCTTTGCATCATGTGCTGTTTGGGGCCAATTTTTTATATCTGCCATCCTGTCTGCCACTGCAGTGCCGCTCCAAGATGGGCCAGGTGTTTGTGCCACTTAGCTTAGTCATACAGCCACCTCAGTGCAACCTTTTGGCCTAAAAACAATATTGTGAGGTGTGAGGTGTTCAGAATAGACTGGAAATGAGTGGAAATGAATGTTATTGAGGCTAATAATACCGTATGATCAAAATTACCCCCAAATTCTGTGATTTTAGCTGTTTTTATGGGGGGTTTCAAAAATCATCCAGATCCAAAACCAAATCACGAAAGGGTGGTTTTGGCAAAATCAAGGCAAAACCAAAACACGAGTGGGGAATTAGAACCAAAACCAAAACACAAAACATCAAAAGTGTCCGCCACACATCTCTACATTTCATCAATGTCAACATAATGACCGTCTACAGTGTCCATTTTGGCATGCTGCATGTCGACATTACAACAATTGTGAACGTCAACAAAATATACCACACCTCTTCATTCACACCTTCGAAGTAAGGTCAGGTCATGGCTGAAACTACAATACAGTATTCATGATTTTGCATTTAATAGCATGGATGGTTATTGAAGAGTTGGACACTTTGGGCGGGAATCGGGAATTACTAAGACTAATCATGAGCCATAGCCGGGCATAGCAGCGATACTAATCGCATATGTACTAACCCTTAGGCTTCTATAGGGTATCACCATAAAAAGCTGTCGATACTCTCCACATCGAAAAAATCGGGCAGCCAGGGGTTAGTACATTTGAAAATACAGTAAAAACCCTGGAAACAGGGTTTTTACCGCATTTTTCTTTAAGTAAATCCTGCCCTTTGCATGTTATTGTGTATAAACTGTCACGGGCTCCCTCCTCTGATAAAATGTCCCCACCCCTGGAGCAGAGTATGCACTGATGATGACAATGATGATGGGGTTTGGTCCCCTCTCACCAATAATATATACAGTAGATGACTATCACCACAACATAGAAGTGCTTGATAGGGATGATGAACTTGTTACAAGAAGACAGGCTTCTGTACCTGCATTATCAAGTGACTACTTGCACTGCCAACATCGCTTAGGAATTTTTGTTAAAGATGCGTTATAGAGGTACAGTACAATGGCTTTTATTACATGAAGTCTGAAATGCAAAATCTATGAAAAGGGGATGCAGTTAAAATGGCAGTTGTCGGCAGTGGCGTATCCAGGGGGGGGCACTCGGGCCCGTGCCCCCCCCCTGTCGTTTGTGGCCTCCGTCCCCAGTCCCTCCATCCCCCGTCCCCCGTCCCTTCCCCGTCCCTCCGTCGTCGTCCCCCCGGCGCCGCACAGGGAGATGACGGGCGCCCGCTGAGATTGTGTTATTAGCGGGCGCCCGTCTCCCTGCACAGCGGCAGCCGGAGGCCGGAGCTCAGTACTGAGCTCCGGCTTCCGGCGCTGTCACTGTGCAGCGTGCGCTATGGGAGAGACGTCAGTCATGACGTCTCTCTCATAGTGCTGAGGAGAGGACGCCAAGAGAAGGAGGACTGCAGAGGTCTGGAAGCGGGAACGGGGCTTGGTAAATATGTTGTGTTTTCTCTTCCTCAGTGCAGCAGGGGCATCTACTGGGGGCAAACTACGGGGGGGACATTACTACTGGGGGCATCAACAAGGGGCATTACTACTGGGGGGCATTACTACTGGGGGCATTATTACTGGGGGAGCATCTACTGGGGGCATCAACAAGGGACATTACTACTGGGTGGGGGGCATTACTACTGGGGGCATTATTACTGGGGGAGCATCTACTGGGGGCATTACTACTGGGGGGGGCGTCAACAAGGGGCATTACTACTGGGGGCATCAACAAGGGACATTACTACTGGGTGGGGGGGGATTACTACTGGGTGCATTATTACTGGTGGAGCATCTACTGGGGGCATTACTACTGGGGGCATCAACAAGGTACATTACTACTGGGTGGGGGGCATTACTACTGGGGGCATTATTACTGGGGGAGCATCTACTGGGGGCATTACTACTGGGGGGCATCAACAAGGGGCATTACTACTGGGGGCATCAACAAGGGACATTACTACTGGGTGGGGGGGCATTACTACTGGGGGAGCATCTACTGGGGGCATTACTACTGGGGGGCATCAACAAGGAGCATTACTACTGGGGGGCATTACTACTGGGGGCAAACTACTGGGGGCATCTACTGGGGGCATTACTATTGGGGGGTCATCTATTGGGGACATTACTACTGGGGGCAGCTACTGGGGGACATTTTTACAGGGGGCATTATTACTGGGGGGCATCTACTGGGGGCATTACTACTGGGGGGTCATCTATTGGGGGCAACCTCCTAGGGGGCATTACTACTAGGGGCAAACTACTGGGGGCATCTGCTGGGGGCATTACTATTGGGGGGTCATCTATTGGGGGCATTACTACTGGGGGCAGCTACTGGGGGACATTTTTACTGGGGGCATTATTACTGGGGGGCATCTACTGGGGGCATTACTACTGGGGGGTCATCTATTGGGGGCAACCTCCTAGGGGGCATTACTATTGGGGGAAAACTACTGGAGGACATTATTACTGGTGGACATCTACTGGGGGCAAACTACTGGGGGACATTATTACTGGGGGCCAACTACAAAGAGGATAACTACTGGGGGCATACTACAGGAGGGCATTACTACTGGCGGTGTAACTACAGGGGCATTACTACTGGCGGCTTAACTACAGGGGCATTACTACTTGGGGGCTAATCTACAGGGGGGCCAAACTACTGGGGGCATAACTACAGGGGCCAAACTACTGGGGGATAACTACAGGGGCCAAACTACTGGGGGCATTACTACTGGGGGCTAAACTACAAGGGGGGCATAACTACAGGGGCTAAACTACAATGGGGCAAACTACAGGGGGGCATTACTACTAGTGTCTAAACTACAAGCAGGCAAACTACTGGGGGCATTACCACTGGGAGGCTAAATTAAAGGGGGGGTAAACTACTGGGTCATAACTGCAGGGGCATTACCACTGGGGGCATAGCTACTAGGGCGCCAAATGACTGGGGGCATTACTACAGGCAACATTACTACTGGGGGCAATACGGGCATTGCATAAGGGGCACCGCTACTATGGGGTCTATATAAGGGGCATTACCAGTACAGTGGACATTGCATAATGAGCGCTACAACTGTGGGCATTGTATAAGAAGCGCCACCTCACATGCACCGAAGCCGCACGCAAATGTACTTGCCCCTTCCATGGTGCCCCCCTATCATTTTCTTCTGGATCCGCCCCTGGTTGTCGGGATCCCGGAGACCAACGCGGAATCCCAACAGCCAGTATTTTACTGACAGATGGAAGCCCGACACCCGTCCAGTATTCCCACTCGGTTGGTGGGTCCACGCTACCAACTGAGTGGGAATAGAACCTGTGGCAAGCAAAGGGAGCCACCGGGCCCGAAGCGCGACAAGCGCACTCGCTGTCGGTATACTGACAGCCAGCAACCCGTCTGCCGGTATATCATACAGGATCCAAGAAAAGAAAATGTGTTTAGACTAGTGATGAGCGGGTTCAGATCCTCAGGATCCGAACCCCCCCGAACTTCACCCATTTTACACGGGTCCGAGGCAGACTCGGATCCTCCCGCCTTGCTCGGTTAACCCGAGCGCACCCGAACGTCATCATCCCGCGGTCGGATTCTCGCGAGATTCGTATTCTATATAAGGAGCCGCGCGTCGCCGCCATTTTTCACTCGTGCATTGGAGATGATCGTGAGAGGACGTGGCTGGCGTCCTCTCAGTTTCTATGTTCAGTGGGCTGCAAATTGTGCTGCAAAAATCTGTGCTCAGTGTGCTGCAAATATCTGTGCTCAGTGTGCTGCAAGTGCAAATATCTACGTTCTCTGCCTGAAAAACGCTCCATATCTGACTGTGCTCAGTGTGCTGCAAATATCTGTGCTCAGTGTGCTAATTGCTTTATTGTGGGGACTGGGGACCAGCAGTATTATATAGTAGGAGGACGGTGCAGAGTTTTGCTGACCAGTGACCAGTGACCACCAGTATTATACGTTCTCTGCCTGAAAAACGCTCCATATCTGTGGTGCATTGTAGTGTATAGTAGGAGGACAGTGCAGAATTTTGCTGACCACCAGTATAACTATATATATAGCAGTACCGTACAGTAGTCCACTGCTCTACCTACCTTTGTGTCGTCAAGTATACGATCCATCCATACCTGTGGTGCATTTCAGTTTTGCACAGTTTGCTGACCAACAGTATATACTATATAGCAGTACGGTACAGTAGGCCACTGCTCTACCTGCCTCTGTGTCGTCAAGTATACTATCCATCCATACCTGTGGTGCATTTCAGTTTTGCACAGTTTGCGGACCACCAGTATATAATCTATAGCAGTACGGTACAGTAGGCCACTGCTCTACCTACCTCTGTGTCGTCAAGTATACTATCCATCCATACCTGTGGTGCATTTCAGTTTTGCAGTTTGCTGACCACCAGTATATAATATATAGCAGTACGGTACAGTAGGCCACTGCTCTACCTATCTCTGTGTCGTCAAGTATACTATCCATCCATACCTGTGGTGCATTTCAGTTTTGCACAGTTTGCTGACCACCAGTATATACTATATAGCAGTATGGTACAGTAGGCCACTGCTCTACCTACCTCTGTGTCGTCAAGTGTACTATCCATCCATACCTGTGGTGCATTTCAGTTTTGCACAGTTTGCTGACCACCTATATATACTATATAGCAGTACGGTACAGTAGGCCACTGCTCTACCTACCTCTGTGTCGTCAAGTATACTATCCATCCATACCTGTGGTGCATTTCAGTTTTTCACAGTTTGCTGACCACCAGTATATACTATATAGCAGTACGGTACAGTAGGCCACTGCTCTGCCTACCTCTGTGTCGTCAAGTTTACTATCCATCCATACCTGTGGTGCATTTCAGTTTTGCACGGTTTGCTGACCACCAGTATATACTATATAGCAGTACGGTACAGTAGGCCACTGCTCTACCTACCTCTGTGTCGTCAAGTATACTATCCATCCATACCTGTGGTGCATTTCAGTTTTGCACAGTTTGCTGACCACCAGTATATAATATATAGCAGTACGGTACAGTAGGCCACTGCTCTACCTACCTCTGTGTCGTCAAGTATACTATCCATCCATACCTGTGGTGCATTTCAGTTGTGCGCAGTATATATAGTAGTAGGCCATTGCTATTGATATATTACTGGCATATAATTCCACACATTAAAAAATGGAGAACAAAAATGTGGAGGGTAAAATAGGGAAAGATCAAGATCCCCTTTCACCTCGTGCTGAAGCTGCTGCCACTAGTCAATGCCGAGACAATGAAATGCCATCAACGTCGTCTGCCAAGGCCGATGCCCAATGTCATAGTAGAGAGCATGTAAAATCCAAAAAAATAAATCTCAGTAAAATGACCCAAAAATCTAAATCAAAATCGTCTGAGGAGAAGCGTAAACTTGCCAATGTGCCATTTACGACACGGAGTGGCAAGGAACGGCTGAGGGCCTGGCCTATGTTCAAGGCTAGTGGTTCAGCTTCACATGAGGATGGAAGCACTCATCCTCCTGCTAGAAAACTTAAAAGAGTTAAGATGGCAAAAGCACAGCAAAGAACTGTGCGTTCTTCTAAATCACAAATCCCCAAGGAGAGTCCAATTGTGTCGGTTGCGATGCCTGCACCTCTTTTTTTCTTTCATTTTTCTTTGCATCATGTGCTGTTTGGGGACTATTTTTGGAAGTGCCATCCTGTCTGACACTGCAGTGCCACTCCTAGATGGGCCAGGTGTTTGTGTCGGCCACTTGGGTCGCTTAGCTTAGTCACACAGCTACCTCATTGCGCTTCTTTTTTTCTTTGCATCATCTGCTGTTTGGGGACTATTTTTTTGAAGTGCCATCCTGTCTGACACTGCAGTGCCACTCCTAGATGGGCCAGGTGTTTGTGTCGGCCACTTGGGTCGCTTAGCTTAGCTATCCAGCGACCTTGGTGCACCTCTTTTTTTTCTTTGCATCATGCGCTGTTTGGGGACTATTTTTCAAATCTGCCATCCTGTCTGACACTGCAGTGCCACTCCTAGATGGGCCAGGTGTTTGTGTCGGCCACTTGGGTCGCTTAGCTTAGCCATCCAGCGACCTTGGTGCACCTCTTTTTTTCTTTGCATCATGTGCTGTTTGGGGACTATTTTTTTGAAGTGCCATCCTGTCTGACACTGCAGTGCCACTCCTAGATGGGCCAGGTGTTTGTGTCGGCCACTTGGGTCGCTTAGCTTAGTCACACAGCTACCTCATTGCGCCTCTTTTTTTCTTTGCATCATGTGCTGTTTGGGGACTATTTTTTTGAAGTGCCATCATGTCTGACACTGCAGTGCCACTCCTAGATGGGCCAGGTGTTTGTGTCGGCCACTTGGGTCGCTTAGCTTAGTCACACAGCTACCTCATTGCGCCTCTTTTTTTCTTTGCGTCATGTGCTGTTTGGGGACTATTTTTTTGAAGTGCCATCCTGTCTGACACTGCAGTGCCACTCCTAGATGGGCCAGGTGTTTGTGTCGGCCACTTGGGTCGCTTAGCTTAGTCATCCAGTGAACTTGGTGCAAATTTTAGAACTAAAAATAATATTGTGAGGTGTGAGGTGTTCAGAATAGACTGAAAATTAGTGGAAATTATGGTTATTGAGGTTAATAATACTATGAGATCAAAATGACCCCCAAATTCTATGATTTAAGCTGTTTTTGAGGGTTTTTTGTAAAAAAAACACCGAAATCCGAAACACACCCGAATCCAACAAAAAATTTTCAGGGAGGTTTTGCCAAAACGCGTCCGAATCCAAAACACGGCCGAATCCAAAACCAAAACACAAAACCCGAAAAATTTCCAGTGCACATCACTAGTTTAGACAGCACCAGGTAAGCTTCTTTTATTATTGCAAGCTGATAGTACTCGGTAGAAACATATTCTATATTGTAAATTGCCCCTCTTCTGCTTAAATGTACACTACATAAAAAGCACAGAAGCGGAGATACTGTAACTTGCATGATTTGTCTTTGCTGTTGAGTGATAGACCTAAATATGAATATCTGAAAGATACAATTCATCCAGCCAGGTTACTTTGTTAGACAAGAGTGCAAACTAGGTGGGTTTCATGCATCCAGGGCCGGTTCTACACAATAGGGGTCATTCCGAGTTGTTCGCTCGTTATTTTTTTCTCACAACGGAGCGATTAGTCGCTAATGCGCATGCGCAATGTCCGCAGTGCGACTGCGCCAAGTAAATTTGCTATGCAGTTAGGTATTTTACTCACGGCATTACAAGGTTTTTTCTTCGTTCTGGTGATCGTAATGTGATTGACAGGAAGTGGGTGTTTCTGGGCGGAAATTGGCCGTTTTATGGGTGTGTGCGAAAAAATGCTACCGTTTCTGGGAAAAACGCGGGAGTGGCTGGAGAAACGGAGGAGTGTCTGGGTGAACGCTGGGTGTGTTTGTGACGTCAAACCAGGAACGAAACTGACTGAACTGATCGCAGATGCCGAGTAAGTCTGGAGCTACTCAGAAACTGCTAAGAAGTGTCTATTCGCAATTCTGCTAATCTTTCGTTCGCAATTTTGATAAGCTAAGATTCACTCCCAGTAGGCGGCGGCTTAGCGTGTGCAAAGCTGCTAAAAGCAGCTTGCGAGCGAACAACTCGGAATGACCCCCATTGTGGCGCCCAGTGCGAAACTTTCCACTGGCACCAACCCCCCCCCCTCCCCGCGGCAAAACAGTTAGTGCGCACAAACAAATAGGGGCGTGGCTTCACAGGGGAGGGGCGTGGCCACAGTTATGCCCCCAGATTTGCCCCAAGTAGTTGTGCCCCCCAGTTGATTTGCCCCCAGTAGATTTGCCCCCTGTAGCTGTGCCCCCATTAGTTGTGCCCTGTCGCTCATTGCTTTGCCCCCAGTAGTTGTGCCCTCTGTTGCTGTGCCCCCTGTTGCTTTGCCACCAGTAGATTTGCCCCAGTAGTTGTGCCCCCTGTTGCTTTGCCCCCAGTAGTTTTGTCCTCTGTTGCTGTGACCCCTGTTGCTTTGCCCTCAGTGGATGTGCCCCAGTAGTTGTGCCCCCTGTTGCTTTGCCCCCAGTAGTTGTGTCCCCTGTAGTTGTGCCCTCTGCTGCTGTGCCCCCTATAGTTATGCCCTCTGCTGCTGTGCCCCCTGTAGTTGTGCCCTCTGCTGCTGTGCTTCCTGTAGTTGTGCCCTCTGCTGCTGTGCCCCCTGTCGCTGTCAAACACACACACAAAAAAACAACTTACCACTGCCCCGCTCCTGCTTCCCGACCGCCGCTGCTGCTGCTGCTGCTGACGGAGCATCTCTGGCCTCCCGTGGCTCCTCTCTATGCGACGGCATGACGTCTCTCCCATAGCAGCGCCGCACAGTCACTAGAGGTCAATAATGACCTCTAATGTCTGTCCCTGGAGCCGGCTGCAGCAGACGCCCACACAGGCCACGGCGTCCGCTGCAGCCGGGGTGCGGGTAGGTGGCGTTGCCTGCGGGGTGACTGCGGCCGCGCCGCCAGGCCGCAGTGCCCCGTGCGCAGGCACTGCTTGCCCGCACCAAGAACCGCTCCTGCATGCATCCTATAACAAATGAGGAGTGCCAACCCTGGCATTAAAAATGTTGATTCCTTAAAGAAAGGGAAATGGTTGGAGAAAGTCTCATGAGAGGTGAAACAAAGGAAACAAAGGTCCAGGCTAAAAATGTTCCATTTTCTCCCATTTCACAAGATCTTTTACCTTTTATAAACCAGAGGATAATCGCAAACTTTTTATAATCCATTATGTTTCATATACAGTATGTGCAATAAATTATACCAAACCAACCTTAGATCTCTGTCCACCATAGACAGTAAAATAAGATTTTAAACCTACCGGTAAATCTTTTTCTCCTAGTCCGTAGAGGATGCTGGGGACTCCGTAAGGACCATGGGGATAGACGGGCTCCGCAGGAGACATGGGCACTAAAAAGAACTTTAGATATGGGTGTGCACTGGCTCCTCCCTCTATGCCCCTCCTCCAGACCTCAGTTAGAAAACTGTGCCCAGAGGAGACGGACAGTACGAGGAAAGGATTTTGTTAATCTAAGGGCAAGATTCATACCAGCCCACACCATCCACACCGTATAACATGGAATATACGAACCAGTTAACAGTATGAAACAAAACCGCATCAGCCCGAGACTGATCAAAACCGTAACATAACCCTTATGTAAGCAATAACTATATACAAGTCTTGCAGAATTTTGTCCGCACTGGGACGGACGCCCAGCATCCTCTACGGACTAGGAGAAAAAGATTTACCGGTAGGTTTAAAATCTTATTTTCTCTTACGTCCTAGAGGATGCTGGGGACTCCGTAAGGGCCATGGGGATTATACCAAAGCTCCAAAACGGGCGGGAGAGTGCGGATGACTCTGCAGCACCGATTGAGCAAACATGAGGTCCTCATCAGCCAGGGTATCAAACTTGTAAAACTTTGCAAAGGTGTTTGAACCCGACCAAGTCGCCGCTCGGCAAAGCTGTAATGCCGAGACACCTCAGGCAGCCGCCCAAGAAGAGCCCACCTTCCTAATGGAATGGGCCTTTACCGAATAAGGCAACGGCAATCCAGCCGTAGAATGAGCCTGCTGAATCGTGTTACAGATCCAGCAAGCAATAGTCTGCTTAGAGGCAGGAGCGCCAACCTTGTTGGCTGCATACAGGACAAACAGTGCCTCTGTTTTCCTAACCTGAGCCGTTCTGGCTACATAAATTTTCAATGCCCTGACCACATCAAGGGACTTGGAATCCTCCCATTCCCGCGTAGCCACAGGCACCACAAAAGGTTGGTTCATATGAAAAGAGGAAACCACCTTAGGCAAAAATTGAGGACGAGTCCTCAACTCAGCTCTGTCTACATGGAAGATCAGATAGGGGCTTTTGTGAGACAAAGCCGCTAACTCAGATACTCTCCTAGCAGATGCCAAGGCCAACAACATGACCACCTTCCAAGTGAGATACTTTAATTCCACCGTTTGAAGCGGCTCAAACCAATGAGACTTAAGGAACCTTAACACGACGTTAAGGTCCCATGGTGCCACTGGAGGCACAAAAGGAGGCTGGATATGCAGCACTCCCTTCACAAAAGTCTTGACTTCTGGGAGAGAAGCCAATTCCTTCTGAAAGAAAATGGATAGGGCCGAAATCTGAACTTTAATGGAGCCTAATTTTAGGCCCAAATTCACTCCAGTCTGGAGGAAGGAAAGAAAACGGCCCAGATGGAATTCTTCCGGAGGAGCATTCCTGGACTCACACCAAGACACATACTTCCTCCAAATACGGTGATAATGTTTCGCCGTCACCTCCTTCCTAGCCTTTGTCAGAGTAGGAATGACCTCATCCGGAATGCCCTTTTCAGCTAGGATCCGGCGTTCAACCGCCAAGCCGTCAAACGCAGCCGCGGTAAGTCTTGGAATAGACAGGGCCCCTGTTGCAACAGGTCCTCTCTGAGAGGAAGAGGCCACGGATCTTCTGTGAGCATTTCCTGCAGATCCGGATACCAGGCCCTTCGAGGCCAATCTGGAACAATAAGAATTGTCTGTACTCCTCTTCGTCTTATGATTCTCAATATCTTTGAGATGAGAGGAAGAGGAGGGAACACATAGACCGACTGGAACACCCACGGTGTGACCAAGGCGTCCACTGCTATTGCCTGAGGGTCCCTTGATCTGGCGCAATATCTCGGAAGCTTCTTGTTGAGGCGTGACGCCATCATGTCTATTTGAGGCAGCCGCCACTGACTTGTAATCTCTGCAAAGACTTCCAGATGAGGTCCCCACTCTCCGGGATGTAGATCGTGTCTGCTGAAGAAGTCGGCTTCCCAGTTGTCCACTCCCGGAATGAAGACTGCTGTCAGAGCGCTTACATGATTTTCCGCCCAGCGAAGAATCCTGGTGGCTTCTGTCATTGCCACTCTGCTCTTTGTTCCGCCTTGGCGGTTTACATGAGCCACTGCGGTGATGTTGTCTGACTAAATCAGAACCGGTAGGTCGCGAAGCAAATTCTCCGCTTGACGAAGTCCGTTGTATATGGCCCTTAATTCCAGTATGTTGATGTGTTGACCACAGACCTTGGAAGTTTCTTCCCTGTATGACTGCTCCCCATCCTCTGAGGCTCGCGTCCGTGGTTACCAGAACCCAGTCCTGAATGCCGAACCTGCGACCCTCTAGAAGGTGAGCACTCTGCAGCCACCACAGGAGAGATACCCTGGCCCTTGGGGACAGGCTGATCATCTGATGTATACTGTATGTAGATGTGACCCGGACCACTTGTCCAGAAGGTCCCACTGAAAGGTCCTCACATGGAACCTGCCGAATGGAATGGCCTCGTAAGACGCCACCATCTTTCCCAGAACTCGAGTGCATTGATGCACCGACACCCTTTTCGGCTTCAACAGGTATCTGACCAAGTTCTGGAGTTCCTGGGCCTTTTCCATCGGGAGAAAAACCCTTTTCTTTTCTGTATCCAGAATCATGCCTAAGAAAGGCAATCGGTTCGTTGGAACCAACTGTGACTTTGGTAGATTGAGAATCCAGCCGTGCTGCTGCAACACCCTCAGGGAGAGTGATACGCTGTCCAGCAACTGCTCTCTTGATCTCGCTTTTATTAGGAGATCGTCCAAGTACGGGATAATTGTGACTCCCTGCCTGCGCATGGAGCACCATCATTACCGCCATTACCTTGGTGAAAACCCTCGGGGTCGTGGAAAGCCCAAACGGCAACGTCTGAAATTGGTAATGACAATCCTGTACAGCAAATCTCCTGATGAGGAGGATATATGGGGACATTAAGGTATGCATCCTTTATGTCCAGGGTCACCATATAATCCCCCCCCCCCCCCCCTCCAGGCTGGCGATGACCGCTCTGAGCGATTCCATCTTGTACTTGAACCTCTTTAAGTATAGGTTTAAGGATTTTAATTTCAGAAAGGGTCTGACCGAACCGTCCGGTTTTGGGACCACAAACAGGGTTGAGTAATACCCCATCCCCTGCTGAAGCAGGGGAACTTTGACCACCACTTGTTAAAGACACAATTTTTGAATCCCATTTAAAACTACCTCCCTCTCTGGGGAAGAAGCCGGTAGGGCCGATTTGAAAAACCGGCGAGGAGGCACCTCTTCGAATTCCAGCCTGTAACCCTGGGAAACAATGTCTATTGCCCAGGGATCCACCTGTGATTGAACCCAGACATGGCTGAAAAGTCGAAGACGTGCCCCCACTGGGGCGGACTCCCTCAGCGGAGCCCCAGCGTCATGCGGTGGATATTGTAGAAGCCGGGGAGGACTTCTGCTCCTGGGAACTAGCTGTAGTTGGCAGCTTTTTCCCCTTGCCCTTACCTCTGGCAAGAAAGGAAGATCCCTGTACTCTCTTGGATTTATGCGACCGAAAGGACTGCATCTGATAATGTGGCGTTTTCTTAGGCTGTGATGAAACATAAGGCAAAAAAGTTGATTTACCTGCAGTAGCTGTGGAAACCAGGTCCGTGAGACCTTCCCCAAACAATTCCTCACCCTTGTAAAGCAAAACCTCCATATGCCTCTTCGAGTCGGCATCACACGTCCATTGTCGGGTCCATAGGGCTCGCCTAGCAGAAATCGCCATAGCGTTGGCTCTGGAACCCAGTAGGCCCACGTCTCTCGGAGCATCCCTCATATATAGGACCGCATCCTTAATATGACCCAAGGTCAATAAAATGGTCCTTATCCAGCGTATCAATATCAGCAGATAAGGTATCTGTCCACGCTGCTACAGAGCTACAAACCCAAGCCGACGCTATCGCCGGTCTGAGTAATGTGCCAGTATGTGTGTAAATTGACTTCAAGGTAGTCTCCTGCCTGCGATCAGGAGGATCTTTGAGGGTTGCGGTATCTTGAGATGGCAGCGCTACCTTTTTGGATAAGCGTGTCAACGCTTTGTCCACCCTTGGGGAGGATTCCCACCATATCCTATCCTTAGCCGGGAAAGGACACGCCATAAGAATCCTTTTGGGAATCTGCAGTTTGTTGTCTGGAGTTTCCCAAGCCCTTTCAAACAACTCATAGTGAAAGGCAGGGCTTGACTCCCTGTACATTCCCTGGACTCTGCTTTGTCCAACCTTTTGTGTAATAAATTCACATTTGCATTTAAAACATTCCACATATCCAACCAGTCAGGTGTCGGCGTTGCCGACGGAGACACCACACTCATTTGCTCCACCTCCTCCCTAGAAGAGCCTTTCGCTTCAGACATGCCGACACACGTGTACCGACACCCCACACACTCAGGGAAATCTCTAATCTGGAGACAGTTCCCCAACAAGGCCCTTTGGAGAGACAGAGAGAAAGTATGCCAGCACACACCCAGCGCCAATGACCCTGGAAAAAATTCCCAGATAGATATAGCGCTTTTTATTATATATATATATATTCACTGCGCCAAATTATGTGCCCCCCGCCCCTTCTTTAAAACCCTCTGTCACCGTGTTCAGCAGGGGAGAGTCCGGGGAGCCAGCTTCTCAGCGGTGTGCTGTGGAGAAAATGGCGCTGGTGAGTGCTGAGGGATCAAGCTCCGCCCCCTCAGCGGGGGGCTTCGGTCCCGCTCGATTTCTTTAAAAACTGGCGGGGGTTTCCTATATACAGCCCGCAGAGCCTATATATATATTTGTGCCAGTCCTAGAGGTTTAAAATTGCTGCCCAGGGCGCCCCCCCTGCGCCCTGCACCCATCAGTGCCTGCCATGTGTGTTGTGTGTGGGAGCAATGGCGCGCAGCGTTACCGCTGCGCGTTACCTGAGAGAAGATCTGAAGTCTTCTGCCACCTCTGAAGTCTTCTATCTTCTCATACTCACCCGGCTTCTATCTTCCGGCTCTGTGAGGAAGACGGCGGCGCGGCTCCGGGACGAACTGCGAGGGGAGACCTGCGTTCCGACTCCCTCTGGAGCTAATGGTGTCCAGTAGCCTAAGAAGCAGAGCCTAGCATTTAAGTAGGTCTGCTTCTCTCTCCTCAGTCCCACGATGCAGGGAGCCTGTTGCCAGCAGGGCTCCCTGAAAATGAAAAACCTAACAAAATTCTTTCTGTCAGAGAAACTCAGGAGAGCTCCCTGTAATGCACCCATTCTCCTCTGGGCACAGTATCAAACTGAGGTCTGGAGGAGGGGCATAGAGGGAGGAGCCAGTGCACACCCATATCTAAAGTTCTTTTTAGTGCCCATGTCTCCTGCGGAGCCCGTCTATCCCCATGGTCCTTACGGAGTCCCCAGCATCCTCTAGGACGTAAGAGAAATATTGGCTTCCATTCTCGAGCTCAAATCCACTTATGTGCAATATATCCAGTTCTAAGATAAATGCTACCTCTGCAATCAATTGTGCCATGCATTCCTTAGCTCAATGGCGCCTGTGTGTAATAATTAATGATATCCATTGCAGGAGTGCTGCTGCCTATGGGTCCAATTTAGAGTTGCATGCAAACCCAGTGGTTTGCTTACAACTTCAATGCTGAAAGATATATGCAGATGTTCACTGTGGATGTGCAGATCTCTGTGTAGTGTCCCCCAGCCACCACATGACCTGCTAACACCATTTGGGGTGCAGAGTGGGGACGGTGACAGGGACCGTTCTACAAAATGGGTGTGTTGCCCCCATTCTGTAGACGTGACTTGGCCAGGGGCTGCATGTTTTGAAGCAGATTTCCTGATCCAGGAAGAGGGAAAACACCTGAGAGTCTGATGGCTAATGGTTTTACAGATGATCTGATGCTGTGTCCTTGGATGCAGCAGCGGATCACAGAAGCTGGCAGGAGGAGTCTATTAACACAAGATTCCTCCTGCGGCATTAGCATGTTTACACACAGCAGCTGTATCCAAAGGCTCAGCTGCTGTGTGTAAACTCAGCTGACTAAGACACTCAGCTCCCCAGCAATACTGGCGGACAGCAGAAAGTTTGACTTTCTGCCCCAAACCAGTGTTGAGGCAAATGCACATGTGTGACCCGCCTGCCTGCTCACACATGCATAATGTGTTGGAAGCCTTGACTTATGCTTCCAGTGCTACATCTATAAATAAAAAGAATCAAGTGCTGCAGACTTGATCACATTGACCTAAGTATGTATATGCACCCTACTACATAGTTGTATGCCTCTGCAATGGAATGCCCTGCCTTGTCCGTACTTTTGGTTCTATAAATGTCACCATTATAAGTGCACACTTGCACTATACCTATCCATGGTGTAATAGATGCAGGGGCGGATCAGGAGAAAGGATGGCCCATGTGTAGCTTCCTATCTGGGCCTCCTCTGTCCCACTGGCTTTTCCTGCAGTAGACTCCTGGCAAGTGTCAGGTATCCAACCCAGAGTGTGGGTACGTCAGTGATACAGGGATGCGGTCAATTTACCTACAATCAAAATCCCGACAGTCAAAATTCCGACCACCATTGACCAATGGTCAAAATACCAACAAGGCCAAGATCCCGACATATTCAATATACCGACAATTAAAATGCCGACAAGGTCAAAATACCAACATTTAAAATGTCGACAGGTCAAAAAGTCAACATGAGTTTTTTCATGATTTTTTCATTGAAACCGACTTGTTCATACTTTACCATCCCAGTGGAACTGGAGGGGGAATAGAATAGTGTGCTGAGCACAGCGAGGCACCGAGCCCGAAGCATGGCGAGCGCAGCTAGCCATGCGAGGGGATGTGGTACACTTATACGGTGCCCATGTCGATTCATGTCGACATACACAAAAATGGAAACTCGTTTCAACTTTTTGACCTGCCGACATATTAAATGTTGGTATTTTGACTTTGTTAGGCTTTTGACCATCGAGCAATTGTTGTCGGGATTTTGACCCTCAGGATTATGATTGTAGGTATTTCATACTAAACCCGTGATACATATACACATTGGGGCTGTTTCAGCTCAGCAATCGCCTCTGCCTGATTGACAGGCAGAGGCGTTTGCTGGGCGGGAGGGGGCGTGCCGGTGGCATTCGGCCGCCGTTTTGGGGGCAGGGCCCGGGAAACACAGGCATGCCCGGACCGTGCGGGGTACGGGCCGCTGCAACCCAGGACGCGGTAAAAAGTGACCTACCAGCGCCAGGTAGGAACTTACTTGCCGGGTGCGATAGCATTGCCGCCATGTGATGCTATCGCACCCTTGCGGCGGGGGGAGGGCCAGACATGCGGGGCGGACTAGCCCTGTGCTGGGCGTCCCCCGCATGTCAGGGTGGCTGATCGTAGCTGTGCAAAATTTTGCACGACTATGATCAGGTCTGAATTAGCCCCATTGCTAGGTTGCATTGGAATTAGTTCACATACATGCTGTCAGGGCTGACACCAGAAATTGTGGGGCCCGGGACTGAAAAAATAGGCAGCCCCCCCCCCCCCCCCCCTTCGGCGCGTGCACCAAAAAATAGGTGTGGCCAATGAAAATGGGTGTGTGATACACATATGGGGGGAGGGGCAGATACACATGACCCCAATAGTACCAGATACACGTTGCCCCACAGTGCCAGATATACATTGCCCCACAGTGCCAGATGTACATTGCCCCACAGTGTCAGATACACATTACCTCACTGTGCCAGATACGCAAATGCTCCCAGAGTGCCAGATATACATTGCCTCACAGTGCCAGATACACATTGCCCCACAGTGCCAGATACACAAATGCCCCCACTGTGTCAGATATACATTGCCCCCCAGTGCCAGATACAGAAATGCCCCCACAGTGCCAGATATGCCCCCAGTGCCAGATACAGAAATGCCCCCAGTGCCAGATACACATGTCCCCCCAGTGCCAGCTATGCCCTCAGTGTCAGATATGCCCCCAGTGCCAGATATCCCCCAGTGCCAGATACACATGCCCCCCCAGTGCCAGGTATACATGTCCCCCCAGTGCCAGGTATGCCCCCAGTGCAGATACATATATCCCCACAGTGCCAGATATGCCCCCAGTGCTGATACACATGCCCCCACAGTGCCAGATATGCCCCCAGTGCAGATACATATATCCCCACAGTGCCAGATATGCCCCCAGTGCAGATACACATGCCCCCACAGTGCCAGATATGCCCCCAGTGCAGATACACATGCCTCCACATGGCCAGATATGCCCCCAGTGCTGATACACATACCCCCACAGTGCCAGATATGCCCCCAGTGCAGAAACATATATCCCCACAGTGCCAGATATGCCCCCAGTGCTGATACACATGCCCCCACAGTGCCAGATATGCCCCCAGTGCTCATACACATGCCCCCACTGTGCCTCCCACAGTGCCAGATATACCCCCAGTGCTGATACACATGCCCCCACAGTGCCTCCTACAGTGCCAGATATGCCCCCAGTGCTGATACACATGCCCCCACCATGCCTCCCACAGTGCCAGATATACCCCCAGTGCTGATACACATGCCCCCACAGTGCCTCCCACAGTGCCAGATATGCCCCCAGTGCTGATACACATGCCCCCACAGTGCCTCCCCCCCCCCTCCGCTTCTCACCTGCTGCTGTGAGGGGAGGAGAGCGCAGCGTGCGCCTCTCCTACCCCTCCATCTCCCGCGGCAGTGTCTATCTTTAATTCGCCGCCGGCCCGTGAGCCAATCAGAGCTCGCGGTCCGGCAGCCAATCAGGAGCCTCAGCTGCTGGTCCGCGAGCTCTGATTGGCTCACGGCCGGCGCTGAATTTAAGATAGTCACTGCCGCCGGAGACATCAGTGGGCGCCGGGCAGCGGTGGCCGGGAGCGGATCGAGACGCTTGCTGGCCACCGCTGCTGTAGACAGTGAGTCACTGTGACTCACTGTCTGCAGCGGCGGCTGCCGCCGGGAATATCCACGGCTGGCTGTGTGTGAAGCCCGGGCCCTCCACTCTGTCAGAGTGGCCGGGCCTGGGACAACTGTACACAGGGCACCCCCTTGATGGCGGCCCTGCATCAGACTTGCCTACCCTCCCGCATTCAGCGGGAGGCTCCCGATTTTTCAATGAGCCTCCCGCTGCCCCGAAAACCTTACCTGCCCTCCCGGTTTTTAAATTAGATCCCTGTAATTCCGGACTGCGCATGCGCGAGTTCGGAAATGCGGGGGGCGGGGCCTGCACATAACAGGTCCCATCCGGGTTGGCCGTCCTGCCTCCTGCTGTGCACACAGAGCCGCAGCCTGAGCGGAGGCAGGAGCATAAACAGCAGAGCAGCTGGTCTACTGACAGCCAGTGCACTGCTTCCCTGCTGCTGGCCCCACCCACCACACTTACAGGGCTGCGTGTAACACACAGCCCATCGTACCTCTTCCTGCTCCTCCTCATGAGCCTGCCCAGTGCTGCCTCCCCCACCACACTATCCCCGGGGCTGGCTCCCGCTCTTCACAGGAAGGAGCAGCAATAGCCAGGTGGGTGTTATATGTGCTGGGGGTTTTATGAGAAAGGGGGGATGTGTATAATGTGGTCGGCGGAGGGGTGTGTGTGCTGTGCATGATATGATATATGGTACTTTCTGTAATAAGGAGTAGGGGGGGGCTGTGTGATATGCAATGTGCTACCGGGTGTAATATTGGGGGGGGGAGAAATTGTGTTGTGTATAATAAAATGTAATATGTTGCTGTGTACGATCTGTGATATGGGGGAGGAGGGCTGTGTGAAATGTAATGTGCTACCGGGTGTAATATTGGGGGGGGGGGGGTTTGGGATTGTGCTGTATATAATATAATGTAATATGGTGCTGGCTGTGTACTATCTGTGGTATGGGGGAGGAGGACTGTGTGAAATGTGCTACTCAGTGTAATATTGTGGGGACTGTGTAGGCTGTGTATAATTTAATGTAATATGGGTCTGGGTGTACTGGCTGTAATATGGGGGACTGGGGCTATGTATAATGTAATGTAATATGGTACTGTGTGTACTGGCTGCAATATGAGGGAGTGGGGCTTTGTATAATGTAATATGGGTCGTGCGTACTGGCCGTAATATGGGGAACTGGGGTCAGGAGCGTAACAAGGTGTGCGCCACTGGAGGCACAGGACCACCGACAACACCCACCTGGCCGCTCCGTCGCACTGTGGGGTCCGGCCCTCCTCCTTCCACCATCACCGCTACTCTCACCTAGGTAGCCAGGCAGCGCTGCAGCTCCCCCTCCACTACCTTCCTATGTGCTGGGAGAGATGACGTCTCTCCCAGCCTGCCCCCAGCCCACCCACAATGCCCTGTGCTGCGAAGAGTGCAGCGTAGGGCGGGAAGAGGAGAGGCATGCCAGCTTGTCAAAGGTGAGTATCTCTCTCTCTCGTCTGCCATAATGTGTAAATAAGGTGGACTGCCTACCATAATAATGTGTAAAAAAAAAAAAAAGGAGACTGCCTGCCACACTGTGTAAAAAAGGGGGACTATGCTGACTAATGTGTAAAAAGGGGACTCTGCCTGCTTAATGTGTAAAAAAATAGAAAAAGAAAAAAAGGGGGGGCTCTGATGCTGTAATGTGTAAAAAAGGAGGACTCTGATGCTGTAATGTGTAAAAAAAGGAGGACTCTGTTGCTGTAATGTGTAAATAAGGAGGACTCTGTTGCTGTAATGTGTAAAAAAGGGGGACTCTGCTGCTGTAATGTGTAAAAAAGGGGACTCTGCTGCCTAATGTGTACAAAAAGGGGGACTCTGCTGCCGTAATGTGTAAAAAAAAAAGGGGACTCTGCCTGCCATAATCTGCAAAAAGGAGCTCTGTGGCCACGCCACTTCCCTATGAAGACACGCCCCTAAGTTTTGGGCCCGCACGCACCTACTGCACACACTTGCCCAGTTTTTTTTTGTAGGGGGGCACCGATGCTGTTTCTTGCACACAGTGATAAAAAAAAATGTCTAGTTAAGGCACTGACTGGGGCTATGTATAATGTAATGTTATGTGGTACTGGGTGTACTGGCTTTAATATGGGGGAGTGGGGCTGTGTATAATAAAATGTATTATATGCTGTGTGTACTGGGTGTAATGTGTAATATACTGTCCGTTTCTTCTCAGAAATGTACACTGTATCATAATTTAGTGCACCTGTATTATAACTCTAGTGTACCTATAGTATTACCCTTTTTTTTTTTTTTTTTTTTTTTACTGCTTTTAGTGCTAATTTTCACCTGCCATTGCAGAACACACCCCTGAGTGTCAATAAATACGCCTATAGGTAGTCCTCAACACGCACTTTGGGTGAAGCATGACCCCCCCTTCAACGGTGTACCGCGCTTTGTGCGGTGTATTCTGCTGCCGCCTGGAATCTCCCTGAAACTAGTTTTCAAAAGTAGGCAAGTATGCCCTGCATGCTGTATTCAGCTATTACTATACAAACATAAAGCCTGGAAACTAAAAGCAACACAGCTATGCAGCATATGTGTTTCATATGTGATTTATTTTAAAGGTCCTATCTGATTTTATTTAGTCAAAGAGGTTGAATTTTTATCATTGTAATGCTGCTTTTCTACCTTTGTCCAGCCCTGTTTTGTGTCTAAATTAGCTATACAAAACAATGTCCCATTTTAATTTATTATGAAGCAGTCACACATGCATGAAATGTGGTTGTAGCAAACATCTACAGAATGAATTGGTAATTTTGGAATAAAATCAATGACCTCATCACCATTAAAGGACCCTTGCTGTAAATCAGTAGCTGCATCTTGTTTCTGCTGAGCTGGGATTTAATGGAAAGAAGAGTTTTGTCAGCTGTGACACTAGAGAAAATGAGGTTCAAATGGTCAGCATTTCAGGAGGGTTAACTCAGCCCTTCCTCTATACAATTTGCCTGTTCCCACTCAGTTATTATCACAGTGTGCATTTTATTTTGGATTAAATGAGGGTAATTGAGACACTGCAATTACTGTAAATGGCAGAATAATAAAGTGCAATGTATCAACACAGCACTAAAACCAAATGGGGTCTCAGACTCCTGCCGTTGGACTATGACCAGTTTTCAGAATGCTGGATTTGACTGACAAAAACAGCAGAACAGAGCTAGTACATACAGGTAGAACCTTTATTGTTAGAATATTTTTAGCAGTTCCTACAGTGCTGCTAAGAATATAGAATGTCAAGTTAATCAAATAGTGCCTTTCAGCAAGAACCTTTTAAGACTAATTACACATTTTCACTCTTTTGTGATGTGGACTGTTTAATACATATCAAACATGTGCATCAGTAAAGGGTACTCTCTATGTGAGGCAGAACTAGCAGTGGTTAGTCATTATATGCCACTGCCAGCCGCTGCGGCATCTGCCACCAGTCATTATACTGTAGCTCTCTGTGCGGGATGTACTAAAAGGATGATCACAGAAAGGGATGATCGGGATGATTACATGCAGTTCACCTCCAAGACACTAGATGTCAGAATTTTTTACTTAATTTAAAGATTAACAAACAAAAAAAACATCATATAACATCAAATTTTATGTAAGTCAGGCCCAAAAAGTGACTTATAATATATTTATAATTTGCAGTAAAAAGTACATTATCCCACATTTATTATATAGTATAATATATGTACACATACACATACCATTGCATAAGGTGTTAAAGTACACCTAATTTCTGTTTTATAAACTGTATAAAAATCGATTAAAATTTACATTGGATGACCGCGTTATAATCACATTTCCGTATATCTGGGACAGTTTTCTATGCGTTTCCAGTGGGATGATGGCTATATCTTTTTGATTTATGTGGGATGATCACGTTTTTAGCGCAAATATACTTACCTGGGACAGTTTTCTATGCGTTTCAAGTGGGATAATGGCTATATCTATTTTATTTACGTGGGATGATCACGTTTTTAGCACAGAGATACATACCTGGGACTGTTTTCTATGCGTTTCCAGTGGGATAATGGCAATATCTCTTTGATTTACGTGGGATGATCATGTTTTTAGCGCAGATATACATACCTGTCACTGTTTTCTATGCGTTTCCGGTGGGAAGATGGCTATATCTTTTTTATTTACGTGGGATGATCACGTTTTTAGCGCAGATATACTTACCTGGGACTGTTTTCTATGAGTTTCCAGTGGGATAATGGCTATATATATATATTTTATTTACGTGGGATGATCACGTTATAAGCGCAGATATACATACCTGGGACTGTTTTCTATGCGTTTCCAGTGGGATAATGGCTATATCTCTTTGATTTACGTGGGATGATCACGTTTTTAGCGCAAACATACATACCTGGGACTGTTTTCTATGCGTTTCCAGTGGGATAATGGCTATATCTTTTTGATTTACGTGGGATGATCATGTTTTTAGCGCAGATATACATACCTGTCACTGTTTTCTATGCGTTTCCGGTGGGAAGATGGCTATATCTTTTTTATTTACGTGGGATGATCACGTTTTTAGCGCAGATATACTTACCTGGGACTGTATTCTATGCGTTTCCAGTAGGATAATGGCTATATATATTTTATTTACGTGGGATGATCACGTTATAAGTGCAGATATACATACCTGGGACTGTTTTCTATGCGTTTCCAGTGGGATGATGGCTATATCTTTTTTATTTACGTGGGATGGTCAAGTTTTTAGCGCAGATATACATACCTGGAACTGTTTTCTATGCGTTTCCAGTGGAATGATGGCTATATCTTTTTTATTTACATGGGATGATCACGTTTTAAGCGCAGATATACTTACCTGGGACTGTTTTCTATGCGTTTCCAGTGGGATAATGGCTATATCTTTTTGATTTACGTGGGATGATCACGTTTTAAGTTAAAACGTGATCATCCCACGTAAATCAAAAAGATATAGCCATCATCCCACTGGAAACGCATAGAAAACTGTCCCAGGTATGTATATCTGCTCGAAAAACGTGATCATCCCATGAAAATCAAAGCGATATAGCCATTATCCTACCTGAAACGCATAAAAAGCAGTCCCAGGTATGTATATCTGCGCTTATAACTAGAGATGAGCGGGTTCGGTTCCTCGGAATCCGAACCCGCCCGAACTTCAGCTTTTTTTACACGGATCCGAGCGACTCGGATCTTCCCGCCTTGCTCGGTTAACCCGAGCGCGCCCGAACGTCATCATGACGCTGTCGGATTCTCGCGAGGCTCGGATTCTATCGCGAGACTCGGATTCTATATAAGGAGCCGCGCGTCGCCGCCATTTTCACACGTGCATTGAGATTGATAGGGAGAGGACGTGGCTGGCGTCCTCTCCATTTAGATTAGAAGAGAGAGAGTGAGATTGAGACAGAGACACTTGATTTACTGGAGCTTAGGAGTACTAGAGAGTGCAGAGTTTACTAGTGACTGACCACTGACCAGTGACCACCAGTGCAGTTTTATTTAATATAATCCGTTCTCTGCCTGAAAAAAACGATACACAGTGACTCAGTCACATACCATATCTGTGCTCAGCCCAGTGTGCTGCATCATCTATGTATAATATCTGACTGTGCTCACACAGCTTAATTGTGGGGGAGACTGGGGAGCAGTTATAGGTTATAGCAGGAGCCAGGAGTACATATTATTAAAATTAAACAGTGCACACTTTTGCTGCAGGAGTGCCACTGCCAGTGTGACTGACCAGTGACCTGACCACACTGACCACCAGTATAGTATACTATATTGTGATTGCCTGAAAAAGTTAAACACTCGTCGTGTGACTTGTGTGGTGTTTTTTTATTCTATAAAAAACTCATTCTGCTGACAGACAGTGTCCAGCAGGTCCGTCATTATATAATATATACCTGTCCGGCTGCAGTAGTGATATATATATATTTTTTATATCATTATTTATCATCCAGTCGCAGCAGACACAGTACGGTAGTTCACGGCTGTAGCTACCTCTGTGTCGGCACTCGGCAGTCCATCCATAATTGTATACCACCTACCCGTGGTTTTTTTTTTCTTTCTTCTTTATACATACTACATCTCATTATCATCCAGTCTATATTAGCAGCAGACACAGTACAGTACGGTAGTCCACGGCTGTAGCTACCTCTGTGTCGGCACTCGGCAGTCCATCCATAATTGTATACCACCTACCCGTGGTTTTTTTTTTCTTCTTTATACATACTACATCTCATTATCATCCAGTCTATATTAGCAGCAGACACAGTACAGTACGGTAGTCCACGGCTGTAGCTACCTCTGTGTCGGCACTCGGCAGTCCATCCATAATTGTATACCACCTACCCGTGGTTTTTTTTTCTTTCTTCTTTATACATACTACATCTCATTATCAACCAGTCTATATTAGCAGCAGACACAGTACAGTACGGTAGTCCACGGCTGTAGCTACCTCTGTGTCGGCACTCGGCAGTCCGTCCATAATTGTATACCACCTACCCGTGGTTTTTTTTTCTTTCTTCTTTATACATACTACATCTCATTATCATCCAGTCTATATTAGCAGCAGACACAGTACAGTACGGTAGTCCACGGCTGTAGCTACCTCTGTGTCGGCACTCGGCAGTCCATCCATAATTGTATACCACCTACCCGTGGTTTTTTTTTCTTTCTTCTTTATACATACATACTACATCTCATTATCAACCAGTCTATATTAGCAGCAGACACAGTACAGTACGGTAGTCCACGGCTGTAGCTACCTCTGTGTCGGCACTCGGCAGTCCATCCATAATTGTATACCACCTACCCGTGGTTTTTTTTTCTTTCTTCTTTATACATACTACATCTCATTATCATCCAGTCTATATTAGCAGCAGACACAGTACAGTACGGTAGTCCACGTCTGTAGCTACCTCTGTGTCGGCACTCGGCAGTCCGTCCATAATTGTATACCACCTACCCGTGGTTTTTTTTCTTTCTTCTTTATACATACATACTACATCTCATTATCAACCAGTCTATATTAGCAGCAGACACAGTACAGTACGGTAGTCCACGGCTGTAGCTACCTCTGTGTCGGCACTCGGCAGTCCGTCCATAATTGTATACCACCTACCCGTGGTTTTTTTTTCTTTCTTCTTTATACATACATACTACATCTCTTTATTAACCAGTCTATATTAGCAGCAGACACAGTACGGTAGTCCACGGCTGTAGCTACCTCTGTGTCGGCACTCGGCAGTCCGTCCATAATTGTATACCACCTACCTGTGGTTTTTTTTTCTTTCTTCTTTATACATACATACTACATCTCTTTATCAACCAGTCTATATTAGCAGCAGACACAGTACAGTACGGTAGTCCACGGCTGTAGCTACCTCTGTGTCGGCACTCGGCAGTCCATCCATAATTGTATACTAGTATCCATCCATCTCCATTGTTTACCTGAGGTGCCTTTTAGCTGTGCCTATTAAAATATGGAGAACAAAAATGTTGAGGTTCCAAAATTAGGGAAAGATCAAGATCCACTTCCACCTCGTGCTGAAGCTGCTGCCACTAGTCATGGCCGAGACGATGAAATGCCAGCAACGTCGTCTGCCAAGGCCGATGCCCAATGTCATAGTACAGAGCATGTCAAATCCAAAACGCCAAATATCAGTAAAAAAAGAACTCCAAAACCTAAAATAAAATTGTCGGAGGAGAAGCGTAAACTTGCCAATATGCCATTTACCACACGGAGTGGCAAGGAACGGCTGAGGCCCTGGCCTATGTTCATGGCTAGTGGTTCAGCTTCACATGAGGATGGAAGCACTCAGCCTCTCGCTAGAAAAATGAAAAGACTCAAGCTGGAAAAAGCACAGCAAAGAACTGTGCGTTCTTCGAAATCCCAAATCCACAAGGAGAGTCCAATTGTGTCGGTTGCGATGCCTGACCTTCCCAACACTGGACGTGAAGAGCATGCGCCTTCCACCATTTGCACGCCCCCTGCAAGTGCTGGAAGGAGCACCCGCAGTCCAGTTCCTGATAGTCAGATTGAAGATGTCAGTGTTGAAGTACACCAGGATGAGGAGGATATGGGTGTTGCTGGCGCTGGGGAGGAAATTGACCAGGAGGATTCTGATGGTGAGGTGGTTTGTTTAAGTCAGGCACCCGGGGAGACACCTGTTGTCCGTGGGAGGAATATGGCCGTTGACATGCCTGGTGAAAATACCAAAAAAATCAGCTCTTCGGTGTGGAAGTATTTCACCAGAAATGCGGACAACATTTGTCAAGCCATGTGTTCCCTTTGTCAAGCTGTAATAAGTAGGGGTAAGGACGTTAACCACCTCGGAACATCCTCCCTTATACGTCACCTGCAGCGCATTCATAATAAGTCAGTGACAAGTTCAAAAACTTTGGCCGACAGCGGAAGCAGTCCACTGACCAGTAAATCCCTTCCTCTTGTAACCAAGCTCACGCAAACCACCCCACCAACTCCCTCAGTGTCAATTTCCTCCTTCCCCAGGAATGCCAATAGTCCTGCAGGCCATGTCACTGGCAATTCTGATGATTCCTCTCCTGCCTGGGATTCCTCCGATGCATCCTTGCGCGTAACGCCTACTGCTGCTGGCGCTGCTGTTGTTGCTGCTGGGAGTCGATGGTCATCCCAGAGGGGAAGTCGTAAGCCCACTTGTACTACTTCCAGTAAGCAATTGACTGTTCAACAGTCCTTTGCGAGGAAGATGAAATATCACAGCAGTCATCCTGCTGCAAAGCGGATAACTGAGGCCTTGACAACTATGTTGGTGTTAGACGTGCGTCCGGTATCCGCCGTTAGTTCACAGGGAACTAGACAATTTATTGAGGCAGTGTGCCCCCGTTACCAAATACCATCTAGGTTCCACTTCTCTAGGCAGGCGATACCGAGAATGTACACGGACGTCAGAAAAAGACTCACCAGTGTCCTAAAAAATGCAGTTGTACCCAATGTCCACTTAACCACGGACATGTGGACAAGTGGAGCAGGGCAGGGTCAGGACTATATGACTGTGACAGCCCACTGGGTAGATGTATGGACTCCCGCCGCAAGAACAGCAGCGGCGGCACCAGCAGCAGCATCTCGCAAACGCCAACTCTTTCCTAGGCAGGCTACGCTTTGTATCACCGGTTTCCAGAATACGCACACAGCTGAAAACCTCTTACGGCAACTGAGGAAGATCATCGCGGAATGGCTTACCCCAATTGGACTCTCCTGTGGATTTGTGGCATCGGACAACGCCAGCAATATTGTGTGTGCATTAAATATGGGCAAATTCCAGCACGTCCCATGTTTTGCACATACCTTGAATTTGGTGGTGCAGAATTTTTTAAAAAACGACAGGGGCGTGCAAGAGATGCTGTCGGTGGCCAGAAGAATTGCGGGACACTTTCGGCGTACAGGCACCACGTACAGAAGACTGGAGCACCACCAAAAACTACTGAACCTGCCCTGCCATCATCTGAAGCAAGAAGTGGTAACGAGGTGGAATTCAACCCTCTATATGCTTCAGAGGTTGGAGGAGCAGCAAAAGGCCATTCAAGCCTATACAATTGAGCACGATATAGGAGGTGGAATGCACCTGTCTCAAGCGCAGTGGAGAATGATTTCAACGTTGTGCAAGGTTCTGATGCCCGTTGAACTTGCCACACGTGAAGTCAGTTCAGACACTGCCAGCCTGAGTCAGGTCATTCCCCTCATCAGGCTTTTGCAGAAGAAGCTGGAGACATTGAAGGAGGAGCTAACACGGAGCGATTCCGCTAGGCATGTGGGACTTGTGGATGGAGCCCTTAATTCGCTTAACAAGGATTCACGGGTGGTCAATCTGTTGAAATCAGAGCACTACATTTTGGCCACCGTGCTCGATCCTAGATTTAAAGCCTACCTTGGATCTCTCTTTCCGGCAGACACAAGTCTGCTGGGGTTGAAAGACCTGCTGGTGAGAAAATTGTCAAGTCAAGCGGAACGCGACCTGTCAACATCTCCTCCTTCACATTCTCCCGCAACTGGGGGTGCGAGGAAAAGGCTCAGAATTCCGAGCCCACCCGCTGGCGGTGATGCAGGGCAGTCTGGAGCGACTGCTGATGCTGACATCTGGTCCGGACTGAAGGACCTGACAACGATTACGGACATGTCGTCTACTGTCACTGCATATGATTCTCTCAACATTGAAAGAATGGTGAAGGATTATATGAGTGACCGCATCCAAGTAGGCACGTCACACAGTCCGTACTTATACTGGCAGGAAAAAGAGGCAATTTGGAGGCCCTTGCACAAACTGGCTTTATTCTACCTAAGTTGCCCTCCCACAAGTGTGTACTCCGAAAGAGTGTTTAGTGCCGCCGCTCACCTTGTCAGCAATCGGCGTACGAGGTTACATCCAGAAAATGTGGAGAAGATGATGTTCATTAAAATGAATTATAATCAATTCCTCCGCGGAGACATTGACCAGCAGCAATTGCCTCCACAAAGTACACAGGGAGCTGAGATGGTGGATTCCAGTGGGGACGAATTGATAATCTGTGAGGAGGGGGATGTACACGGTGATATATCGGAGGATGATGATGAGGTGGACATCTTGCCTCTGTAGAGCCAGTTTGTGCAAGGAGAGATTAATTGCTTCTTTTTTGGGGGGGGTCCAAACCAACCCGTCATATCAGTCACAGTCGTGTGGCAGACCCTGTCACTGAAATGATGGGTTGGTTAAAGTGTGCATGTCCTGTTTTGTTTATACAACATAAGGGTGGGTGGGAGGGCCCAAGGACAATTCCATCTTGCACCTCTTTTTTCTTTTATTTTTCTTTGCGTCATGTGCTGTTTGGGGAGGGTTTTTTGGAAGGGCCATCCTGCGTGACACTGCAGTGCCACTCCTAGATGGGCCCGGTGTTTGTGTCGGCCACTAGGGTCGCTTATCTTACTCACACAGTCAGCTACCTCATTGCGCCTTTTTTTTTCTTTGCGTCATGTGCTGTTTGGGGAGGGTTTTTTGGAAGGGACATCCTGCGTGACACTGCAGTGCCACTCCTAGATGGGCCCGGTGTTTGTGTCGGCCACTAGGGTCGCTTATCTTACTCACACAGCTACCTCATTGCGCCTCTTTTTTTCTTTGCGTCATGTGCTGTTTGGGGAGGGTTTTTTGGAAGGGACATCCTGCGTGACACTGCAGTGCCACTCCTAGATGGGCCCGGTGTTTGTGTCGGCCACTAGGGTCGCTTATCTTACTCACACAGCGACCTCGGTGCAAATTTTAGGACTAAAAATAATATTGTGAGGTGTGAGGTATTCAGAATAGACTGAAAATGAGTGGAAATTATGGTTTTTGAGGTTAATAATACTTTGGGATCAAAATGACCCCCAAATTCTATGATTTAAGCTGTTTTTTAGGGTTTTTTGAAAAAAACACCCGAATCCAAAACACACCCGAATCCGACAAAAAAAATTCGGTGAGGTTTTGCCAAAACGCGGTCGAACCCAAAACACGGCCGCGGAACCGAACCCAAAACACAAAACCCGAAAAATTTCCGGCGCTCATCTCTACTTATAACGTGATCATCCCACATAAATAAAAAAGATATAGCCATCATCCCACTGGAAACGCATAGAAAACTGTCCCAGGTATGTATATCTGCTCTAAAAACGTGATCATCCCATGAAAATCAAAGTGATATAGCCAATATCCTACTGGAAACGCATAGAAAACAGTCCCAGGTATGTATATCTGCACTAAAAACGTGATCATCCTATGAAAATCAAAGCGATATAGCCATCATCCCACTGGAAACGCATAGAAAACAGTCCCAGGTATGTATATCTGCACTAAAAACGTGATCATCCCATGAAAATCAAAGCGATATAGCCATCATCCCACTGGAAACGCATAGAAAACTGTCCCAGGTATGTATATCTGCACTAAAAACGTGATCATCCCATGAAAATCAAAGAGATATAGCCATTATCCCACTGGAAACGCATAGAAAACAGTCCCAGGTAAGTATATCTGCGCTAAAAACGTGATCATCCCACGTAAATAAAAAAGATATAGCCATCTTCCCACCGGAAACGCATAGAAAACAGTGACAGGTATGTATATCTGCGCTAAAAACATGATCATCCCACGTAAATCAAAAAGATATAGCCATCATCCCACTGGAAACGCATAGAAAACAGTCCCAGGTATGTATATCTGCACTTATAACGTGATCATCCCACGTAAATAAAATATATATAGCCATTATCCCACTGGAAACGCATAGAAAACAGTCCCAGGTAAGTATATCTGCGCTAAAAACGTGATCATCCCACGTAAATAAAAAAGATATAGCCATAATCCCACTGGAAACGCATAGAAAACAGTGACAGGTAAGTATATCTGCGCTAAAAACGTGATCATCCCACGTAAATCAAAAAGATATAGCCATAATCCCACTGGAAACGCATAGAAAACAGTGACAGGTAAGTATATCTGCACTAAAAACGTGATCATCCCACGTAAATCAAAAAGATATAGCCATAATCCCACTGGAAACACATAGAAAACAGTCCCAGGTATGAAAATGGTAGAGGGTGCCAGGACTCAATATTGATATTAGGATGCTGGTTTCCTTATTTAATTATATGGCTTTGTTGATATAAACCGATGCAGAAACAATATAAATGCTGTAACTTTTTTTTTAACTATGAATATATCATTTAAAAGCTTTATGTGCTTGCTGTAGTTTGTAAATTCTCAGTTGAGGTAAAAAAATATAGTGACATCTAGAGGTGTGAATAGGAACTACAGGCAATCATCCCGATCATCCCTTTCTGTGATCATCCTTTTAGTACATCCCTCTCTGTGCTGTAGTCCAAGCTAGGGATGGTTCCCAATTATCGTTCGTTTTGTTTCAATGGCAGTGGTTTTACCATTCAATGGTGTCATTCCAATGTTTGCCCCCATCAGTGCCGTTTCTAGCGGCGGGCAAGCCGTGCAACCGCACGGGGCGCCCGCCGCGGCACTTTGCAGGTCCTTTTCCCCCTCCTCCCCCTTCCCGAGTACTCCTGTTCGGGGGGGCGGAGTTTCGAGCAATGACGCTATTGCGTCGTGATGTCACGACGCAATCGCGTCATTCCGCGAAACTCCGCCCCCCGAACAGGAGTACCGATGACAAGAGGAGGGGGAGCCAGCTGGAAGGAGGAGGCAGCCGGCGCGGGCCGAAGAGCGGGAAGAGCCTGTATGTGAGTATTCTCTCTCTCCCCCCCCTCCCTCTCCCCCCACTTGACACTTGCCTGCCGTACTGTGTAAAATGGGGACTCTTGCCTGCCGTACTGTGTAAAATGGGGACACTTGCCTGCAATACTGTGTAAAATGGGGACTATTGCCTGCTGTACTGTGTAAAATGGGGACTCTTGCCTGCCATACTGTGTAAAATGGGGACACTTGCCTGCAATACTGTGTAAAATGGGGACACGTGCCTGCCGCAATGTGTAAAATGGGGACACGTGCCTGCCGCAATGTGTAAAATGGGAACACGTGCCTGCCGCAATCAGATGAGGCCACGCCCATTTTAATGAGGCCACACACCCTTGCCGGGAGCGCGCGCGCCTTAGGCGCTTGCTTGCTTTTTCTATCTATGGGGGGGGGGGGCGCATATATATTTTTTTTATGTCAATGGGGGGGGGGGCGCATTTTGAAATCTTGTACTGGGAGCCAAATTGGCTAGAAACAGCCCTGGCCACCATCAAATGGTAAACATTCGATAGTGTTCCGAAGGTCCGCCCCCAGTCCCATCTGTGTCGGGTCATGCTGCAGATGTTTGTGCATGTGCAAACAGGGTTTTTTTATGCATACGCAGAAAATATGAGTTTTTTTCCTAGCAAAATTCTTTTGATGCGATGGTCAGTTACAGTTACCATCAAAAGATTTGATGGTGGAATCCCAGCCATCATTTGATGGTGGGCTTCTGATGTCCATCCCTAGTCCAAGCCCGGTGGGAGGTGCCGATGTCCCAGCTCTGCACCTCCTAATTTTCCAGAACGGTTATCCTTTATTCACTGTGGCTGTCCTTTGGTGCCGGGGTCCAGGATCTGATGTCACTATCTTGTCCCAGAACTAAAAGCCTAAAGGAGCCTGGAGGAGAGGAGAGGAGAGGAGGAGCAAAGGCAGCCATTTCCCTGTGCAGCAACAGCAGTAGGTATCCACTATGCGCTGTACACAGGCCAAGTAGGAAAAGACTAAAGAGGCACCAGAATGCACAAGTGCTACTCAGCTGCTGAAGGCTGCTCAATATAATCTCAAGTTCTCAGTAGTCAGACCACTCAGCCAGCCCACATTCACCTTTGGACTATATACTTATATACTTTTCCCTGAGGAAAACCACCAAGGAGTGGTTGAAATGGATGTCGGGCTGGTGCCACAGTCGCTTTGAATATGTTTGGCTGACTTCTGACATGTTTCTTCAATAAATCTACTAAAAATGAGTGCTGTTTTGTTTTTGTTTTCTCACTTTTTAAAAAAAAGAGTGCTTTTATATACATATCTATAGATATATAATGTGATTGGGAGAGAACTGACAGTCCTAATGTACAGTATAGATGGCTATACCAGCCGGGATGATTTACAGGTAACCTTTGCTGATATCTTTTCTGTGGTGTTAGGATCCCCTTTTTCCACATGTGTGGATGGTGTGCAGTGGTGATGGTACAGCTCCCACTGCATTTGCTCTGTCCAGCACCTCAATGTGCTTCCTGGTTGCTGGAACGCATAGTGGCTACTTCCGCTTCCTGTTTCCAGTGTTTGTCGTCTTCGCAGTCTTAATTTGTTTTTAATACTTTTTTTACTTGATGTAATTCGGGCACTTGATCAATGATTTTATACCTTAATGAGGCCAGTTGGTGTCCTTTGAGCGTGAAATCTACAACCACTGGTTGTTCCACTGGTGTGCCCTCTAGTGCAGCTTTAATGGCAGAGTGATGGAAAGCCATTCACTCTTTAAATTGTCTTGTAGTCATCCCGACGTATACTAAGCCACATGGGCAGAATATAATATATACAACATACCGGGAACTGCAAGTGAGGACATGTTTTATATTTAATCTTTGTGTGGACGATGAAAATAGGACCCAGTCATTAGATAACTGCAAGTTGTACATGAGGGGCACTTGTAACAGCCTGGCTTTTTGGTGGCTGTGTTACGTGGGGCATAATCCGTAATGTCTGTGTGGACCAAGATGTCTCTCAAATTGCGACTCCATGTATAACAGGTCCTAGACTTATTGAAAATGAGCAAGTCTGTATCATTGGAAATGTCTGGCCAAAGAGCTTGGTTAGCTCTTGGAATAACAGGGCTGGAGGAATAATAAGTAGTGTTCCATGTGAACCTGTTAGGATCTTCTTAGTCATAACTTTAGTCTTATGTTTTTCGAAATCACGCACACAGTACCCTCAAGCTCTGAATTTCAGGATGATTTTATCCAGTTGTTCTGAAAGTCCTTTTTGATCACTGGTGATGCATGCTGCTCGTAGCATTTGTGAATATGGAAGGCACCGTTTCAAGGGGGGAGGGTGATTAGTGCTGGCCAGCAATGAGGTGTTGCGGTCAGTTTCCTTTTGGAAAAGTGATGTGGACAATTGACCGTCTGACTGCTGTACAGAGACATCCAAGAAATCCACCTGCATTTGGCTCAAACAGTATGTGAATTTAACTGAGAATCATTAATTTGTTTTAAAGCTGCTTCAAAGTCCTGACTGCTGCCATTCCATAGTATGAACAAGTCATCTATGTATCTCGTGTATACTATAAGGAGATGCATGAAGAGATTGATGGAATCTCAAAAAATAATGCTTTCTCTTGCTGGAACATGAATATTTTTGCGTAGGATGGCGCTACGGTCAATCCCATAGCGCATCCTGTGACTTGGAGATAGTATTTACCATCGAACAAAAAATATTTTTTACTGAGAATCAGTTACAAAAGCTGAATGAACAAAGACTTGTCCAGACAAAAGTCATGACATACAGTATCCAAAAACTCTTGCATGGCTGTCAGGCGTAATGAATGGGGAATGCAGGTATATAGGCTTTTCACATCCAAAACACACATGAGACAGTTGGGTGGTAAATGTGTGAACTCTTGCACCAAATTAAAAAAAGATGTGGTGACCTTATAGTAGGTTGGTTGTCCTGTCACATATGGTCAATAAGTGTTGTCGTCCGCCAGCCGAGTGTAAATTTCTTTTTTATATTTGTCTAAGTCTTGGATGACGATTCCGCCACCCTTATCAGCCAGCTGAATGGTAATTGTTTTGTCGTTGCCAAATTGATGTAATGCTTGTCTTTCAGACTGAGTTAAATTGTGATTAATCACATTAGATGCTCCTGAATATGTCTTATTGGATTCATCCAATAATCTATGTAGGTTTTCATGGAGGCATTTGATGATGGAGGATCAAATCAGGATTTGGAATGTGTAAGGCAGAATTGAGCAATTGGGTGCTGTCAGTGGTTTTATACTGAAAAAATTATTTAATGCATAATTTGCGGTTCATCTGGTGGATATCCAGTTCCCATTGAAAGCTGTTATGTATAGAAATTGTAACAAATGATAAGCCTGTATACAACACATGTTCCTCCAATTGTGATAAAGCATGGGATGACAGATTGAAAACTAGTAATTCTTCTTTGTGAGAGTAGTTGAAGCACCTTTCTCCCCCCTCCCCAGTGGGTTCTTTTGTTACGTCACCGCGGCGTGTAGTCATCCCAAAAGAGGGTCGTTGGCTGGTGCCTGGATCGTCTGATTCCACCACGGCAAAATCGCTATCGCTCTGTGAAGAATGATTTTGATGGTCATTTCGACTCCATTTATTGCACTAGTTAAAGCAGTTAGTTTGGCAAAATTGACACTTACGGGGGTTCTGATCCTGAGAGCCATCTATAGACTCTGTTATCCTTGCTGTACCGTAGAAAGCTTTGTTCTTTTACATTTTTGTACAGTAAATCCTTTTTATAATTGTCACATTGTTGGTTAAACTTGAACCATCATTTAAAATTTTCCGTATTGGTAAATGCAGTTGCATTGGTGGTTTTAGTCACATCCAATTTGGTTCTAACTAGTGATGTGCAGTGTGCACCGGAAATTTTTCGGGTTTTGGTTTTGGATTCGGTTCCGCGGCCGTGTTTTGGATTCGGACGCGTTTTGGCAAAACCTCCCTGAAATTTTTTTGTCGGATTCAGGTGTGTTTTGGATTTGGGTGTTTTTTTACAAAAAACCCTCAAAAACAGCTTAAATAATATAATTTGGGGTTCGTTTTGATCCCATAGTATTATTAACCTCAATAACCATAATGTCCACTCATTTCCAGTCTATTCTGAACACCTCACACCTAACAATATTATTTTTAGTCCTAAAATGTGCACCGAGGTCGCTGGATGACTAAGCTAAGCGACCCAAGTGGCCGACACAAACACCTGGCCCATCTAGGAGTGGCACTGCAGTGTCAGACAGGATGGCACTTCAAAAAATAGTCCCCAAACAGCACATGATGCAAAGAAAAATGAAAGAAAAAAGAGGTGCAAGATTGAATTGTCCTTGGGCCCTCCCACCCACCCTTATGTTGTATAAACAGGACATGCACACTTTAACAAACCCATCATTTCAGCGACAGGGTCTGCCACCCGACTGTGACTGAAATGACTGGTTGGTTTGGGCCCCCACCAAAAAAGAAGCAATCAATCTCTCCTTGTACAAACTGGCTCTACAGAGGCAAGATGTCCACCTCCTCCTCATCGTCCGATTCCTCACCCCTTTCACTGTGTACATCCCCCTCCTCACAGATTATTAACTCGTCCGCACTATAATCCACCATCTCAGGTCCCTGTGTACTTTCTGGAGGCAATTGCTGGTGAATGTCTCCACGGAGGAATTGATTATAATTCATTTTGCTGAACATCATCTTCTCCACATTTTCTGGAAGTAACCTCGTAAGCCGATTGCTGACAAGGTGAGCGGCTGCACTAAACACTCTTTCGGAGTACACACTGGAGGGGGGGCAACTTAGGTAAAATAAAGCCAGTTTCTGCAAGGGCTTCCAAATTGCCTCTTTTTCCTGCCAGTACACATCTGACGTGCCTACTTGGATGCGGTCACTCATATAATCCTCCACCATTCTTTCAATGGTGGCAGAATCATATGCAGTGACAGTAGACGACATGTCAGTAATCGTTGGCAGGTCCTTCAGTCCGGACCAAGTCCCACATGCCTAGCGGAATCGCTCTGTTTTAGCTCCTCCTTCAATGTCTCCAGCTTCTTCTGCAAAAGCCTGATGAGGGGAATGACCTGACTCAGGCTGGCAGTGTCTGAACTGACTTCACGTGTGGCAAGTTCAAAGGGTTGCAGAACCTTGCACAACGTTGAAATTATTCTCCACTGCGCTTGAGTCAGGTGCATTCCCCCTCCTTTGCCTATATCGTAGGTAGCTGTATAGGCTTGAATGGCCTTTTGCTGCTCCTCTATCCTCTGAAGCATATAGAGGGTTGAATTCCACCTTGTTACCACCTCTTGCTTCAGATGATGGCGGGGCAGGTTCAGGAGTGTTTGCTGGTGCTCCAGTCTTCGGCACGCGGTGGCTGAATGCCGAAAGTGTCCCGCAATTCTTCGGGCCACCGACAGTATCTCTTGCACGCCCCTGTCGTTTTTTACATTTTTCTGCACCACCAAATTCAATATATGTGCAAAACATGGGACGTGCTGGAATTTGCCCACATGTAATGCACGCACAATATTGGTGGCATTGTCCGATGTCACAATTCCCCAGGAGAGTCCAATTGGGGTAAGCCATTCTGCAATGATGTTCCTCAGTTTCCGTAAGAGGTTGTCAGCTGTGTGCCTCTTATGGAAAGCAGTGATACAAAGCGTAGCCTGCCTAGGAATGAGTTGGCGTTTGCAAGATGCTGCTACTGGTGCCGCCGCTGCTGTTCTTGCTGCAGAAGGCAATACATCTACCCAGTGGGCTGTCACAGTCATATAGTCCTGAGTCTGCCCTGCTCCACTTGTCCACATGTCCGTGGTTAAGTGGACATTGGGTACAACTGCATTTTTTAGGACACTGGTGACTCTTTTTCTGAGGTCTGTGTACATTCTCGGTATCGCCTGCCTAGAGAAGTGGAACCTAGATGGTATTTGGTACCGGGGACACACTAACCCAATAAATTCTCGAATTCCCTGTGAATTAACGGTGGATACCGGACACACGTTTAACACCACCCAGGCTGCCAAGGCCTGAGTTATCTGCTTTGCAGCAGGATGACTGCTGTGATATTTCATCTTCTTCGCAAAGGACTATTGGACACTCAATTGCTTACTGGAAGTAGTACAAGTGGTCTTCCGACTTCCCCTCTGGGATGACGATCGACTCCCAGCAGCAACAACAGCAGCGCCAGCAGCAGTAGGCGTTACACTCAAGGATGCATCGGAGGAATCCCAGGCAGGAGAGGACTCGTCAGACTTGCCAGTGACATGGCCTGCAGAACTATTGGCTATCCTGTCTAAGGAGGAAATTGACACTGAGGGAGTTGGTGGTGTGGTTTGCAGGAGCTTGGTTACAAGAGGAAGGGATTTAGTTGTCAGTGGACTGCTTCCGCTGTCACCCAAAGTTTTTGAACTTGTCAATGACTTCTGATGAATGCGCTCCAGGTGACGTATAAGGGAGGATGTTCCTAGGTGGTTAACGTCCTTACCCCTACTTATTACAGCTTGACAAAGTCGACACACGGCTTGACACCTGTTGTCCGCATTTCTGTTAAAATAATTCCACACCGAAGAGGTGATTTTTTTTTTGTAATTTGACCAGGCATGTCAATGGCCATATTTGTCCCACAGACAACAGGTGTCTCCCCAGGTGCCTGACTTAAACAAACCACCTTACCATCAGAATCCTCCTTGTCAATTTCCTCCTCGGCGCCAGCAACACCCATATCCTCATCCTGGTGTACTTCAACAGTGACATCTTTAATTTGACTATCAGGAACTGGACTGCGTGTGCTCCTTCCAGCACTTGCAGGGGGCGTGCAAATGGTGGAAGGCGCCACCTCTTCCCGTCCAGTGTTGGGAAGGTCAGGCATCGCAACCGACACAATTGGACTCTCCTTGGGGATTTGTGATTTAGAAGAACGTACACTTCTTTGCTGTGCTTTTGCCAGCTTATGTCTTTTCATTTTTCTAGCGGGAGGATGAGTGCTTCCATCCTCATGTGAAGCTGAACCACTAGCCATGAACATAGGCCCTCAGCCGTTCCTTGCCACTCCGTGTCGTAAATGGCATATTAGCAAGTTTACGCTTCTCATCAGACGCTTTTAATTTAAATTTTTGGGTCATTTTACTGAACTTTTGTTTTTTTAATTTTACATGCTCTCTACTATGGCATTGGGCATTGGCCTTGGCAGACGACGTTGATGGCATTTCATCGTCTCGGCCATGACTAGTGGCAGCAGCTTCAGCACGAGGTGGAAGTGGATCTTGATCTTTCCCTATTTTACCCTCCACATTTTTGTTCTCCATTTTTTAATGTGTGGAATTATATGCCAGTAATATATATCAATAGCAATGGCCTACTGTACCGTACTGCTATATATATACTGGTGGTCAGCAAAATTCTGCACTGTCCTCCTACTATATACTGCGCACAACTAAAATGCAGCACAGGTATGGATGGATAGTATACTTGACGACACAGATGTAGAGCAGTGGACTACTGCTATATATATACTGGTGGTCACAGCAAAATTCTGCACTGTCCTCCTACTATATATACTGCGCACAACTAAAATGCAGCACAGGTATGGATGGATAGTATACTTGACGACACAGAGGTAGAGCAGTGGACTACTGTACCGTACTGCTATATATATACTTGTGGTCACAGCAAAATTCTGCACTGTCCTCCTACTATATATACTGCGCACAACTAAAATGCAGCACAGGTATGGATGGATAGTATACTTGACGACACAGAGGTAGGTAGAGCAGTGGACTACTGTACCATACTGCTATATAATACTGGTGGTCAGCAAAATTCTGCACTGTCCTCCTCCTCCTACTATATACTACAATGCAGCACAGATATGGAGCGTTTTTCAGGCAGAGAACGTAGATATTTTCAGCACACTGAGCACAGATATTTGCAAGCACACTGAGCACAGATATTTGCAGCACACTGAGCACAGATATTTGCAGCACACTGAACACAGAAACTTAGAGAACGCTGCACGTCCTCTCGCTATCATCTCCAATGCACAAGTGAAAATGGCGGCGACGCACGGCTCCTTATATAGAATACGAATCTCGCGAGAATCCGACAGCGGGATGATGACGTTCGGGCACGCTCGGGTTAACCGAGCAAGGCGGGAAGATCCGAGGCTGCCTCGGAACCGTGTAAAATGGGTGAAGTTCGGGGGGGTTCGGATCCCGAGGAACCGAACCGCTCATCACTAGTTCTAACTGTTTTAAGCACTTTGCCAGTCTCTTCAATTACTAACAATATCAAGTCTAGGCAACCCACCATCTGCAAATATTCGAATTGGATCTCCCTATAGTAGGTGTATTTCTGACATGAAATCCTTGCAGAATCATCTTTTGGCGAAAAATAGTCTGAAAGACTAGCGCCATAGACTAGACGGTCGACCTCCCTTTTGCAAAGTTTGAACATGAGTTGATAAAGTTCCTCTATGTTAGAATCCTCATTGTGCTCAATTAGATTCTCTGAGAAAAAAATCTCCTCGGTCTGTGCAGGAGATATACTTAGTGTCTCACCTCTTGGGAGTTTAAGTGCACCAAACTCAGTGTAAGTATTAGCAGATTTAGCTGTAGCCATGATGATAGTAAAAATAAAAGCAATGTAGAAGATGAGTGTTCCTGAAATGGTAATTTTTAAGGGGTGCCTTAACACTTAGAATCATTGGCAGGGAATCCAATATACAGAGTGATTCAAAAGTCGAGTACACCCTTTTGTTTCAAAAACTCTGCAGGAAAAGGAAACCGAGCGACAAATAGTCGCGAGGGCGGATAAACAATTAGGATGGGCCCCTAGAATTGTAGCAAGCTTGGGGAAGCTGCAGTTGCAGGGAGAGGGAAGGGGGGGGGGGGGGGCAGGAGAGAGAGTTAACAAACAAATGACTGGCTGGGATCAGAGGGAGATAGGAAGTGGAGGAAGGGGGAACAGAGGCAGCATTTGGAGAAGAGATTCACCAGGAGAGGAGACCATGTCCAACCTTACCTCACTCCTTCAAGGGAAGCCTGCAGCAAGGCGATGGTTAGGCCAAGGCGCACCAGAGGAGCCCCGCAGCGTTACCAGGACGCAGCTGGCAGCAACCCATGGAAAAGGACTCCAAGCGTATGAAGAGAGGCCCTCATAGATGGGACAGAGGGCAAGGCCGGAGCAGCAGTATCCGACCGAAAACGTCACAGGAGCACAGCCAGGACCTCCAGGCGGAAGAAAGTTGCAGGGAGCTGTGTGGCTTAGGAGAGGATAAGTCTGAAGTGCCAACCACACGGCTGTCTTACTAAGGCATAGAAATAGACATGGAAGCCGGAGTATGCCGCCTACCAGAAGACAAGGTGGCTTGGCTCAGGAGCCAGATCAGGGAATTCGCACTAGTGAAGAAAGTAACACTGAGGCAGCTTCAGTCACTCCTAGGCCTAATGAACTTTGCCTGCAGGGTGATACTCATGGGGAGAATTTTCTGCAGGAAGTTAGAGAGGGCCACAACCGGGGTTAGGAAATAGCAACACAATGTCAGGTTGTCAGAGGAACGGAGACTAGACCTAAGGGTGTGGGTCTCGTTCCTGCAACATTTCAATGGCATCTGCATCTGGCCAGCACCGCCAGTGTCCAGCAGGAAGTTGAAACTATACACGGACGCAGCAGGCTCCGTAGGATTTGGGGCATACCTGGAGGGCGAATGGTGCGCGGCGTGTTGGCCGCAGCAACGGCACAGCAACGGACTGACAAAAAACTTATTATTGTTGGAGATGTTTCCAATAGTGGTGTCATTGCCGTTTCTATAATGGATGCAATGTGTGTGGTGCACACGGGCCCCTGGGTCCAGGGGGGGCCCACACTCTGTAGAAACGCCCCTGAGTGGTGTCCACCCTGCCCCAGCGAGAAATAGGCTGATATACCCGGTACCACCCAGATGGGGGGCTGGGCCAAAGCCCGGAGAGGGGGCGGGGGTGAGTCCTCCCGGGCCTATGCGTCAGGGGCAGAGAAGGGGGGTCCCTGGGCGGTTACCGGTTGCAGTTGCAAAGACGGGACCCTCTGCCCCCGGGTCGGCTACTGGTTTCAGTTGAAAGGAGGGCTGGGGAGCCACAGTGCTATGTAGGCCACCAATAGATTCAATCAGTAAATTTATCCTCAAATTTAATAAACTGTTCCCCTTTTTTTAATTCGCAAACAAATACAAGTCTCTGTCTGCTTATTTCAGGTGCAAGGGAAGAGTACGGGGGGAAGGGGGGAGAGAAGGATTTTTGGAAAGAGGAAAGGTTGGGTGAAGTGTCAGGGGCATCAGACAATCAGAGGTTTATGGGAAAACTGAATACTCCAGTAAGGTATGGGTGAGGTGGGCTATCTTTTAGGGTATGTACCGAACATGGACACCATCTTAAAATCAGCCATCTTGAATCTAAGTCCGTTTTTTCAAATGGAAAGGGTGTTGTGTAACTTGTCAAACAACATCAGAATTTGCTGAAAAGTTTATTGTTGCAAACAGATTTGAAAAAAGCAGTTAAGGTTCAAAAGTTACAACACTTTTTTTAGTAACAAGAATAGGATATTATAAGCGGCCATTGGTGTCAGACATACAAATAGACTATACTTTAAAAATATATGTCATTTTGTTATAAAAACAAAATAAACGGAATTTTGTACAAAATATAATCAATAACAAAAACGCACTTATAAAATATATTGAGGCAATGTTATAAAGCTATAGTCACTTCCGCCTCACATGCGCAGTTCAACATCCTGGACACCGGAAGTGAGGCAGAAGTGATTATTTCAGCATCCAGGACAGGAAGTCCGGATTTATATGAACTATTGTGAAGTTTTATGTTATTTATATATAATGTACACATGCCTTGGTGTCCATTATTCGTCCAAATACATTCAACCACCCAAGGCGTGCGTACATCAGAGCACGACTGCACACCCAGCAGTGGTATATCTATCCAATAAAATGGTCCCTGTAGTGACAAAATAGTTATTTGTGGAGATAATGTAGGGTGAAACAGATGTTTGCTGATTCTGAAATGGCTGCTCAGGGAAGACCGCCGTTCACTTTTTTTTAAATAGATCATCATTATATAAAGCTGGGTACACACTAGACGATATCATGGACAATATGCCCGATTCCAACACATCTTTTACGATATCATTTAGTGTGTATGCACTATACAGCTGACGATGCACGCTCCAGCACGTCGTCAGTGACATTGTCTGTTGGACCTGCATCCAGGTCTGACTGGTGACATCGCCAGTGAGGGCGATGCTGCCAAATGCAGCATGGCCACCACTCTCCCCCCTGCTGTTGCCGCAATCGGCAAGTGTGTACACACTTGCCGATGCTAGCCCTGCCGCCAGATCCCGTCAACTACGATATAGCTGGGTACACACATCCTCTAGTGCAGTGGTAGCCAACCCTGGTCCTCGAAAGCTACCAACAGGTTACGTTTTCCAGCTCACCTGGCAGGTGCACATGTGCAGTTATTACTAACTGTCACATTTTAACACTTAACTTGTAATTCTATGAGGAGACCTGGAAAACGTGCACTGTTGGAAGCTCTCGAGGACCAGGGTTGGCTACCCTGGTCTAGTGTGTACCCAGCTTAAGTCATGTTTGATGAGGCCTGAGTTTTGTGGTGAATTTTACATTTTGGGAAAGTTTTCTGTCAGAAATATTTGTTATGGTGAGGCTGCTTTCCTGTGAGAAATGTCTCTAACAGCTGTTACTGTTTAAACCTGTGGAGTGATACAGCTGTGGCTGTGTGATTAGGTTCAAATTACAGTTGGAAGTAGATCAGGCCTGAGGTGTGCGGTCGTTAGCAAATAATGCATGGTCATGTGATCTAATGCGTCCAATTATTTTGGTGAAATCTGTCTCAATATACCACACCATTTTATAAGTACAGAATTCCCTAGTTTCTCCCCGTTTAGTATGTAGGTAGTGTTTTTATTCTTCCTATTGAAGTACATTACCTTACATTTTTCTATATTGAACCTCAGTCTCATTTTTGAAGCCTATGCTTTCAGTTTAAATAAGTCGTTCTGAAGAGACTCAGCATCCTCCACCGAATTTGGTGGAATTTGGTATTGTCTGCAAAAATTGACACTTTGCTCTCTAGACCTGTTAATAGATCATTTATGAAAATGTTGAACAATATTGGTCCAAGTACAGACCCCTGTGGCACACCGCTGAATACCTTAGTCCATTTTGAAAAAGTTCCATTTACCACCACTCGCTGCTCCCTGTTATCTAACCAATTACTCACCCAAGTGCATAATGTGTTCCCTAGCCCAAGTTCTTTTAACTTGTAGATTAGTCTCATGTGAGGTATTGTATTGATAGCTTTAGCGAAGTCTATACAGATTACATCCACCTCTTAACCCTGATCTAGGTTTGCACTAACTGTTTCATAAAAGCCTATTAAGTTAGTTTGACATAATCTATCCTTCACAAATCCATGTTGGTTCCTATTAATAACCTTATTGGTTTCAAGGAACTCCTGCATAATATCCCTTAAAATACCTTCCAGTACTTCCCCCACTATAGAAGTAAGACTTCCTGGTCTGTATTTACCCGGTTCAGATTTACTTCCCTTTTTAAATATTGGCACTACTTCCAGCTATACGCCATCTTTGGGAATTATGTCTAATGTAAGTGAGTCAATGAAAATCAAATATAGGGTCTTGCTAATTCTGAGTGTAGCTCCTTAATTTTTTTTTTCGGTCACAGACTACTTCCTCACTTAAATAAGCACTTAGCAGTGGGACATCCTCATTGCTGAGGTTATACGTCAATCCCGCCATCTGATCCTCTCTTGTGAATTCTGATCAGAAAAACTTGTTTAATTCTTCCACTATGTCAATGTTGTCTTGGCCTTTTAAAAGGCCAATACTCTCTATCTTTAATCTTTTGCTGTTTATGTATTTAAAAAACTTTTGGGGGTTTGATTTACTTTCCTTTGATATTAGCTTTTCCGTTTCTTTTTAGACGCTGTGATTTCTTTTATGTATATTTTGTTACAATCCTTATAGTACTGGAATGACTCCGCCTTCCCATCTGATTTATACTTTTTGAATGCTCTCCTCTTTTTAACCATTAGTTCCTTAATATTTTTGTTAAGCCACATTGGTTTGGAATAGATCATCATTGTACAAGTTAGGTTTGATTAGGTCTCATGTGTGGTCATTTGCAGGGACGTGCAGTCAGGGGAGGCACTGCCTCCCCTGTCATTAATGATTAAAATAATGTAAAGAAGATATTTATGACACATATTCTGTGTCATAACTATCTGCTTTAGCCTTTACATTATCTTAAACTTTTTTACTTGCAAAAAAAACTGCCTGTAATGTGACTCGGAGGCACTGCTGCCAGTGCCTCCCGCTATCAATGTGAAATGGCCGGAAGCGGGGAACGGGGCTAAGCTTTGGGCAGTGAAAGCCCATTAAAAAAATCAGCAGAAGCGGCACTTACTATAAGTGCCTCTTTGACAGGGGGCATGCTTTCAGCCTAACACTGATGTCATTGGCCAGTCGCGAATTAAGGGGATGGAGGGGGGGACGAGACACAGCATGTACTTTTTCATATTTATCATTTACATGTGCGGCTGCCTATTAGCTCCCCGCCCTCCCATACCCCGGTAATGCAGTCCGGGCAGAGGGGAGATAGGAGCCGCCACCGCGATACCCTTTCCACTTGGCTACCCCCCCGCACGGCGCACGGACTCCTCGTCTGCCTGGTGTGAGGCAGCCAGAGGAGAGCCACTTGTAAATAGGAGGGAGAGATTGCATCCGGGACCGGGAGGTACAGGTGAGGTGACATCCATACATAGCTGCCCGCTCCTTCCCAGCACTGCTCCCATCCTGCCCAAACCCCCCCCCAACTCAGCTCCGTTACAACCATCCTGCCCCCCCTCCCATCCCCCGGTAATGCAGTCCGGCCAGAGGCAGAGGGGGAGATAGGAGCCGCCACCACGATACCCTTTCCACTCGGCTACCCCCGTCCCCCCGCATGGCGCATGGACTCCTCGTCTGCCTAGTGTGAGGCAGCCAGAGTAGAGGAGAGCCACTTGTAAATAGGAGGGAGAGATCGCGGCCGGGACCCGGAGCTACAGGTGAGGTGACATCCATACTTAACTGCCCGCTCCTTCCCAGCACTGCTTCCATCCTGCCCAAACTCCCCCAACTCAGCACCGTTACACCCATCCTGCCCCCCTGCTCCACACCACTACTCCCATCCTACCCCCAGCTATACACCACTACTCCCATCCTACCCCCCTGCTATGCACCACTACTCCCATCCTGGCCCCCTGCTATGCACCACTACTCCCATCCTACCCTCCCTGCTCTGCACCACTGCTCTCATTCTGCCGCCCTGCTCTGCACTACTACTCTTACTATCCTGCCCCCTTGCCCCACACTTCTCCTCCTATCTTACCTCCCTGAGCCACACTACTATTCCTCCTATCCTGCCCCTTTCTCTGCACTACTCCTCCTCCTATCCTGCCCCATTGATCCACACTACTCCTCCTGCTCAGCACTACTCCTCCTCCTATCCTGACCCTTTGCCCCACACTAATGTTCCTCCTATCTATCCCCCTGCTGCGCACTACTCCCATCCTGCACCCCCTGCTCCACATCACTACTCCCATCCTGCCCCCCTGCTATGCACCACTACTCCCATCCTACCCTGCTATGTACCACTACTCCCATCCTTCCCGCTGTTCCACGCTACTCCTCCGCCTCAATGTACTGTGCGATGTGACCCGATGACGTCACACCACGCGAACGGCCACCCACCTGCCCGTGTTCTGCTGCAGGGCCCACCAACTCCACTGATGAGGCTGAGCGACAGTGAAGGGCAGGCGACTGAGAGGCACAGACAGGAGGGTGGGAGGCTCAGAGGCACAAAGTGAAGTGGGGAGAATGAGAGACAAAGTAAGGGGTATTGCGAGAGATTCAGATGGGAGATGATGGTGCGGCTGAGAGACGATGCAGGGAGGAGATGATGGTGTGGCTGAGAGACGATGCAGGGCAGAGATGATGTTGTGGCTGAGAGATGCAGGGAAGGAGTAATGGTGTGGCTGATAGATGCAGAGGGAAGGATGTGACACGAGTCTGGTTGAACCTCTGTTGTATGATGATCACATTAGTTATATTCCTACACAAACAGGCATCTTCCGGATCATGAATAGTGATTACCGACTGAAGACGCTGTCTGCCCAGGAAGGATACATTTCTTCAGAGGTTCCCCATTATGAGAAACCACTATATAGTTAAGGTGCATAGTGAATAGAAAAGAATGCCAGTAGGCGGAGCTAGACACACCCAGTAGGCGGTGCTAGACACGCCCGATAGGTGTTGCTAGACATGCCCAGTTGGTAGGTGGTACTAGACACGCCTCTACGATGGTGCACCCCCTAATAAAATGTGTTGCGCACGCCTATGTGTGGCGGGGGAGAGTGGCGGGTACTTTAGTTTGTAATGGGCTGAGCTCACCCATGCTTTATTAGGGACCCAAGGCTCAGGGCTGTACTCCTTATGTTGTATTCTAAACTGCTGGTAGAGTGGGACAGTAATGTGCTCTCCCTGGCATCACCCTCTTCCTGTCACCCTCTCACTGTCACCGACTCCTGTAACCCACAGCTGGCACCCTCTCCCTGGCGTCACCCTCTTGACATCACCCACAGCTGGCACTGACTGCTGAAACCCTCTCCCTGTCACCCTCTCCCCGTCAGCCACAACTGCCCCCCGACTGCTGTAACTCTCTCCCTGAAACCCTCTCCCTGGCGTCACCCTCTTCCCGTCACCCACACCTGGCACCGACTGCTGTCACCCTCTCCCTGTCACCCTCTCCCTGTCGTCACCCTCTCTCCGTTACCCACAGCTGGCACAGACTGCTCTACCCTCTCAATGTCACCCTCTACCTGGCGTCAACCTCTCCCTGTCAACCTCTCCTTGACACCTTCTCCTTGTCACCCTCTCCCCATTGCCCACAGCTGGCACCGACTGCTGTCACCCTCTACCTTGCGTCACCCTCTCTCTGTCACCCACAGCTGGCGCCAACTGCAGTCACCCTCTCCCCCTCTTCCTGTCACCAACTCCCTGGCATCAACCTCTTCCTGTCACCCTCTCCCTGTGACCCACAGCTGGCACAGACTGCTGCCACCCTCTCCCTGGGGTCACCCTCTTCCCATCACCCACAGCTGGCACCGACTGCTGTCACCCTCTCCCTGTCGTCACCCTCTCTCCGTTACCCAAAGCTGGCACAGACTGATCTACCCTCTCACTGTCACCCTCTGCCTGGCGTCAACCTCTCCCTGTCAACCTCTCCTTGTCACCCTCTCCTTGTCAACCTCTCCCCGATGCCCACAGCTGGCACCGACTGCTGTCACCCTCTACCTGGCGTCACCCTCTCTCCGTCACCCACAGCTGGCGCCAACTGAAGTCACCCTCTCCCCCTCTTCCTGTCACCAACTCCCTGGCATCAACCTCTTCTTGTCACCCAATCCCTGTGACCCACAGCTGGCACAGACTACTGTCACCCTCTCCCTGTCACCCTCTCCCCGTCAGCCACAGCTGGCCTTGACTGCTGTCACTGTCTCCCTGCCACCTTCTCCCTGGTGTCACCCTCTTCCCGTCACCCACAGCTGGCACCAACTGCTGTCACCCTCTCCCTGTCGTCACCCTCTCTCCGTTACCCACAGCTGGCACAGACTGCTCTACCCTCTCACTGTCATCCTCTACCGGGCATCAACCTCTCCTTGTCACCCTCTCCCCGTTTGCAAACAGCTGTCACCCTCTACCTGGCGTCACCCTCTGTGAGCAGTGTCTGTGTGAGAGGTGGTACTGTTTACACTTATGGAGTGATGCAGCTATTGCTGTGATGAGGTTTTCGAACAGCAGAAAGTAGATCAGGCCTTAGGTGCACGGATATCTTATGTGTCCAATCATGTTGGTGAATTATGTCTCAATATACCACACTAATATATATATATATATATATATATATATATATGCACTGCTCAAAAAAATAAAGGGAACACTAATATAACCCTCCCTATATTCTGAATGAATGAAATATTCTTATTAAATACTTTGTTCTTTACATAGTTGAATGTGCTGACAACAAAATCACACAAAAATTATCAATGGAAATCAAATTTATTAACCCATGGTGGTCTGGATTTGGAGTCGCATTCAAAATTAAAGTGGAAAAACACACTACAGGCTGATCCAACTTTGATGTAATGTCCTTAAAACAAGTCAAAATGAGGCTCAGTAGTGTGTGTGGCCTCCACGTGCCTATATGACCTCCCTAAAACACCTGGGCATGCTCCTGATGAGGTGGCGGATGGTCTCCTGAGGGATCTCCTCCCAGACCTGGACTAAAGCATCCGCCAACTCCTGGACAGTCTGTGGTGCAACGTGGCGTTGGTGGATGGAGCGAGACATGATGTCCCAGATGTGTTCAATTGGATTCAGGTCTGTGGAACGGGCGGGCCAGTCCATAGCATCAATGCCTTCATCTTGCAGGAACTGCTGACACACTCCAGCCACATGAGGTCTAGCATTGTCCTGCATTAGGAGGAACCCAGGGCCAGCATCAGCATATGGTCTCTCAAGGGGTCTGAGGATCTCATCTCGGTACCTAATGGCAGTCAGGCTACCTCTGGCGAGCACATGGAGGGCTGTGCGGCCCCCCAAAGAAATGCCACCCCACACCATTACTGACCCACTGCCAAACCGGTCATGCTGGAGGATGTTGCAGGCAGCAGAACGTTTTCCTTGGCGTCTCCAGACTCTGTCACGTCTGTCACATAGTAACATAGTAACATAGTATCTAAGGTTGAAAAAAGACAATTATCCATCGAGTTCAACCTATTTGTGGTCTCCTATGCACGATTATTTTGTATAAAATTTTGACTGAAGTTGATGACTGCTGTTACGTTTTTCCCCTCTTTTTTATAATAACCATAGTGCGTGACTATGCCCCGTAACCCTGGATATCCTTATCCATTAGGAATTTATCTAACCCATTATTAAAGGTGTTGACTGAGTTGGCCATTACAACTCCCTCAGGCAGGGAATTCCAAACACGTATCGTCCTTACCGTAAAAAAAGACTTTACGCCGTATTGTGCGGAATCTCCTCTCCTCTAACCTGAGCGAGTGTCCACGAGTTCTCTGTGTTGATCTAACCAAAAACAGGTCCTGCGCAAGATCTGCATATTGTCCCCTTATATATTTGTAAATGTTGATCATGTTCCCTCTTAATCTCCTCTATTCCAGTGTAAACATGCCTAGTCTTGCAAGCCTTTCCTCGTATTCCAGCGTCTCCATACCCTTAATTAGTTTGGTCGCCCGCCTCTGAACCTTTTCTAGCTCCAGGATATCCTTTTTGTAGTAAGGTGCCCAGAATTGTACACAGTATTCAAGGTGTGGCCTCACAAGTGATTTATATAATGGGAGTATAATACTCTTGTCCCTAGCATCAATTCCCTGTTTTATGCATGCTAATATCTTATTAGCCTTCTTTGGTGCAGTCCTACTTTGGGTTCTACTGCTTAGTTTGATATCTATGAGGACACCTAAGTCCTTTTCCAGTACAGAATCCCCTAATTTTACCCCATTTAGTAGGTAGGTGTTATTTTTGTTCTTGTTACCACAGTGCATTACCTTACACTTGTCTGTATTGAAGCGCATTCTCCATTTCGCTGCCCAAGCTTCTAATTTAACTAAGTCGTTCTGAAGCGACTCAGCATCCCCCTCCGCATTTATAACTTTACACAATTTGGTATCATCTGCAAAAATTGACACCATGCTCTCTAGACCTTCTGTTAGGTCATTAATGAAAATAATGAACAATAGCGGTCCTAATACTGAGCCTTGCGGCACACCACTTAGCACTTCAGTCCAATTTGAAAAAGATCCATTAACCACAACGCGCTGCTCCCTATTATCTAACCAGTTTTTGACCCAAGTGCATATTGTGCTTCCTAGCCCTGTTTCTTGTAGCTTGTAGATAAGTCTCATGTGTGGTACAGTGTTGAATGCTTTGGCAAAATCTAAAAAGATTACATCCATCTCTTTACCCTGATCTAGGTCTGCGCTTACTGTTTCATAAAAGCCAAGTAAGTTAATTTGACATGATCTGTCCTTCATAAACCCATGTTGATTCCTTTTAATGACCTTATTGACTTCAAGGAACTTCTGAATACTATCTCTTAGAATACCTTCCAATACTTTCTCCACTATAGATGTAAGACTAACTGGTCTATAATTACCTGGTTCAGCTTTACTTCCCTTTTTTAATATAGGCACTACTTCCGCTACACGCCAGTCTTTGGGAACCATACCTAATATTACTGAATCCTTAAAGATCAAAAATAGCGGTTTTGCAAGTTCAGAGTAAAGCTCCATTAGAACCCTTGGGTGAATACCATCGGGACCTGGTGACTTATTAATCTTTAAATGTTTTAATCGGTCACAGACTACTTCCTCGCTTAAATAAGTACCTATCAGTGGGATATTCTTATTATTGAGATTATGTGTTAGTCCCTGAATTGGGTCCTCTCTAGTAAATACTGTTGAAAAAAACTCATTTAGTGTGTCCGCTATGTCATTATCATTTTTTATTAAGACTCCCAACTTGTCTTTTAAAGGGCCTATACTCTCCTTCTTTAATCTCTTGCTATTAATGTATTTAACAAATTTTTTGGGATTCGCTTTGCTTTCCTTTGCTACTAGTTTTTCAGTTTCTACTTTAGCCGCTCTTATTTCCTTTTTGCCTATTTTGTTACATTCCTTATAGTGCTGAAATGACTCTGCTTCCCCGTCAGATTTGTATTTTTTAAATGTTTGCCTTTTCTTGCCCATAAGTTCCTTTATCTTTTTGTTAAGCCACATCGGTTTATGATTTTTATTCCTTTTTTTGCCGCTCGTAGGAATAAATTTGAGAGTATTTTTAGCTAGCAGGAAATTTAGTACCTCCCATATCTCCGTAGTATTTTTTCCTAAAAACAAACCTTCCCATTTAATATCCCTGAAAAATACCCTCATCTTTTCAAAATTCGCTTTGCTAAAGTTTAGAGTCCTAGTTGAGCCAGTATAGGGCTGTTTATGAAAACTGATATTGAATGTGACCATATTGTGGTCACTGTTTCCTATGGGTTCCCCTACTATAATACCTGATACCAAATCCCCATTGTTTGTTAATACCAGGTCTAAGATTGCATTGTACCTAGTTGGTTCCTCAATTAGTTGAACTAAGTAGTTATCATTAAGTGTGTTTAAAAACATATTGCCCCTAGCAGTATCACATGAATCATTTTTCCAGTTTATCTCTGGATAGTTAAAATCTCCCATCACTACTATGTCTCCTACTCCTGCTGCTCTTTCAATTTGCTTTAGTAACAATTCCCCATCAGATACGTTGATACCAGGCGGCCTATAGCATACACCCAATACTAACTTTTTTATTCCTTTTTCCCCGCATGCAATTTCTACCCATAATGTCTCGACAGTGTCTACAGTCCCCTCCTGAATATCTTCCCGTATATCAGGTTTTAAAAACGGCTTTACGTAAAGACACACCCCTCCACCCTTTTTATTTAGTCTGTCTCTCCTAAACAGTGTATAGCCCTCTAGATTGACTGTCCAATCATGAGATTCGTCCCACCAAGTTTCATTAATGCCTATAATATCATACTGTTTGCTTGCTGCAAGTATTTCTAGTTCGCCCTTTTTACCAGTAATGCTTCTAGCGTTTACATACATACAACTAAGATAAGTATTGTCCCTTGCGTTAGGTACATATCTCACCTTATGTAGCAATGATGACCTGTAATCGTCACATGTGCTCAGTGAGAACCTGCTTTCATCTGTGAAGAGCACAGGGCGCCAGTGGCGAATTTGCCAATCTTGGTGTTCTCTGACAAATGCCAAACGTTCTGCACGGTGTTGGGCTGTAAGCACAACCCCCACCTGTGGACGTCGGGCCCTCATACTACCCTCATGGAGTCTGTTTCTGATCGTTTGAGTAGACACATGCACATTTGTGGCTTGCTGGAGGTCATTTTGCAGGGCTCTGGCAGTGCTCCTCCTGTTCCTCCTTGCACAAAGGCAGAGGTAGCGGTCCTGCTGCTGGGTTGTTGCCCTCCTACGGCCTCCTCCACGTCTCTGATGTACTGGCCTGTCTCCTGGTAGCGCCTCCATGCTCTGGACACTACGCTGACAGACACAGCAAACCTTCTTGCCACAGCTCGCATTGATGTGCCATCCTGGATGAGCTGCACTACCTGAGCCACTTGTGTGGGTTGTAGACTCCGTCTCATGCTACCACTAGAGTGAAAGCACCGCCAGCTTTCAAAAGTGACCAAAATATCAGCCAGAAAGTATAGGAGGTGAGAAGTGGTCTGTGGTCACCACCTGCAGAATAACTCCTTTATTGGGGGTGTCTTGCTAATTGCCTATAATTTCCACCTGTTGTCTATTCCATTTGCACAAGAGCATGTGAAATTGATTGTCAATATATATATATATATACATATATATATATATATATATATATATATATACACTGCTCAAAAAAATAAAGGGAACACTAAAATAACACATCCTAGATCTGAATGAATGAAATATTCTTATTAAATACTTTGTTCTTTACATAGTAGAAAAATTGTCAATGGAAATCAAATTTATTAACCCATGGAGGTCTGGATTTGCAGTCACACTCAAAATGAAAGTGGAAAAACACACTACAGGCTGATCCAACTTTGATGTAATGTCCTTAAAACAAGTCAAAATGAGGCTCAGTAGTGTGTGTGGCCTCCACGTGCCTGTATGACCTCCCTACAACACCTGGGCATGCTCCTGATGAGGTGGCGGATGGTCTCCTGAGGGATCTCCTCCCAGACCTGGACTAAAGCATCCGTCAACTCCTGGACAGTCTGTGGTGCAACGTGGCGTTGGTGGATGGAGCGAGACATGATGTCCCAGATGTGTTCAATTGGATTCAGGTCTGTGGAACGGGCGGGCCAGTCCATAGCATCAATGCCTTCATCTTGCAGGAACTGCTGACACACTCCAGCCACATGAGGTCTAGCATTGTCCTGCATTAGGAGGAACCCAGGGCCAGCACCAGCATATGGTCTCTCAAGGGGTCTGAGGATCTCATCTCGGTACCTAATGGCAGTCAGGCTACCTCTGGCGAGCACATGGAGGGCTGTGCGGCCCCCCAAAGAAATGCCACCCCACACCATTACTGACCCACTGCCAAACCGGTCATGCTGGAGGATGTTGCAGGCAGCAGAACGTTCTCCTTGGCGTCTCCAGACTCTGTCACATCTGTCACATAGTAACATAGTATCTAAGGTTGAAAAAAGACAATTGTCCATCGAGTTCAACCTATTTGTGGTCTCCTATGCACGATTATTTTGTATAAAATTTTGACTGAAGTTGATGACTGTCGTTACGTTTTACCCCTCTTTTTTATAATAACCATAGTGCGTGACTATGCCCCGTAACCCTGGATATCCTTATCCATTAGGAATTTATTTAACCCATTATTAAAGGTGTTGACTGAGTCGGCCATTACAACTCCCTCAGGCAGGAAATTCCAAAAACGTATCGTCCTTACCGTAAAAAAAGACTTTACGCCGTATTGTGCGAAATCTCCTCTCCTCTAACCTGAGCGAGTGTCCACGAGTTCTCTGTGTTGATCTAACCAAAAACAGGTCCTGCGCAAGATCTATATATTGTCCCCTTATATATTTGTAAATGTTGATCATGTCCCCTCTTAATCTCCTCTTTTCCAGTGTAAACATGCCTAGTCTTGCAAGCCTTTCCTCGTATTCCAGCGTCTCCATACCCTTAATTAGTTTGGTCGCCCGCCTCTGAACCTTTTCTAGCTCCAGGATATCCTTTTTGTAGTAAGGTGCCCAGAATTGTACACAGTATTCAAGGTGTAGCCTCACAAGTGATTTATATAATGGGAGTATAATACTCTTGTCCCTAGCATCAATTCCCTGTTTTATGCATGCTAATATCTTATTAGCCTTCTTTGCTGCAGTCCTACTTTGGGTACTACTGCTTAGTTTGATATCTATGAGGACACCTAAGTCCTTTTCCAGTACAGAATCCCCTAATTTTACCCCATTTAGTAGGTAGGTGTTATTTTTGTTCTTGTTACCACAGTGCATTACCTTACACTTGTCTGTATTGAAGCGCATTCTCCATTTCGCTGCCCAAGCTTCTAATTTAACTAAGTCATTCTGAAGCGACTCAGCATCCCCCTCCGCATTTATAACTTTACACAATTTGGTATCATCTGCAAAAATTGACACCATGCTCTCTAGACCTTCTGTTAGGTCATTAATGAAAATAATGAACAATAGCGGTCCTAATACTGAGCCTTGCGGCACACCACTTAGCACTTCAGTCCGATTTGAAAAAGATCCATTAACAACAACACGCTGCTCCCTATTATCTAACCAGTCTTTGACCGAAGTGCATATTGTGCTTCCTAGCCCTGTTTCTTGTGGCTTGTAGATAAGTCTCATGTGTGGTACAGTGTCGAATGCTTTGGCAAAATCTAAAAAGATTACATCCATCTCTTTACCCTGATCTAGGTCTGTGCTTACTGTTTCATAAAAGCCAAGTAAGTTGGTTTGACAGGATCTGTCCTTCATAAACCCATGTTGATTCATTTTAATGACCTTATTGACTTCAAGGAACTTCTGAATACTATCTCTTAGAATACCTTCCAATACTTTCCCCACTATAGATGTAAGACTAACTGGTCTATAATTACCTGGTTCAGCTTTACTTCCCTTTTTGAATATAGGCACTACTTCCGCTACACGCCAGTCTTTGGGAACCATACCTGATATTACTGAATCCTTAAAGATCAAAAATAGCGGTTTTGCAAGTTCAGAGTAAAGCTCCATTAGAACCCTTGGGTGAAGAATACCATCGGGACCTGGTGACTTATTAATCTTTAAATGTTTTAATCGGTCACAGACTACTTCCTCGCTTAAATAAGTACCTATCAGTGGGATATTCTCATTATTGAGATTATGTGTTAGTCCCTGAATTGGGTCCTCTCTAGTAAATACTGTTGAAAAAAACTCATTTAGTGTGTCCGCTATGTCATTATCATTTTTTATTAAGACTCCCAACTTGTCTTTTAAAGGGCCTATACTCTCCTTCTTTAATCTCTTGCTATTAATGTATTTAACAAATTTTTTGGGATTCGCTTTGCCTTCCTTTGCTACTAGTTTTTCAGTTTCTACTTTAGCCGCTCTTATTTCCTTTTTGCCTATTTTGTTACATTCCTTATAGTGCTGAAATGACTCTGCTTCCCCGTCAGATTTGTATTTTTTAAATGTTTGCCTTTTCTTGCCCATAAGTTCCTTTATCTTTTTGTTAAGCCACATCGGTTTATGATTTTTATTCCTTTTTTTTGCCGCTCGTAGGAATAAATTTGAGAGTATTTTTAGCTAGCAGGAAATTTAGTACCTCCCATTTCTCCGTAGTATTTTTTCCTAAAAACAAACCTTCCCATTTAATATCCCTGAAAAATACCCTCATCTTTTCAAAATTCGCTTTGCTAAAGTTTAGAGTCCTAGTTGAGCCAGTATAGGGCTGTTTATGAAAACTGATATTGAATGTGACCATATTGTGGTCACTGTTTCCTATGGGTTCCCCTACTAAAATACCTGATACCAAATCCCCATTGTTTGTTAATACCAGGTCTAAGATTGCATTGTACCTAGTTGGTTCCTCAATTAGTTGAACTAAGTAGTTATCATTAAGTGTGTTTAAAAACATATTGCCCCTAGCAGTATCACATGAATCATTTTTCCAGTTTATCTCTGGATAGTTAAAATCTCCCATCACTACTATGTCTCCTACTCCTGCTGCTCTTTCAATTTGCTTTAGTAACAATTCCCCATCAGATACGTTGATACCAGGCGGCCTATAGCATACACCCAATACTAACTTTTTTATTCCTTTTTCCCCGCATGCAATTTCTACCCATAATGTCTCGACAGTGTCTACAGTCCCCTCCTGAATATCTTCCCGTATATCAGGTTTTAAAAACGGCTTTACGTAAAGACACACCCCTCCACCCTTTTTATTTAGTCTGTCTCTCCTAAACAGTGTATAGCCCTCTAGATTGACTGTCCAATCATGAGATTCGTCCCACCAAGTTTCATTAATGCCTATAATATCATACTGTTTCCTTGCTGCAAGTATTTCTAGTTCGCCCTTTTTACCAGTAATGCTTCTAGCGTTTACATACATACATACAACTAAGATAAGTATTGTCCCTAGCGTTAGGTATATATTTAACCTTATGTAGCAATGATGACCTGTAATCGTCACATGTGCTCAGTGAGAACCTGCTTTCATCTGTGAAGAGCACAGGGCGCCAGTGGCGAATTTGCCAATCTTGGTGTTCTCTGACAAATGCCAAATGTTCTGCACGGTGTTGGGCTGTAAGCACAACCCCCACATGTGGACGTCGGGCCCTCATACCACCCTCATGGAGTCTGTTTCTGATCGTTTGAGTAGACACATGCACATTTGTGGTTTGCTGGAGGTCATTTTGCAGGGCTCTGGCAGTGCTCCTCCTGTTCCTCCTTGCACAAAGGCGGAGGTAGTGGTCCTGCTGCTGGGTTGTTGCCCTCCTACGGCCTCCTCCACGTCTCCTGATGTACTGGCCTGTCTCCTGGTAGCGCCTCCATGCTCTGGACACTACGCTGACAGACACAGCAAACCTTCTTGCCACAGCTCGCATTGATGTGCCATCCTGGATGAGCTGCACTACCTGAGCCACTTGTGTGGGTTGTAGGGAGGTCATACAGGCACGTGGGAGCCACACACACTACTGAGCCTCATTTTGACTTGTTTTAAGGACATTACATCAAAGTTGGATCAGCCTGTAGTGTCTTTTTCCACTTTAATTTTGAGGGTGACTCCAAATCCAGACCTCCATGGGTTAATAAATTTGATTTCCATTGATAATTTTTGTGTGATTTTGTTGTCAGCACATTCAGATCTAGGATGTGTTATTTTAGTGTTCCCTTTATTTTTTTGAGCAGTGTATATATAAAGAGAGAGAGAGAATGGGGCACTCACCAGGATTTTACCATATAAAAAGCAGAACATTTATTTTTCAGACAGCATATAATCAACTTGATTTCAGTACAGATATTTCCATCTCAAATGTTTTCGGTCATGAAATGACCGTCATCATTAGGCACTACCGCTCATCAGCTGTCTCATCATTTCCCAAGGCACCAGCAGCATAGCTGGCCGTGCCTCCCCGGCTCCTTATATACCCCAAAATGAAAAATTGTTGCCAAACGGGCGCTAGCCGCATCATTATAATGTCATGCCAGGCATTACTTACACATACAGTATATGCACATACAATATTATCAGCTATATGGTTGCTTCATAGAACAACCTTACATGTAATTCCAGATTATCCAACTCTCCAAGGTGAATTTATATCCCCAAAGATGTGGTAAGGTGCCGATCTGCGCCTAACCGATTTCCGGTATTCTACTTCCCTGTCCATCCTGGAACGCATACCCAACTTCCGGTCACTTTGGAACACACCTTCCACGACCGGAAGTGACGTGCCGGACAGCCCAACTGCAGTAACAGATCATGCTTAGTATTAGGGGCGTGACACTAGTACGATTCAATATTGGATACAATGCAAGCATACCATATAGCTAAAAATATCACTTTATAGAAACGGATAGGAGGAGCCGAGGCTGCATGAAAGAACTAACATTGCATAATAAACACCACAAAATAAACTAGAAATATGACATATATCACGATCCATATCATAAAATACACAAACATGCACATATAATATATTATAATATACTAGCTGGAGTACCTGGCGTTGCCCGGGATTTTAAGAATGTTTGTTTACAAAAATGTATTTAAATATTAAACACACAGTATAAATAACATAGTATAAAAAAGCATGTAAAATGTTATACACATAAATAAAATGAAAACACAATGTGCTGCTGGGGGACCGTGCGACTTCCACTATATAACTCTGTGTGTGGGTTTGTGCTACCTCCATTTCCCTCCTCACATCATGTCACTGCCCCTGTCACATGCAGCCCTTTCATCACTGACATATCATGCATGTCCTGATATAGTCTGTGCTGCTGGCCCACCCCTAGGGGTACTAGTGGTGTGTTACCCCCACAGTGTTTGTTCCCAGAGTGTAAATAATATGTGTAGCAAGTGTGGTGTAAATTGCTTCACACATTCCAGAGTTATGCTGTCTGCTGAAAAACTCTGTGCTGCTTCCTCAACCCTAGGGGTGTCTTACCCCCACAGAGTTTGTTCCCAGATTGTAAGTCAGATGTGTACCAAGTTTGGTGTAAATTGCTCCAGGCCTTCCACAGTTATGCTGTCTGCTGACATGCTCTGTGCTGCTTTTCCACCCCTTGGGGTTCTAGTGGTATCTAACCCCCACATTGTTTCCCTAGTGTAAGTCATATGTGTACCCAGTTTGTTGTAAATTGGTGTAGCCAATTTGGAAATTATGCTGTCTCCTGAAATGCTCTGTGCTGCTGTCCCACCCTAGGGGTGTCTAACCCCCACAGAGTTTGTTCCCAGATTGTAAATGAGATGTGTACCAAGTTTGGTGTAAATTGCTCCAGGCTTTCCACCTTTTTTCTGCCTCCTGAAATACTCGGTGCTGCTGTCCCACCCCTCAGGGTTTGTTCCAAGATTTTAAATCAGATGTGTACCAAGTTTGGTGTAAATTGATCCAGGCCTTCCACAGTTTTGCTGTCTTCTGACATACTCTGTGCTGCTGTCCCACCACTAGGGGTGCTAGGGGTGTCTGAGCTCCACAGTGTTTGTTTCCCAAGTGTAAGTTATATGTGTACCAAGTTTGATGTAAATTGGTGTAGCCAATCGGTATTTATGCTGTCTCCTGAAATACTCTGTGCTGCTGTCCCACCCCTAGGGGTGCTAGGGGTGTCTAACCACCACAGAGTTTGTTCACAGATTGTAATTCAGATGTGTACCAAGTTTGGTGTAAATTGCTCCAGCCCTTCCAGTTTTGCTTTCTCCTGAAAAACTCTGTGCTACTGTCCCACCCCTAGGGGTTTCTAACCCCCACAGAGTCTGTTCCCAGATTTTAAGTCAGATGTGTACCAAGTTTGGTGTAGATTGCTCCAGGCCTTCCACAGTTTTGCTGTCTGCTGACATACTCTGTGCTGCTGTCCCACCCCTAGGGGTGCTAGGGATGTCTTCCTCCCACAGTGTTTGTTCCCAGATTGTAAGGCATATGTGTACCAGTTTTTGAGTACATTGCTCCAGCAATTCCTGAGTTATGGTGTCTTCTGATATACTCTGTGCTGCTGTCTGCCCCCCTAGGGGTGGTAGGGATTTCAAATTGTTTTAGTTGCCTTCACCATGTTTTAATATGTTTGTCTGTAAAATTGCATGATCTTCACTTGTAAACTGTGGATTTGTATAGAAATACAGAAGGACAGACACATTTTCATTTTTATATATTAGATTATAACTATAGAGTGCATTGGTCAAAAAAGAAAAAAGGTGAAAAAAAAGAAAAAAATCAATGCAAAAAGATTACCAAAGGGTTAGACTCATTTAGCCCATCCGGGGCAAGTGTACTAAGCCTAAAGATCCATCTCACCTCTAGCTTCCTGAGGATCAAAGCACGGTCTCCTCCCCTCACTGGTGCGAGCACGCAGTCTATCATTCTACACCTCAGTGCAGATACCTGGTGTCCTGCTGTCACAAAATGCTGGGCAACCGGCTTGTCAGTGACACCTGACATCAATGCTTGGTGTATTGAACTTCTACAATTGGCCATCCTCTCACGAAATGTGCATGTTGTCATCCCCACATATGCCAAACCGCAGGGACATAGCATGTATATCACAAAGTTTAGGCTACAACGGAGCTTATAACGGATGCTTATTGATTTCCTTGTGTGGGGATATGGAAACATACTGCCCGGTATGAGTGAGCGACATGTAGCACACCCAACACACTTCAAACATCCTGGTTATTGGGTATTTAACCATGTTCTATCATTTGTTCCAATCTGTCGAGCTGGATGCATGAGGATTTGTTTCAGATTATGCCCTGGCCTAAATGCCATCACAGGTGGATCTTCCAAAATACCGCCAAACTTTGGCTCAGAGCAGATTAGGGGCCAGTGTCTCCTGATTGCCTTCGAAATCACAGGTGCCCTATCATCATACTGTGTGACAAAAATCATTCAGTTGTGTTTATTGACACATTTGGAATTTAATCTAGTTCGAGCTTTCACAAGACAGTTCTCAACCACCTCCTTCTTATACCCTCTTTCGAGGAACCACTCCTTCATCTCCGCAATCTGTGTCTCTGCTGTAACCGGATTAGTATTGTTGTGAAGAACCCGCATAAACTGTGAGATGGGGAGGCTGTCTTTAATGGTGGGTGGATGCTTACTAGCAGCATGTAAAAAAGTATTTTGATCTGTCCCTTTTCTGTAGAGAGTAGTCCCCAGTCTGGTACCTTCCCGAAAAACAGTTACATCCAAGAAATTAACAGACTCCATACTGGAGTGTCCAGTGTAGCAAACAGTAGAATCCAAGGCATTTAATTCCTTCATCATCAAATTAAAGTCCCACTCAGTGCCATTCCATAACATGAATACAGTATATCGTCAATAGACCTCTTATAATAGATGATCTTAGCACCATAGTTTGTGTCACGAACCGGTCTCTCTCCTCTGCGGGTTCTGGGGTTCGTCCGTTGCCAGTGCGGTTGCTCGCGGTGCTGTGCGCCCGTGTTGGGACGCGGCGTGATCAGTGGCACAGGTGATGCAGAGTCTGGGAACTGGGAGTGCGGGGACCAAATGGCCTAAGGCACTGCGGTGTGTCTGCTGTATAGGAGGTGGCCATGTTGGAGACCAAATAGGTAATACAGAGCACTTGTGAAAACACCTGTGGGCAGGTGTAAGCCAATCCCGTGCTTGTGCTGCCTTTAAGTAGGCTGGGATTATGTTACTCTGGGCCAGTGCTTTGTTGTATCAACGCTGTGCTCTAGCTCTGAGCTCTCTCCGTGCATTCCTGTGTGATTCCCGTGGTCCAGATATCGCCTCCGTTCCCAGAGGTCCGTCTGCAGCATTCACTGCTAAAGATCCACCGGCTCTCCGCTGTGCTGTCAGTTAATTGCACACCTACTGGAAACAGTTGAATTCCCAGAGTCTTGCATGAGGTTACCTTGTCTGCCTGCCCTCAACCACACAAAGTTTGGAGGATTCCACTACCCTCAGCTGTTCATTTGTTCTACTCTGCATTTAACCCGTTCATCACCTTGTCATCTGCTACAGTTTTCACAGTGATCTCCGGAACCCGCAAGTAACCCAATTAAGTACTTTTATTTTCTATGTTACCATAACAAGGATAATTCTTCACAGCCTCTCAGTCATCTCTCAAAACTTCATTGCAAATCCTTACAGTTAATTCTTCATGTCTGCATTACCCAGTTAAACACATTCTGCAGTTCAGCATCAAAGCTTGTTTATATTTGGACAATTCAACATTTATTCATCAGTTTGTTTTATATACAGTTCCATGAACATTTCTTTTATTTGTCTTTGAGATTTATCCTGCATATTATTTCTGCCATTCCTGCAATACTTCAGTATAATATGATGATTAACAACTTGTCATTTAACTCTTTACTGAATTGTTATTTTTAATAAATATATGAAACGGAACTTTCTTCGTCCTCCCTGCTTTCTTCATACCCCAGCACCTACACCTGTGGTTGGTCCCGGGTTAACGGATTCACAAAAACACCCGGACCTGACAGTTTGGTAGAATATTAATTTCCCCATTTCAACTCGTGTCCTTCAAATAGCTAGGTATATAAGGGATTAATTCCCTTATATACCTAGCTATTTGAAGAACACGAGTGACTTCTTGGAAAAGATCATTGGACTGGGAGAAATTTCGGGAGATATACTCCTTACAACATTAGATGTCTCATCGTTGTATACAATTATACCACACTCAGCTGGTATTAGCAGTGAGGAACCTCTTGGTGCACGCGGGTAGACAAACTCCCCCAAGTGAGTGTATCCTGGAGCTGCTAGAGTTGATTCTGGTAAATAACCATTTCATGTACCAAAATGATTATTCTGTTCAATGCTCAGGTAGCGCGATGGGCTCTAATGTGGCCCCGGCTTACGCGGGTATTTTCATGCATGATTATGAGTCAATTAATATTCTGTTTCGAAGGCAATCAGGAGACACTGGCCACTAATCCGCTCTGAGCCAAAGTTTGGCAGTACTATGGAAGATCCACCTATGATGGCATTTAGGCAAGGGCATAATCTGAAACACATCCTCATGCATCCAGCTTGACAGATCAGAACAAATGATAGAACATGGTTATATACCCTGAAGCCCAGATGTTTCAAGTGTGTTGGGTGTACTACATGTCGCTCACTCACACCGGGCAGAACGTTTCCACATCCTCACATGGGGAAATCAATAAGCACTCGTTATAAGATTCATTGTAGACTAAACTTTGTGATATACATGCTGTTGTGTCCCTGCGGCTTGGCATATGTGGGGATGACGACATGCATGAGAGGATGGTCAATCATAGAAGTTCAATACACCAAGCATTGATGGCAAGTGTCACTGACAAGCCGGTTGCTCAGCATTTTTTGACAGCAGGACACCAGGTATCTGCACTGAGGTATAGAATGATAGACTGGGTGCCCGCACCAGTGAGGGGAGGAGACCGTGCTTTGATCCTCAGGAAGCTAGAGGCGATATGGATATTTAGACTTGGTACACTCGCCCCGGATGGGCTAAATGAGTCTAACCCTTTGACAAATTTTTTGCGTTGATTTTTTTCCTTTTTTCACCTTTTTTCTTTTTTGACCAATGCACTCTATAGTTTTAACTAATAATATATTATATGTGTATGTTTGTGTATTTTAGGATATGGATCGTGATATATGTCATATTTTTGGTTTATTATGTGGTGTTTATTATGTAATGTTTGTTCTTTCATGCAGCCTCAGCTCCTCCTATCCCTTTCTATAAAGTGATATTTTTAGCTATATGGTATGCTTGCATTGTACCCAAAATTGAATCTATATAGCCCCAGTGCTTTGTTTTTGTACTTGTGTCACGCCCCTAATACTAAGAGTGATCTGTTGCTGCAGTTGGGCTGTCCGGCACGTCAATTCCAGTCGCGGAGGGTGCGTTCCAAAGTGACTGGAAGTTGGCTATGCGTTCCAGGACGGACGCGGAAGTAGAATACCGGAAAGCGGTTAGGTGCAGATCGGCAATGTACCGCGTCTTTGGGGATGCTCGTAAGTTCACCTTGGAGAATTTGTTAATCTGGAATTACATGTAAGGTTGTTCTATGAAGCAACCATATAGCTGATAATATTGTATGTGTAAGTAATGCCTGGCGTGACATCATAATGATGCGGCTAGTGCACGTTTGGCGCCAATTTTTCATTTTGGGGTATATAAGGAGCCGGGGAGGCACGGCCAGCTATGCTGCTGGTGCCTTGGGAAATGATGAGACAGCTGATGAGCGGTAGTGCCTAATGAATGACGGTCATTTCATGACCGAAAACGTTTGAGATGGAAATATCTGTACTGAAATCAAGCTGAGTATATGCTGTCTGAATAATAAATTTTCTGCTTTTTATATGGAAAAATCCTGGTGAGTGCTCCATTCTTCAGTTCTAAATTTGGACACCACCTCTATAGTATCTTCGGAGACACCCCAGTAGATGGGCATTATATATGAGAGTGTAACCTAAATATATATATATATATATATATATATATATACTGTATATATATATATATATATATATATACACTCCAAAAGATGCAGGTACTCAGAGACTGAATAAATGCACAAATCGTTGTATTCAAGTCAAACGTTTTCAGAGCCTCAGCTCCGTCCTCAGGCAGAGGTGTAACTAGGTGCCATGGTGCCCGGAGCAAGGGTATGTTTTAGCTTCCCCCCTCCACTGTACTGAATTGGGTACCTGGCCAATTTGAAAATAAAAAATATAAAAAAATCATAAATTGATTCTAGACCTTGTGAAGCTCAGGACGAAAGTTTATTTTGGGTGCCCCCATGACTAATATAGGGACAGTGCGCGACGATGGCACGCACCAAAAATATAGGAGAGTGGCTCCATCGGGAAGGGGCATGGCCACATAATAGTACCTATTCAGATTACATTGCACAGTATTGTCCATTATTCACATTACACTACACAGTGATACACTTTACGCCACACAGTAGAGCCCCTTATACACGTTACACAACACACTAGAGCTGCTTATACATGTTATGCCACAGTAGAGCAGCTTACACATGTTACTCTACAGCTTCTAATACAGAGATATGTGCTGCAGCATCAATGTAGAGAGAGGTGCTGTAGCAGCCGGGGCAGAGAGAGGTGCTGCAGCAGCCGGGGCAGAGAGAGGTGCTGCAGCCAGGGCAGAGGGAGTTGATGCAGCAGCTGGGGCTGAAAGAGGTGCTGCAGGGACAGGTATAGAGAGAGGTGCTGCAGCAGCTGGGGCTGAAAGAGGTGTTGCTGCAGCAGCGGGGGCAGAGAGTGGTGTAGCAGGACAGAAGTAACCTTGCTGCTCAGCTACAAGTAGACAGTGAGACATATAAGGAGGACGGCAGAGCTCCGGCATGTGCCAGCTCTCCGTGTCTCCTGCTGTCACCTCTGGCCTGCCCTGTTCTGCGCTTAGTCTCCTTCTCCTAGTCAGTGTGCGTCCCCTCTGCTCCTCCTCCTCCTGTCTGCAGCTGCCTGTACAGCGGCCAACAGTAATGCAGGCAGAGGAAGGGGGTAGTCAGGTGGCGCGCTCTCTACTTTTTCCAGCACCCGGAGCTCGTGCTCCACTGGAGCCACCGTAGCTACACCTCTGTCCTCAGGACAATACAAAATTCTACAGCTGTAGAATTTTGTATAGTCCTTAGGACGGAGCTGGGGCTCCAAAAACGTTTGACTTGAATACAACGATTTGTGCATTTATTCAGTGTCTGAGTGCCTGCATCTTTTGGAGTGGATGTTTATGTTGGAGCACCTGAGCGGTTGAAGTGATCGTTAGGAGTGCCGGCAGACTGTCGATAAGTGTGTGTATATATATACACTGCTCAAAAAATAAGAATTTACTTACCGATAATTCTATTTCTCGTAGTCCGTAGTGGATGCTGGGGACTCCGTCAGGACCATGGGGAATAGCGGCTCCGCAGGAGACAGGGCACAAAAGTAAAAGCTTTAGGATCAGGTGGTGTGCACTGGCTCCTCCCCCTATGACCCTCCTCCAAGCCTCAGTTAGGATACTGTGCCCGGACGAGCGTACACAATAAGGAAGGATTTTGAATCCCGGGTAAGACTCATACCAGCCACACCAATCACACTGTACAACCTGTGATCTGAACCCAGTTAACAGCATGATAACAGCGGAGCCTCTGAAAAGATGGCTCACAACAATAATAACCCGATTTTTGTAACAATAACTATGTACAAGTATTGCAGACAATCCGCACTTGGGATGGGCGCCCAGCATCCACTACGGACTACGAGAAATAGAATTATCGGTAAGTAAATTCTTATTTTCTCTGACGTCCTAAGTGGATGCTGGGGACTCCGTCAGGACCATGGGGATTATACCAAAGCTCCCAAACGGGCGGGAGAGTGCGGATGACTCTGCAGCACCGAGTGAGAGAACTCCAGGTCCTCCTCAGCCAGGGTGTGCCCCTGACCAAGTAGCAGCTCGGCAAAGTTGTAAAGCCGAGATCCCTCGGGCAGCCGCCCAAGATGAGCCCACCTTCCTCGTGGAATGGGCATTTACATATTTTGGCTGTGGCAGGCCTGCCACAGAATGTGCAAGCTGAATTGTACTACACATCCAACTAGCAATCGTCTGCTTAGAAGCAAGAGCACCCAGTTTGTTGGGTGCATACAGGATAACAGCAAGTCAGTTTTCCTGACTCCAGCCGTCCTGGAAACCTATATTTTCAGGGCCCTGACAACATCTAGCAACTTGGAGTCCTCCAAGTCCCTAGTAGCCGCAGGTACCACAATAAGCTGGTTCAGGTGAAACGCTGACACCACCTTAGGGAGAAACTGGGGACGAGTCCGCAGCTCTGCCCTGTCCGAATGGACAATCAGATATGGGCTTTTGTGAGACAAAGCCGCCAATTCTGACACTCGCCTGGCCGAGGCCAGGGCCAACATCATGGTCATCTTTCCATGTGAGATATTTCAAATCCACAGATTTGAGCGGTTTAAACCAATGTGATTTGAGGAATCCCAGAACTACGTTGAGATCCCACAGTGCCACTGGAGGCACAAAAGGGGGTTGTATATGCAGTACTCCCTTGACAAACTTCTGGACTTCAGGAACTGAAGCCAATTCTTTCTGGAAGAAAATCGACAGGGCCGAAATTTGAACCTTAATGGACCCCCAATTTGAGGCCCATAGACACTCCTGTTTGCAGGAAATGCAGGAATCGACCGAGTTGAAATTTCTTCGTGGGGCCTTCCTGGCCTCACACCACGCAACAGATTTTCGCCACATGTGGTGATAATGTTGTGCGGTCACCTCCTTCCTGGCTTTGACCAGGGTAGGAATGACCTCTTCCGGAATGCCTTTTTCCCTTAGGATCCGGCGTTCAACCGCCATGCCGTCAAACGCAGCCGCGGTAAGTCTTGGAACAGACATGGTACTTGCTGAAGCAAGTCCCTTCTTAGCGGCAGAGGCCATGAGTCCTCTGTGAGCATCTCTTGAAGTTCCGGGTACCAAGTCCTTCTTGGCCAATCCGGAGCCACGAGTATAGTTCTTACTCCTCTACGTCTTATAATTCTCAGTACCTTAGGTATGAGAAGCAGAGGAGGGAACACATACACCGACTGGTACACCCACGGTGTTACCAGAACGTCCACAGCTATTGCCTGAGGGTCTCTTGACCTGGCGCAATACCTGTCCAGTTTTTTGTGCAGGCGGGACGCCATCATGTCCACCTTTGGTCTTTCCCAACGGTTCACAATCATGTGGAAGACTTCCCGATGAAGTCCCCACTCTCCCGGGTGGAGGTCGTGCTGAGGAAGTCTGCTTCCCAGTTGTCCACTCCCGGAATGAACACTGCTGACAGTGCTATCACATGATTTTCCGCTCAGCGAAGAATCCTTGCAGTTTCTGCCATTGCCCTCCTGCTTCTTGTGCCGCCCTGTCTGTTTACGTGGGCGACTGCCGTGATGTTGTCCCACTGGATCAATACCGGCTGACCTTGAAGCAGAGGTCTTGCTAAGCTTAGAGCATTGTAAATTGCTCTTAGCTCCAGTATATTTATGTGGAGAGAAGTCTCCAGACTTGATCACACTCCCTGGAAATTTTTTCCTTGTGTGACTGCTCCCCAGCCTTTCAGGCTGGCATCCGTGGTCACCAGGACCCAGTCCTGAATGCCGAATCTGTGGCCCTTTAGTAGATGAGCCCTCTGCAGCCACCACAGAAGAGACACCCTTGTCCTTGGAGACAGGGTTATCCGCTGATGCATCTGAAGATGCGATCCGGACCATTTTTCCAGCAGATCCCACTGAAAAGTTCTTGCGTGAAATCTGCCGAATGGAATCGCTTCGTAAGAAGCCACCATTTTTCCCAGGACCCTTGTGCAATGATGCACTGACACTTTTCCTGGTTTTAGGAGGTTCCTGACTAGCTCGGATAACTCCCTGGCTTTCTCCTCCGGGAGAAACACCTTTTTCTGGACTGTGTCCAGAATCATCCCTAGGAACAGCAGACGTGTCGTCGGAGACAGCTGCGATTTTGGAATATTTAGAATCCACCCGTGCTGTCGTAGAACTACTTGAGATAGTGCTACTCCGACCTCCAACTGTTCTCTGGACCTTGCCCTTATCAGGAGATCGTCCAAGTAAGGGATAATTAAGACGCCTTTTCTTTGAAGAAGAATCATCATTTCGGCCATTACCTTGGTAAAGACGCGGGGTGCCGTGGACAATCCAAACGGCAGCGTCTGAAACTGATAGTGACAGTTTTGTACCACGAACCTGAGGTACCCTTGGTGAGAAGGGCAAATTGGGACATGGAGGTAAGCATCCTTGATGTCCAGGGACACCATATAGTCCCCTTCTTCCTGGTTCGCTATCACTGCTCTGAGTGACTCCATCTTGATTTGAACCTTTGTATGTAAGTGTTCAAATATTTCAGATTTAGAATAGGTCTCACCGAGCCGTCTGGCTTCAGTACCACAATATAGTGTGGAATAATACCCCTTTCCTTGTTGTAGGAGGGGTACTTTGATTATCACCTGCTGGGAATACAGCTTGTGAATTGTTTCCAATACTGCCTCCCTGTCGGAGGGAGACGTTGGTAAAGCAGACTTCAGGAACCTGCGAGGGGGAGACGTCTCGAATTTCCAATCTGTACCCCTGGGATACTACTTGTAGGATCCAGGGGTCCACTTGCGAGTGAGCCCACTGCGCGCTGAAACTCTTGAGACGACCCCCCACCGCACCTGAGTCCGCTTGTACGGCCCCAGCGTCATGCTGAGGACTTGGCAAAAGCGGTGGAGGGCTTCTGTTCCTGGGAATGGGCTGCCTGCTGCAGTCTTCTTCCCTTTCCTCTATCCCTGGGCAGATATGACTGGCCTTTTGCCTGCTTGCCCTTATGGGGACGAAAGGACTGAGGCTGAAAAGACGGTGTCTTTTTCTGCTGAGATGTGACTTGGGGTAAAAAAGGTGGATTTTCCAGCTGTTGCCGTGGCCACCAGGTCCGATGGACCGACCCCAAATAACTCCTCCCGTTTATACGGCAATACTTCCATGTGCCGTTTGGAATCTGCATCACCTGACCACTGTCGTGTCCATAAACATCTTCTGGCAGATATGGACATCGCACTTACTCTTGATGCCAGAGTGCAAATATCCCTCTGTGCATCTCGCATATATAGAAATGCATCCTTTAAATGCTCTGTCCCTGTCAAGGGTATCAATATTTTCAGTCAGGGAATCCGACCAAGCCACCCCAGCGCTGCACATCCAGGCTGAGGCGATCGCTGGTCGCAGTATAACACCAGTATGTGTGTATATACTTTTTAGGATATTTTCCAGCCTCCTATCAGCTGGCTCCTTGAGGGCGGCCGTATCTGGAGACGGTAACGCCACTTGTTTTGATAAGCGTGTGAGCGCCTTATCCACCCTAAGGGGTGTTTCCCAACGCGCCCTAACTTCTGGCGGGAAAGGGTATAACGCCAATAATTTTCTATCGGGGGAAACCCACGCATCATCACACACTTCATTTCATTTATCTGATTCAGGAAAAACTACAGGTAGTTTTTTCACACCCCACATAATACCCTCTTTTGTGGTACTTGTAGTATCAGAAATATGTAACACCTCCTTCATTGCCCTTAACGTGTAACGTGTGGCCCAAATGGAAAATACGTTTGTTTCTTCACCGTCGACACTGGAGTCAGTGTCCGTGTCTGTGTCGACCGACTGAGGTAAATGGGCGTTTTAAAGCCCCTGACGGTGTTTGAGACGCCTGGACAGGTACTAATTGGTTTGCCGGCCGTCTCATGTCGTCAACCGACCTTGCAGCGTGTTGACATTATCACGTAATTCCCTAAATAAGCCATCCATTCCGGTGTCGACTCCCTAGAGAGTGACATCACCATTACAGGCAATTGCTCCGCCTCCTCACCAACATCGTCCTCATACATGTCGACACACACGTACCGACACACAGCACACACACAGGGAATGCTCTGATAGAGGACAGGACCCCACTAGCCCTTTGGAGAGACAGAGGGAGAGTTTGCCAGCACACACCAAAACGCTATATTATACAGGGACAACCTTATATAAGTGTTTTCCCTTATAGCATCTTAATATATAATAATATCGCCAAAGAAGTGCCCCCCCTCTCTGTTTTAACCCTGTTTCTGTAGTGCAGTGCAGGGGAGAGCCTGGGAGCCTTCCTAGCAGCGGAGCTGTGTAGGAAAATGGCGCTGTGTGCTGAGGAGAATAGGCCCCGCCCCCTTTTCGGCGGGCTTCTTCTCCCGTTTTTCTGACAACCTGGCAGGGGTTAAATACATCCATATAGCCCCAGGGGCTATATGTGATGTATTTTTAGCCAGCATAGGTACTTTCATTGCTGCCCAGGGCGCCCCCCCAAGCGCCCTGCACCCTCAGTGACCGTTGGTGTGAAGTGTGCTGAGAGCAATGGCGCACAGCTGCAGTGCTGTGCGCTACCTCATGAAGACTGAGAAGTCTTCAGCCGCCGATTTCTGGACCTCTTCTCTCTTCAGCATCTGCAAGGGGGTCGGCGGCGCGGCTCCGGTGACCCATCCAGGCTGTACCTGTGATCGTCCCTCTGGAGCTAGTGTCCAGTAGCCTAAGAAGCCAATCCATCCTGCACGCAGGTGAGTTCACTTCTTCTCCCCTAAGTCCCTCGTTGCAGTGAGCCTGTTGCCAGCAGGACTCACTGAAAATAAAAAACCTAACAAAACTTTTACTCTAAGCAGCTCTTTAGGAGAGCCACCTAGATTGCACCCTTCTCGGCCGGGCACAAAAATCTAACTGAGGCTTGGAGGAGGGTCATAGGGGGAGGAGCCAGTGCACACCACCTGATCCTAAAGCTTTTACTTTTGTGCCCTGTCTCCTGCGGAGCCGCTATTCCCCATGGTCCTGACGGAGTCCCCAGCATCCACTTAGAACGTCAGAGAAAAATAAAGGGAACACTAAAATAACACATCCTAGATCTGAATGAATGAAATATTCTTATTAAATACTTTGTTCTTTACATAGTTGAATGTGCTGACAACAAAATCACACAAAAATTATCAATGGAAATCAAATTTATTAACCCATGGAGGTCTGGATTTGGAGTCACACTCAAAATTAAAGTGGAAAAACACACTACAGGCTGATTCTGCTTTGATGTAATGTCCTTAAAACAAGTCAAAATGAGGCTCAGTAGTGTGTGTGGCTCCCACGTGCCTGTATGACCTCCCTACAACCCACACAAGTGGCTCAGGTAGTGCAGCTCATCCAGGATGGCACATCAATGCGAGCTGTGGCAAGAAGGTTTGCTGTGTCTGTCAGCATAGTGTCCAGAGCATGGAGGCGCTACCAGGAGACAGGCCAGTACATCAGGAGACGTGGAGGAGGCCATAGGAGGGCAACAACCCAGCAGCAGGACCGCTACATCTGCCTTTGTGCAAGGAGGAACAGGAGGAGCACTGCCAGAGCCCTGCAAAATGACCTCCAGCAAGCCACAAATGTGCATGTGTCTACTCAAACGATCAGAAACAGACTCCATGAGGGTGGTATGAGGCCCGACGTTCACAGGTGGGGGTTGCGCTTACAGCCCAACACCGTGCAGGACGTTTGGCATTTGCCAGAGAACACCAAGATTGGCAAATTCGCCACTGGCGCCCTGTGCTCTTCACAGATGAAAGCAGGTTCTCACTGAGCACATGTGACAGACGTGACAGAGTCTGGAGACGCCAAGGAGAACGTTCTGCTGCCTGCAACATCCTCCAGCATGACCGGTTTGGCAGTGGGTCAGTAATGGTGTGGGGTGGCATTTCTTTGGGGGGCCGCACAGCCCTCCATGTGCTCGCCAGAGGTAGCCTGACTGCCATTAGGTACCCAGATGAGATCCTCAGAACCCTTGTGAGACCATATGCTGGTGTGGTTGGCCCTGGGTTCCTCCTAATGCAAGACAATGCTAGACCTCATGTTGCTGGAATGTGTCTGCAGTTCCTGCAAGACGAAGGCATTGATGCTATGGACTGGCACGCCCGTTCCCCAGACCTGAATCCAATTGAGCACATCTGGGACATCATGTCTCGCTCCATCCACCAACGCTACGTTGCACCACAGACTGCCCAGGAGTTGGCAGATGCTTTAGTCCAGGTCTGGGAGGAGATCCCTCAGGAGACCATCCGCCACCTCATCAGGAGCATGCCCAGGCATTGTAGGGAGGTCATTCAGGCACGTAGAGGCCGCACACACTACTGAGCCTCATTTTGACTTGTTTTAAGGACATTACATCAAAGTTGGATCAGCCTGCAGTGTGTTCTTCCACTTTAATTTTGAGGGTGACTCCAAATCCAGACCTCCATGGGTTAATAAATTTGATTTCCATTGATAATTTTTGTGTAATTTTGTTGTCAGCACATTCAACTATGTAAAGAACAAAGTATTTAATAAGAATATTTCATTCATTCAGATCTAGGATGTGTTATTTTAGTGTTCCCTTTATTTTTTTGAGCAGTATATATATATATATATATATATGTAGAGTTACACTGGCATTTTCAGGATGGCGTGACATAATTCTGATATAGCACGTAGCCTGCAGGAAACATCAGTCTACTAACAGCAAGTAACCTTTAATTTTTAGCCATCTTCTCATAATCACACTGTAGAGTTGCCTGGCTAATCTGTCATCTGGACACTTATTGTACTTCCGCCATATTTGCATGCATAAGTATTTATGTCCAACTCTACCAGAAGTCACCCGTTGTTTTCCAGCAACCAAAGTGTGCAACAAACACTGCTCAAGACAAAAGTTCAAATCACTGCATCCAATGATGCAGGGCCCAATATGCACATGTCCAGTACACTAAGCATCGGAGATATACGTAAACCATTGGCCTTCATACAGTACATCTCTAAATCAGGCCCAATATACACTTAATGGTGATTGCAAGTTTATCTGGGATGGAAATTCTAATGGTAGGAGATTTAAACTCATGCTTGGACGCAGCAACAGACAATTGAGCATTATTTATGCCAATCCACTGAAGCACATGCGCGTATTGATCAATGATGCCTACTGCATCCATCAGAAACTACACATCCATGGGAAGCATAAAAGAAACAATAGATACTTTCCAAATTTAAAAATAGGATACTGCAAGAACGGATTGTCCATAGGGCTCACCAGGAAGATTCCTTGCATGCCAACGTGTTTGTGGGGCCAGAATGAGTTCTGTGTGCCGGCCCCCCGCCAGGATGTGGGTGTATACTTGCCCTTGCTGACTCTCTCTTTACCTCCCTCTCTCTTGTCTGCAACCCCATCTCTCTCTCACTTACCCACACCCCTCTCTTTCTTGTCCACACCCTCCTCTCTCTGTTTCCACACCCCTCTCTCTCTTTTGCCTGCACCTCCCACTCTCTCTTGTACCCCGGTCACAGCTACTTCCATAGCGGCTCTTGGGCCTAATTCAGACCTGATCGCAGCAGCAAATTTGTTAGCTAATGGGAAAAACCATGGGGGTAATTCAGACCTGATCGCTAGGCTGCGTTTTCTCACAGCAGGCGATCAGGTCTAAACTGCGTATACACCGCAATGCACAGGCGCGTCACACGGGTACAAAGCGGATCGCCGCTCAGCGATGGGTTTGTGCGAAGAATCCATTTGCACAGGTGATCGCAAGGAGATTGACAGGAAGATAGCAATTGCGGGTGTCAATTGACCATTTTCTGGGAGTGTTTGGAAAAATGCAGGTGTGTCCAAGCGTTTGCAGGGCATGTGCCTGACGTCAATTTCCGGTCCCAAACATGCTGAGGTGATCGCAGTGGCTGAGTAAGACCTGGGCTGCGCAGAGACTGCACAAAATCAGTTTGTACAGCTCTGCTACACATGCGTTCACAGACTTGCACAGCTAAAATACACTCCCCTATAGGTGGCGACTATCTGATCAGGGCAGTGCAAAAATCGCCTGCTAGCGATTATGTCTGAATTAGCCCCCATGTGCACTCGGGGAGAAGGGAGGGGCAGATATAACATGTGCAGAGATTTGGGTGGGGTGTGATCAAACTGAAACATAAATTGCTGTGTAAAAATAAAGCAGCCAGTATTTACCCTGTACAGAAACAATATAACCCATCCAACTCTCTCTGCAAATGTTATATCTGCCCACCTGCAGTGCACATGTGTGACACTCTGAACTGGACCCCCTTAATTTGTATTACAAAGGGTGTACATTGATGGCAACTGTCGGACTGGATAAGACATGAGTAAGGTTCACTAATTTTCCCCTTGCTGAGCTTTAATTACTACCCGTCCTGTTAATGCTGAAGGGGTTAACACTCCCTTCTGCTGTTGCCTGAGAGACGTCAGCAGGACCAGTGAGCGGACAAGCACAAGGACCCTGGGGCCGTCCTGTTATGTGAAAGGAGAGTGTAAAGCTGGGATGGAGAAGATTGGATGAAGTGAGGTGGGAGAACGAGGGGGCGGAGTTAGCACTCAGTGTGCTGAGGAGAGTGTGCTGAGGAGAACTGGCTGAGGAGAGTCGATTAGCCTGAGGGGACTGTGTGCCGGTGGAGAGTTGAGGCAGCAAGGTGCCAAAGTGGGAGGTGCCAGGTGGAAAGAGGGGACCGGAGGGGAGCGTAGTGTGAGTGCTGTGGCCATAATGTGAGACCCCGAAAGAGTAGAGTGCCCAGCGCAGTGACCGGAGCAGCTGGAGTGGGATCCCTCCACGGTGATCGGAGCCATCGCTTCAGAGAGGGGAGGACCGGAGGCGCATAGTGTGACAGGGAGCAACTGGAGCTGCGCTGTGCTGCCCCACCGCTAAGAGACAGAGTCGCGGCCAGAGAGTTAATGGTCAACAGGTACATACCCCACTCATCTCCCCACATATCACCAGCTGGCCACCTTTTACCTCACAGCTAGCTACCGCTAACCCCTCCAAGCCAGACATCCCTTGTTAGACTGCTCAGCTTACGGTTATTGATCGGGGAGGAAGTCTCAAGTTATAGGGAGCTTTACGCAGCAGCAGCAGCTAACTAGTGACTGTCCCTACTGAGTGGCCACATACTCAAGTATATCAGCCTGTCCATAGACTGCATATTGTTAGGGGCACTGAACCCGGAGCCTCAGTGAGGGAGAGAGAGAACTTGCTAAACTTGTCCCTTAGACACGGCTATTGAGGAAACAGAGGAGGGAAAGACAGTTACAGCTTCTCAGGGATCTAGCACAGCCTGCATTAACAGTTTTGCTTCAACCTTTCTGTTCTGCTTAAAACTGTTTTCCTCTGCACTTTAATTGAGTTCTGCTACTTGCATGCCATCGACTCCCTGTTAAACTTACCTGCATATGCATGCTCCTTATAGACTGAGCCGTGTTAGGAGTTTACATGCTATCCTTCACTTGCACTGAACTACTTTCCCTATACTGTACATCTGCTACCGCTAACCTGCACTGCGGAACTGTGCTTTATATACTGTTACTGACTTTCAATTACCAGCTTTACTCGCTACCTTTGAGACAGTGGATTAGAAAGGGTTCACTGAAAATTACTCCTTTGCTACTTAGAGTAGCTACTGTGTTAGGTATAGGTTTTAGATACAAGCAGCTTACAGTTACTGACCAATGTTATACTGCCACTGTGTGGGAGTATTAGAGCATTGCCAGTTAGTAGTAAATTAACACCAATATGGATGGTATAATAAGTTATTCTGATTGTACACTGTAATTTTACCTATTTGCTTACTTTATATTGTAAAATGCTTTTGCCTTTTAACCAATTTATTTGACAGCGGTGACCGTTTGCTCCTGAATAATCAATCTTTATGTCACCGTCCTAACATGTGGTGACTTATTGTACGTGTTGGGTCCTCTGGGGTTGGGGTTCCTCGCCTTTCTGCCTAGGGTTCCAGTAGAAGATCCGGTCCAAGGTCCAAGAGGTGATCCTGGGCGAAGAATCCAGGTGCGTCAACCGACACCTGCACTCACAACGACACTACACCGTACTTACCTGTTACACATGGTTTTAACCATTAGCCAACAAATTTGCTGCTGCGATCAGATCTGAATTAGGCCCCTTCTGTGGTGTAACATGTATAAGGGACCTTTGTCCTGCACTGAACAGAGGGAGAGGGGGTGCACCAAAGGAAACTGTCATCTGGAGTGCCGCAAGGACCAGAACCGGCCCTGTTATGACTGTTACATCGTATCCTGATGTAACATCTCCGTATGTCTGTTTAGCCAGCCATATGTTACCTCCCAGTCACTGTCCAGGGACCTCCCCTTACATTTCTGCTACTGTGGGGCAGATTTATTAAGCCTGGTAAAGTGATAAAGTGGAAGGTGATAACGCACCAGCCAGTCAGCTCCTGTCATTTTTCAAACACGGGGCGGGATGTACTAAGGGAAAAATGCTGTAAAACCCCCATTTTCGGTTCAAATGCACTAATACCCGGCTGCCAGGTTTTCACCGCCGAGGGTATCACCATATTTTGATGGCGATACTCTATAGTAGCTTATGGGCTTCTTACTGCCGCCGCATCTCCCCGCCACTGCCCTGCGCCGCTCACAACGAACTAACATCTCCCGGCATATCTGTGTGCAGTAAGCTGGTGCGGCCCCCCCGCAGCACAACCTTGTCTCCTTCCGGCTGCAGGGGTGAGGAGGAGGAGCCCAGGGACTCCCTGCACACGTCACCTTCCGAGGCTGGGAGGTGACGGAGGCATTGCATTGCGATACTAACCGCATATTGCGATGACCCGCAATCAATGATAGTACATCCCGCCCTCAGCCTGTAACATGGCAGTTAGGAGCTGACTGGCTGGTGCATTATCACCTTACACTTTATCACTTCACCAGGCTTAATAAATCTGCCCCTCTGTGTCTAAATTTGTACTGTAACTCTATACAAACAAAACTGGGAATAATTCACAGTGTGCTTGAAGCATGTGCAGAGGTAAAACATTGCTCCACTGTTTTCAGTTAGTGGCAAATATAGATTAGTTCCTTGCACATGTTTTTAAAAGGAAGTTTCTTATTTTATGGTGACTGTAGCCAGTGTGGACGTTGATGCTGAGTGACAGGTCTATTTTGCCAAGTAAGCTGGAAATATAAAATGTACTAGCTTATGTCTCTTAGCATGAGGAAGCTGTTACAGGAAGTAAAACTACTGTCACATCCAGAGTTCAGCTCTTAATTCAATATATGGGGAAAGTCTTTACAGTTTATTTCAGAAGCTCCCATAAATAAAGGCTCTAAATACATCACCAAGGGAAGTGGATTATTCCCAAGGATCTGTCTACATCACCAGCTCAGACAAACAATTGAAGATTTGTGGCACTATTCCATTATGCTAATTAACATTTTCAAGGAATAACTTCAGAACTCCATGTCAAATTAAGAATTACAGTACTGTATGTACTTTTAAGGTCAGATAGAAACACTCATCTCTCTTTTGCCAGCACTTTTTGCAAAAACATTTAAATAAAAGCATTTAGATAAAATATGCAATCACATCGGAGACAATAATTAATGTAAGGACAAAACTAGTGGCATTACAGCCACGTACAGGTAGTATGTAGGTAGTATGTGTAAGGACACTATGGACCTAAGTCAGACCGGATCGCAACAGCAACATTTTTCTCTAATGGGTAAAACCATGTGCAGTGCAGGTGGGGCAGATATAACATGTGCAGAGAGAGTTAGATTTGGGTGGGATGTGTTCAAACTGAAATCTAAATTGCAGTGTAAAAATAAAGCAGCCAGTATTTACCCTGTACAGAAACAAAATATCCAACCCAAATCTAACTGTCTCTGCACATGTTACATCTGTCCCACCTGCAGTGCACATGGTTTTGCCCATTAGAGAACAATTTTGCTGCTGCGATTAGGTCTGAATTAGGCACTTTGTTGTATCAAGAAGATTTAACTAAAATCCAAGGTTTGACCTGGGTTATTGAACACCGTTTCAAGCCGTGTCACTGCTTAAAACCGTGTTCACACCACAGGCTGGATCCGGGTTATTGCCAGGTCTTCCCTCTTCCGGGGCTTGGAGATGACATTATCTCTAAGCACCAGTGATCCAGCTCTCTGTATACTTTTAGAGTGACCGGGGTCACACCATAGGCTACCTGGGTTGGTACCGGGGGTTTACCCTGATAGTGACCAGGGTTGAATTCCCAGGTAACACAACCTGGGTAGACCCTTTCACACCAGCCTGGACCTGGGTTACCTCAGCAATATCCAGGGTTATAAGTTTGGTGTGGAAGGGGTCTAACTGTAGTAGCACTGTGTTGTCCATCAGAGGTGCAGTGTTGTCCATCCAGATGCTGTTACTCTGTCCGTCCATCCAGGGGCTTTGTCCCAGTGTTAAAAAAATAAACCTAATATTTTCTAATTTAAACTAAACAATATATTTATTTATTTTTGCTGCACCCCAGTATACATCCAGGGGCTGCTGTGTCTGTACACGGGTGCTCTGTCCATCTATCCAGGGGATCCGCCCAGAGACGGAACTACCATTGGTGCAGCAGGTGCATTGCACTGGGTCCCTGAGGACTTAGGGACACACTGCTGCACAAACCAGCAATGAGTCCCCTGCCCCCCCCCCCCCCCCAAATTTTGAGCAATGTCAGATTAATGGCACAGTGCAGAGAGCAGTGTGGGCACCACTGCCTTAGAGACTTGCCCCTTGACTTAGGGAGGCAGGGCTGACCTTCTGTGTGCCAGAAGGATAGAGGACCCCTGCCACCTATCAACACTGATGATCGCAGGCACATACTGCCTCTAATTAACAGATAGCTGTACATTTTTTTCTGATTCAATGCTGTATGAGAAATGAATTACAGACAGCTCACAACCAGTGAGCCCCCACCAAGGTACATGCCTCTTGATCTCCGCACTGTGCAGGATATTGTGCCTGTACCCCTGTTGCCCAATGCCTCCCCATTACACTCTGCCTCTCCTGCCTTATGCTGTCACCCACTGCATCTTCCAGTCACCCACTGCCATGTGGCATATTGTGAACTTGGGTTGGGATGGAGGAGAGGGGCCCAAATTATATTTTTTGCACCTGGCCCCACCACTCACAAGTTCTGCCTCTGGCTCCATCCCAATGTAAAATTAAAATAATAAAAGCTAAAAAGCTTAAAATATTATATATTTTTTTTTAATTGGTTTGTGCTGTACCCCAGTGTACTATACAATTTGTATTTTATTTTTATAAGTACTGTGACACTGCCGGTCAGGCCGCAGTATATTATTATTTCATACTCATACACGTATTGTGTGACACTGTTGGTGAAGGTCAACCATAGTGTAATATATTTTATTTCGTACTCATACATGTATTGTGCGACACTATTGGTGAAATTAAACCGCAGTGTTCAATTACTATTTCTGACTCACACATGTATTGTGTGACACTGTGGGTAAAGGTGGTAGCACAGTAGTATTTTTTATTTTGTACTCATACACATATTGTGTAACACTGTGAGTGAAGTTGGTACCACAGTAATATATTTTATTTCGTACTCATACACGTATTGTGTGACACTTTGGGTGAAGGTGGTACCAAGTAATATATTTTATTTCCTACTCATACATATATTGTGCAACACTATAGGTGAAAGTAAACCATAGTGTAATAATACGTGTATGAGATATTAATGTGACACTGTAGGTGGTACATTTTTTGTACAAATTGTGGTGTGTGCTATAACCCACTTATTCGTGTTTGTTGATACTTGATAGATATGGAGGACATATAATAGAGATAAGAGCAGGAAGCACATACTAGTGTTGCAGCTGCTGGCACCAGTCATGACCATACAAATCTGTCAAGTCATCTACTAAGGCCGTTGCCCAAGGGCATAGAGGGCTTTAGTCAGGGCATGGTAAATCAAAGAAGTGATATAATTTTACAGTGGTAAAACAAAAAAATCATCAAATGAAAAGTTAGCTGCAAAGAAACATAAAATTGGCTCTATGCCATACGCCACACAAAGTAGCAAGGAAATAAGGAGGCCTTCACATTTTTTTTTTATAAGTGGTGGTTCTGCAACTGTCAGTGATGCATCTTCTTTTGCTTCTCATAATGATACAAGAACTTTTCACTCAGAGTCTAGAGGAGGTGTAAAAAAAAATAAAAACAACTAAAGCAGTAGAACAAACTGCGCGTACAGAACCATCACACATTCCTGAGGAACGTTTAGGGGTGTCCACATTGGCTATGTGTGAGTCTGACATTTCGCACACTGTCCTCATAGAGAAGCCACTTTCACCTCCTTCCACCATTTCTGCACATTTGGGAAGCAGTACACGGAAAGATGGTGATGAAGACATAATAGAAACTGAGGATTCCATACTCTCTAACATTTTACACATAAAAATCGGTACAAATTAGGAAAAGGGGCGTGGACCTTTCCAATAATTTCAATGGAAGTTTGGAGATTCAAAAATCGGTACAGACCATAAAAAAAAGTTACTGTACCTGCCAAAAAGGTACAGTTGGAGGGTTTGGGATTCATGAGTGAAAGTGGAACAGTATGAGGGATATATATGTGTACACTACTACTATCTGACACTGAGGATGTTGATGATGTTGAGTGTAAATCAGCCACCAGCGGCTGCAGTTCTTGCCCATGATAAAAAGAAAGCCATTGTGATGCCTGCGCATAAGTCCAAAAAAGCCAACTCTTGGGTGTGGAATTATTTTTCCACAAATCCTGACAATGTTTGTGAAGGCATCTACTCCATTTGTGAGGCAAAAGTTAGTAGAGGTAGGGACATTAGCCATCTAGACACTTCCACCATGTTAAGTGATTTTCTGCGAATTCATGAAATTTATTTTAGAAGATTATAATGTAATTAACACCCTCATCATCAACCTCCTCATTAGTGATCGGCGGTAGTCCTTCCAAAAAATTGTTTTGTGGGGCCCAAACAAATCAAGCACTTCAGGAACAAAAGTGTCAGTCCCTGTCACTGAAGTGCTTGGTTTGTTACACTGTGCATGTCCTTTTTAATATCCTACACAAGAGTGGGAACAATTCCATCTTGCACCACTTTTCAATTGTGCACTGTTGTGTAGCAATGTTTCATAGATAATAATAATAATAATAATTTTATTTATATAGCGTTCTTTCTCCAATAGAACTCAAGGCACTTAACAGATACATAGCATAATATAGTACAGAAAATAATAAAGTACAGAAAAGCTTTTCATAAAGTACAGAAGCATGTAGATACAAAAAGGACATTATGGAAATGCTTGAGTAAACGGGAAAGTCTTGAGTCTACTTTTGAAGGATTCTATAGTTGGGGCCTCTCGCACTGTGCGGGGAAGTGAGTTCCATAGAGTCGGAGCCGAATGACTAAAAGCTCGGACGCTAGATGAAGTACGAGCGATTCTAGGTACTGCTAAAAGTCCTTCGTCTACAGATCACAGTAATTGAGTGGGGCAGTATGGGGTCAGAAGCTGTTCAGGTACCTTGGGCCCTGGTTCAGTGTCGGACTGGGACATGTAGGGCCCACTGGGGGAATGCAGTGGTAGGGGCCTGTGTTAGGGGTGTGGCTAGTCTGCAGAGGGGGTGTGGCCTGCCATCTAATTGGTTTGACTAACCATTAGAGAGTGCAACGTCTGGGCCCCTTCATAAATATATACAGTAAATTCAGTTCCTGCATGCATGATAATGTACCAGATTAATAACAGCAATGCACTGTAGAAAATACACCATAGTCCAGTATAAGGTAACATATGTATAATGTATAATTCAAGTGCACAGTCTGGAACCTGATCCTTAGAGCAGGAGGTGGGCCCCTAGGCAGTAGGGCCCACCGGTGGTTTCCCCTGTACCCCTGTGGGCCAGTCCAAGCCTACCCTGGTCATGTAGTGCTTTCAAACTCAGTAAGCCAATCTTGTAGATGATTCGCCATTTTACAGGCAGCCAGTGAATGGAGTCGAGGATGGGTGTTATGTGGCTAGAACGGGGCTGGTCAGTTAACAGCCTGGCAGCTGTGTTTTGCACCAGCTGTAAGCGGTGCAATTCTTTTGCTGGGAGACCAAGGTAGAGGGCATTACAGTAGTCTAATCGAGATGATACATATGCATGGATGACTTTTGCCAGATCATCTGAGGGAATTAAGTGCTTGATTCTGGCTATGTTCATCATGTGAAAGAATGAGGCTTTGATTGTGGCTGATATCTGATGTTTAAGTGTCAAGCCACCATCCAGGACAACGCTAAGATTCCACACACTATCAGTGGTTTGTAATTCTGAATCCCCGAGTGTAAGTCCAGATGGTTGGCTATGCTGCAGTTTTGTCCTTTGATGTTGCTGTCCTATCATAAGGACCTCTGTTTTATCTGGGTTCAGTCACAACCAACTGACACTCATCCACTCCTGGAGTTTGGCTTGACAGCCATTTAGGGTTGCTATTGGGTTATCAGTGCCCAGAGCAAAGGACAAGTATAGTTGTGTAACATCTGAATAGCAGTGGTAGACCAGCCCATGGTGCCTGATTATTTCACACAGCGGGAGCATGTATACTGCAAAAAGCATGGGGGATAGTATAGAACCTTGTGGGACACCACATGGCAATGGCACTGATGGTGATGAGTATACTCCAGACGATATTCTCTGTGACCTGCCTGTGAGAAATGATTTGAACCAGCTTAGGACTGTGCCATCCAGTCCACAAAAATGTATCAGTCGCTCAATCAGAAGCCCATGGTCCACAGTATCAAATGCTGCATAGTGATCCAGAAGGATTAATACTGAACAGTCACCTCTGTCTTTTGCCATCAGAAGATCATTTAACACACACACCAGGGCTGTTTCAGTGCTATAGAAACATAGAATTTGTCGGCAGATAAGAACCACTTGGCCCATCTAGTCTGCCCCCTTTTTTTTTTTATATGATTTTTATCTCTAACCTTATTTGATCCTTATTTCTTTGTAAGGATATCCTTATGTCTATCCCATGCATGTTTAAATTGCTCTACTGTCTTAGCCTCTACCACCTCTGATGGGAGGCTATTCCACTTGTCCACTACCCTTTCTGTGAAATAATTTTTCCGCAAATTTCCCCTGAACCTCCCCCCCTCCAGTCTCAGTGCATGTCCTCGTGTCCTATTGCTTCTCTTCATTTGGAGAATGTTTCCCTCCTGGACTTTGTTAAGACCCTTGATATATTTGAAAGTTTCTATCATGTCCCCCCTTTCCCTTCTCTGCTCCAAACTATACATATTGAGATTTCTTAGTCTTTCTGGGTATGTTTTGTGATGTAGGCCATGCACCATTTTAGTTGCCCTCCTTTGTACAGTTTCTAATGTATTAATATCCTTTTGAAGATATGGCCTCCAGAACTGAATACAGTATTCTAGATGAGGCCGTACCAATGACCTATACAGTGGCATTATTACTTCTTTCTTTCTGCTGCTGATTCCTCTCCCAATGCAGCCAAGCATCTGACTAGCCTTCCTCATTGCCTTGTTACATTGCTTACCTGCCTTTAAGTCATCCGAAATAGTGACTCCTAGATCCCTTTCCTCCTCAGTAGTTTCCAGTATAGTGCCATTAATACTGTATTTAGCTTTAGGATTTTTGAGACCCAAGTGCATGATTTTGCATTTTTTGGCATTAAACTGTAATTGCCAGACTCTTGACCATTCCTCTAGTCTACCTAGATCCTCAATCATTTGTTTTACCCCACCTGGTGTGTCTACCCTGTTGCATACCTTTGTGTCATCTGCAAAAAGGCATACTTTCCCTTTAATGCCATTTGCAATGTCACCAATAAAGATATTAAAAAGCACTGGTCCAAGTACAGATCCCTGGGGTACTCCACTGGTAACATTTCCCTCCTGTGAATGCACTCCATTTACCACAACTCTCTGTTTTCTATCCTTCAACCAAGATCTTATCCATTCAATAATCCTAATATCCAATCCCAAACTTTCAAGTTTATTTAGCAGTCTGCGATGTGGAACTGTGTCAAAAGCCTTACTAAAGTCTAGATAAGCTATATCCATGGCTCCACCTTTATCCATCACTTTAGTCACACAATCAAAAAAGTCAATAAGATTTGTTTGACATGATCTCGCCCCAGTGAATCCATGCTGTTTGGGATCCAGTAAATTGCCGGATTTGAGATAATCTACAACTCTTTCTTTTAAGAGTGTTTCCATCAATTTCCCTACTACTGATGTAAGACTCACTGGTCTGTAGTTGTTTGCCTCTTCCTTGCTTCCACTTTTGTGCAGTGGGACTACGTTTGCTCTTTTCCAGTCCTCTGGAATTACTCCTGTAGCTAATGACTGGTTGAATAATTCTGTCAATGGTGCTACCAGCACCTCTTTAAGTTCTTTTAGTATCCTTGGATGTATCCCATCTGGCCCCATAGATTTGTCCACTTTCAGCTTTGAGAGTTCTGTTAGGACCTTCTCCTCTGTAAATGTACTTGTTTCATTTTCCTGAATATCCCTGCAACTTAACTGTGGCCCCTTCCCCTCTCTTTCAGTAGTAAATACTGAGCAAAAATAATCATTAAGATGATCTGCTATTAAATTGTCTCCTTCAACAAGACTCCCAGTGTCCGTCTTTAGTTTTATAATTCCGCCTTTTGTTTTTCTCCTTTCGCTTATATACCTAAAAAAAGTTTTGCCTCCTTTACCCACTGACTGGGCCATTTTCTCCTCAGCTTGTGCCTTTGCACATCTGATTACCTCCTTTGTCTCCTTCTGTCTAACAAGATATATCTTTTTGTCTTCATTATTTTGTGTCTGCTTATATTTCCTAAAAGCCATCTTTTTTGCTCTCACAATATTTGCTACTTCTTTTGCAAACCACACTGGCTTCCTTTTTCTTGTGTTTTTCCTAACAGTTTTGATACAAAGGTCTGTTGCCTTCAATATTGCACATGTCTTCTATGTCTTCTCCTGAATCCTGATTGGAATGGATCATAGATATCATGGGTTGTCAGGCGGGTTTCCAGTTGATTTGCAACCACTTTCTCAATAACCTTTCCTAGAAAAGGAAGGTTTGATACTGGTCTGTAGTTGGTCATGCAGTCAGCATCTAAATTCGTTTTTTTAAGAAGAGGTCTAACAATTGCTTCCTTTAGGGGTCCAGGAAAAATGTGTGTCTGCAAAGAGCATTGAACAATTTTTCAAAGACAGAACCAATTATATCCATACAACCTATTAGAAGCTTGGTTGAGGCAGGGTCCAGATCACAGGTGGTGGGACGCAAAATCAGAGCAATTTCAGCAATATCCTTTACATCTACTGGGTTAAAGCTGGTCCATGAAGGCAGGTGGCTTATATTAGCAGGCTTTGCAGTTTGGCACTCCTTTGAGGGCACTGTGGAGATTCCAGACCGGATGGTGGATATTTTATGAAGTTTGCAAACTCATTGCATCTTGCCTGGGAGAGGGTTTCGTCAGTCTGCAGGCATGCTGGCTTGTAAAGCATCTCCACTGTGCGGAAAAGTTGAGCTGGCCTATTGTTTGCTGCCGTGATCTCCTTTGACAGGAACTGTGATTTCTTACAGGTGATTGTCGATTGATATTCTTCGTTATGCTTTATTAGTTTTATTTTGTCATCCACTAGGTTATTCTTCCTCCATCGTCTTTCCAGTCTACGCCCCCTTTTCTTAAGCTCACTAACACTGTTGTCGAACCAGGGAGCTCAACGTTGTGGTTTACGAGGTCTTATACGCACAAGGAGTGATAATATCAATTGTAGCCATAACATCCCTATTATAATAATGGACTAGGGAACAGGGATTTTCACAGGCACCCAGTATAGCAGAGAGATCCAGATTTGTTGCTAGAGCCTGAGGAGTCATACCCCTCCTTGGACGATACCTGGTCAACTCCACGGGCAGAGATCTTATTTGAGGGGTTGCAACTGAGAACCAAAGGGAGTGGTGGTCTGACCAGATAACTGGGTTTATTTTTAGGTCAGTGACTTCTAATCCAACCTGAAAGACAAGATCAAGAGTGTGACCACTTTTATGTGTGGCAGAAGGAATGACCTGCAGGAAGCCCAGACTAGTCATTGTGCACAGGAGGTCTTGGCCAAGGTGTGAGAGCTCATCATCCACCCATGCATTGAAAGGATGAGCCATCTTTGATGTTCCAGAACCAGGCCAGCAACAATGTCTACAATTTCTTGTAGAAATACCTTTCCATCTCCAGGGGGCCGGTAAATGAGAAGTACTCTGAAACCTAATCCTGACGAACTCCGAGCAGCAATGCACTCGAATGAGCGAGTAATTTCAATAGGGTGGACCCTAAGTTTAAGGTCTTTTTTGAAGCAGATATCCACCCTGTCACCCCTGCGTTCCAGTCTTGGGTTGTGGATGACAGAGTAGTTTGTTTGGATTGCAGTCTCTAACATAGGTGCTGCATGTGCTAGATGTGCTATAAACTGCCATATCTTTGTGCCGCTGCTCTGTCAGTTATTAACCAGCCAGCTTGCTGCAGCCTTTGGTTTAAAACGAATGAAAATAATATTGTGAGCTGTGAGGTGGCCAAATTTGACTGGAAATTAGTGGAAATGAATGTCATTGAAGTTAATAATACTGTAGGAATAAAAACATTCCAAAAGTATGCGATTTTAGCTGTTTTTATTTTGTTTTTTTCTAAAAAACAAACAAACAAACCTGCAAGGGTGGTTTGGGTAAAACTAATACAGATCCAAAACACGAAGGAGACACAGATCCAAAACCAAAACCCATGATTTGGCCCGGAGCACATCCCTAGTAGAAAGACACCTTTCTCTGCAGTTGATCATTTTCTGTCCCATAGTATTATTAAGCATTACAGTTGTTGACCTAATCATGTTTAAGCTACCATGTTCTCTCACTTTGGTTTATCTGTGCAGTTGGATGCACACTGTGCATTGCTTATGTTTGGGTTATTTGTAAATTTATCCAGATGGACCCACATTAGGCGAACACGAATTTGTCTGCTTAAGTCCTTGTTATTCCTTGTGCACAGGATAACACATAGTGGGGCATTGTAATAGGTTTTGATTATTCAACGACTTCCACAGAAGTAGAGTCTGCAAAGGTTTGGTGCCATTGTGGGGAGATGATGGTATAAGTGAGCGAGGAAAAAGCTTATGAAGGAAGAGAGCCCCAGTTTGTGAGAGCTTACTAACTAAAATACAGGAGTAACACAGAGGAAAGTGACAGTAATTAGGATAGAGCAGAGTGTTAGGAAGAGAGCTGGAAGCTTTAATAAATAAGTGGGTTTTCAGAGACCATTTGAAGTTTAGGATTTGGACAGTCTGATAGGGATAGATTTCAATTGGTAGGGAGCAACACAAGAAAAATCATGTAGCTGTGAACTGGTAATCAGTTGGTAGGAGAGGGGGCAGTGATTGGTTGAGCATGAATGTGGAAAGAGGAGGTCAGAGATGTAGGGGGAGGGGATTAGGTGAGGGCTTTATAGGTGAGTGTTAGTAGTATTAAATGGATTTTGAAGGGAAGGAGTAACCAGCGTAGGACTAAAGGGGAAACATAAGCAGTTAATTTGGAGAAGATGAGCCCAGCAGATATACTGAGTACAGATTGAAGTGCAGAGATGGAAGATGGAGTATAGATATGATAAAGCTAACTATTTATCTTATAATATTCACTATAAATGGGTAAGAGACTCAGTACGCAATTGGCGTGTGGGGTACCGTAAGGGTACGCACTTAGCGTAGCATACGCTCGGCCGTGATCGAGACGCACATGCGACACGCTCGCTCACAGCTTAATGCGTGGTGTCGAGCACGCTATAGGCGGCCGACTACCGTAATGCTACGCTACCAGCGTAGCGGACGCTCGAGTCCACGAGGAGAACACGAGCGGCGCAGACGCTCACGGGATGACAATCAGTAAACCTTGAATGTAACACACAGAAAGGGTACTCTTATACTGTAAACCTTGTACTGAAATACTGTAGCGATGTAACGCTGCTTAACCTTGTTAATGCTAAAGCTGCTTGAGCGTTTGAGACGCTCCTATTACCCTCTGCAATATAATAAACACACGATACCTTGCTAAGGTTCCAACACCTTTACTAACAAGCTTTTAGTTATATCGAAAAGGGGAAACAGTTTACAAGTCATACACTACAAGCTAACATATCATTCTAACAGAATATCTAGACAGAAATATACAATAGCGTCACAATCCTATACTATAACAGAGAGAGAGAGAGAGAGAGTATGGCCAATACAAACAGAGAACAAGTTGGTTACAGAGAATTACTTACACACACTGGGAACGATCGCTGCGCAGCTTCTGGTACCAGCTCCAAGTTAGTCAAGATGAAAACCGTTTGTGGAGAGTGAGAGAGCTGCCCAGGCTGGCTGATCTTATATACACTGCGTACAGTACACTACAAAGGGACCTATAATCTCATTGTTCATTGGACACAGGAATGTCTCCTCGCATCATAACAAAAGGTCATAGGTTAGTTTGAACAGGTGGGCTGTGACTATATCAAACTGCTCAGGTGTGAGGGAATCTGAAGATTTCCGCCGCATGGGTAATGAATCGCAAATATAGTAAATGTCCAGAAAATACTCATGGCCATAACTATACGCAGGAGCGATTTAATCTTTACCTAACCAGCACCGGATTGTTTCTAATAAAATGTTCTTTAGTTAGGTACCAGACACAGCTGCTCAAACCCTGTCTGACCCTTCGTACCATGCAAAGAGGAATTCCTCTGTCCAGCGACCCTTTACATTAAACAAACTTACAGTCATTATTAAGGGGAACATTATCTATAAAACATACTATTTGGTTTTATTATTTAACGATTGATTCGCCCGCTAGACGCACACGAACTCTACCGTAAATGCACATACCACGCGCTCGAGCGCATGGCCGAGGAGGCGCCATCACGCAGCTGCGAGTATCCGTACGCACGGGAGAGAATGTGCACGTGCAGCAGGCACGCGCATGAGGTGAATATATGGCAACGTGTAGCATGATATTTTTCCGACTTTGACAGTCCACCCTTTGGCAGTCATCAATAACTGCCACTTCCTAAAACAGTTCAAAAAAGAAAAATATATGTCATAATGTAAATACCATTTTATGATTGGGTAAAGGGAGGAGAGGAGCAGGTGGGAAAAAGTTATGACCTAGTGAGATAGTAGAAGCATGTGTGTATGAATCCATGTTTGAGGGGTCATGTATCATCGTGCCGTACGTGTTTTAAATCAAGCTTCGAGGTATTGCGAAGTATACATTTGAATTCCTTCTTATCCCGTATCAAGGGTCTGTGGATGGGCTGTCAAACTTTACCGAGCTCTTTTCGGCTTTTAGTTGTAACAAAATGGGGGAGCACATTTTAGTTGATGATACATGAATGGGGGGATATGTGAGTGCTGATATCTGTGCCTATATTCCCTATTGACTATGTGTGTCATTACCTGAAGGTTGTAGAAATGAAGATAAGAAGCAATTATGGTAAATGCAGTCATAAACTATGTGAGTTTAATATACATTTGCCGATTGAGGTCTTGTCTTGTGTCTTGTCTCGATGTACATGTTGACTGTAGTCTCCTGATGCTTTTGCTATAAATGACGGCAAAAGTTTTTCCATTGTCCAGAAAGTTAGTCACTAAAATATTTGGGCTATCGTAAAATTTAAAGTCACTAGGGAAATTGGGGCTTGTAGCATAGTTCATCAATGGTCTGTATAAAAGAGGTTGTCAAATTCTTCTTCCAAGCGGATGTCTTTGTACCTTGGAGGAAAACAAAGGAGAAACGGGTGAAAGAAACGGACCGTGGAATCACATTTTCATCACAACATTGTCTCTATCGTTGGGTCATAAATCAGATTAGTTGTTGTTAGTACAGTGTCCTCGCTCCTCAGACTCATCACCCTGGTACTACCTTTACACTTCGCTAAAACCCGAATGCATCTAAATATCAGGCCAACCAATATGACGATTCCAAGAATACACAAAAGAAATTTCCCTACATCCATAATAATACCTTGGGCCCATTCTCCTAAGCCCGAGAACCAATTTCGTGGGTTCAACCATGACACCCAACTGGTCAGCTCATTACCCACAGCAGCGAGTGTGAGATTGTGTTTCCTTCGAAACTCCCACTTTAATTGTAAAATGCCATCCATCTTTTGGTCTATGACCTCGGCTGGGTCCTCCGTGCTGTTTGTAATGTACGTGCAGCACTTTATTCCATATTGAGTTGCTAGGGTAACACAATACCCGCCTGTCACAGCTGTGAGGTAATTGAGAATCATCCTATGCTGAACCAGTTCTGTTTTGTAGGCTTGTAACTCTTTCCCAGTGTACCTGAATGTGTCGTCATACATTTCGGTGATATTGTCTAATAAATTTGCAAGCGCAGATATATATTTGTAATTTATCACTCCTCTGGCGGTACGAGTGATATCTAACGCGAGTAGGAATTGAATCCCGGTGGATTCATGGATCAGATCAGAGGCTGAATGCTCTGTCCTCTCTATCAGGTGCCGTTTAACGACGTGCTCGTAATGAGTATGAGTATAAGGAGCTTGGGCACTGCGGTGAATATCTTTCATTTTGTTATGGGTTACAGTCATTACTTTAGGCAGTACTTTTCCAATATAGCACAATCCCTCTGAGTTTGGGGCAAGCCACTTATACGCCTTCCTCCCGCATATGAAATATGCATCATCGGGGAGAACATATGGGACGGAGTATGACATTATCATGTTACAAATTTTCCATGTGAAATCTCCTAACCCTAATTCTCCCATCTGTTTAGTACACGTATCAGTTTGTACGATCTGTGCACAGTATCCTGGTGATACTTCTCCAACTCACATGGTCCTACTTACTAAGGTGTACCTATACCGGAAAAATTTCCTATGGTCGGCTATCTGGCGTATAAGTTCTGTGTCTATGTGCATTCTGTCGGGTCTGTATGAAAAGGTCATGGTTTGATTACTCCATGACACTTCCCAATTTCCCGGCTTTCGGGGATTGGAAATGTTAAAGCATACTAAGGACCTATCCACATGATATTGGTGGAGCTTCAAACTAGGAGGACTAGAGATATTAAACCTCTTGTCCACCGGCCTCCCACCACTTAGCTGAGGTACCTCTCCTACAGTTAAAGGGAATGGTACTAGTCCTGATTTGCTATGGCCTTGAGGTACTTGAGAGCATACCCAACAGTCTGTCTGATGTAACACTTTACCCACTAAGGAGTGATAGTCACTCAATGGATGCCGGTCCATGTGGACATTAAAACTGGACTGACATTTCTTTATGCACCCATCCTCAACTATATTGTCACAATGCCTACAGATGCAGTTCTCTTCAGCTAACAATCCTTCACAATTCCTTCTATTGTCAATGCTAACAGATCGTTTTCTGATACTCGCCTTTACTCGGTGATTATGTTGTTCTTGGAAATCTACGCCTGCATCCTGGTCATCAGAACCCATTCCCGATCCTTTCTCGACCTCCATGGTACTCTCACCGAAACAGACTGCTCTGGTCAACATCATGGTCAACAGGAAAATCCGGATCACAGTCTCTTGGGGCAAGTCCATCTTAGAGGAGTAAAAGGAGAAAAATAAGAAGGGGGAAAGGAAATAGGAGGGAGGTGGGAACTGGAGAAAATAACAAATGGGAAAAAAGAATTCTGGCTCGACAAGCTTCTGGTCTTGTTATTCTCAGTGCTCAGGTGTCGTCTCAATCCTCCCTGAACAGACACTCTAGTGATACAACCTCTACCGTCTGTTCTTTATCACGGGACCTCTCTGGGTCAGTGACCTTTTTACAATGAGACGAATGAACCCAAGTCTCTCTCTCGGCAACCTTCAAAGCAGTTGTGCTGGTCAATAAGACTTGATATGGTCCTTCCGATCTGTCAATAAGGCAACCTGAGCGTAGAAAATTCCGTATCATTACATAATCCCCAGGTTCAATGTCATGACAATTACTGTCTGGCAGATCAGGAATCACCAACTTTAGATTATCATTCTGATTCCTCAATTGCTTACTCATCTTAACCAAGTACTTTACGGTTACTTCATTGTTACATTTCAAATCATCCTGGGGGTTAATCATAACATGGGGTTGTCGACCAAACAGAATTTCAAAAGGAGACAGATTAAGAGGGGACCTGGGAGTGGTTCTGATGCTGTATAATACGATTGGCAAAGCTTCAGGCCATAACAGTCCTGTTTCAGTCATTACCGTGCTCAATTTATTTTTAATAGTGCTGTTTACTCTTTCCACCTTCGCACTCGCCTGGGGGCGATACGGAGTGTGCAGCTTACTATTAATTCCCATCAACTTACACATTGTTTGAAAGACTTCACCTGTAAAATGGGTACCCCTATCACTTTCAATGATTCTAGGGATACCATACCTACACACAAATTCCTGCACAATTTTCTTTGCAGTAAACACAGCGGTATTTGTGGCCGCGGGAAATGCTTCGACCCAATTTGAGAATACATCAATACAGACCAAAACATACTTTAAATTTCTACAAGGTGGTAATTGTATGAAATCAATCTGTATTACCTGGAAAGGGCCATCTGCCGGAGGGATATGGGATGGCTCTGTCGGTATTGCCTTTCCGATATTCTTCCTCAAGCAGGTGAGACATGTCATTGCTCTTTTACCCGCATGGGAGGAAAATCCTGGGGCGCACCAATAAGCTCTTACTAGCTTACACATTCCTTCTTTGCCTAGATGAGTCAGCCCGTGTGCTGCTTCCGCTAGACTTGGAAGGTATGCTCTGGGTGCCACTGGCTTACTATGTCCATCTGTCCAGAGTCCTGTGGACTCCTGGCCATATCCTTTTGACCTCCAGACTGCCTTTTCCTGTGGGGAACACAAATTTTGCATTTCACACAATTTCTGTGTGTTTACAGTATTAAATACCATCAGTCGTGTACTATCTGTTTGTATGGGGTTACCGGCTGCTGATTTAGCAGCTTCGTCTGCTCGGCTGTTACCAAGTGATACCGGGTCTTGGCTATATGTGTGAGCTTTACACTTGATAACAGCCACTCTGTCGGGTTCCTGTATCGCTGTCAGAAGTCTTTTGATGTGGGCTGCATGCGCTACGGGTGTGCCAGCTGCCGTCATGAAATTTCTGAGGTGCCATAGGGCCCCGAAATCATGGACTACTCCGAAGGCGTACCTAGAATCTGTGTAAATATTGGCTGATTTGCCTTTAGCCAATTCACATGCTCTGGTTAGGGCAACCAGTTCAGCAACTTGTGCTGAGTGTGGTGGGCCTAGCGGTTCCGCTTCTATGGTACCTTGGTCATCTACGACTGCGTATCCAGTACACAAGTCTCCCGAGTCCGTCTGTCTGTGACAACTACCGTCAGTGTAGAAAGTAAAATCTACATCTTCCAGTGGGTTGTCACTGATGTCAGGCCTTGCCGTGAAATTTTGGGTCAAATATTCCATACAATCATGCGTGTCATCCCCTGTATTAAATCCTCCTTCACCATCACTCTCATCCTCCACCCTTTGTGCCTGTCCAGGCACACCTGGGAGATACGTTGCAGGATTTAATGCGCTGCATCTCCTTATGGTGATGTTTACGGGGGCCATCAATGCCAATTCCCATCTTGTAAACCGCGCTGATGAGACGTGTCTGGTTTGGGCAGAATTCAGTAAGGCTGACACTGCATGTGGTGTATGAATTGTGAGGTTGTGTCCTAGCACTACATCTTCGCTCTTTGTGACTAGCAATGCTATTGCTGCAACGCTTCGCAAGCATGTGGGGAGGGATCGCGCTACCGTATCTAGCTGAGCGCTATAGTAGGCTACCGGCCTGCTGGCATCACCATGCTTCTGGGTTAAGACACCTGCTGCGCACCCAGCACTCTCTGTTCCGTACAGCTCAAAGGGTTTCCCATAGTCAGGCATACCTAATGCTGGTGCCTGCGTTAGGCACTGTTTAAGTCTCTCAAATGCCATCTCAGATTCGTCTGTGTGCAAAATCCGATCAGGTTTGTTTGAGGAGACCATCTCCTGCAAAGGTAGGGCTAGTATGGAAAAACCTGGGATCCAGTTACGGCAATACCCACACATTCCTAAAAACGTTCTAATCTGTTGCTGGGTTTGTGGCAGGGTCATGTCACGAATTGCTTGAATTCTATCAGCGGTAAGGTGTCTCAGTTCTTGTGTTAGACAGTGTCCCAAATACTTCACACGGGTCTGGCATAATTGTAACTTGTCCTTGGAAACCTTGTGTCCTGTGTCTGAAAGATGAAACAAGAGTTGTTTCGTATCTCTCAGGGACGCTTCCAGTGAATCTGAGCACAGCAGTAAATCATCCACATACTGTATCAATATTGATCCACTCTCTGGTTGGAAAGACTGTAAACAATCATGCAGGGCCTGTGAGAAAATACTTGGACTGTCTATGAAACCTTGTGGTAATCGAGTCCAAGTGTACTGAACTTCTCTGTATGTGAATGCGAATAAGTATTGACTGTCAGGGTGCAGAGGTACCGAGAAGAAAGCGGAGCAGAGGTCAATCACAGTGAAAAATTTGGCAGTGGGAGGGATTTGCATAAGGATGACAGCTGGATTTGGCACTACGGGGAATTGACTCTCAACTATTTTGTTGATCCCTCTTAGATCCTGCACTAATCTGTAACCCCTCCCCCCACTCTTTTTAACAGGGAAGATGGGACTATTGGCAGTGCTGGACGTTCTTACCAGAATGCCCTGTTGTAGCAAGCGCTCTATTACAGGGTAAACTCCTAACTCCACCTCTGGCTTCAGAGGGTATTGTGGGATTTTTGGAGCTATCCTACCATCTTTTACTTGCACAACTACTGGGGCTACGTTTGCCATCAATCCAGTGTCTTGTCCATCCTTGGTCCAAAGTGATTCCGGTATCTGGGAAATCATTTCCTCTACCTTGGACGGACACCTATTTACAACAATAGTGTGTGACATTAATCTTGTTGGGGAGTCTAGCATATCCTGCGCTTCCTGAGCGTGGTTTTCGGGTATGTCCAAGAACACACCTTCAGGAGTACAGTATATGACGCATCCCATTTTGCACAGTAAATCTCTCCCTAGGAGATTAGTCGGAGCCGATGCAGCCAGCAGAAAAGAATGCTTGGTATGCAAAGGCCCTATCGTAATCTCTGCAGGTTTGCTTAAAGGGTAGTGCTGTACTACTCCTGTTACTCCCATGGCTGGAATTGTTTTACCAGTGGTTCTCATGCCCACGGTCGAATTTATCACTGACTTGGCCGCCCCCGTATCTACAAGGAAATTTAGAGATTTACCAGCTACATCAATTGTGACCTCGGGTTCACTTCCAAGGCTCGCAATTAATTTTACTGGCTGCAGATTACAGGTGTGGCCCCGCCCCTATGGTGCGTGGTGACCTCCCTGCATTGCGCTGGCAGCTATTACCTGTGAAGGGGGTAAATGGGAACTATCAGTGATTTGCCAGTCTCTTTTTGGGGGATACCTTTTTGTTTCCCCTGCGTGTGGCTCATAACTCCGTCTCTGCGGTCCTTGATCCCAATTTCGTGTGTCATGTCGTTGTCTAGGGGGTTGATATGATCTTTGTGCATTTTTCGATCTACAATCTCGTGCAAAATGTCCCTCTTTATGACAGTAATAACAAGTTACCACATTTGACTTACCCACAGGGGTCGGAGATTTATACAGAGGTGGCCTTGTGGTCAGGGCCTGTATACTTACGGCCATTAACTTATCACTTTGTGACTCCCTGTGTCTGGTGATATTCCGATCATGATCAATAGCGGCATCTCTCAAAGTAGCCACCGACAGACCTCGCCAACATGGTTGGGTGGTCTGTACCCTCGTCCTCAATACTTCCTTTAAACCATCCATTAACACAGATACTGCTACTTCTCTATGATTCAGATTTGTCTTAATGTCTTCTATGCCTGTATACTTAGCCATATCCTGTAGTGCCCGATGAAAATAATCAGCAGCTGTTTCTCCCTCTTTCTGTTTGATGGAGAAAATTTTGTTCCATTTGGCAACAGCTGGAAAATACTCTTTTAACTGTAAATTTATTCTCTTTACATTATCTTGGTTGTACACATCCGTAAGGGGTACCTCTGCATCTAATTTACAGTCAGCTAAAAATCTCGCTGAGTCGACATTGGAGGGTAAACATGCCCTCAGCAATATCTGCCAGTCTTTGTTATTGGGCTCCACAGTATTTCCTAGCTCTCTAATGTATTTCTGGCTTGCAACTAGATCTTTCCTAGGATCAGGGAATTCAGACACCATTGATCTTAATTCCATTCTCGAAAAGGGGCAGTGCATGGCGATGTGTCTGAGAGGAGTGACTCCTGAAGTGTCAGGTTTCCCATTTGGCACTGCAATTACCCTAACGGGATTAAGTTCAATAACATCATTCTGAGTAGATTCTACAGCATGTGGTGAAATGGTTTCAGCATATTGTATGGTGCCGTACTTACCAGTTGATACGACCTCACCTGTCCCTCCACTAGGGGCCTTTGATACTGCTCTTACTGGTTGGGACGTGCCCACTGTTGTTTCTGCTATGGTGGCTGCTAGAGAGAGTGCCAATATTGTTGTTGGCTCATCCTCTTGATCACAATCCTGGGGAAAGTTTAAAACAGGGTACAGCTTGCACGGGTTAATATTAGCATCAACAATCTTGGTTACATTATTCTTAACATTTATACAGTTACTAAGTGCATGTTTATCATTCACCAGTGTGCCATTCTCTGTAACCACCTTCTCTCCCGTTATGTATGGTGGTGGTGGCGCGGTGGCTATCAGTTTTCTGATAGGGTTAGATCCAGCCGCTTGAGCCAATCCTCTTTGTATTTCACCTTCCTGTTGCCATAACTGTAAATAATCATAATGTTTGATCCGTCTCTTTGCAGATTTAATGAGACATATCGTTCTCCTTAGATTCTGTAACACCTCGGGACTAAAACTGCCTACCCGTGGGAACTTTTCCCCATCATGCACAGTCATTCTTTCCCATTCATCGCACAAAACCTCTGTGTGTGAACCGTATTTCTCACACATTACATACCTTGCCGACCCGATTGGTCGGTTTACTAAGTCAACCCGAACCGAGGTTGATCGCCCCCTACCTGAACAACTGGCCCCCATCTTTGCAGGTGTTGCTTTCACTACCTCTGACCTTCAAATCAGGGTCTTCAGCGAACCCTTACAAAAACCAAGATGTCCGGGGTAGGCCGGCGGCGGAAGTTTACCGAGTACTCCACTCACTCGCCCACGTCGACCAATACGCCCACACACTGCCCTAGCGCTGGCGTACTCGACCTAGGGCCCCTGCGTCCTGAACCTCTATTTACTGGAACATGTGGGTGTGATCCGAGGAGCACTTAACCCTTTCCAGTAACTATTGGTTGTTGGATAGTTCCCAAGTGACCAGCGAACCTCCCTTAAAATAAAAAAAATTACACAAATCACGTTAGAATGTACAAATAGCGTTTATGACCCCTCTAGCGTACGCAAATGGTACTGGGTCAAGTTACTAACTAATGCACACAATTACGTGCGGTACAATCGTTCTGCACATAAGCAACTAATCTTATGTGCGGAGCGACCAGTGGAATCGAAAATTGTGGCTGCGAATTCCTTCAGCCTGAGCTTAATGGCCTATATGGGTACCGCACCAACCCTTTCTGGTGTTGTGCTCTTTTACTCTTTATCTATAGCGGACTTCTTAGCCTGCTGTACCTGGACCTCCTGGTCTGTCTGGACCTCCTGGTCTGTGCTACAGTAGACCTCCTGGTCTGCTATACTTTAATGCTCTTTTTTTAAATGTTTAACAAGGGATGCCTCCCAAGCCACCGTGCAGTCACTTACATGTATGTACCTCACGAGAACTCGATGATTTCCTGTGGTTCAACCCCAAAAATTAGAAACTTATATATATATATATATACACACACTCTTTCACCTCATATACTCTTTACTTTCGTTTCTGCGCAGAAATCCCTTTCATTCAGTATCGCAGGCTAATCCCGAGGAGTTGCAGCTAGAGAAGGATCTATTAGCTTAAAATTTTGGACACTGAGATCGATTTGCGCTATTATCGCGTTGCCTCCTTATCGCCTAACTAAAACAATACTATTGTGTTATTTGTATTATGTGGGCGTACCCAGACGCTCCGTTGCGTAATATACGCTCGGTGCGTCGGCCCTTGCGTCGCGTACGCTAGTCCCGCCCTTTGTTAGAGACACATGTACGCAAGCCAGGTATATCCATAGAAATACAATTAACACGTTTATATCAATGTAGATGATCTTTAACTGTAATCATCTACTGAACACCACACCGAACTTCCTTGTATCTTAGGCAAGCCGTGCGCGTGTTTTACAAATTATTCCTTAACGTATTAATATTACTTTTAACTACCAATAGCAACAAATCTTTCTCAGCACGTTATCAATTGTGAAATGGCAAACAGGAAAGTGAGGTGTGAAAATACACAAATGAAAAGAAATACAGGTGCGTGCGTGTGTGCGTACGCAAAACAGAAATAAACAGTTTTAAAAGACAATAGCGTATTGTTCTTACCTCCGGTTCCGGATTCCACCAGCACTCCTTCAACGTAGCGAAACAGACGCTTATCTAGCCAGCACTACTGTATCCCGATACGAAGGGACACTGCCTTCCCGCCCTTGCTGACAGATAAAGTCTGTGTTCGCTGGTGCGGATATGTGGATCCCGGACGAGCCCCCAATTGATAAAGCTAACTATTTATCTTATAACATTCACTATAAATGGGTAAGAGACTCAGTACGCAATTGGCGTGTGGGGTACCGTAAGGGTACGCACTTAGCGTAGCATACGCTCGGCCGTGATCGAGACGCACATGCGACACGCTCGCTCACAGCTTAATGCGTGGTGTCGAGCGCGCTATAGGCGGCCGACTACCGTAATGCTACGCTACCAGCGTAGCGGACGCTCGAGTCCACGAGGAGAACATGAGCGGCGCAGATGCTCACGGGAGGACAATCAGTAAACCTTGAATGTAACACACAGAAAGGATACTCTTATACTGTAAACCTTGTACTGAAATACTGTAGCGATGTAACGCTGCTTAACCTTGTTAATGCTAAAGCTGCTTGAGCGTTTGAGACGCTCCTATTACCCTCTGCAATATAATAAACACACGATACCTTGCTAAGGTTCCAACACCTTTACTAACAAGCTTTTAGTTATATCGAAAAGGGGAAACAGTTTACAAGTCATACACTACAAGCTAACATATCATTCTAACAGAATAGACAGAAATATACAGTAGCGTCACAATCCTATACTATAACAGAGAGAGAGAGAGAGAGAGAGTATGGCCAATACAAACAGAGAACAAGTTGGTTACAGAGAATTACTTACACACACTGGGAACGATCGCTGCGCAGCTTCTGGTACCAGCTCCAAGTTAATCAAGATGAAAACCGTTTGTGGAGAGTGAGAGAGCTGCCCAGGCTGGCTGATCTTATATACACTGCGTACAGTACACTACAAAGGGACCTATAATCTCATTGTTCATTGGACACAGGAATGTCTCCTCGCATCATAACAAAAGGTCATAGGTTAGTTTGAACAGGTGGGCTGTGACTATATCAAACTGCTCAGGTGGGAGGGAATCTGAAGATTCCCGCCGCATGGGTAATGAATCGCAAATATAGTAAATGTCCAGAAAATACTAATGGCCATAACTATACGCAGGAGCGATTAATCTTTACCTAACCAGCACCGGATTGTTTCTAATAAAATGTTCTTTAGTTAGGTACCAGACACAGCTGCTCAAACCCTGTCTGACCCTTCGTACCATGCAAAGAGGAATTCCTCTGTCCAGCAACCCTTTACATTAAACAAACTTACAGTCATTATTAAGGGGAACATTATCTATAAAACATACTATTTGGTTTTATTATTTAACGATTGAGTCGCCCGCTAGACGCACACAAACTCTACCGTAAATGCACATACCACGCGCTCGAGCGCATGGCCGAGGAGGCGCCATCACGCAGCTGCGAGTATCCGTACGCACGGGAGAGATTGTGCACGTGCAGCAGGCACGCGCATGAGGTGAATATATGGCAACGTGTAGCATGATATTTTTCCGATTTTGACAGATAAGAGGAGGTTGCTGTAGTCCAGTCTAGAGATAATACGGGAATGGATAAATGTGTTTGATGCCTCTTGGGTCAGAAGACTGATCTTGGAGATATATGCAGGTAGAAGTGGGAAGACTGCGAAAGGGACAGAATGTGGTGTTGGAAGGAGAGGGCAGAAACAGGGATAACTCCAAGACAGCGGGACTTGCAAGATAGAAGTGATGGTGAAGTTGTCGATGAATAGTGAAATTGAGGGAGGAGAGAGGACTCAGGAGCAGCAGAGTAGTGGCCCTTGAAGTTGGTTGTGGATTTTTACACTTAGAGGTATATTTACAGTACTAAATTGCAGATTTACAAATGTGGAGCTGGTGCTCATAGCAATCAATCAGATTCTACTTATCATTTAGCACCTTCTAGAAGATAATAGCTAGAATCTGATAGGTTGCTATGGGCAACACCTCCACTTTTGTAAATCTATACTTTAGTAAATATACCCCTTAGTAAGAAAACTGAAAATATTGGACCTGGTTCAGATGTAGACGGAGTGAGCATCGCTGCTGATTCCTTGGAAGCATATGTTAATGCAGCATGAATCATCTGGTATAAGTATACGCTTCCTGCATGCATTTGTGATCCAGTACAACATCCAAGGACTCAGCATCGGATCACTTGTGACAACATCGGCCGGCTGAGTGACCCATGAGGTCACACAGGCCAGCAGTCGTGGCTCTGTCCAAAAGGAAATCTAGCATTGGCACTCCTGCAACACGCCTGTGAAATGGTTGCCATCACTGCACCCTCCATGCCCCAAAACTATGATGCAGGACCTGTACTACACAAGCGCAGTACAGATCTGGTGCATGCTCAAAGTACAGAACATCTGTACTTTACATAATTAATTTTTATTGCTTCAATCTGACATGGATTTATTGTAAACATGGAGACTTCTGATCTTATTGGTTCGAGTGTAAAACTAGTGTTCACTCTAAGCTCCTTTCGCAGGGCGCTGTGCCCTGCCCCATTTTTTAAATGACAGAATGCGCCCTGCCCGTTTGTGCCCGCCCTGCTGCCCTGCTAAGGACTGCCTTCTCCCCGTCCCCGCCGCGCTGTCACTTCCACTTCTCCACCCGCCACGCTGTACTCCTCCCCCTGCCTTACTGATAGCTCTCAGCTGAAGGCGGAGACTGGGTCAGCGTGCAGCGGGTAGGAGCAGCCAATCAGAGCCTGCGGTGTCTCCCGCCAGTCCTCCGGCATGGTTTGATTCCATGGCGCTGCGCGCTAACCTGAGCTCCGCCGTCAGCATCAAGAGACCGGCCCTGCTGACCCGGCACAGCGCCCTCCTCCGCATCTGCCCTGTGCCCGTCCTCCCCTCCCTCCTAGTGCTCTCTCCCTGGTGCGGGGTGCCTCAGTGCTCTCTCCCTGGTGCGGTGTGCCTCAGTGCTCTCTCCCTGGTGCGGTGTGCCTCAGTGCTCTCTCCCTGGTGCGGTGTGCCTCAGTGCTCTCTCCCTGGTGCGGTGTGCCTCAGTGCTCTCTCCCTGGTGCGGTGTGCCGCAGTGCTCTCCCTGGTGCGGTGTGCCTCAGTGCTCTCTCCCTGGTGCGGTGTGCCTCAGTGCTCTCTCCCTGGTGCAGTGTGCCTCAGTGCTCTCTCCCTGGTGCAGTCTGTATAACGTGCTCTCTGCCTGGCGCAATGTGTATAACGTGCTCTCTGCCTGGCGCAATGTGTATAATGTGCTCTCTGCCTGGCGCAATGTGTATAATGTGCTCTCTGCCTGGCGCAATGTGTATAACGTGCTCTATCTGGCGCAGTGTGTATAACGTGCTCTACCTGGCGCAATGTGTATAACGTGCTCTTCCTGGCGCAATGTGTATAACTTGCTCTATCTGGCGCAATGTGTATAACGTGCTCTATCTGGCGCAATGTGTATAACGTGCTCTATCTGGCGCAATGTGTATAACGTGCTCTGCCTAGCGCAATGTGTATAACGTGCTCTGCCTGGCGCAATGTGTATAATGTGCTCTATCTGGCGCAATGTGTATAACGTGCTCTATCTGGTGCAATGTGTATAACGTGCTCTATCTGGCGCAATGTGTATAATGTGCTCTATCTGGCGCAGTGTGTATAGGAGGTTCTACCTGGTGCAATGTGTATAGGAGGTTATACCTGGTGCAATGTGTATAAGCGGCACTATTGTGTGGTATAATGTGATTTGGTACTATTATGTGGTCACGCCCCTTCCCCATGAAACAACGCCCCTAAATTTTTGCTGCGCACCTTCGGCGTGCACTGTCCATGCCTTCCCCTGTAGGAATGGGAGCACCAAGCATTATAGTATGTACCTAATTTTGCCCTTCTAACTTAAAAATGTGCCCTCACGAATGAAAAATGTGCCCTCACGAATGAAAAATGTGCCCTCCCCATGATCAGCACCCTGCCCTAAAAAAATCCTAGAGTGAACACTATAAAACTGTCGATTTTGCATCATCAACCCTACCAGTGTCGGACTGGGGCATGTAGGGCCCACCGGGGAATGCAGTGGTAGGGGCCTGTGGTAGGGGTGTGGCCTGTCTGCAAAGGGGGTGTGGCCTGTCACTTCATTGGTCGACCAACCATTAGAGAGTGCAACGTCTGGGCTCCTTCATAAATATATACAGTAAATTTAGCTGCTGCATGCATGATAATGTACCAGATTAATAACAGATTAATAACCGCAATGCACTGTAAAAAATACACCATAATCCAGTATAAGGTAACATATGTATAATTCAAGTGCACAGTTTGGAACCTGATCCTTAGAGCAGGAGGTGGGCCCCCAGGCAGTAGGGCCCACTGGTGGTGTCCCCTGTACCCCTGTGGGCCAGTCCATGCCTGAACCCTACATACCTGGTATTGTGCTTTTATTAGTTGACAGGCTGTAATATGAGAGAGGTACAGTAGGTGTAAGAAGTATTGATTTGATGGTGAGAAGTTTGTATGTGGTAAGTTTATTATATAGCAAATTCTGATAGATTTGTCTGTGTCAGGAAGTGTTTTGTCAGTGAAATCTTTACAATCTTGTCCATATTGTTTTACTTGTGTATTAGTGGTCTGTGTATCTGTTTTATCTTTCATTTTAATGTATCCTGTGTATTGTCTAAGTGTCAGCATGAAGAAGCTATATTGATAATTCGGAAGAGCAGGAAGATACAGAACCCTAACAAGTTGGAAAGGGGGGTGAGAAGGCAAAGAGTCAGCCTCCATCTGAGAAAACTAAAAGTGGTTGCAATTTACCCCTCGCACTCACAAACAAAATGGTTTCCCAAAGCCACTTAAACGAAATCCTATTCTCTACGGCTGCTAAAACGCTTTGATGTTTACAAGACAAATTCTATGACAAGGGAGATAAGGTGGATTTGTGGAAAAAAAACGTGTTCAATAAAGCTCAATAGGTGCTGTGCCGCACTGCATTCATAAATACAAGCATTGTGACTCCACAGTGCGAGTTGTCATTTGTGAAAATAAAAAACAAAACTGTTTTTGTACAACTTTAGTGTTCAATAAAGTCCAGTAGGTGCTGTGCCCCCATGCGGTCCTAAATATAAGAGTAACTCCACAGTGTGAATTTGTCATTTGCAAAAACAAAAACATTTTTTTTTATTAGTACAACTTGTGCATTCAATAAAGCCCAGTAGGTGTGTACCCCACTGTGTTAATAAATATAAGCACTGAGTCGATATAGGCCCTCATTCCGAGTTGTTCGCTCGGTAAAAATCTTCGCATCGCAGCGATTTTCCGCTTAATGCGCATGCGCAATGTTCGCACTGCGACTGCGCCAAGTAAATTTGCTATGCACTTAGTAATTTTACTCACGGCTTTTTCATCGTTCTGGCGATCGTAATGTGATTGACAGGAAATGGGTGTTACTGGGCGGAAACAGGCCGTTTTATGGGCGTGTGGGAAAAAACGCAGGAGTGGCCGGAGATATGGAGGAGTGTCTGGGCGAACGCTGGGTGTGTTTGTGACGTCAAACCAGGAACGACAAGCAGTGAAATGATCGCAGATGCCGAGTAAGTCTGGAGCTACTCAGAAACTGCTACGAGGTGTGTAATCGCAATATTGCGAATACATCGTTCGCAATTTTAAGATGCTAAGATTCACTCCCAGTAGGCGGCGGCTTAGCATGAGCAAATCTGCTAAAATCCGCTTGCGAGCGACCAACTCGGAATGAGGGCCCTAGATCGCGATCAGTCGATGGAAGAGCAGGAACAGCAACCTAGTTGTACTAGTGCTGTGGCTACCATTCATGATGATCGAGATATTAGTACTTCAACATCTACTAATGCCGGTGCTCAAGGTCATGGAGGGTTTAAGAAAGGGCACCTTTTATCAAAACAATACTTCACAATGCTAAAGAAAAAATATATCACCTCTAACACAGGGAAAGTTTAGTGCCAAAAAACATAAAATTGCCAACACGCAGTGGCAAGGAAAGGCTCAGGCCTTGGCCTTTGTTTCGAGTTGGGGCTGGAAGTCCTGTGCTCGGGATCCTGGAGGTCAGCATACTGACCCCGGTATCCTGGCAGCAGAATGCTATGCTCACCACGCAGCGGGCTTGAAAGTAATTAAAAAAAGTGGTATGGACAGGAGCATATTAAGAGAGGAGGGGGCCCGGTGCAGTTTGCGTGCAGGCAAAGCAGTGACAGTGACTCTGAGCACTAGGAGGTGTGCAGTGTGGCCGCCATTGTCCTGGCGATTTTCCCTATCATGTATGCGCAAAATGCCGTAGAATGTCCGCCACACCATTTTCCCAGAGACCTGCGCACCACTGCTCAGTGTCACTGCTGATGCTGCGAGACTCCGGATACGTAAGTATTGCAAAAATGGGTGCAGGGTGTGCGGTGTGGGCCCCTCTGGTCCCAGAATCCCGTGTGCACTGCACCTGTTATTCAGTAGATACGCCACTGGGTATGGATGTATTAAACTAGGGGGTCCCAAAATTATATTTTTCCTAAGGTCCCATGGGGTCTTAATCTGGCTCTGTCTATGGGGGGACAGATACTGCACCAGCAGATACAGTGTACAACCTGTCAGCCTAGGAAGTCAGGTTTAATGGAATCCGGTCTCTAGGTCGACAGTAACTAGGTCAACAGTGTCTAGGTCGACCACTATTGGTCGACAGTAACTAGGTCGACAGGTTTTCTAAGTCGACGGGGTCTCTAGGTCGACATGTTCTAGGTCGACAGATCAAAAGGTCGACATGAGGTTTTCACATTTTTTTTCTTTTTTTGAACTTTTTCATACTTAACGATCCACCAGGACTACAATTGGGAATAGTAACCTGTACCGAGCGCAGCGGTAGCAGAGCGAGGCACCTTCCCCAAAGCATGCAAGGGGACACAATGCACTGATTGGGGTTCCCGGTCACTGTACGGAGAAAACGACACCAACAAAACATAAAAACCTCATGTCGACATTTTGATCTGTCGACCTAGACCATGACGACCTACAGACCCTGTCAACTTAGTTACTGTCGACCAATAGTGGTCGACCTAGTTACTGTCGACTAGTTACTCCCGGTTTAATAAGGGGAGGAGTCTATGCCAGGAGCACTCTGAGGTGGGCCTATTTATTGTTCCTGCATACAACACAGTTTCAACTAGAGATGTGCGGATGGCACTTTTCGTGTTTTGTATTTTGGTTCTAATTCCACTTTTGTGTTTTGGTTTTGGCTTGCTTTTGCCAAAACCACCCTTTCGTGTTTTGGTTTTGAATCTGGATGATTTAAAAAAAACACCATAAAAACGGCTAAAATCACAGAATTTCCACTCATTTCCAGTCTATTCTGAACACCTCGCAATATTGTTTTTAGTCCAAAAGGTTGCACCGAGGTGGCTGTTTGACTAAGCTATGCGACACAAGTGTGCGGCACAAACACTTGGCCCATCTAGGAGTAGCACTGCAGTGTCAGACAGGAGGGCAGATATAAAAAAAAGGCCCCAAACAGCACATCATGCAAAGATGTAGAAGAGGTGCAATGAGGTAGCTGTATGACTAAGCCAAGCGACACAAACAATTGGCCCATCTAGGAGTGGCACTGCAGTGGCAGACAGGAGGGCACTTTTCAAAAACTAGGCCCCAAACAGCACCTCATGCAAAGATGTAGAAGAGGTGCAATGAGGTAGATGTATGACTAAGCCAAGTGGCACAAACAATTGGCCCATCTAGGAGTGGCACTGCAGTGGCAGACAGGAGGGCAGATATCCAAAAAAAAGGCCCCAAACAGCACATGATGCAAAGAAGAAAAAGAGGTGCACCGAGGTTGCTGTATGACTAAGCTAAGCGACACAACCACCTGGCCCATCTAGTAGTGTCACGCAGTGGCTGAATGTCGAAAGTGGGCCGCAATTGTTCGGTCCACTGACAGCATCTCCTGCACGCCCCTGTAATTTTTAAAAAATTCTGCAATTGGTGGACTTACACGGCAGTACCCCAGGACTAATACAGCAGTACCCCTGGACTCATACGGCAGTGTCAGACAGGATGGCACTTTTCAAAAACTAGGCCCCAAACAGCACCTCATGCAAAGATGTCGAAGAGGTGCAATGAGGTAGCTGTATGACTAAGCCAATTGACACAAACAATTCCCACTGGAATTATACGTCTAAATCACTGGAATTATACGTCCAAATCACTGGAATTATACAGCAAAATCACTGGAATTAAATGGCAGAACCACTGGACATATACAGAGATGTCATACAGGATGGCACTTTAAAAAAATAGTCCCCAAACAGCACATCATGCAAAGAAGGAAAAGAGGGCAATGAGGTAGCTGTATGACTAAGCTAAGCGACACAAGTGTGCGGCACAAACACCTGTCCCATCTAGGAGTGGCACTGCAGTCCCACTGCACTAATGGTGGATCCCGGACGCACGTCTAACACCAGCCTCAGTAATCCGCTTTGCAACAGGGTATATATACTGTATATACTGCAAAATCACTGGACTGGACTTATACGCCAGTACCACTGTAATTATAAGGCAGGATCACTGGACTTATATGGCAGGATCACTGGATTTATACGGCAGGATCACTGTAATTATACGCCAGTACCACTGTAATTATATGGCAGGATTACTGGAATTAGACGGCAGGAGCACTGGAATTAAGTGGCAAAATCACTGGAATTAAATGGCAAAATCACTGGAATTATACGTCCAAATCACTGGAATTATACTGCAAAATCACTGGAATTATACGTCTACAGATGGGTCCTCCATTATCTTGGCTGGCTGAGGCATTAGTCGGATTGGGCATACGCAGCATGCCGGTGTGCAGGGAGGCGCACCTAGTCGCAGAGAGGCGCGCTTAGTCACAGGGAGGCGCACAGAGCATTTGTCGTTACCTTTAAGTGTAATACCTGTGATCATCCACCAGATGTTGCTTTTTACAACCACCACTGCGCATGTGTGTGGTCTCCCGTAAAATACAATACTGAAATACATAGTAGGAGCTACTTTACAGCGTCTCATTATGCTACATTATTTCATACAGTATATACAGTACAGATGCAAATAGTACAGCACATATGGTCCATTTACAGTACTTTTGTAATATGTAAGCGTCCAAGTCCCGCAGACAAATCAACATTAAACCAGTAGTGTACACAGATGCAAACGGACGTGTTACAAGTACATTGTTGCCTATTGATGTTAGGGATATTGTATGTTAGCATTCTAATCCTGTAGCCATTCCGGCATAATCAAAACCAATGGATTTATTCATCGGTCGGCGGCGAAGTGTCTGAGTGGTGAAGTGTTCCGCTTAGAGTCCCGGGTTCGATTCCTAAAGTACGAATGCATGTTAGTCTCTTCCAGACACTTTATTTTTTTAATTTTTATATCTATCATACTGTAGTATACTTTCACATTCAATACAATTGTGCACACAAGTTTTACATAAAGCAGGGCAAAGCTGCAGGAGCGTTTCTACTGTTAAGGTTCTATGCACCATACGGTACACATACAATTCTGTAGCAGGGCAAACTCAATTGAAATGGCTACCGTCTGTGACTCCTTGCCCCATGGATGCACTCGGCTATGCAGCAAGTAACAGCACAGGTTTTGCAGGCTATGGGTCAATGCCAAAGGAGCATCACAATCCCCTAGCTAAAAAAATACACAGCGGCGATAGGGATAAGCGAGGTTTATGCACATATCGATACACCGGACTTGATCGCATAGCAAACTTACAAAATGGCCGCCACCCAATTCCCCCTGCATCGTGGCAGCCCTCAGCCATGAAGCGAGTGACAGCACGGGTTTTGCAGGCTATGGCCAATGCTGAAGGAGCGTCACAATCCCCTAGCTAAAATACACAGCAGCGATAGGGATAAGTGAGGTTTATGCACATAGCAATACACCGGACTCGATCGCATAGCAAACTGACAAAATGTCCGCCGCCCAATTCCCCCCACATCATGGCAGCCCTCAGCCATGAAGCAAGCGACGGCTCAGGTTTTGCAGGCTATGGGCCAATGCTGAAGGAGCATCACAATCCCCTACTAAAATACACAGCGGCGATAGGGATAAGCGAGGTTTATGCACATAGCGATACACCGGACTCGATTGCATAGCAAACTGACAAAATGGCCACCACCCAATTCCTCCCGCACCGTGGCAGCCCTCAGCCATGAAGCGAGCGATGGCACAGGTTTTGCAGGCTATGGGCCAATGCTGAAGGAGCGTCACAATCCCCTAGCTAAAATACACAGCGGTGATAGGGATAAGCGAGGTTATGCACATAGCGATACACCGGACTCGATCGCATAGCAAACTGACAAAATGGCCGCCGCCCATTTCCCCCCGCATTGTGGCAGCCCTCAGCCATGAAGCGAGCGACGGCACAGGTATTGCAGGCTATGGGCCAATGCTGAAGGAGTGTCACAATCCCTAGCTAAAATACACAGGGGCGACAGGGATAAGCGAGCTCTATGCAGTTAGTTGCGTTAGAATACACTAATTTATATTTACTGGTACTTTATGTCTATGGGTGTTCATTACCGCTGTGTATTGTATATAGCGGAATGAGTCGCTCCTGCAGATTTACTGTGATTTATGTGAAACCTGTGTGCACCCTTCCATTGAATGTATTACAAAAAAAATTATAATAAAAAAAGTGAATGTCACGGGAACACAAACAAAAAAAAAGTTTGGCACTTTGGGACTCGACCCCGGGACTCTCAGCGTGGGAGGCGGGAGCCTTCATCGCTAGCCCACGACGCTTCATGGAAGATTCACAAGTTCATGTGTAAAAGTACTGCAAAGAGCGATTCCTTCCCATTGGTGTTGGTTTATGCCTTAGGGGACTCGGACGCTCATACATGTATTTCAAAAGCACGGTATTTAGTGCACTGTACATACTTTAAAGTCAATGAGCTACATTATTCCTTTCACACATTAGTTGCGTCTGCATACACAATCTTGCGTCTGCATACACAAGTGTTTTAACATGTTCGTTTGTGTCTGTATAAACTATTTTTTTTAACTCTCTCCGTCTGACCATTGGTCACCATCTATTAACATTATAGTCATCACTGACCATTTGCCAGAGCTTGTAGATCAATCCGCCGCTATTGGATCTAAAGTACTGAATTAGTGGAGCATTAGTCACCCAGTGGTGGAGATCTGTATTGCATGCTGAGTTTCTAGTCACGCCTCAACGCGCCTGTCCGTGATTAAACTTAGCAACCTAAGCTATCGCCTAGGTGTGACTAAACCTCCGTCTAGGCGCAGAAACAGTCAAGATAACAGAGGACCCATCTATAAATCACTGGAATTATACGTCCAAATCACTGGAATTATACGGCAAAATCACTGGAATTATATGTCCAAATCACTGGAATTATACGACAGTATTCAGAGAATTATACAGCAATATCACAGGAATTATATGCCAGTATCACAGGAATTATATGCCAGTATCACGGGAATTATATGGCAATATCACAGGAATTATACAGCAATATCACAGGAATTATACGGCAATATCACAGGAATTATACGCCAGTATTCCGAGAATTATACGGCAATATCACAGGAATTATACGCCAGTATCACGGGAATTATATGGCAATATCACAGGAATTATATGGCAATATCACAGGAATTATACGGCAATATCACAGGAATTATACGCCAGTATTCCGAGAATTAATTTAGTGATGTGCACCGGACATTTTTCGGGTATTGTGTTTTGGTTTTGGATTCGGTTCCGCGGCCGTGTTTTGGATTCGGGCGCGTTTTGGCAAACCTCCCTGAAATTTTTTTGTCGGATTCGGGTGTGTTTTGGATTCGGGTGTTTTTTTACAAAAAACCCTCAAAAACAGCTTAAATCATAGAATTCGGGGGTCATTTTGATCCCATAGTATTATTAACCTCAATAACCATAATTTCCACTCATTTCCAGTCTATTCTGAACACCTCACACCTCACAATATTATTTTTAGTCCTAAAATTTGCACCGAGGTCGCTGGATGGCTAAGCTAAGCGACACAAGTGGCCGACACAAACACCTGGCCCATCTAGGAGTGGCACTGCAGTGTCAGGCAGGATGGCACTTCAAAAAAATTGTCCACAAACAGCACATGATGCAAAGAAACAAAGAGGCGCACCAAGGTCGCTGTGTGACTAAGCTAAGCGACACAAGTGGCCGACACAAACACCTGGCCCATCTAGGAGTGGCACTTCAAAAAAATAGTCCCCAAACAGCACATGATGCAAAGAAAAAAAGAGGCGCACCAAGGTCGCTGTGTGACTAAGCTAAGCGACCCAAGTGGCCGACACAAACACCTGGCCCATCTAGGAGTGGCACTGCAGTGTCAGGCAGGATGGCACTTCAAAAAAATTGTCCCCAAACAGCACATGATGCAAATAAAAAAAGAGGCGCACCAAGGTCGCTGTGTGACTAAGCTAAGCGACACAAGTGGCCGACACAAACACCTGGCCCATCTAGGAGTGGCACTGCAGTTTTCTAGCGAGAGGATGAGTGCTTCCATCCTCATGTGAATCTGAACCACTAGCCATGAACATAGGCCAGGGCCTCAGCCGTTCCTTGCCACTCCGTGCTGTAAATGGCATATTGGCAATTTTACGCTTCTCCTCAGACGCTTTCAATTTTGATTTTTGGGTCATTTTACTGAACTTTTGTTTTTTGGATTTTACATGCTCTCTACTATGACATTGGGCATCGGCCTTGGCAGACGACGTTGCTGGCATTTCATCGTCTCGGCCATGACTAGTGGCAGCAGCTTCAGCACGAGGTGGAAGTGGATCTTGATCTTTCCCTATTTTAACCTCCACATTTTTGTTCTCCATTTTTTAATGTGTGGAATTATATGCCAGTATCAATAGCAATGGCCTACTACTATATATACTGCGCACAACTGAAATGCACCACAGGTATGGATGGATAGTATACTTGATGACACAGAGGTAGGTACAGCAGTGGCCTACTGTACCGTAATGCTATATATTATATACTGGTGGTCAGCAAACTGTGCAAAACTGAAATGCACCACAGGTATGGATGGATAGTATACTTGACGACACAGAGGAAGGTACAGCAGTGGCCTACTGTACCGTACTGCTATATATTATATACTGGTGGTCAGCAAACTGTGCAAAACTGAAATGCACCACAGGTATGGATGGATAGTATACTTGACGACACAGAGGTAGGTACAGCAGTGGCCTACTGTACCGTACTGCGATATATTATATACTGGTGGTCAGCAAACTGTGCAAAACTGAAATGCACCACAGGTATGGATGGATAGTATACTTGACGACACAGAGGTAGGTACAGCAGTGGCCTACTGTACCATACTGCTATATATTATATACTGGTGGTCAGCAAACTGTGCAAAACTGAAATGCACCACAGGTATGGATGGATAGTATACTTGACGACACAGAGGTAGGTACAGCAGTGGCCTACTGTACCGTACTGCTATATATTATATACTGGTGGTCAGCAAACTGTGCAAAACTGAAATGCACCACAGGTATGGATGGATAGTATACTTGACGACACAGAGGTAGGTACAGCAGTGGCCTACTGTACCGTACTGCTATATATTATATACTGGTGGTCAGCAAACTGTGCAAAACTGAAATGCACCACAGGTATGGATTGATAGTATACTTGACGACACAGAGGTAGGTACACCAGTGGCCTTCTGTACCGTACTCCTATATATTATATACTGGTGGTCAGCAAAATGATGCACTGTACTCCTACTATATACTGTCTACAATGCAGCACAGATATGGAGTGTTTTTCAGGCAAACAACGTATACTGGTGGTCACTGGTCAGCAAAACTCTGCACTGTACTCCTCCTATATAATATTATACTGGTGGTCCCCAGTCCCCACAATAAAGCAGCACACTGAGCACAGATATGGAGTGTTTTTCAGGCAGACAACGTATACTGGTGGTCACTGTCAGCAAAACTCTGCACCGTACTCCTGCTATATAATACAGCTGCTCCCCAGTCCCCACAATTAAGCAGTGTGAGCACAGATATATGCAGCACACTGAGCACAGATAAGGAGCGTTTTTTTCAGGCAGAGAACGGATAAAACTGGTGGTCACTGATCAGCAAAACTCTGCACTGAACTCCTCCTATATTAATATACAGCTGCTCCCCAGTCCCCACAATTAAGATATAACTAAGCAAGCACAAATATTTGCATCAACAATGAATAAACGGAGAGGACGCCAGCCACGTCCTCTCCCTAACATTTCCAATGCATGAGTGAAAATGGCGGCGACGCGCGGCTGCTTATATAGAATCCGAATCTCGCTAGAATCCGACAGCGGGATGATGACGTTCGGGCGCGCTCGGGTTAACCGAGCCATACGGGAGAATCCGAGTATGCCTCGGACCCGTGTAAAAAGGGTGAAGTTCGGGGGGGTTCGGTTTCCGAGAAACCGAACCCACTCATACTAAGAATTATACGGCAATATCACAGGAATTATACGTCAGCATCACGGGAATTATATGGCAATATCACAGGAATTATACGGCACTATCACAGGAATTATACGCCAGTATTCCGAGAATTATATACAGCAATATCACAGGAATGATACGACAGTATCACAGGAATTATATGACAATATCACTGGAATTATACAGCAATATCACAGGAATTATACGCCAGTATTCTGAGAATTATACGGCAATATCACAGGAAATATACGCCAGTATCACGGGAATTATACGGCAATATCACTGGAATTATACAGCAATATCACAGGAATTATACGGCAATATCACAGGAATTATACGCCAGTATTCCGAGAATTATATGGCAATATCACAGGAATTATACGTCAGTATCACAGGAATTATATGGCAATATCACTGGAATTATACAGCAATATCACAGGAATTATACGCCAGTATCCCAAGAATTATACGGCAATATCACTAATTATACGCCAGTATCACAGGAATTATACGGCAATATCACAGGAATTATACAGCAATATCACAGGAATTATACGGCAATATCACAGGAATTATACGCCAGTATTCCGAGAATTATACTGCAATATCACAGGAATTATACGCCAGTATCACGGGAATTATATGGCAATATCACAGGAATTATATGGCAATATCACAGGAATTATACGGCAATATCACAGGAATTATACAGCAATATCACAGGAATTATACGCCAGTATTCCGAGAATTATATGGCAATATCACAGGAATTATACGTCAGTATCACGGGAATTATATGGCGATATCACTGGAATTATACGGCAATATCACAGGAATTATACGCCAGTATCCCAAGAATTATACAGCAATATCACTAATTATACGCCAGTATCACGGGAATTATACGGCAATATCACAGGAATTATACAGCAAGATCACTGGTATTATACGCCAGTAATACTGGATATATGGCAGCAGAGGACACCACTACTGTGACTGGTCACTGGACTGACTGATGCACAAGGTAGACACTACCCCTGGTCAGATGAAAAACAACACAGCAAAACTGCAAGGGCCTTATACAGCAGCACTAGGGACATATAGCAGCAGAGGACACCACCACTCTGACTGGCTGGACTGATGCAGCACAATACACTGAGAAGCACAAGACAGCACTAGAATCGCCACCCCACTTTCCCGCCCACACAGACACTGAGGACGGAGACACATCCTCTCACTACACTCTCCGAGACTGGAGTGAAAATGGCCGCGATCCCTTATATGGAATTCAAATCCCGCGAGAATCCGACAGCGGGATGATGACGTTTTGCCTTGTTCTGGTTTCCGAGTCAGGCAGGAAAACCCGAGCCTGACTCGGATCCGGACTCGGGTAGGGAGGTTCGGTAGGGTTCAGATCTCAGGGATCCTAACCCGCTCATCTCTAATTGTAAATTAGTGAAACTCTGAAACTCAGTGGCCACCGGATAGGGACATCCATGTGTGTATTAGATTTACAGTAGACAAATATTATCACATGCCATGTAGAGTGTTAATAATTACAAAAACACTATTACTGCAGGAAGGAAAATGGTTGCTAGGCAATATAAGTACCATGTACTACCCGTTATGCCGTTTTTTATTGTTGTTCCCTGATTAAGATGTGTTATAGAGAAGATAGCATCTTTAGATTTGCATGTACAATGAACACAGCGGATTCTTTTACTCCAAATATATTCATTATTTGAAAACAACTGAAACCTACAGATGCATTTTCTAACAGGGCTTGGACCCAATTCAGGACAGTATTATCATACCAGGGGCGCTTTAAGACAGGAGGGGACCCGCGTGCAGCCTCCGTCATGGGCCCCCTCCTCTCCGGCAGCTAGTAGACTCTGGCTTAAAGCCAGAGCATCCTGCACATGCGCAGGTCTCCGGGAACATGGCACCCTTTACGGCAGGTCTCCAGGAACATGCCTGCACTGTACGTCAGCCATATACTGTAGCTGCAAGCACGAATTTGGGTTGAAATCAGTCAAGGGAAGCAAGATGCAGTGCCATTGCTGGTGTTGAAACACTGTGGCATCGGCTATTTGCACACTTTGTATTTCATTGGATTGATCCCTAAATTTCTTATGCTGCCTATTGCTACTCGGAATGTTATACTCTATGAGGGGGGGGAGACTGTTTAAGGGGTATATTCAATTAAAGTCGGATCCACTCCAACGTGCATTTGTCGGAATGAATCCGACAGGTTCAATGAACAGCCAAATCCTGTCGGATTTGGCCGTTCCCGACAATCTCAATCTGTCTTTAAAAAAAGTCGGATTGAGGAGATGAGGGAGCTAAGAAGAGGAGACGGGGGGGGGGGAGCAGCGGGGAGACGGGGAGAGCAGCAGGGAGACGGGGGAGAGCAGCGGGAAGACGGGGGAGAGCAGCGGGGAGATGGGGGAGAGCATCGGGGAGACGGGGGAGAGCAGCGGGAAGACGGGGGAGAGCAGCGGGAAGACGGGGGAGAGCAGCGGGGAGACGGGGGAGGGCAGGAACACAGCAGCACAGCAGGGGGATGGGGCACCGCCGCTAGACCTCACGGCAGTGTCCACCCGGCTCCAGCAGACGGGACCTCGCTTGCTGGAGCCGGGTGGACGCTGCCATGAGCGGCAGCAGTGCCCCATCTTCCTGATATGCTGTTATAATGTATACAATTGGTACACAATTGCGCCTGAATATGTGGTGGTAATAGTTGTAATACTAAATAACAAGTATACACTGTATATATGAAGAATAAGTGTATTTATTCTAAAACAAAATGACATAGCCACCTGGGGTACCCATTCATTGCTAGCACTGTCGGAAGATCACCTCACCCCCCCCCCCCCCCCCCTCTCAAGACAGGATCAAGCTGCTGCAACAGACTCTTTTACCGTGACCCTTATATATTACTGAGTGAGCTCCTTTGGGACTGTGTTGTATATGCCCCTCCACACATTGTGGTAGAAGTTTGAGTAGAATTGAACGAGGTGGGACGCCACACTCTATTGTACTGGACTGCGGACCAAAATATACATATGTATAGATTCTTTTCATATACATATATATATATATATATATATATATACTCTTTCATCCATGTATTAATTTTCTATTTATTCACATCTTTTTCCATTTATTCTCTCTTTCTGTCATTTTGTTTTAGAATAAATACACTTATTCTTCATATATACAGTGTATACTTGTTATTTAGTATTACAACTATTACCACCAAATATTCAGGTGCAATTGTGTACCCTTATGTTATATATCTTTAAAGAGGTATTGGGTTTAACCTCCACCACAATTTTGCTGCCACAGCGTTTATCCACACAAGTAGAGCGCTGGATACAATTTGTTCCTGATATGCTGTTATAGCCGCTGGGTTCCTGCTCTCCCCGCTGTTCTCCCCCTCTCAGCTCCCAATAGCTGCTGGGCCAAACCCGGCAGGTTTGGCCCGGTCACGACAGTGTCAATCCGACTATTTTAAAAGTCGGATTGACATTATCGGAAATGAGACCAAAACCTGTCACGCTATTCCGCCGTTCCATGTGCTTTCCGACAGCTGCCCGACAAGTCCGATTTCTCAACTTGTCGGAAAAAATGAGGCTGGACTGAATAGGTCGGAACCCCTTCAGATCTATTCCAGTCGGAAACTGCTGTCTTTCTGACAAGTTTCCGACTCTAATTGAATATACCCCTAAGTATTGCAAGCTGGAAAGTTTCATGTCACCAGAAATCTGCCATAATCACTCTCATCTAGATACAAATTGCTGTCTCGTAATATCAAACATACAAGTTATCAGATGTCCTTGCCTGCAACTTGTAAACTCGCTGGAATATCACCTGTAAAGCTTGCAGAAAACAGTTGTTTTTGGCTGGTGATATTGGAAAAATCGCTGACTTATAAAAAAGTATTGTGTGTGCTGTATGTTTAGAATGCATATAAGGCCATATAAATATACAAATGTCAATATAGTATATTTGTTTTCTTTCACGCAATGCAGGATATTGGTGTCACTCTTGGTTACTGGTACCTCTATTGGATCCACTGACCCAGACATACCACAAATACAAAGAGATGCACATAGCCATTAGGAGTATGGTTCCCCCCTCTCTCCTGCCTGCTCCGGTCATTTAGCACAGGGGCTGCCCTGCGGCCGAGATCGCTCTGTAGCCGTGGACCCTCTACCCCTGCTGCACAATCTGCCGTGTAAACAGCAACTTGTGCTGAGATTTGGAAGCTGTTCGCCATCTCAGGATGACGAACAGTTTCACAATCAAACTCGGGAAAGGATCCGACATCTACTGCATACACCCCTAGGTGGGAAATGCTCCATGGATGAATACTACAGTACTGAATACAATACTGACGGTGATCTGTGAGAGGCTGGCCAATCACATTCAGGCAGTGTAAACAGTCACTGCTCCAGGAGAGCTGCTAGAAATTATTACTTTGTGTCAAGACTAAACCGCTACAGACATTATATTGTACAATACTCGTTTAAATAAAGTATTAAATAATTTGGTCTGTGAGTTCTGAGTATTATAAGACTACATATCTGATTACATTGCAGGGCCGTCCATACTGCATAGTAAATTGTTGTTACATGATGTCAAGAAGCCTGTTGCTAAGATGCACAGGAAGTTTTTCCTAAAGAGAGATCATTTCAGGTTCAATACTCTTAAAATACTCAACTTTATATATTGCTCTGGACTTCCTCCTCCCTTCCTCTCTGTGTTAGGCCACCCATCAGACTCTAAACCGCTTTTGACATTGAATTGTACACGTTACCTGGTGTAAAGTCGCACGCTTAACATAACATACATAACTGCTGATATGGCTGGCGTGTGTGGGCGAGTGGGTAAAGTGAGCACCTTACATAGCCGAAACCTTGGGTTCAATGCCGAGAAAGTGACAATGTAATTTTGTAAATCTTTTTATTTACTTTTTTATCTTCAATGCAGGATGAAATAAAGGATTTAATCATTTGGTGTGTAAGTCCTGTGATTTATAACAATACATATCTGCATCGGCCTGAAGATGCACGCCCAGCATTAAATAAAGTCAGAGAAATTCAAGTTCAATATTCTTAAGGTACTCTGCCAAACTCCCAACTTACCACCACCTGTCATGTCTAAGTTATGCCACCCAGCTGCATTAGACTCTAAACTGCTATTGACACTGTATTGAACACTATTAATTAATAAACTAGTTTTTTGGACCCATGAGGTCAATAGCTATTATGGCCTGCATTGCAGATTTTCTTTTTCCCATTTTGCACCCATTTCTCCCATCTCTTTTCGCTATCTCACCTATTCTTCCCAACTCTCTGCCCTATTCTTTCACGTGCCTCTGTCTACCTATTGCACCAAGCCCCGTGTTTTGGTTTTAGTTTTGCCAAAACCACCCTTGCGTGTTTTGGATTTGGATTGTTTAAAAAAAAAAATTATAAAAACAGCATCACATAATTTGGGCCTATTTTTGTTCCTACAGTATTATTAACCTCAATAACATAAATTTTCAGTCAATTTTTACCACCTCAGAGCTCACAATATTGTTTTCATCCAGTTTAGCCATAAGGTTGCACCAAGCTAGAAGGCTAAGCTAAGTGACAGGAGCGGGTGGCACAAACACATGGAAGTTCCACTTCAAACATGGCACACCTGGGAAACAGAGTGGCACTGCAGTAGCAGACAGGATGGCAGTTTGATAAACTAATATACGACCCCATAGAAAGTAACCAAGAATGGTATTATTAATCAAGAACTAGCTTGGAGACCCGAGGGAATTACAGGGAAATACTGTAGAGGTGGAGTATACAGGGTGATTCAAAGGTCGCAGTACACCCTTTTGTTTCAAAAACTGTGCAGGAAATGGGAAAACTGAATACTCCAGTAAGGTATGGGTGAGGTGGGCTATCTTTTAGGGCAGAGGTTCTCAAACTCGGTCCTCGGGGGCCCACACAGTGCATGTTTTGCAGGTCTCCTCACAGAATCGCAAGTGAAATAATTAGCTCCACCTGTGGACCTTTTAAAATGTGTCAGTGAGTAATTAATACACCTGTGCACCTGCTGGGTTACCTGCAAAACATGCACTGTGTGGGCTCCCGAGGACCGAGTTTGAGAACCTCTGTTTTAGGGTATGTAACGAACATGCACTCCATTTTGAAATTGGCCATCTTGAATCTAAGTCAGTTTTTTCAAATGGAAAGGGGTCATGTAACATGTCAAACAACATCAGAATTTGATTTGAAATAGTAGTTATGGTTCAAAAGTTACAACACTTTTGTTATTGCTGGTAACTGAAGATGGCTTTGACAAAAGAGGAGAAAATTTAGGTCATTTTGATGTCTGGAAAACACAGTTTCCACGTCATAGCCGCAGATTTTAACAACCGGCACCCAGAAAGACCTCCATTTCCACATAACACTTTCAGGTGCCTAATTTCCAAATTCCGAGAAACTGGGACTGTGGCTGACAAGTCACGGAGTGGTCGCCAAAAAATACTACTGACGAGACAACCTCAACAATGGTTTTGGCATCCTTCGCGAAGAGCCCACAACGCAGCACACGACGTTCGTCAGCAGAATGTGAATCAGCCAGTCATTGATCGTATGAATCCTTCATGCCCATCGATGGCGTCCATTCAAGATCAAGCTACTCCAGTACCTAGCAGAGGATGTCCTAGACAGACGTATGCAGTTTTGCACATGGGCCTTAAAGCAACATCAACAAGATCCCTCGTTTGCACAAGGCATCTTGTTCAGTGATGAGGCAAACTTTTATGTCAGTGGTGAAGTTAACTGTCACAACCACAGGTACTGGAGTAACCAGAATCCACACTGGATAGAGCTTTCCAAGGTTATGGTGTGGGATATGGGGTACCCATGTAATTGTACCCATTTTCATTGACCAGAACCTAAATGCACAATGCTACCTCGAAATGCTTCAAGAAGTGGTGTTTCCATCAGTTCTGAATGAAGATGCCAGCTTCCCTGTTACTTTCAACGGGATGGGGGTTCACCACACTATGGAACAGTTGTTCGTCAGTGGTTAGATGGTCAATTTCCTAGTGATTGGATTGTCCGATGTGGTACTGTGGAATGGCCACCCAGATCACCTGACTTCACACCACTTGACTTATATCTGTGGGGTCATTTAAAGAAACTCGTGTATGCAGAAAAAATAAGAAACAGAAATTATCTCCAGCAACGCATTGAAGAAGCGTGTGCCAGCATTTCTTCGGAAATCCTTCTGCGAGTGCATGGCGATTGGATCCAGCGCCTTCGAATTTGTGTTAACCAAGAGGGACAACATGTTGAACACATTAAATGACTGTCCTTTATGGAGAACAATTCAGCCTGTAATTCCAACAAAAAAAAGTTTTGTAACTTTTGAACCATAACTGCTATTTCAAATCTGATTGGAGCAATAAACTTTTCGGCACATTTTGATGTTGTTTGACATGTTACATGACCCCCTTTCCATTTGAAAAAAATGGCTTAGATTCAAGATGACCAATTTCAAGATGGTGCCCATGTTCGGTACATACAACAAAAGATAGCCCACCTCACCCATACCTTACTGGAGTATTCAGTTTTCCCATTTCCTGCACAGTTATTGAAACAAAAGGGTGTACTGCGACTTTTGAATCACCCTGTATAGTGGAAGACAGATAAAAGATTGATTGGTTGATTGAGAGGTTGACTGTTTATTTAAAAAAATATTGAGACATGGACTATACTTGCAGCAAGTCAGGAGAGAAAAGGCCGTAAAAGAATACAAGAATTATTTATTGATTGATTCATCCATCCATTAAAATGAATATGCGTGAGCCACCACATAATTTCTTGTTAAAAATGTGTTGCAAAGATTGTCCCCAATGCTCCCCAAAATACAGCCCATTATGAAAACAAAAGTGGTGCAAGATAGAATTGTCCTTGGGCCCTCCCACCCACTTCAGCGACAGGGACTGCCATTTTAGTGTCTGAACACAACCCAGTTTTTTCAAAGGACTACCAATCACTAATGAGGAGGTTGATGATGAGGGTGTTAATTACAACAAATTCTTATAATTTAGTAAAATAAACTCCATGAACTTGCTGCAAATGACAAAACATGGAGAAGGTGCCTAGATGGTTAATAGCCCTGCCTTTACTAACTTTGGCCTTACAGATGTAGAAGATGCCTTCACAAACGTTGTCAGCATTTGGTTCAAAATAATTCCACACCCGAGAGGTGTCATTTCTGGTCTTATGCCCAGGCATCACAATGGCATTCTTTTGATCATTGGCAAAAGCTGCTGCCACTGGTGGTTGACTTACACAAACAACATCATCAGCATCCTCATCATTCTTAGTAGTGCAGGTAGTACAAAAATTTCCCCCTCATCCTATTCTAATTCCACAGAGGCATCCTTTATTTCTATTATGCCATCATCATCATCTTTACTATTACTGCTCATCCCCACATTTGCAGATGGTGCAGACTTTTTTTTTTTTTTAAATGACCACTCACAATGCTTATATGACCTGAATGCAGTGGGGTACAGCACACACAAGTTTAAAAAAACAAAACCCAAAACTATAATATTATTTACTTGAACTCTTTTACAAAATGACCACTCACAATGCAGACTCACAGTGCTTATATGTATGTGAATGCAGGGGGGGTATGGCCCGTGTAGTCACAGTGCTTATATGTAAATATGTGAACACAATGGGGCATGGTACCTACATCACACACCAGATGTACAAAAAATATATTACAGTAGCTCTTCACTGCACTGCAGACAACAAAGTTTGTCACCAAGGGTTAATGCTGTCCTATAGGGAGTTCTGGCCTGCAGCTGCAGTGAGCAGTTGCACCAAGGGTTAATGCTCAGTGCCAGTGTGTCACTTAGGGTTACACAGCAGCACCAGTGTGACACACTTAGACAATAGATGTAGCTTCAAAATTCTTGAACTATTAAAAAAAAATAAACAGTGACTTGCTAACTGTACAGTATATCTACCTCAGCCAATATTATACTAAAGGGACTGGAGTGGACACTCAGATAAGTCAGCTCAGCAGCACTGCAGTGGTGGATGGACAGATAATTCAGCTTAGCAGCATTGGAGTGGATGGAAAATAGGTCAGCTCAGCCAGGGGCGGATCCAGAAGAAAATGATAGGGGGGGCACCATGGAAGGGGCAAGTACATTTGCGTGCGGCTTCGGTGCATGTGAGGTGGCGCTTCTTATACAATGCCCACAGTTGTAGCGCTCATTATGCAATGTCCACTGTACTGGTAGTGCCCCTTATATAGACCCCATAGTAGTGGTGTCCCTTATGCAATGCCCGTATTGCCCCCAGTAGTAATGTTGCCTGTAGTAATGCCCCCAGTCATTATGCCCCCAGTGGTAATGCCCCTGCAGTTATGACCCCAGTAGTTTAGCCACCAGTAGTAATGCCCCCCTATAGTTTGCCCCATTGTAGTTTAGCCCCTGTAGTTATGCCCCCCTTATAGTTTAGCCACCAGTAGTAATGCCCCCCTGTAGTTTGCCCCATTGCAGTTTAGCCCCTGTAGTTATGCCCCCCTTATAGTTTAGCCTCCAGTAGTAATGCCCCCAATAGTTTGGCCCCTGTAGTTATGCCCCCAGTAGTTTGGCTCCCCCTGTAGTTTAGCCCCCAAGTAGTAATGCCCCTGTAGTTTAGCCCCCAAGTAGTAATGCCCCCAATAGTTTGGCCCCAGTAGTTATGCCCCCAGTAGTTTGGCTCCCCCTGTAGTTTAGCCCCCAAGTAGTAATGCCCCTGTAGTTTAGCCCCCAAGTAGTAATGCCCCCTGTAGGTGCCCCCCAGTAATAATGCCCCCAATAGCTGCCCCCCCCCAGTAGATGCCCCCCCAGTAGTGATGCCCCCAGTTATAATGCCCCCAGTAGTAATGCCCCCCCTCAGTAGTAATGCCCCTTGTTGATGCCCCCCCCAGTAGTAATGCCCCTTGTTGGTGCCCCCCCCAGTAGTAATGTCCCCCCGTAGTTTCCCCCAGGAGATGCCCCCGCTGCATTAAGGAAGAAAAAAACATAATACTTACCGAGCCCCGTTCCCGCGCCGCTGCAGTACTCCTTCTGGCTGGCGTCCTCTCCTCAGTACTATGAGAGAGACGTCATGACTGACGTCTCTCCCATAGCGCACGGCGTAGTGACAGCGCCGGAAGCTGGAGCTCAGTACTGAGCTCCTGCCTCCGGCTACCGCTGTGCAGGGAGACGGGCGCCCGCTGGTAACACAATCTCAGCGGGCGCCCGTCATCTCCCTGTGCGGCGCCGACGCCGCGGGGGAGGGGGAAGTCACAAATGACAGGGGGGGCACGGGCCCGAGTGCCCCCCCCCTGGATCCGCCACTGAGCTCAGCCTTGAGTGGACAGATAATTCAGTTTAGCACCGGCATGAATTGAGCACAGACATCAGAGCCACACAGCTCATTCTGGCATCTGCTGTGAAATGGCGCCCAAGTCATCACTGCAGGCACTTATATTGAATTGAAAACCTGTGAGAATCCGATGCCGGGATGATGTTTTGCTTCAATTTGGAATCTGAGCAAGTCAGCAAAACCCGAGCCAGCAGTTGGATTCCCTCGGATCCCTGAAGTTCGGGTGGGCTCGGTTTTCGTAAAACCGAACCCGCTCATCTTTACTTCCTATATTGTCTCTCTCCCTCCCCGTCTCCCTATATTTTCTCTCTCTCTCACTTTCTCATTTCCCCTTATGTTCTCTCTCTTTCTTAAACTCCCACTTTATTCTTCCTTTCTCCATAGTAAATTCTACCCCCTCATCCCCACCAGCGGCTTGATTGTTGCGCATAGCTTGGAGATCTGTGGAATGGAACGTTGGTCAACCAAAAGAAGAAGGAGTTGTGGCAGATGGTAGCCAAACTCAGCTGGGGGTGTCCAGTTACCGCACCACAGTGGTGTGCCTACCTGGGCCTCAATGACACAGTGACTGCGCATGTTTCTGGGAACATAGGTGGCTAGGAAAAGCTTATTCAAGGTAAAGAGGTAAGTGGGTGGGTGTGCTGGCTGTGGGGAGCTTACATGTGGCAGACAATGGCTGCCATGGGAGAAGGAGGTAAACAAGCCTCATTTTGCAATGTATGTCAGTCCTAGCAGCTACTAAGAACTTCATTATGGCTGGTTTGTACACTACAGGCTGATTAGACATAGGACATTTATGTAACTTGTACTAAAAATCAATTCTAACCACAACCACTTGACATCTGATCACTGGTTTATCAAACGATGGTGTAACCAATATACAATTTATATTGGTTCCACAAAACCATTCACAAACAGAGGAAGCCTCCTTACACTGTATTCAACTCTAATAGCTATGTTCCTAACTGCCAGCATGCTCACCAGTACTTGTTTGCACATATGTCCTTAATATTTAACCTCAGATATTCATTAATTGGGTAAGCAGTTAACCAGACCAAATGAGGGTGGAACAAACTAATACAGTAGTTGGACAGTTCAAGAACAATACAATTACCAGCAATAAAGGAGGAAAGAGAAGTCTATTTCAGACACAGGCTAGACAGGCAGAGATCAGTGAGGCAATAAGTACAGTAGATCCAAAGTGGCACACATAGAATGGGAAAGAAGAATCTATGGGCAATGATAGCATGCCAGACCTGGTCTTATAAACTCACATTGGCAGCAGAATTTCATGCTTGCATACAGCCCTAGTGAGTGTTTTTATAGCGAACTTAACTTTAGTTGAAAAATGTGACCAAAAATGGCTGTGCTCATGCAGAAGGGTTTAGAGCAGGGGTTCATAACCACGGACTTAATGCACACTAACAGTCCAGGTTATAAGGCTATCCATACTTGAGCACAGGTGACTTAATTACTACCATAATTATTTTGATTTAACCATCTGTGCTCTAGCATGGATATCACTAAAACCTGGACCACTGGGCTACATTGAGGATCGAGGTTGGGAAAATAGACAGGTGCTCACCTAGAATGTCACACAGAAATTAAGGGCCTATAATACCATGGTTATGGCTAAAACCAAATTGGAGAAAGACCTCACTTGCTGGAGCCGGGTTGACGCTGCCGTGAGTGGCGGCTATGACACATCTGCCTGCAGCGCTGTGCTATAGCGCTGCTGTCCCCGTCTGCCCGCGGCTCTCCCCCATTTCCTCCTCTCAGGTCCCTCATCTCAGTTCGAGTTTTTTTTAAGTCGAACTGAGATGGTCGGAAACGGGGCCAAATCCTGTCGAATTTGGCACCGTATCCCTCAGAAGCACGTGAATCGGCAGCTATACCGCCAATTCACGTACTATTCGACAAGTCGAATTCCCCAACTTGTCGAATAAATATGCTGGGGACTAAATAGGCCGGAACCCCTTCCGACCTGAAAAAGTCGAAAACTGACGTCTTTTCGACAAGACAGCAGTTTCGACCTTAATTGAATATACTCCTAACCCTTTCACAATTAACTTGCATCAAAAGGGTGGGCGGGTGGGTGGAATGCCTGTTATTTGCACTTTATTTTTGCCCAACATGTCTTTTTTTCTTTTTATATTATTTTGTTGATGGATATCTTACACATAACATATATGTGTAAATGTGTTCTGGAATAGGCTTACCATACTATCCCTTTAAACCGAGCCACTCATGAACTATACAGGTTGGATTACTTCAAGTCTTTCCCGGTTTAAAGAGATACCTATTCAAGAAAGAATTCTGCTTTATTACTATACTAGTGTCGTGCTTATATTGTGCCTTTATTGCTGGCTAGTAAATGAGTATAAGCATATACTGTTAGCTGTGCGCCCTTGTAGTGATCCACAAACACATACTGTAGTTGCATACAGTATGTAATAATATGTATACATCAGTACAAAAAGCCAGATATTTATAGTGTCATCCTCATAGATTTAAAGTTAGAGAGATAGAGTTCACTCTCTTTTTAGAGTCACACACAAAAACATACAAATCTTAGCCCCAGTCTCTGCTGCAGGAGTATCCAAAGAGTCCCTATGGTATCCGGACTATAGATCTACACTAAAAAGGTCTGCAGTCAATAGGTCGACAGGATCAAAATGTCGACATGTGAAAGGTAGGCAGTTCAACAGGGTCAAAAGGTGGACATGGTCAAAAGGTTGACATGAGACACAAGTAAGACACATCCACGTAGACTACGAATGGGAATAGTAACCAAAGCGAGCCATGCAAGGGGAAGTGGTACTCTTATGGGGCTTGTTTGTGGCAGAAAAATGACAAAACACCACCAATTTTTTTTTTTAAATGGGGCAACCTTTTTTTTTGTGTCGACCATTTCCATGTCGACCTTGTGACCCTGTTGACCTTTCCTACTGTCTACCTATTCTATGAAGACCTTTTGACCCTGTCGACCTAATGCATGTCTACCATTAGTGGTAGACCTATTGACTGGAGACCTTTTTAGTGTAGATCTAATAAACCACACCCACAGACTGACAGTAGCAATCTGTCAGTGACTTGGCTCTGCTTGCATGTTTTGTTATCAGACAAATGTCACCGGCTCTGAGTGTTCGTATATGGCATTACATTCCTCTGGACATCTGGCCTCCTGTGTTGCCTATCAAATGATTTTCATGGAAGAGATGAGGGAAGAATGTTTATATATATTCAGTTCTGAGACTGGGGGACATGTACAGTATCAGGCCTTTTTAAGAGTGGATACCTTGCCCATAGCCACCAATCATTTTCTCCCTATCATTTTACAGATTGTACTTAAAGTGTACATGGTAATTTTGGGTGGCCGGGAACTCCCTCTCCTCCCTGGGGCAGAGCTCTTAGCCATCTCCGCCTCTTCACTCACAGAGCAAAATGTGGTCTTATGGGGCCAATACAACTGCAATGCATTGCTCCAATTTTCCGTTCCGCCAAGCCAGTTTCTGGAAATCTAGGATATCCATCATGGTTAATTTGATCACCGGCCTTCAGTTTAGATTAGTGTAGAGCAGTGGTTCTCAAACTCGGTCCTCAGGACCCCACACAGTCCATGTTTTGCAGGTCACCTGTAGATTTTTAAAATGTGGCAGTTGGTGATACACAGTGCAGCTGTTGGGTGACATGGAAAACGTGCACTGTGTGGGGACCTGAGGACCGAGTTTAAGGACCACTGGTGTAGAGGAATAGGGGAATTGCTGTACTGATGTATGGGTGTGGGAGGTGGACATTATGGGAGAGATGCTGGATAGACAAGGGGGAGCCGATGCTGTTGGAAAGGGAGTGGGGGGCAGGGGCTTAATGGCTCAGGAGGCACTGGCTAGCAGTAGAGACAGATTTACACGCAATATGTGAACCAAAGGGTACATCTGGGCATTATACACAGGTGTAGCAGTAAAAACTCCTGTAAATTTGGTGAATGTTGATCACAGATGTGCGGAAAAGATTGGCAGGTGAGGCATTGCATCACCTGCCATAAACTTTTTATTCTAGAGTTTTGGCTATAAAAATTATTCGAATAATACAAAGAAGATATTTCAAACATAATCTTTGTATTTTTCATATACTTTATGCAGTGAAAACTGCGACGCAAACAGTATGACAGGAAAGGCTCTGCCTCACCCCACTGCACGTCACTGATGCGAGGATGAGGCTGCTAGAGAGATAAGAGGAAGGCTTAGGCTGTTGGATGTTGGAAAGGGCGGGGAGACTGCTACAGAGACAGGGGGAGGACTGAGGCTGTAGGAGAAACACAGGGGGATGAGGCTGCTAGAGTGATGCAGGGGGGATGAAACTACTAGAGACACAGGGGGATGAGGCTGCTAGAGTGATGCAGGGGGGATGAAACTACTAGAGACACAGGGGGATGAGGCTGCTAGAGTGATGCAGGGGGGATGAAACTACTAGAGACACAGGGGGATGAGGCTGCTAGAGTGATGCAGGGGGGATGAAACTACTAGAGACACAGGGGGATGAGGCTGCTAGAGTGATGCAGGGGGGATGAAACTACTAGAGACACAGGGGGATGAGGCTGCTAGAGTGATGCAGGGGGGATGAAACTACTAGAGACACAGGGGGATGAGGCTGCTAGAGTGATGCAGGGGGGATGAAACTACTAGAGACACAGGGGGATGAGGCTGCTAGAGTGATGCAGGGGGGATGAAACTACTAGAGACACAGGGGGATGAAGCTGGAGAGAACCACGTGGAATTAGACTGTAAAGAAGACATGGGGAGGGGTGGAGGTGTGGAGGGGTGCTGAGGCTGTTGGAGAGACACGTGGATGTCTGAGGCTCCTGGAGAAACAGAGGGTTTATACGAAGCATTGGGTTGTAAAAGCCAACTGTTAGACACAGGGACCAAGGGGTTTTTATTAACTCGCCCTATGAGGTTAGTAGAGAGAACTGACTTGTTCTTTACCATGACCTCAGAGCAAGCACCCAGAACTCACCTGGAACGCCGTTATCCAGGGCCACAGCTTTGCCATGCTACCGATCCAGCAACAGTCACTAATATAATAATTATGGAGGTGTACTGATGCAAACCCCCTATTCAGCAGGGGGGCTCCTAAAAGCAGTTGCACCAGCCCATCAGGACATGCCCGATGCTCCAATAGGACAATTCACCCATGATACTACTACATACACATACCTCCTCGTTGTCTCTTGTGGCTTTCATACTTTATCACTGGATGTTATACAAGATTTTAGTCTCTATGCTATATACTGTAAATGTATTATTTTTTTAAATAATGCAAGGTATTATTTTTGATCTTTTTTAAATATGAAAAAATTGGTTTAATTAATTAAATAATTGGTTTAAATAATGGTTTCAATTATTTGAAGTTATTCTGGTTACACTATTTAATACACCAGTCAGAAAAATCCCATCTGAATTGTTAGTACAGTATATGTGATATCCACAAGAGGGCGGCAAACCTTTAGATACATGTATTGCCTGGAAAACAAAATAAGTTATGTTCTGGATGATGAAAGATCCCATTTTCTACTATTACAATAACCTGCACGTAATGCTGCTTGCTCTTGTCAGAGTATGGGGAGCTGTCAGTGAAGAGTGAGTACGTATTAACCATGAGAAAGGTATAAGGTGCCATGTAGTAGCGGTCTCAATTACTCCACCTAGACTTTGGCTTTGTCTGGAGGGAAACCTGTATAGTTGTGCAATTAAAGAGATCTTAATAATATTTCCAAATGATTCTACTTTTATAATAATACCCCCAATGAATACATTGAATGTCAATATGTAACTGGGCTGACACTGATAGTTCTGGAACCTGCAATCAAGCTTTATTTCAAATAAAGTGTATTTGACATCACTGTCTGCACAAGTTGTTGCCTCACAGCACTAAGGTCTTAGGTTTGATTTCCACCAAGGTCATATCAGTGTGGAGTTTGCATGTTCTCACCATGTTTGCGTGGTACTCTGGTTTCTTCCACTTAACCCAAAACATACTGGTTGGTTAACTGGTTTCTGACAAAAAAATTTACCAAAATAGGTGCACATGTGGTATGGACTATAGGGCCCGATTCAGAGCTGATCGTAGATGTGCTAAAATTAGCACATCTACGATCAGAATCTCTGACATACGGGGGGACGCCCAGCACAGGGCTAGTCCGCCTCGCATGTCAAGCCCCACCCCCCTCCCCCCCGTTCAGAGGTACGAAAGCATCACATCCGGTGAGTAGCTCCCTGCCTACACAGCCCTGTGGTAGTAGGCGGCTACCCGCCATGCTTTGGCTCGCAGCAGCTGCGTGTGACATCATGCAGCTGCCGCAGCCCTCCCCAGCAAAGGTCCAGATACACCTGCGTTGTCCAGACATTGCCCCCCCCCCCCCCCAACAGTGCTCTAATGCTGCTGGCACACCCCCTCCCACCCCGCGACCGCCTCTGCCTGACAGATCGCAGCAGTGAAATGCTTTTGCATCTGACTATGGGGGCAATTCTGAGTTGATCGCAGCAGGAACTTTGTTAGCAGTTGGGCAAAACCATGTGCACTGCAGGGGGGGCAGATATAACATGTGCAGGGAGAGTTGGATTTGGGTGTGGTGTGTTCAATCTGCAATCTAAATTGCAGTGTAAAAATAAAGCAGCCAGTATTTACCCTGCACAGAAACAAAATAACCCACCCAAATCTATCTCTCTCTGCACATGTTATATCTGCCTCCCCTGCAGTGCGCATGGTTTTGCCCAACTGCTAACAAAGTTCCTGCTGCGATCAACTCAGAATTACCCCCTATGTGCGCACACGCAGTGCGGCCCCTGCGTGTGCGCACTACACAAAGGGCTTTCAGGCTGCGATCACTGCCGTTGCAGTGATCGGGTCTGAATTAGGCTCATAGACTGTAAACTCCATGGGGGAAGGGCCTGATGCGAATGACTAAATATTCTGTTAGCTTTGTGTAGCATGTATGCAGTATATAAATAAATAACTAAATAATAGACATATACTGTATCACAGCATCATATCACTACTGTATGCTGAAGAGCATGCTCTTTCTATTGTCCATATCCTGATACTGCCACTGTCACCTACTGTATTCTCACTTATTTAACCACAATGAACAAGTCACAGTGTTGACCCCAATCAACACAACTCCTGAAATGCTCTGTGCTGCTTTGGACATGCTGATCTATACTCGTCCACTTCTAAACTAAGTAAACGTGTGAGAAGGAAACAATGTGTACAATTAGATGTCCTGACACAAGACAAATGCTCTAAAAAAATGATTCTATGAAAAAGTAAATGGAGCTATAATATTTGAGGATGGAGATATTTTTTTAACGTTTGGGTGCTCGCATTTTATCCTCCCTTATAAATAGACTACTGCCACCCTTGAACCCAGGTGCACAGAACCCTTTTTTTACGAGACCTCACTATCACCACTCTGAGCGTGATTAAGACTTTTGGGGTCCAGGAGCACTTAAGCCAGGATGCCCAGGGTATTTAAAACTGGGTACTCCCACCTATTCAACGTGGTATCACTGTCTCCCCTGATTTCTGCCATGGTGATTGACCCCTTTGTGTTTCATATCAGATTATCCCCATTTATGCAGTGCAGGCAGGCCACACTGACTCGAGGATCTCCTTATTTGCTGATATGTTTAACTTTAACCAAACTTAGAATTTCCTTGCTTAACCTGTACAATAGTATGCATTACTATAGTGAGATCACGGGCTAAAAAATTAATTATTCAAATTCTGAAGCAATGCTTCTTCACTCTTCTTCTGGGTACAGGGACTGCCACACTACATCTTATCTTTTCAGATGGCAACTCAAGAAAATTAAATACTTGAGCGTATTTCTCACCTCCCATTATGATCTCTTGTACCAGGAAAATGTCCCCTCCCTCTTTCCTAAATTTCAATCTGATTTGTCCTCCTGGAAGGGTAAGAATCATCTTAGTTAAAGTGAATAGCGTTCCTAAGTGCTTATACAGTATTTCTTTTAGACTTAACCAGTTACATTCCTGCTCTCATTACTGAAAAACATCAAGAAATCTATTGTATGGTATTGTAACGGTAAACTTACAAGAATATTCCCAAACCTCCTTAAAAAATCAATCCCTTGTGGAGGTGATCGACTACCTGACATCACATTTTTTTACTTAACTGCTCTCCGGGTTTGGTTTCCTGGCTTAGTCTTGAGGCATCTTTGCTACATGGGTGGTCATTCCGAGTTGATCGCTAGCTGCCGTTGTTCGCAGCGTAGCGATCAGGCAAAAAAAGGCATTTCTGCACATGCGTATGGGCCGCAGTGCGCACGCACGAAGTTATGTCACACAAAACTATGCTATTTTACACAAGGTATAGCGGCGCTTTTCTGTCTCACGGCTGATCAGGGAGTGATTGACAGGATAGGGGCGTTTCTGGGAGGTAACTGAGCGTTTTCTGGGAGTGTGCTAAAAAACGCAGGTGTGTCAGGTAAAAACGCAAGCGTGCCTGGGGAAATGGGGGAGTGGCTGACCGAACGCAGGGCGTGTTTGTGACGTCTAAGCAGGAACTAAAATGTCTGCAGTGATTGCAAGGTAGGAGTAGGTTTGGAGCTACTCTGAAACGGCATGAAATTTTTTCCGAGCAGTTCTGCTAATCTTTCGTTCGCACTTCTGCTAAGCTAAGATACACTCCCAGAGGGCGGCGGCTTAGCATTTGCATTGCTGCTAAAAGCAGCTAGCGAGCGATCAACTCGGAATGAGGGCCATAGGCCATCTGTTTCCTGTCTGTGGTTCCTACTCCAGAAGAAGCATACTGTAGACCACTCGCCTCCACATTGCCTCCATGACTACAGTTTAATGTAAAGATATGGGACCTGTATTCACATAAAGCTAAACTTACAACCCCAAAACTCCCCACTGGCTACTTTGAGGAACCCCGACATTCCTCCAGGACTATCATAAATATGTGCAGATCTTACACCAAATTTTGCTTGGAGTGGTAGATGGCTCTCTCTCCACGATCTACAGGGCAAATTTCCGTCTCACTCCTAGTGACCTTTTGAGTTTCTCCAAATATGACATTTTGTGTCCTCCTTTCCCACCACTCAGGCCATTCGAGGTCTTTAGTCTATTGAGTTCTGATGCAGAAGGGGATGATATCCTCACATTAATGCCTTTTACTTTACTCCCCATCTCCCACAGTCGTCATGAATCAATGTGGGACAGAGAGATTGTACCCCCATCATGGAGTGAGGTGAGGACAGTGATAGTGAAAAGTCAAGGAAAAGTCTAAGAAAATATATTATTTTTGGTATTACACCCCTGACAAGTTAAGTAGATTGTTCCCTTGTGCACCCTCCTGTCGCTGGGGAGAATGTCGCCACAATGGTATGTTCCTCCACATCTAGTGATCCTGCCCTGTAATTGTGGATAAAAAGGTGAACAGCGCTAATCAGTATGTTGCAATATAAGCCCAATGTGGGGTAAACAATAACGGGTTGATAATGCTGATTTATCCTTAGGAATGAAAGCTATACCTTAAACACACCTTAAATACACTTTACCATGGAGCCGCTGCGGCCGCTGTACTTAATACACACTCTACGTACTTTGTACACTATCAGCGTACAAAGTCCCGTTCTGTGTACGGACTTAGCGTACAAACGCTGTGCTTACGGTACAAAGTACTCACAGCGCGTACACACCCAGAGATACACTTTAAACCTTTTACAGCAATGCAATGCACTGATAATACACTTTAAACCTTAGCAGGGCAATGAAGACACAACACCAGATTGTAATTAAAACACTGGGTTCCGACACCACAGCGTATTATTGCTGAAAGGGGATTACAATACAAATAATACAATACAATATAACAGAGTAAATGGCTACATTCAATGGTACATACGTGAGTGGATTCGCTTGCGCTAACCGGTCCGGTTCTCCGTCATCTGATAGATAACGTTGTGAGTCTTGCGTCTGACCAGGCCTGCAGCAGGCTCTCTTTATACAATTCTTCCAAAAGCAATACAATAGATACTGTAATCTCTTTGTCCATTGGACACAGGGATGCACATTTACAGTACAGGAGAGGTCATAGGTTGGTTTGAATAGGTAGGCGATGTCTTTCCCAACTGCTCTTGTGGGTGGTCTCCTCTGGATTCCCGCCGCATACATAATGTACAGTAAATACAGTTTATATCTATATTTTGCTCCTGCACATAACTATCCGCAGGAACATGCAATCTTTCTCAAACCAACACCGGAATGTTACCCTTAAAATACCCTTCAGCTGGATACCAAACACCACCTTATAACCTTGGTCTGTCCCCTCCTATTCTGTAAAGGTGAATCCCTTTGTTCTGAAACCATTTAAACTGTTGTTACTTTCTGATGTGGTGAAGGGAGGCTATGTGTACATTGTGCACTATTTGGATTTAAATATGTAATGTGTTTTGATAGCTTTCTATGCATTCACAAACTCTACCGTAAATACCCATACCACGCGCTAATGCGCAGGACCGCGGAAGCGATCATACGCAAACTGCGAATATGTGCACGCACGACAGAACAAGTACACACGCGGAGGCCATCTGTGTGTAGTTTGTACGTGATGTATGTACGGCAATATTTTTCGACTTTGACAGTCCACCCTTTGGCAGTCACCAATAACTGCCACTATCTAATCACTAAACAGAAAAATATCTACTCAATATCTACAGAAGTTTGGATGGTCGGGGGAGAGTGGTAGGTAGGAAATGTATGACCTAGTGGGATAGTAAAAAGCATGTATGTATGTATGAATCCATGTCTGAGGGGCATGTATCATCGTGCCGTATATGTTCTAAATAAGCTTCGAGGTATTGCGAAGTATACATTAAATCCTTTTCATCCCATATCAAGGGTCTGTAGATGGGCCAACAAACACTACCGAGCTCTTTTTGGCTTCTTGTTAAAACAAATGGGGTGCACATTTAGTTGATGATACATGGAAGGGGAAACATATGTGAGTGCTGGTATATGTGGATATCACCTGTCGACTATGTGTGCTATTAACTGGAGGTTGCAGAGATGAAGATAAGACACATATCTAAAATACATTCATATAAACATTTTGGGTAGGGCAGATGTCTTTTCCGGATGGATGTATCTGGGCAGAGGAGGAAACAAAAGAAAAACGGGTGAAAGAAACAGGCCATGAAATTAATTTGCAATCCTTATCATAACACTGTCTCTATGGATGGGTCATAAATTAAGTCTGCTGCTATAACAGCGCCCTCGCTTCTTAGACTCATCAACTTTGTACCATGCTTGCGCCACGTCAGAATTCGAAAACACCTAAATATCAAACCAATAATTATGACGACTCCCAGGATACAAAGGAGAAACTTCCCTACACTCATAATAACATTTTGAGCCCACTTTCCTAAACCTGAGAACCAATTTCGTGGGTTCAACCATGAGACCCAGCCGGTCAGTTCATTACTCACAGTCGCCAAGGTTAGGTTGTGTTTCCTCCTGAACTCCCACTTCAACTGCAAGATATCGTCCATCTTTTGATCGATAATCTCCGTTGGATCATCAGTACTGTTCGTAATATACGTACAGCACTTCACCCCATACTGAGTTGCCAGAGTAACACAGTACCCACCTGTCACGGCGGTGATATAATTTAGGACCATCCCGTGCTGAATCAGTTCCTTCTTGTAAGCTTGTAACTCCCTTCCCGTATACCTGAAGGTGTCGTCATACATCTCAGTGATATTATCTATCAAGTTCGCTAGCGCATGGATATACCTATAATTTATAATTCCTCTGGCAGTACGGGTGATGTCTAATGCGAGAAGGAATTGAATCCCGGTGGATTCGTGGATCAAATCAGAGGCTGCGTGCTCTGTCCTATCTATGAGGTGTCTCTTGATAATGTGTTCATAGTGAGTATGAGTATAAGGAGCCTGAGCACTGCAGTGAACGTCTTTCATCTTATCATGGGTTATGGTCATGACCTCTGGCAGTACTCTCCCAATATAACACAATCCCTCTGAGCTCGGGGCAAGCCACTTGTACGCCTTCCTCCCACATATGAAATAGGCATCATCTGGGAGAACATAGGGGACAAAATATGACATCACCATATTACAAACTTTCCAAGTAAAGAAACCTATCCCTAGTTCTCCCATCTGCTCAGTACAAGTATCGGGTTGGATGATATGAGCACAATACCCTGGCGATACTTTTCCAACCCACATGATCTTGCTTCCACGAGTATACCTATACCGAAAATACCTCCCACTGTTGGCTATTTGACGTACAAGTTCAGAGTCTATGGGTATCTTATCAGCTCTGTGTGAAAAGGTCATTGTCTGGTTATTCCACGTCACTTCCCAATTTCCCAGTTTTAAAACATAATGAGGATCTGTCTACATGATACTGGTGGAGCTTCAAACTAGGGGGCCTAGAAATATTGAATTTCTTGTCCCGGTCTCCCACCCCGTAATTCGAGTACCTCATCTATTGCTAAATGCTACGGTACTAATCCTGACTTGCTCTGACCTTGAGGTACCTGCGAGCACACCCAGCATTCTGTCTGGTTTAAGACATTACCCACTAGTGAGTGGTAATCACTCAACGGATGATGGTCCATGTCGATATTAAGGTTGGACTGACATCTCTGGATGCACCCATCCTCAACTATATTCTCACAATTCCTACAAATACAATATTCATCAGACAATAACCCCTCACAGTGCTTCCGAGCTCCCTGACTACCAGAGCGCTTACTGATGCCAGCCTTTACTAAAGTGATGTGCTGATCCTGAGATCCTACAAATTCATACTTGCCATCAGAACCCATTCCAGATCCCTGCTCGACCTCTTTGGGACCCTCACCAAAACACACTGTCCGTATCAAAACCAGAATTACTAACAGAACCCGAAACGCAGTCTCTTGTGATCGATCCATTTCGTTAGGGGAAAGGAGGAAAATAAGAAGGAGAAAAGAAAGGAAAAATGCAGGGGGAGGTGAAAAAAGAAAGTGGTATGACAACCGTTCTAGCTCTTGTTACTCTCTGTGCTCAGATGCCTTTCAACAGTCCTGCCTCTCAACTTTCCCGGAACAGACACTCCAGTGATATGAGATTCTCTACACTCTGCTCTTTGTCACGAGTTCTCTCCGAGTCAGCGACCTTCTTGCAGTGGGACGAGTGGATCCAAGTCTCTCTTTCGGCGACCTTCAATGCTGTTGTGCTGGTTAACAAGACTTGTTATGGTCCTTCCCACCTGTCTATGAGGCAACCTGAGCGTAAGAAATTTCGAATCATCACATAATCCCCAGGTTCAATGTCATGACAATTACTGTTCGGTAGGTCAGGAATCACCAGCTTTAAATTTCTTTGTTGATTTATCAGCTGCTGGCTCATCCCAACCAAATATTTCACAGTCACTTCATTATTACATTTCAAATCTTCCTGGGGGTCTATCATTACATGAGGTTGTCGACCAAAAAGAATTTCAAAGGGTGATAGGTTAAGGGGAGACCTGGGAGTGGTTCTGATGCTGTACAACACTAGTGGCAAAGCTTCTGGCCACGACAATCAAGTTTCAACCATTAATTTGCTCAGCTTGTTCTTAATAGTGGTATTCACTCTCCACCTTTGCACTCGCCTGTGGACGGTACGGAGTATGCAGCTTGCTATTAATTCCCATCAGCTTGCACATGACCTGAAAGACTTCACCTGTAAAATAGGTACCCCTATCACTTTCAATTATTCTAGGGATACCATATCTACACACAAATTCCTGCACAATTTTCTTTGCAGTTAACGTAGCAGTATTTGTGGCAGCAGGGAACGCTTCTACCCAATTAGAAAATACGTCAATACAAACTAACACATATTTTAAATTCCTACAGGGTGGTAACTGTATGAAATCGATTTGTATTACCTGAAAAGGTCCATCTGTCGGAGGGATATGGGATAGCTCTGTTGGTATTGACTTTCCAATATTCTTCCTCAAGCAAGTAAAACATGTCATTGCTCTCTTACCTGCATGAGAAGAGCATCCTGGCGCACACCAGTAGGCTCTCACCAGGTTACACATACCCTCTTTACCCAGATGAGTCAGACCGTGTGCCGCCTCAGCTAAGCTTGGAAGATATGCTCTGGGGGCCACTGGCTTACCTTGTCCACCTGTCCTCAGTCCCGAGGATTCCTGGCCATATCCCTTTGACCTCCAGACTGCCTTTTCCTGTAATGAACACAAATCTTGCATTTCAATTAATTGTTGTGTGTTGATCGTGTTAAATGTCATCAGTAATGTGATGTTCGTTTGTATGGGGGTGCTGGCTGCTGATTTAGCAGCTTTGTCTGCCCGGCTGTTACCAAGTGAAATTGGGTCTTGGTTGTAAGTATGTGCTTTGCACTTGATAACAGCCACTCTGTCTGATTCCTGTATCGCTGTTAGAAGTCTTTTTATGTGGGACGCATGCGCTACGGTGGTGCCAGCTGCCGTCATGAAATTTCTGAGGCGCCATAGGGCCCCGAAATCATGCACCACTCCAAAGGCATATCTAGAATCTGTGTATATATTAGCTGACTTACCCTTGGCCAATTCACACGCTCTGGTTAAGGCGACCAACTCAGCAACTTCAGCTTCTATGATACCTCTGTCGTCTACAACTGCATATCCAGTACACAGGTCTCCCGAGTCCATTTGTCTGTGGCAACTACCGTCAGTGTAGAAGGTAAAGTCTACCCCTTCCAGTGGGCTGTCACTGATGTCAGGTCTCGCAGTGAAAGTCTGATTCAGGTATTCCATACAATCATGCGTATCAGTGTCTGCACTAAATCCTTCTTCACCATCATTCTCATCCTCCACCCTTTGTGCCTGTCCAGGCACACTTGGCAAGTAAGTTGCAGGATTTAGTGAGCTGCATCTCTTAATGGTGATGTTTACAGGGGCCATCAGTGATAATTCCCACTTTGTAAACCGAGCAGATGAGACATGTCTGGTTTGGGCGGAGTTCAGTAAGGCTGATACTGCATGAGGTGTATGGATGGTCAGGTTGTGTCCTAACACTACGTCCTCGCTTTTACTTACTAGCAAAGCTATCGCTGCAACACTTCGCAAGCATGTGGGGAGAGACCGCGCTACGGTGTCCAACTGTGCACTGTAGTAAGCTACCGGCCTGCTGGCATCACCATGTCTCTGGGTTAAAACTCCTGCTGCGCACCCTGCACTTTCTGTACCGTATAATTCAAAGGGCTTCCCATAATCTGGCATACCTAATGCAGGTGCCTGTGATAGGCACTGTTTGAGTCTCTCAAAGGCCAGTTCGGACTCATCTGTGTGTGAGACCCGTTCTGGTTTGTTTGAAGAGACCATTTCTTGCAAAGGTAAAGCCAGTATAGAGAACCCTGGAATCCAGTTTCGGCAGTAACCGCACATTACAAGGAAAGTGCGGATCTGCTGCTGCGTTTGTGGCAGAGTCATGTCGCGAATCGCCTGTATTCTATCAGCGGTGAGGTGTCTAAGTCCTTGCGTCAAGCAATGTCCCAAATATTTTACCTTGGTCTCGCACAACTGCAACTTATCCTTTGAAACCTTGTGTCCCGTTTGGGAAAGATGAAACAGAAGCTGTTTCGTGTCTTTCAAGGACGATTCGAGTGAGTCAGAACACAACAATAAGTCATCGACATACTGTATTAGTACTGATCCACTCTCAGGTTGAAAGGATTGTAAACAATCATGCAAGGCCTGGGAGAAAATACTCTGGTTGTCAATGAAACCTTGGGGAAGACGAGTCCAGGTGTACTCTACTCCCCTGTATGTAAAAGCAAAAAGATATTGACTGTCAGGGTGTAGAGGGACAGAAAAGAAGGAAGAACAGAGGTCAATGACAGTGAAGAATTTTGCAGTAGGGGGAATTTGCATGAGGATGACAGCTGGATTGGGCACTACGGGGAATTGGCTCTCAACTATCTTGTTTATCCCCCTTAGATCCTGCACTAGCCTGTAACCCCTCCCCCCACTCTTTTTCACAGGGAAGATGGGACTATTGGCAGTGCTGGACGTCCTGACTAGGATGCCCTGTTGTAGCAACCGCTCTATGACGGGGTACACTCCTAATTCTACCTCTGGCTTCAGAGGATACTGAGGGATTTATGGAGCTATCCTACCATCTTTTACTTGCACTACTACTGGAGCTACATTTGCCATCAATCCAGTGTCTTGTCCATCTTTGGTCCAAAGAGAACCCGGTATTTGTGAGATCATTTCCTCTACCTTTGATGGACACTTGCCTATAACAGTAGAATGTGACATTAGCCTTTGAGGGGTGTCTAATATATCCTGTACTTCTTGAGCGTGGTTCCCAGGTATATCCAAGAAGACACCCTCAGGAGTACAATATATGACACACCGCATTTTACACAATAAATCTCTCCCGAGTAGATTAGTCGGAGCCGATGCAGCCAACAGGAAAGAATGTTTGGTTTGCAAGGGCCCTATCGTAATCTCTGCAGGTTTACTCAAAGGGTATTGTTGCACAGTTCCTGTTACTCCCATTGCCGAAATTGTTTTACCCGTGGTTTATATACCTACTGTTGAATTTAACACTGACCTGGCCGCCCCTGTATCTACAAGAAAAGGTAATGGTACACCAGCTACTTCAACCGTGACCTCAGGTTCACTACCAAGGCTAGCAATTAACTTCACTGGCTGCAGACTACAGGTGTGGCCCAACCCCCATTGTGTGGCGAGACCCTCCCGCAGCGCATTGGCAGCTACAATATGTGAGGGGGGTAGCTGTGAGTTTTCGGAGGCCTGCCAGTCTCTCCTTGGTGGGTACCTCCTTGTTTCCCCTGCATGTGGCTCGTATTTTCTCCTAAGTGGTCCCTGATCCCAATTATGTGCATTGTAGTGCGGTTCATATTCTGGTCTAGGGGGTCGGTATACATGATGTGTACCTTTATTCCTACATTCCCTTGAGTAATGTCCTACCTTGTGACAAGTATAGCATGTTACTACACGTGACTTACCATCAGGGGTCTGGGGTTTTGGCTGATATGGCCTTTTTGTAAGTGCGTCTATACTCACAGTCATCAGCTTTTCCCCCTGAGACTCCCTGTGCTTACTGATGTTCCTATCGTGCTCGATAGCGGACTCTCTCAATGCAGCCACCGAAATACCTCTCCAGTTTGGTAGAGAGGTCTGTACCCTTGTTCTTAATGCCTCCTTTAACCCGTCCATTAATACAGTAACAGCTACCTCCCTGTGATGCGCATTATCTTTTATGTCCTCGATCCCAGTGTATCTAGACATTTCCTGCAGTGCTCGATGGAAATATTCGGATGCCATTTCACCTTCCTTTTGTCTTATGGAAAAGATTTTATTCCATTTGACAACAGTAGGGAAATATACTCCTAATTGCAGATTGATTTGCCGTACATTCTCCTGATTGTATTCATCAGTGAGAGGTACTTCTGCGTCTATCTTACAATCGGTTATGAATTTTTCGGGGTCAATATTTGAGGGTAAACATACCCGTAGCACTATTCGCCAATCTTTGTTTGTGGGTTCGTTGGCATTACCTAACTCTTTAATGAACCTTTGGCATGCGACTAGATCTTTCTGGGATCGGGAAATTCTGACATAATTGACCTTAACTCTGCTCACGACCAAGGGCAATGCATGGCAATGTTCCTGATGGGAGTGACTCCCTGAGCGTCAGTCTTCCCATTGGGGACTGTAATCACCCTGACAGGATTTAATTCAATTACATCATTCTGGTTGGATTCTACAATGTGAGGTGCTATTGTTTCTGCGTAATGTACGGTACCGTACTTAACTGTGGACACGACCTCACTTATCCCTCCGCTAGGGGGCCTGACTACTGCTCTTGTTGGTTGGGCCGTGCCCACCTGAGTGTGTTGTATGGTGGCTGCTAGAGAGAGGGCCGATATCGTGCTGGGCTCATCTTCCTGCTCACAGTCCTGGGGAAAATTTAAAACAGGATACAACTGGCAAGGGTTAGCGTTAGTACATTTATCAATTACTCTCCTATCCTGTACTAATGTACCATTGTCTGTAGCCACTTTCTCCCCCACAATATATGGTGGTGGTGGTGCGTTCGCCATTGTTTTCCCGCTAGGTTTGGAACCTGCTGCGCGAGCTAATTCCCTTTGCATATCCCCCTCCTGTTGCCATAAATTTAAACAATCTGTATGTTTAATCCTTTGTTTCTTGGATTTTATCAGACATATGCTTAACCTTAAGTTCTGTAATACCTCTGGTTCAAAGCTGCCCACCCTAGGGAATGGTACCCTATCATTGTTAGTCATACGTACCCATTCAGACAAAAAGTCTTCAGTGTGTGATCCATATTTACTACACATAACAAACCTCGCCGACCCCTTGGGCCGCGGCTCTTCAACCTGAACCCTGGCTACAAGACGTCCACCGCTTGTGCAATTGGATCCCATCGCGGACTTTTTCCTTTTACGCAATCCCCAATGCACAATACGAATAGACGGTGAAAGTTCTTAGAGCGCTTTCACCCACTCCTTCTCCACTAAGTACCACGACTCACTCCAATAATGAACACCGCGTACCCAGCGAGGCCCCTATCTGATTTCTATTCACTGGAAGTGTTTAGGAGTGACTTACCTATTCCAATGAATATACACCGCTGGAGATTTTCCTGAGGGAGACCAGCGAAAACTCCCTATAACTTTATACACAAATCACACTTGCGTATGCTCTATACAGCGCTAATGGTACCACGATTTTACACAAAAGCTCGTAAAGGGGTATCCAGTTACGCTATATATATCGCACCCACAAATGCGCGGTCCAATCGCACAGCATATAGGTACTTGTTACCTATCTGCCATACGACCACGGGTCGATGTACCAACTGCGACCCTCAGTCTGGAGCGTAATACAAAAACCTTTTAACTTCAATACTTCGCAATACAATGCACTATCACGCTCCTCTACAAATCACCTCACGATTTGCGTATTTCAATCTTATACTAACGTGAGTCAGCCGCCTCACGCCACCAAGTCTCCACTCACTTGATGTACCAAACGACGGGATCCCGATTTCCCGGGGTTCGAATTTCACTCACTCCTACGTTCGCTCACTCAGGTATACTTTGTTTTTCTGTACAGAAAATCAGGATTCATTCAAGTTTGCAGCTTTACCCCCAGAGGCAATTAAATAAATAAATAAAAAATATTTATACTAAATTTTGTTTTTATACTAAATTTTTTTAGAAACCGGGTAGTTTGGTGCTATTGTAGCGTGGCTATTGTCCCACCTTTAAACTAAACGAACTATTATGTAATTTGTACTTAGCGACCGTATTCTTACGCAATTTGCATAAACCCACGACCGTGGGTGTCTCTTACGCTGCGTGTGCAGTTCCGTACTTTGTCCGAGACACGTGTACAAAACCGTACGTCCGCAATAGCACAAATCACACAATTCTATAAATGTGAGCAATAAAACCACTATTGCCCACTAAACACAATCCACACTTGTTCCGCTTTAACCCTCTTACTACTGGGCCAGAAATGCGTTTTGTGATTTTACTCTTATTTCCTTAAATACTTATTTTATTTTTAACTATATAGCAACAAATATCTCCGGTTTCACACAGGTCTAAATGAATCTAGCAATTTGAATGTTATGGCAACAATGTGAGAGAGTATGCAAAGTATGGGTGCCGTGTACACTTTTGGCGCCCCCCAAAAAATTCACAGATTTTAAATTGCTTTTTTTCCCTGTTTACCTTACGAGTTCTACCAGCATCTCTACAAACCACACAGAGCACACACCATCTAATCAGCAATCAAGTAGGGTTTTCAGTGCATCCATCGGCCAGGAAAAGGATACGTAGGATAACTTTCTGTCCAACCTTTGCTGATAGATTAAGTCTGCTGTGACCTGTTAGGTAGTAAGTATGTGGAAAACCGGAGGAGCCCCCAATTGATAATGCTGATTTATCCTTAGGAATGAAAGCTATACCTTAAACACACCTTAAATACACTTTACCATGTAGCCGCTGCGGCCGCTGTACTTAATACACACTCTACGTACTTTGTAAGCTATCAGTGTACAAAGTCCCGTTCTGTGTACGGACTTAGCGTACAAACGCCGCGCTTACGGTACAAAGTACTCACAGCGCGTACACACCCAGAGATACACTTTAAACCTTTTACAGCAATGCAATGCACTGATAATACACTTTAAACCTTAGCAGGGCAATGAAGACACGACACCAGATTGTAATTAAACCACTGGGTTCCGACACCACAGCGTATTATTGCTGAAAGGGGATTACAATACAAATAATACAATACAATATAACAGAGTAAATGGCTACATTGAATGGTACATACGTGAGTGGATTCGCTTGCGCTACCCGGTCCGGTCCTCCGTCATCTGATAGATAACGTTGTGAGTCTTGCGTCTGACCAGGCCTGCAGCAGGCTCTCTTTATACAATTCTTCCAAAAGCAATACAATAGATACTGTAATCTCTTTGTCCATTGGACACAGGGATGCACATTTACAGTACAGGAGAGGTCATAGGTTGGTTTGAATAGGTAGGCGATGTCTTTCCCAACTGCTCTTGTGGGTGGTCTCCTCTGGATTCCCGCCACATACATAATGTACAGTAAATACAGTTTATATCTATATTCTGCTCCTGCACATAACTATCCGCAGGAACATGCGATCTTTCTCAAACCAACACCGGAATATTACCCTTAAAATACCCTTCAGCTGGATACCAAACACCACCTTATAACCTTGTTCTGTCCCCTCCTATTCTGTAAAGGTGAATCCCTTTGTTCTGAAACCATTTAAACTGTTGTTACTTTCTGATGTGGTGCAGGGAGGCTATGTGTACATTGTGCACTATTTGGATTTAAATATGTAATGTGTTTTGATAGCTTTCCATGCGTTCACAAACGCTACCGTAAATACCCATACCACGCACTAATGCGCAGGACCGCGGGAGCGATCATACGCAAACTGCGAATATGTGCACGCACGACAGAACAAGTACACGCGCGGAGGCCATCTGTGTGTAGTTTGTACGTGATGTGTGTACTGCAATATTTTTCGACTTTGACAGGGTATATATGATGATAATAATTTTATCTCAATAAAACATTAGTTGATGCAATAAAAAAAACATTATTATATAAAAGTTTCTAGATGTGGCTTGGTATAAAAATGAGAGTATTTATTAATAAACTGCATAAAAAGTGCATAGATTCAGCATGAAAAGTTTTTTCCAATAAAAAATAAAAGTGCAAATGTTTATATGGTACCCATCATTGGTTTGGGACCTTAATAATTAGTAGTCTATAGCAGTCAACAAGATAATTTATGTTTTAAAAGTCCCGGAAATATTACCCAGCAGTGTTGTATAAATTTACCAGCTTGAGGAAGCACTCCAAATATCCATCTCTAAGCAAAGAGGCCTTTGCAGCGATTGAGCAGTGGATCGCAAGCGTGAAGTGAGTTGAAACAATTAAAAAATGGTGGTCCAGATATGAAATTAGCAGTCCGAAGTGTATCCAGGGGGTCCAAATGGGGGTACTTGCTGAACGCATTTCGTTGTGGAAGGTACCCACAGCTTCTTCAGAAGTGCCAAAACAAAACCACACAGCTTTGACTGTCTAACCACTAATGATTTCAACTGTCAAACCTGTGTAACAATCAAGCGCACTAAAACTAACTCCTTAGATGGGTACCAATTTTAAATGATATATTTGCAGCTCCCAATAGAGTATTCTACCTTACTCCAAACTTGAACACTAAAAACATATACCATATAAGAATATGTATATTACAAGGAAGCGCATATATATAATCTATTTGATTAAAAATTGTAAATATTTTTTATTTAGTATTCAATTTTCTTAATAATGCATGACATAATAAAACCTTAAAACACACCAAATCTGCAGTGCAAAGAAGTCCAGAAACTGTGACTATTACCGTCCAGATAACCATATACCGCTGGAGCTCCAATAAGGATTTTCTTTAAGCACACTAAGTGCTATTTTTGTAACTCCCCGGTGAAAAGCTGGTTATTTTAAGTGATATCCGTTGTTACTTTGTATCCACTAGCCAGAACAATATACTTTGTAGGAACTGCAAATGTTCACAATGTGCCTGCCGCACAGCAGCTAGTGTCCCCTTTCTCACCCCACCGCCAATGATTATTGCTCACCACAGCCGTACGTTGAAGCCTCAGTGCGGCTAGATCTTAAATGGTTAGTACCGAAGTTCTCTGGCGGGAGCGGCGGTAACAGCAGCGTCCACGGGGGAAGGGTGCACACTTTCAAAGTTGGTTTTAAAAGATTCTTCCAAAGTGTTCTCTGGCATAGAGGGATTCTGGACAGCCTGCCGGTGTTTAAAATGGATCCTTAACGCGTTTCTCCGTGCTTCCAATCTCACGGTTTCATCAGAAGGTATTGAGGTGCATTAGATTGTCCGTATTTAAATACCAGGTACCCAATCAATGGAGAGCATTAATTAATTAAACTTTTACAGGTGTGTTGATCTTCTAAACCTGTGTTATCATCTCTCATTAGTTCACACATTAAAAACTATAATAAACTATAACATAAGGCAACAACCTACTTATATTCATTATACAAATATAGAGAACCATTTCGTTTATAGTATATATTCCGTATTATTCATTTATTTATTTGCACAAGAGACATAGGAGTTAATTTTCATTTTAAATCTTTTTAGATGATAACTATCCTTTCTTATAGCTCAAAATAATGTGCAGCCGTGTGGCTCAAGAGGCTGAGGCCTCCACCTGCAACCGGGCAGACCCGGGTTCGAATCACCCTCAGAGCACAGGAAAAAAGATTTTCAATTTATTTCATATTCATTAGATATTTATTTTATATATTGATTATACTTACTAGAATTATCAAAACCAGACGTAACTTGATTCTAAGAAATATCTCGAATATATACACACTTTCTTAACACGATTGTATTTCGTATCTCATATAGATGTAATAATTTTGATTTATTAATACATATAAAAATCTTTATATAAACATAATTGTCACTAAACATATTATTCGGAAGAGAATCAGGCTTATCATACAATAACATAGTCTTATATGATTAATAAATCCCTCAGATATTTATAGTGTAAGCCCTTTATAATTTTGATCTATATATACACATACCATATATTCATTTTAGCTTTCCCACATTTTTTGTGTGTGTGTATATATATATAGCACTCTCTCTCTCATGCTCTTAAATGTTATTTTTATTTTTAATCCTTCAGAGAGTATAGACCCAATAATGTTCCCCAGGGGTCTCTTTCTTTATACATTATGCAGTCATATGTCATATTGCTCATTGGGATGTCCTATATATTGTTCATCTCAATTGAATCATTCAAACCATTCGGAAACAATGTACCCAGGGAGAAGATCCAAAACGCTTCGCGTTTACATAGAAGATTGAATCTATCCCCCCCTCTTGTTGTACTTTTAACATGTTCCACTCCTTGTATCCTGATCCCTGAAACATTACTATGATGTTTATACTTCACATGTCGCACTAAACTGTGTGTACTAACCCCCCGTCTTATATTGTTTTTATGTTCTAAGCATCTAATGTGTAACATTCTAGTCGTACGGCCTACGTATTGTATGCCACATACACACGTAATTACATATATAACATATGTGGTACGGCAGTTAATATGTTGTTGTATATCAAACGTGGTCCCATTTGAATAGGATGTAATGGTTGTGCTTTTATCTAACATAGTGCTACATGTGGAGCATCCTAGTTTTCTGCATCTATAGTTCCCCTTTTCCGTATGGAGCTTCTGTAGCCATGTACTTTTGTTATTAGGACCATTTTTTATAGATTCATAGTGACTAGGTGCCAAAAAGTTTTTCAAACTCGAAGCCTTTTTAAAGATAACTTGTGGTTTATCTATTAATTCTTTTGATAGGATCTTATCAGTTTTTAAAATAGGATAATTCTTCTGAATAATACGTTTGATCTCTTTTGAACAAGCATTATATTTTGTTATGAATCTAGGTTGACCATCATTAATGGAATCTTTTACATCTTCTTTCTTTTTATAAGTAAGAAGGGACTCTCTATCGCATTTCAAAGCCTCATCAAACGCATGTTCTATGATATCTAAAGGGTAATTCTTTTCTTTAAATGCTTGCGTTAATTCTAAAGCTTGAATTTCAAATTGTTCAATTGTTGAACAATTTCTACGGAGTCTAAGGTACTGGCTTTTTGGTATATTATTGAGCCAGGGGCGGTGGTGACAACTATGATAATTTAAGAAATTATTAGTATCAACCTCTTTTTTAAAAGTAGAGGTATCGATATAATTATTTTCTATTCTGAGGGCGATATCCAAGAAAGTTATTGAAGATTTGTGTACTGTGCTCGTGAAGGATAACCCAAATTCATTATTATTAAGATATGTCAAGAATTCCTCTATCTGATGCACATCCCCATCCCAGATAAAAAACATGTCATCAATATATCTTCCATATAGCACCAGGTTCGCCCCGAATGGACCACCCCAGACATACTTGTCTTCTAGGTGACCCATATAGATGTTAGCTAAACTCGGGGCGAACCTAGTGCCCATTGCCACACCCAATATCTGTAAGTAAAATTTGGTATTAAATGTGAAATAATTGTGAGTCATAATAAATTTGACCGCCTCCAAAATAAACCGTCTTTTGACTATATCCAATGATTTATCCATGCTTAATGTGATTTCAAGTGCCTCAAGCCCCAATTTGTGGGGTATATTGGAGTACAATGACTCCACATCACAAGTCATAAATAGATAACTATTTTTCCATTTTATATCTTTAATTAGATTAATAAAGTGGGTGGAATCTCTAATATATGATCTGAGACTTATAACATGTGACTGTAAATAATAATCAACAAAGGCAGATAAATTTGAAGTGAGGGACCCTACACCAGATATTATGGGACGCCCAGGAGGTGCATGCAGTGACTTGTGAATTTTTGGGAGGTGATAATATGTGGGAATAACTGGGTGTGTAATAAATAAGAAAAAATACTCAGACTTGGATATCGCCCCCTCATCTAGCGCCACATCCAGGAACTCTTTTAGTTCTTTCTGATATCTGGAGGTGGGGTCAGATTCAAGTGTTTTATAGAACAATGTACTATTCAATTGTCTATAAGCCTCCTTCAAATAATCCTCAGTGTTTTGTACCACCGTCCCCCCGCCTTTATCTGCAACCCTAATAGTAAGTGATTTATCTTTAGTTAGACTATTCATGGCCCTTCTCTCTTGGGAATGTAAATTATCTCGCTTTTTCATTAATGTCTTTGAATTTTGACATAGTGATCTCATGTCATTTAAAGTTATATTAAAAAAGGTCTCAATTCCCCCACTAAGTTGATTAGTGGGATAGAATTCTGATTTCTTTTTAAAGGGGCCTTTCTTATTCTTATCAGCCTCATACAAAGGTATCTCACTAGTCTGACTGTTGTTTTCTTGTTTTAATTCAATAAGAATATTTAAAGGCAATAAATCCGCATCATCCAAAATTATAGGATATCCCTCTTCGCCTTGTTTTTTCAAACATTTAGTAGCGAAGTAGCGTTTTCTACATAAATCTCGAGTATATCGATTAAGCTCTACATAGAGTCCGAATAAATCAGGTTTTTGTGATGGTGCGAATTTAAGACCCTTAGCAATTAGTGCCTTTTCACTTTCACTAAGTACACGTGAAGAAAGATTAAATAGACCTTTATTTCTTAGTTTTTCCTTGCGCTTTTTGATAGATTCCCTTCTTCCTCCTCTTCTTCCTCTGTATCTAGCTCTTTTCTTTTGGGAGAATTGGTTTGTAAGACCTGATATCTGTTCTTGTTTTTCCATATTGGATACAGTCTCTGGTCTAAAAAAGATGTGGAAGTATCTTCCATATGTGGTTCGGTGTTCCTAGGAGTAGTTTTTGGTCTAGCTCCTTGTGTGTATGCCCTTGTCCTATTGTCTGGACTTCTTTTGTGTTTATTATACTGTTGAGATATTTGTCCAGACTCACGTACATATTCTCTCCTTTGTTCTTTCTGCGGAACTGTATTATGATGGAATCGTTCTTTTTCTCTATATGTAATTCTATCCCTAGAGGGAATTTGTTGTCTGTTGTTTCTCGATCTACTGGTAGATCTAAAACTTTCCGAATTTATTCTATGTCTCCTATTATAGGATCTCACTTGGCCCTGTTTGTAGTCTCCTTGATCCCTTGATAATTTTTTATTTTTATTTGTAATAATAGTCTGTTCGAACTCCTCGACTTTACCATTAACGATACGATCAAAGTTCCTAAAGTCAGTTCTAACTTCAAATGGTTGCAATAATTTTTGTATATTTTCGATTTCTATAGAGATGGCCTTAACTTTGTCATCTCTATATGAAATTAATAACTCCATAAGTGCAAAGGAACATGTATCAAGTATATTATTCCATTTTTCGGTTAATTTGTCATCCTCTTTAAATGAGCATGACTTGAATATCCTTAACCCTCTGGGTATCATCTTTTCTTTTACATATCTCGTCAATAGCATTTTATCTAACCAGTGCCGAGTTTCGGCCTTTAGTAGATTTTCTAATCTGCTGAATAATTGATGCATATCCAGGGGGTTAATTTGATCATCCTCTCCCACATTTTCTTTATTTATTAATTCATTCAAAATCAAGTTACGTCTGGTATTTCTCTCTCCTATGTCTCTACGTGTTGCCATAATAACAAGTGCTGCTCAAAACTTAGTAGAAAAAACACCAAAACAAAACCACACAGCTTTGACTGTCTAACCACTAATGATTTCAACTGTCAAACCTGTGTAACAATCAAGCGCACTAAAACTAACTCCTTAGATGGGTACCAATTTTAAATGATATATTTGCAGCTCCCAATAGAGTATTCTACCTTACTCCAAACTTGAACACTAAAAACATATACCATATAAGAATATGTATATTACAAGGAAGCGCATATATATAATCTATTTGATTAAAAATTGTAAATATTTTTTATTTAGTATTCAATTTTCTTAATAATGCATGACATAATAAAACCTTAAAACACACCAAATCTGCAGTGCAAAGAAGTCCAGAAACTGTGACTATTACCGTCCAGATAACCATATACCGCTGGAGCTCCAATAAGGATTTTCTTTAAGCACACTAAGTGCTATTTTTGTAACTCCCCGGTGAAAAGCTGGTTATTTTAAGTGATATCCGTTGTTACTTTGTATCCACTAGCCAGAACAATATACTTTGTAGGAACTGCAAATGTTCACAATGTGCCTGCCGCACAGCAGCTAGTGTCCCCTTTCTCACCCCACCGCCAATGATTATTGCTCACCACAGCCGTACGTTGAAGCCTCAGTGCGGCTAGATCTTAAATGGTTAGTACCGAAGTTCTCTGGCGGGAGCGGCGGTAACAGCAGCGTCCACGGGGGAAGGGTGCACACTTTCAAAGTTGGTTTTAAAAGATTCTTCCAAAGTGTTCTCTGGCATAGAGGGATTCTGGACAGCCTGCCGGTGTTTAAAATGGATCCTTAACGCGTTTCTCCGTGCTTCCAATCTCACGGTTTCATCAGAAGGTATTGAGGTGCATTAGATTGTCCGTATTTAAATACCAGGTACCCAATCAATGGAGAGCATTAATTAATTAAACTTTTACAGGTGTGTTGATCTTCTAAACCTGTGTTATCATCTCTCATTAGTTCACACATTAAAAACTATAATAAACTATAACATAAGGCAACAACCTACTTATATTCATTATACAAATATAGAGAACCATTTCGTTTATAGTATATATTCCGTATTATTCATTTATTTATTTGCACAAGAGACATAGGAGTTAATTTTCATTTTAAATCTTTTTAGATGATAACTATCCTTTCTTATAGCTCAAAATAATGTGCAGCCGTGTGGCTCAAGAGGCTGAGGCCTCCACCTGCAACCGGGCAGACCCGGGTTCGAATCACCCTCAGAGCACAGGAAAAAAGATTTTCAATTTATTTCATATTCATTAGATATTTATTTTATATATTGATTATACTTACTAGAATTATCAAAACCAGACGTAACTTGATTCTAAGAAATATCTCGAATATATACACACTTTCTTAACACGATTGTATTTCGTATCTCATATAGATGTAATAATTTTGATTTATTAATACATATAAAAATCTTTATATAAACATAATTGTCACTAAACATATTATTCGGAAGAGAATCAGGCTTATCATACAATAACATAGTCTTATATGATTAATAAATCCCTCAGATATTTATAGTGTAAGCCCTTTATAATTTTGATCTATATATACACATACCATATATTCATTTTAGCTTTCCCACATTTTTTGTGTGTGTGTATATATATATAGCACTCTCTCTCTCATGCTCTTAAATGTTATTTTTATTTTTAATCCTTCAGAGAGTATAGACCCAATAATGTTCCCCAGGGGTCTCTTTCTTTATACATTATGCAGTCATATGTCATATTGCTCATTGGGATGTCCTATATATTGTTCATCTCAATTGAATCATTCAAACCATTCGGAAACAATGTACCCAGGGAGAAGATCCAAAACGCTTCGCGTTTACATAGAAGATTGAATCTATCCCCCCCTCTTGTTGTACTTTTAACATGTTCCACTCCTTGTATCCTGATCCCTGAAACATTACTATGATGTTTATACTTCACATGTCGCACTAAACTGTGTGTACTAACCCCCCGTCTTATATTGTTTTTATGTTCTAAGCATCTAATGTGTAACATTCTAGTCGTACGGCCTACGTATTGTATGCCACATACACACGTAATTACATATATAACATATGTGGTACGGCAGTTAATATGTTGTTGTATATCAAACGTGGTCCCATTTGAATAGGATGTAATGGTTGTGCTTTTATCTAACATAGTGCTACATGTGGAGCATCCTAGTTTTCTGCATCTATAGTTCCCCTTTTCCGTATGGAGCTTCTGTAGCCATGTACTTTTGTTATTAGGACCATTTTTTATAGATTCATAGTGACTAGGTGCCAAAAAGTTTTTCAAACTCGAAGCCTTTTTAAAGATAACTTGTGGTTTATCTATTAATTCTTTTGATAGGATCTTATCAGTTTTTAAAATAGGATAATTCTTCTGAATAATACGTTTGATCTCTTTTGAACAAGCATTATATTTTGTTATGAATCTAGGTTGACCATCATTAATGGAATCTTTTACATCTTCTTTCTTTTTATAAGTAAGAAGGGACTCTCTATCGCATTTCAAAGCCTCATCAAACGCATGTTCTATGATATCTAAAGGGTAATTCTTTTCTTTAAATGCTTGCGTTAATTCTAAAGCTTGAATTTCAAATTGTTCAATTGTTGAACAATTTCTACGGAGTCTAAGGTACTGGCTTTTTGGTATATTATTGAGCCAGGGGCGGTGGTGACAACTATGATAATTTAAGAAATTATTAGTATCAACCTCTTTTTTAAAAGTAGAGGTATCGATATAATTATTTTCTATTCTGAGGGCGATATCCAAGAAAGTTATTGAAGATTTGTGTACTGTGCTCGTGAAGGATAACCCAAATTCATTATTATTAAGATATGTCAAGAATTCCTCTATCTGATGCACATCCCCATCCCAGATAAAAAACATGTCATCAATATATCTTCCATATAGCACCAGGTTCGCCCCGAATGGACCACCCCAGACATACTTGTCTTCTAGGTGACCCATATAGATGTTAGCTAAACTCGGGGCGAACCTAGTGCCCATTGCCACACCCAATATCTGTAAGTAAAATTTGGTATTAAATGTGAAATAATTGTGAGTCATAATAAATTTGACCGCCTCCAAAATAAACCGTCTTTTGACTATATCCAATGATTTATCCATGCTTAATGTGATTTCAAGTGCCTCAAGCCCCAATTTGTGGGGTATATTGGAGTACAATGACTCCACATCACAAGTCATAAATAGATAACTATTTTTCCATTTTATATCTTTAATTAGATTAATAAAGTGGGTGGAATCTCTAATATATGATCTGAGACTTATAACATGTGACTGTAAATAATAATCAACAAAGGCAGATAAATTTGAAGTGAGGGACCCTACACCAGATATTATGGGACGCCCAGGAGGTGCATGCAGTGACTTGTGAATTTTTGGGAGGTGATAATATGTGGGAATAACTGGGTGTGTAATAAATAAGAAAAAATACTCAGACTTGGATATCGCCCCCTCATCTAGCGCCACATCCAGGAACTCTTTTAGTTCTTTCTGATATCTGGAGGTGGGGTCAGATTCAAGTGTTTTATAGAACAATGTACTATTCAATTGTCTATAAGCCTCCTTCAAATAATCCTCAGTGTTTTGTACCACCGTCCCCCCGCCTTTATCTGCAACCCTAATAGTAAGTGATTTATCTTTAGTTAGACTATTCATGGCCCTTCTCTCTTGGGAATGTAAATTATCTCGCTTTTTCATTAATGTCTTTGAATTTTGACATAGTGATCTCATGTCATTTAAAGTTATATTAAAAAAGGTCTCAATTCCCCCACTAAGTTGATTAGTGGGATAGAATTCTGATTTCTTTTTAAAGGGGCCTTTCTTATTCTTATCAGCCTCATACAAAGGTATCTCACTAGTCTGACTGTTGTTTTCTTGTTTTAATTCAATAAGAATATTTAAAGGCAATAAATCCGCATCATCCAAAATTATAGGATATCCCTCTTCGCCTTGTTTTTTCAAACATTTAGTAGCGAAGTAGCGTTTTCTACATAAATCTCGAGTATATCGATTAAGCTCTACATAGAGTCCGAATAAATCAGGTTTTTGTGATGGTGCGAATTTAAGACCCTTAGCAATTAGTGCCTTTTCACTTTCACTAAGTACACGTGAAGAAAGATTAAATAGACCTTTATTTCTTAGTTTTTCCTTGCGCTTTTTGATAGATTCCCTTCTTCCTCCTCTTCTTCCTCTGTATCTAGCTCTTTTCTTTTGGGAGAATTGGTTTGTAAGACCTGATATCTGTTCTTGTTTTTCCATATTGGATACAGTCTCTGGTCTAAAAAAGATGTGGAAGTATCTTCCATATGTGGTTCGGTGTTCCTAGGAGTAGTTTTTGGTCTAGCTCCTTGTGTGTATGCCCTTGTCCTATTGTCTGGACTTCTTTTGTGTTTATTATACTGTTGAGATATTTGTCCAGACTCACGTACATATTCTCTCCTTTGTTCTTTCTGCGGAACTGTATTATGATGGAATCGTTCTTTTTCTCTATATGTAATTCTATCCCTAGAGGGAATTTGTTGTCTGTTGTTTCTCGATCTACTGGTAGATCTAAAACTTTCCGAATTTATTCTATGTCTCCTATTATAGGATCTCACTTGGCCCTGTTTGTAGTCTCCTTGATCCCTTGATAATTTTTTATTTTTATTTGTAATAATAGTCTGTTCGAACTCCTCGACTTTACCATTAACGATACGATCAAAGTTCCTAAAGTCAGTTCTAACTTCAAATGGTTGCAATAATTTTTGTATATTTTCGATTTCTATAGAGATGGCCTTAACTTTGTCATCTCTATATGAAATTAATAACTCCATAAGTGCAAAGGAACATGTATCAAGTATATTATTCCATTTTTCGGTTAATTTGTCATCCTCTTTAAATGAGCATGACTTGAATATCCTTAACCCTCTGGGTATCATCTTTTCTTTTACATATCTCGTCAATAGCATTTTATCTAACCAGTGCCGAGTTTCGGCCTTTAGTAGATTTTCTAATCTGCTGAATAATTGATGCATATCCAGGGGGTTAATTTGATCATCCTCTCCCACATTTTCTTTATTTATTAATTCATTCAAAATCAAGTTACGTCTGGTATTTCTCTCTCCTATGTCTCTACGTGTTGCCATAATAACAAGTGCTGCTCAAAACTTAGTAGAAAAAACACCAAAACAAAACCACACAGCTTTGACTGTCTAACCACTAATGATTTCAACTGTCAAACCTGTGTAACAATCAAGCGCACTAAAACTAACTCCTTAGATGGGTACCAATTTTACATGATATATTTGCAGCTCCCAATAGAGTATTCTACCTTACTCCAAACTTGAACACTAAAAACATATACCATATAAGAATATGTATATTACAAGGAAGCGCATATATATAATCTATTTGATTAAAAATTGTAAATATGTCTCTTGTGCAAATAAATAAATGAATAATACGGAATATATACTATAAACGAAATGGTTCTCTATATTTGTATAATGAATATAAGTAGGTTGTTGCCTTATGTTATAGTTTATTATAGTTTTTAATGTGTGAACTAATGAGAGATGATAACACAGGTTTAGAAGATCAACACACCTGTAAAAGTTTAATTAATTAATGCTCTCCATTGATTGGGTACCTGGTATTTAAATACGGACAATCTAATGCACCTCAATACCTTCTGATGAAACCGTGAGATTGGAAGCACGGAGAAACGCGTTAAGGATCCATTTTAAACACCGGCAGGCTGTCCAGAATCCCTCTATGCCAGAGAACACTTTGGAAGAATCTTTTAAAACCAACTTTGAAAGTGTGCACCCTTCCCCCGTGGACGCTGCTGTTACCGCCGCTCCCGCCAGAGAACTTCGGTACTAACCATTTAAGATCTAGCCGCACTGAGGCTTCAACGTACGGCTGTGGTGAGCAATAATCATTGGCGGTGGGGTGAGAAAGGGGACACTAGCTGCTGTGCGGCAGGCACATTGTGAACATTTGCAGTTCCTACAAAGTATATTGTTCTGGCTAGTGGATACAAAGTAACAACGGATATCACTTAAAATAACCAGCTTTTCACCGGGGAGTTACAAAAATAGCACTTAGTGTGCTTAAAGAAAATCCTTATTGGAGCTCCAGCGGTATATGGTTATCTGGACGGTAATAGTCACAGTTTCTGGACTTCTTTGCACTGCAGATTTGGTGTGTTTTAAGGTTTTATTATGTCATGCATTATTAAGAAAATTGAATACTAAATAAAAAATATTTACAATTTTTAATCAAATAGATTATATATATGCGCTTCCTTGTAATATACATATTCTTATATGGTATATGTTTTTATTATTCTTCAGAAGTGACCATACTTTAGTTATCAAAGTCTGGAGAGAGATAAAGTGTTGAGAGATAAAGTACCAACCAATCAGCTTACAGGCTGTGTTTGAAAAATTAGTTAGGGTATGATTGGTTGGTACTGTATCTCTCTCCAAGCTTTGATACATATGGCAGGTTGTCCTTAATCTTTTAACTGGGTATATTGGAGCCCCCAATTTCTGAGGATCCCTGAACTTCCTACTATGAAATCCCTCTCAAGTAAACCTTCTAAGAAATTAGCGTCTCACATCTTAGCTGCAGCAAGGAAATGCAATAATTCGCTCCCGTCCATACTCTTAGAACTCAAAAACTTTATTTGGCAGATTGTGGTCATGGAAGAAATCACCTGCCTTCATGACAAGAGCTCCCTCTTTAATCAGGTCTGAAACCATTTGTTTCTCAGGGAAAGCCTTGATCACTTTTGGCTTCTTACTTGATATGCCCCCACACTTTTCTGGGGATTGCGCAATATACAGTAATCACTCAGCCCGTACCTTTTCCGGGAGGCCATAATCCTAAACAAGCTGACTGCTTTAGAGTAGTTTCTCACCAGACAATTGTATCATCTCCAATGTTACTCTTTCCATTTATTATGTGGATCTGCACCCCCTCCCTACTATCCCTAACCTCCTCGCACCACCCCAATGCTGTCATTTACAGTTACAGTTTTTGCTTGCTATGCCGGTTTTTACTTTCTTTATTGTGCTATATTTGCTCAGAATGTACTGTATTTTTGTACTGTTTGTTATCCAGACATGACAAAATAAAGAGTTGTAAACAAAACAAAGGGAACAATTTATGGTTATAAACCAACAGTATACTGTCATGATGCATGAGAGTTTTGATAGTAGGAAATAAATATTAAACAGCCATTCCATCATAAAAGAAATATATATTTATCATGTGTTAACTACAATAAAAATCTTATGACTCATACAATAAATAGACATTTCCAGTGATCACCGTACAATACAGACAGTATCCTAGTAGATGCCATACAATTCAGAGCATTGCAGTGTCTGTCATAAAATACAGACAGCATCCCACTGACCACCATACAATATGGAGAGCATCCTAGTGACCTAAACAATCTCCCAATATTAATGAACTACTTCTTAAAAAAAAAAAAAAAATTCACTACTATAAAGCTACATGACATCAATTTGAGCTACAGTATCTATCTTAAAAATAAATACTGGGTTTTTTTTTTAACAATGGGGCGGGTGGAGTTCCCTGCTGCTGAAAACAAGAAAACATGTTTTCCTTGTTATAGCAAGTCAACAGAAAGCCTCAAAAGGTCTCCGTGCGCTAAAAGATTTCTGTGCTCCTCCCCTGCGACGTGATGTCACACTGCCACATGCACATAAGCGCCTCCCACCACCATGCAGAACCGCAGCAGCCATCGGTGGACTTGCCTGCTGGGACGACGGGTGACTCCGGCTGTCCTGTCCTGTGACCCCCCTGCCTGCCGGCCGCCTCGTTCGGTGCTTGCTGCTGAATGGTAGGAGGATGGGGTGTTTCTCAAAGGGGTGTGTGGCCACGGGTCTGTGATTAGGCCACACCCCCGACTTTTCCTGGTCGTTTGTATGTGTCCCTGCCTACTCCTGCTGTGTCCGGAAGGCTTAGTGACTGACTGGGGGAAACGGGGGAGAGTGGAAGGGCAGTGGAGAACAGGTGTTTGTTGGAAAGGACTGGCTGGGTGTGTGTGTAGGGACTGGGGTGAACAGGGTGTGTGTGTGTGTGTGGTGTGGCTGGAGGGGACAGGGTGTGTGTCAGTGTATATAGGGACTGGGGAACTGGCTGTGTGTGTAGAGCGTGGAGGAGGGGCGGGGGGCTAGCGTGTGTGGTGATGCTCACATTGGAAGCTATGCTCAGGCGGGTGATCTTCACGTCTGTGGATGCTCGGTCCTTGTGCATTCGGATGCACTATGTGCACTGAGAGGGTCTTTGTTGGCTGCGTTGTTGGCTGTGGGGGAGGGATGCGGGGAGGGTCGCTGCTCGTCCGGCTCAGGGGATCCCGTCACTGGCGGTTCTATGTGCTGGTGGGCGTCCCAGTCACCCCACCAGCACCATCAGCACCCATCTGCTGCCCGCATCACAATGCTTCCTGCTGCCGGCCGGCCACCCCCAGTCCTAGCCACTTCACTCTGCCTGCACCCAGCCACTTCCTCCTGCCGGCCACCCCACCGTCCTCTTCTGGCCGATTCCTGCTGCCTGCCGCCTCCTGGCCACTTACCACTGCCGGTCGCCTCCTGCCACTACTCACTCACGCTCAGCTTCACGCTGGGTGGAAGTATGAGAACATAGAGCTAGGGGACCACAGGCGCCGGATGTGAGTGACGGCTAGCTGGTGCATTGTGTATAAGGGGCTAGGTGGTGCAATTTGTTTAATAGGCTACCTGGTGCAATGTGTATAAGAGCTACCTGGTGCAATATGCCCCTGAGGCAACTAGGTTGTGGGGAGCGCCACCAGCAAATTTGATCCTGCACCTTAGCTTATCTGCTACAGAAAGCAGACACTAGGGGGTATATTTAATAAAGGTTCTAAAAATGATAAGTGGTGATGTTGACCATAACAACTAATCAGATTCTGTCTATCATTTTCTATAATGCAATAGAGAAACGATAGAGAGAATTTGATTTGTTGCTGTGGGTAACATCACCACTTTTCATATTTAGAACCTTTAGTAAATTTACACCTAGGACCCAGAGCGGCTTTGACTCAGGCAAGGAACACTGGTTGTACCTCCGCTGCATCTGAACCGGTATACAATTGACCCTGCATTGCCACCACTCATCTGCTCTTTCAGCCTGTGAACGCACAGCTGAACTAAGATCCAAGTTTTATTAGGATTGCTTTTTCTGGATACGTTTCAATAAAAACTGGAAAAATTTTGGTTTTCTAAAACATTTGATCAGTAGTATAGGAGTGATCAGTAATGGCAGGTTATTGATGGTAAGCAAAAGACAATCTGAAAAAGCAATCCCCTGACAAGAGAGCAAAGTACTGTAAGTTCATTCCCTTCACAGATACTGTACGATTAAATGGGCCATGTACCCAGTGTCAGAGCACGAAGGCCCAGCATGAGAATGCCATCATAGGGGCCCACTAAGTGTGTGGCCAGTCACAGGAAAAGGGTGTGACTAACCACCAGACAGGAATGGCCAGTGTCAGGATCCGGCCTACAGCCAGTCATTACCACTACACCGGCTGCCGCAGGTCAGTGGTGCTGTCAGACGTCAGTTGCGGCGCCGGCCGGTGGCTGCGATACTTGCTTCTGTACTGTCTGAGAGTACTCTGTAATGGAGTGATTAGAGTATACAGGACACTGAGCAGCCATGTTACAGAGTAGTGCCCAATGGGATCCTCCAATTGTTCAGCTTATTATTATCACCTATAGCAGACTGTCTCAGGGTATATAAGTGGGATCCTGGGAACAGGAAGGGGCCTGAACAACTTCCCCCTTCAATGCATGCTGCCGTGTGTTGCTGTTCCAGGTTCCAGGCTCCACTCTGTGTCTCCACATGTTTCCCAGAGCATTTCAATATTGAACATTGCTCAGAGTTATTCAACATCAATCTAACACTGATCATCGCTCAGAGTTATTCAACATCTTCCTCAGGAGCATATACCAAATGACCACCAAGGTCTCATTTTATACCCTATTGGGTGTTTAAATTAATTGCACCTGTCTAGGTCAATTAAGATAATCGAAACATATATGCAAGCCATTCATCAAAACACAAAAAAAACCATAACTGAGATAATCTTATTCAGTCCCAAACATAGTATGTTAATAATTAATTCAAAAACGATCAGTCGTTATAATACAAGCGATGATAAACTTATTTAAAAATTGTCAAGTGCTCCAATCACATGACTAGTAAGGTCACGTGATCGGAGCTAGGGCTGCATCATACACAGGGGCAGCCAATCAGAGGATAGAGATATTACAAGCATACATGGTATTGCAAAGCATCATGGGGGATGTAGTCCTAACTGATATAATAAGGGAAATGAATACAGGTAACGGCGTTCTTGTGTTCACATATATTTTCACCGCTAATGCTGATCCAGTGTATCATGGAATTTATAGTCCTGGGGTGAAATTAAAGAAAACATCTCCCAGGTGATTAAACAAGCAATATAAGTCTCAGATTGTCCGGGGCTCCGATCAGAGCTCCGACTGCATCATATCCGGAAGCAGCCAATCAAAGAGCAAAAACATAGCAGGCACAGAAATCATCCTATCACACACTACGCAAGTGTGATAGTAATACAAAGCATCATGGGGAATGTAGTAATAATTGAGAGATATCTCCCAAGGAGTTTAGCATAGTGTTTATCCTAAATGCATGCTATATCACATCTAAAATAATTAACTGATATAAGGGAAATAATAAGATTTTAAACCTACCGGTAAATCTTTTTCTCCTAGTCTGTAGAGGATGCTGGGGACTCCGTAAGGACTATGGGGTATAGACAGGCTCCGCAGGAGACATGAGCACTATAAAGAACTTTAGATGGGTGTGCACTGGCTCCTCCCTCTATGTCCCTCCTCCAGACCTCAGTTAGAGAACTGTGCCCAGAGGAGACGGACAGTACGAGGAAAGGATTTTTGTTAATCTAAGGGCAAGATTCATACCAGCCCAACCATCCAAACCGTATAACATGGAATAAACGCAACCAGTTAACAGTATGAACAAAACAGCATCAGCTAAAGACTGATCTTAACTGTAACATAACCCTTATGTAAGCAATAACTATATACAAGCCTTGCAGAAATATGTCCGCACTGGGACGGGCGCCCAGCATCCTCTACGGACTAGGAGAAAAAGATTTACTGGTAGGTTTAAAATCTTATTTTCTCTTACGTCCTAGAGGATGCTGGGGACTCCGTAAGGACCATGGGGATTATACCAAAGCTCCAGACCGGGCGGGAGAGTGCGGATGACTCTGCAGCACCGATTGAGCAAACATGAGGTCCTCATCAGCCAGGGTATCAAACTTGTAGAATTTTGCAAAAGTGTTTGAACCTGACCAAGTCGCCGCTCGGCAAAGCTGTAATGCCGAGACGCCTCGGGCAGCCGCCCAAGAATAGCCCACCTTCCTAGTGGAATGGGCCTTTACCGAATTTGGTAACGGCAATCCAGCCAGAGAATGAGCCTGCTGAATCGTGTTACAGATCCAGTGAGCAATAGTCTGCTTAGAAGCAGGAGCGCCAACCTTGTTGGCTGCATACAGGACAAACAGTGCCTCTGTTTTCCTAACCCGAGCCGTCCTGGCTATATATATTTTTATGGCCCTGACTACATCAAGGGACTTGGAATCCTCCAAGTCATCAGTAGCCACAGGTATCACAATAGGTTGGTTCATATGAAACGATGAAACCACCTTAGGCAAAAATTGAGGACGAGTCCTTAATTCTGCTCTATCCACATGGAAAATCAGATAGGGGCTTTTGCAAGACAAAGCCGCCAATTCGGACACCCGCCTTGCAGATGCCAAGGCCAACAACATGACCACCTTCCAAGTGAGAAATGTTAATTCAACCGTTTGAAGAGGTTCAAACCAGTGAGATTTTAGGAACTGTAACACCACGTTAAGGTCCCATGGTGCCACTGGAGGCACAAAAGGAAGCTGTATGTGCAGCACTCCCTTTACAAAAGTCTGGACTTCTGGGAGAGAAGCCAATTCCTTCTGAAAGAAAATTGATAGGGCCGAAATCTGTACCTTAATGGAGCCTAATTGTAGGCCCATATCTACTCCTGTTTAGAATGGGTCTGACCGAGCCATCCGGTTTCGGGACCACAAATAGGGTTGAATAGTACCCCTTCCCCTGCTGAACTAGGGGAACCTCGACAACCACTTGTTGCTGACACAGATTTTGAATTGCAGCTAAAACTATCTCCCTTTCTGAGGAAGAAGCTGGTAAGGCCGATTTGAAAAAAACGGAGAGGAGGCACGTCTTCCAATTCCAGCTTGTACCCTTGGGATACAATTTCCATTGCCCAAGGATCCACATCTGACTGAACCCAGACGTGGCTGAAGAGTCGAAGACGTGCCCCCACCGGCGCGGACTCCCTCAGTGGTGCCCCAGCGTCATACTATGGATTTAGTAGAAGCCGGGGAAGACTTCTGCTCCTGGGAACTAGCCGTAGCAGGCATTCTTTTCCCTCTACCCTTACCTCTGGCGAGGAAGGAAGAGCCCCGACCTCTTCTGGACTTATGCGACCGAAAGGACTGCATCTGATATTGCGGCGTTTTCTTTTGCTGTGGGTAAACATAAGGTAGAAAAGTAGATTTACCCGCGGTAGTTGTGGAAACCAGGTCCGCGAGACCTTCCCCAAATAAATCCTCCCCTTTGTAAGGCAAAACTTCCATATGCCTCTTTGAGTCGGCATCACCCGTCTATTGGCGGGTCCACAAGGCTCGCCTAGCAGAAATCGCCATGGTGTTGGCTCTCGAACCTAGCAGACCAACGTCTCTCTGAGCGTCTCTCATATATAAGATTGCGTCTTTAATGTGACCTAAGGTCAATAAAATGATATCCCTATGCAGGGTATCAATGTCAGCTGACAAAGTATCCGTCCAAGCTGCTACAGCGCTACAAACCCAAGCCGACGCTATTGTCGGTCTGAGCAAGGCCCCCGTATGTGTATAAATTGATTTTAAGACAGTTTCCTGCCTGCGATCAGCAGGATCCTTGAGGGCTGCCGTGTCTGAAGACGGAAGCGCCACCTTTTTGGACAAGCGCGTTAAAGCCTTGTCCACCCTGGTTGAGGATTCCCACCGTAACCTGTCCTGCGCAGAGAAAGGATATGCCATAAGAATTCTCTTGGGAATCTACAGTTTCTTGTCTGGAGTTTCCCAAGCCTTTTCAAATAACGCGTTCAGCTCATGAGATGGGGGAAAGGTTACCTCAGGTTTATTTTCCTTAAACATGCATACCCTCTTGTCAGGGACAGAGGGGTCATCTGTGATATGTAAAACATCCTTTATTGCAATAATCATATAATGAATACTTTTGGCCACCCTTGGGTGTAACCTCGCATCATCGTAGTCGACACTGGAGTCAGAATCCGTGTCGGTATCAGTGTCTGCTACTTGGGACAGGGGACGTTTCTGAGACCCTGAAGTGCCCTGTGACACAGTCAAAGCCATGGATTGACTCCCTGTTCTATCCCTGGACTCTGCTTTGTCCAATCTCTGATGTAATAAAGACACATTTGAATTTAAAACATTCAACATATCCAACCAATCAGGTGTCGGCGTTGCCGATGGAGACACCACAATCATCTGCTCCACCTCCTCCTTAGATGAGCCTTCCGCTTCAGACATGCCGACACACACGTACCCACACCCCCACACACTCAGTGATATATCTATATGGAGACAGTTCCCCAATAAGACCCTTTGGAGAGACAGAGAGAGAGTATGCCAGCACACACCCAGCGCCACCTGACACTGGAAACCAAATTTCCAGTTAAAACAGCGCTTTTACATAAATATATATTTATATACACACTCACTGCGCCAATTAAATGTGCCCCCCCCCCCTCTTTTTTGCCCTCTGTCACCGTGTTCAGCAGGGGAGAGTCCGGGGAGCCAGCTTCTCTGCAGTGTGCTGTGGAGAAAATGGCGCTGGTTAGTGCTAGAGGACCAAGCCCCACCCCCTCAGCGGCGGGCTTCGGTCCCGCTCAAATTTTCAATACTGGCGGGGGTTTATTTAATATACTGCCTCCGCAGTATACATATATGTCAGCCAGTCCCTTGAGGTTTATTATTGCTGCCCAGGCGCCCCCCCTGCGCCCTGCACCCTTACAGTGCCCGCTGTGCGTGTATGTGTGGGAGCAATGGCACGCAGCGTTACCGCTGCGCGTTACCTCAGTGAAGATCTGAAGTCTTCTGCCGCCTTTGAAGTCTTCTTTCTTCTTATACTCACCCGGCTTCTATCTTCCGGCTCTGTGAGGAGGACGGCGGCGCGGCTCCGGGACGAACGGCGAGGGTGAGACCTGCGTTCCGACCCTCTGGAGCTAATGGTGTCCAGTAGCCTAAGAAGCAGAGCCTATCATTTAAGTAGGTCTGCTTCTCTCCCCTCAGTCCCACGATGCATGGAGCCTGTTGCCAGCAGTGCTCCCTGAAAATGAAAATAAAAAACCTAACAAAAATTATTTTTCAGAGAAACTCAGAAAAGCTCCCCTGTAGTGCACCCAGTCTCCTCTGGGCACAGGATCTAACTGAGGTCTGGAGGAGGGGCATAGAGGGAGGAGCCAGTGCACACCCATCTAAAGTTCTTTATAGTGCCCATGTCTCCTGCGGAGCCCGTCTATACCCCATGGTCCTTACGGAGTCCCCAGCATCCTCAGGGACGTAAGAGAAAATACAAATAATAATAATAGCAGCAGCAACGTTCTTCTATTCACATGTATTTTCACTGCTAATACCACCCCAATACATCATGGAATTTGTAGTCCTGTGGTTGGATTGAGAATGCATCTCCTAGGTCTAGGAGATTAAACAAGCCATGTAGAGAGCTCATTCTAATCATGTGTAAGCAATATATCAGCACACTTCGTGTTTTGTTTTATTTTATATCACATTATCAAAAGGGAAAAATACTTAGGAAAACTAATGATAGTGTATAAATTAGTCATGATTATTATATGCCCAATCAGCGATGTTTGTCTATTATGATTATAATCATATGGTTATGCAGATAGAGATAAAGCAGTAGGGAGGAGCAAATATATATTCATATATGTATAGGTATATCCATATATGATAAATCCGTGTGTGTGTGTGTGTGTGTGTATATATGTATATATATATATATATATATATACACATATATGATAAATCCGTGTGTATATATATATATATATATATATACTGTACATATATAAACAGAGATGTATTAAAAAAAGATATATGTACTGGGACCCTAAAAAGTATCTGAATATCCCAAGATCTAAATTATACCAGCGTCAATTACACACGTCTCATTGAGGCCATCAGGATGAAGTGAGTTAAATTTGAGCATCCAAAAAACTTCTTGTGCACAAAGGGGGTCATTCTGACCTGATCAATTGCTGCAGTTTTTTGCAGCGCAGCGATCAGGTCAGAACTGCGCAGTGCATCGGCGCATGGCTGACAGCCGCCGGCTGTCGTTGCCTAGCGATCGCCTCTGCCTGATTGACAGGCAGAGGCGGTCAGTGGGCGGGAGGGGGCGGCATGGCGGCTTTGGCCGACATTTTGTGTGCGCGGTCCGGCCAATGCAGGCGTGGCCGAACCGTGCGGGGGATGGGCCGCAGTGGCTGCGTGACATCACATGCAGCCACTGCGAGCCGGGCAGCGACTAGTAGCTCCCAGCCAGTGCGCAAAAGCTGCGCTGGCCGGGAGCTACTCCTGAAGTACAAAAAGCATCGCCGCTGAGCGATGCTTTTGTACTTCAGCGACGGGGCAGGGACTAACATGCAGGGCGGGCTAGCCGTGTGCTGGGCGTCCTCCCGCATGTCTGTGTTCCTGATCGTAGTTGTGCTAAATTTAGCACAGCTACGATCAACTCGGAATGACTCCCAAAGTCTCTTTATGTTCAAAAAGTGGAAACAGCTATGGGCACGAGGTTCACTCCAAGTTATGCTAACATCTCCATGGGGCAATGGGAGTTGGGTTATATCCAGAAAGGTAACCCCTTTGAAGCGAACCTGGTGTCCTGGAAATGATACATCGATGATGTACTCTTTATATGGAAAGGAAATAGGGAGGAACTAGACCTCTTCTGTGCTTACCTTAATGATAATAATTTGAACATAGAACTCACATTCAACATTGATGAACAAAAGGTGGACTTCCTGGGTATCACCTAATTTGTTGAAGACGGAAAATTCTGTACTAAGACCTACACAAAGGAGACCGATTCCCAAACATATATAACACCAACAGTTGCCATCATCGAACTGGTTAAATTCAATCCCACACAGTCAGTTAAAACTTTGAAAAGAAATTGTACAGGGGATAAAGTATACCAACAACAAGCAAGTGGTCTGAGACATAGATTTGAAAGAAGTGGTTATCGAAAAGAAAAAATAGAACAGGCATTTCAGGAAGTTGAGGAAACAGATAGATAAGAGCTTTTATTCAACAAACCCAAGGAACAACCAAAGAAAGGTAAGTTTGAATGGGCCTTTGTGACTGGCTTCAGCTCACAACATAAAGTCCTGCAGAAGTCTTTCAAAAAGAATTGGGGTATTCTGAAAAAGACCCTGTTCTGGAGCACTCCATTCCAGAACATACAGTCTTTATATACAAAAAGGCCCCCAATTAAAAAAAAATCTTTAGTTAGGAGTTATCTCCCACCGAGGAAGAGAGAGGGGAGGGTCCTCGCTAAAGGCTTTCACCACTGCGGCACCTGTATCGGGTGCTGTGAAGTGAAAAGTGATGGATCAAAGAGAATGGATATAATATGTATCAATGGGAGAACACTAAAGATAACAGATTTTATCACGTGCAATGTTAGAAATTTTATATATTGTATAGAGTGCACATGCAACCTGTTTTATATTGCCCGTACGAGCAGACCTCTAAAAGTACATTTGAGCGAGCACTGTAGAAACATTAAGAAGGGTTTAGAGACTCATGCCCTGTTTAATAATTTTAAGATCCATCATAATTGTTCTACTGCAGGTATACTTAGGTTCGCATGAGTGAAATTAATTAAGTGCAATAACCGTCAGAGGAACATTGCTTCTGCTCTTGCTAAGAGTGAGATGCAATGTATTTATAAATGTAATACACTGTATCCACATGGCCTTAATAACGACTTTGAGCTGAAATGGTTCCTGTAGATATACAAAGTCGCTACATCTGTTTGTTTGTTTGTTTTTATTATATTTTCACCTTTGCTAGTGCACTTTTAATTGATTTTGTGTTTAATGTGTTTGCTAGGATTTAAGGGTCTAAATGAGGTGATTGCTGCCTTATATGAACATCTAAAATGAACATTTACATGCTCGTCAAAATATGGACATGTTCTTGCAATATGATGAACAAAATTGGATCATAGACTGATTTTAAGGAGTACATATAAGATTCTATTTTATCTGGAGTCCGTTCTCTATGTGGATGTGATTGTGTTACCATGACGACAATCTGGAAGTGATGCTGCAGAGAACAAACCGGCGACTGAGCAACAACTGCGGACATGCTGCCATGACAACCATGCGGAAATGATGTCTACGGAGGAACTGGTAACCACACTACATGCATAGGGAGGCCTGCAGTGTCTTGTGGTCCACTGCCTCGAGCACCCGGAAGTAAGGTAGCAGAGGGAGCTCTGTGTCACCATGGGAGTGATTGGCTTCCACGTTGTCCGGGTGACCGGGAAGGCGGAGGGCGGCACAGTTGGGGCTTCCAGCTGTGCATTGTTAATGTGGCTTACCCTGATTGGACACGGGGGGGGGGGGGTTAAAAGACTTGCCTGGGTAATTAAGATGATCATTCTGCCTTGAAAAAGACCCAAGGAACAAGGGTCGAAACGCGTTGGATGTGGAGAGGGGGACCCTACAATACCAGCTGAAGTGAATACTAAACGCCTGCCAGGAAGAGATCCCAAACTGTTTGCCCAGGAGACCTGGTGATTATAACTGAAATAGCTTGTTTTGAGAACTGATCACCACCGGTTCTCTATCCTTCTGGTAATTGTTCTGTATACTCTTTACAGCAGGAATAGGGGGACTCCCCTTTTTTATATAACTGTTTTCTTATGCTATTTTAACATGTATGTGTTGTGTGTATTAAATTGACTTTACTACACATGTTGCTATTTCATCTCTTTTCCTCATACGCTGATTTGTGCTAAATCGATGCTATACTGCAGGCCTGGCCAACCTGTGGCTCTCCAGCTGTTGTAAAACTACAAGTCCCATCATGCTTTGCCAGAGTTTTGCTTTTAAGGAATGCTAAAACCATGTCACAACATCTGGAGAGCCACAGGTTGGCCAGGCCTGCTATACTGGATGAGGATGGAGTCAACAAACTGAGACATCTATTCAAGGGATGTATATTTGATTTTATTTCATTTTAATTATTGCATTGTCTGGATTTCTGTACTGTCACTGAGGCGCCTGGTGGAACCTCTATCCTATATTTTACCTCTGACAATTCCTGCATTTCTGCCACATTGTGAGTGCCTCCTTGACAATTTATATAAGCCACAGCCGTGTTGTTGTCTGACTGTAGCAGAGAACCCTGTACAAGGTCCTGAGCCATTTGAAGGGCCCGGTATACTGCCCGACGTTCCAAGACATTGATTGGGAAATCCCTTTCCACCAGAGGCTAGCGCCCCTAAAAGGAGTGACTGCCTGTGACAGCTTCCCACCCCTGGAGACTGGAGTCCGTGGTGAGAAGCATCAAGTGAGGGATCCAGAATGGACGTCCCTTGTCCAGGTTGAATGTGCGGAGCCACCATGAGAGGAATGCTAGAACATCCTGAGGTAGTATTAATGTTTGGAATTTGATCAGGTGTGGTAGACCATTCCATCTGGAGAGTATCTGTAGAGGCCTGGAGTGAAACTGGGCATATTCCACCATGTCGAAGGTGGATAACATGGAACCTATGGTCTGCATTGCCGAATGGATTGAGACCAGTTGCTGGTGAAGTAGATTACAGATACGCAACTGCGCTACTGCCACCTCATCCTGAGGAAGGAAGATGCTTTGTACAAGGGCGTCCAGTAGTGCACCACCGTGGAGCATTCTTTGTAATAGAATAAGCAAGGATTTGGCCCAACTGATCAGCCATCCGTGATCCCGCAGGAATTACATCTGTAAGTATTGGTAGAGTACCTCCTGGGATTGTGCCATAAGGAGGAGGTAATTTAGGTAAGGGAATATTCAAATTCCCTGTCGCCAGAGATGGGCCGCCATCACCGCCATGAGCTTGGTGAACACCCGGGAGCTGTGGACAGGCCGAAGTATATGGCCTGGAATTGGAAATGCTGTTGCAGGACAGCAAATCGGAGAGATATTGCTGATTACAGGGTTCTATAGGTACATGTAGGTTCGAATCCTGGATATCCAGGGAGACCATATAATCCCCAGGGTGCATAGCCAGGACAATGGAGCGTAGGGTTTCCATGCGAAACTTGGGTACATTGAGGTATTTGTTCAGCAACTTTACATTTAGAATGGGACGATAGGACCCATTTGGTTTCTGAACCAAGAAGAGTGTAGAATAGAACCCCTGGCCCTGTTGAGACAGTGGGGCAGGGATAATGACACCCGACTGTAGTAAAGAGTGATTTACACCCTGCAGCGCCTGAGCTTTGCCAGGGCCTGTCAGTGGAGTGGTAGGGAAGCATTGTCTGGGGGGGGGGGGCGCTTCAGGAAGGAGACAGCGTACCTATGAGAGACCACTTCTTGGACCCAGGCGTCTGTTGTGATTTGACGTCATGCGTGGGCAAATTGAAGAAGCTGGGGGAGTCCCATCCTGTAAGGCTGAGGGTTTATCCTCTGGCTTGGTAGTTGGACGTCTAGTCGCCCAGGCTCGCTTGGTTTTGGGTTTGGAGGCCTTGACTGTCTGAGATAGTCATGGAAAAGTCTTACCCATGGCCTTGCCCTGTGGATGAAAGGACCAAAATGATATAGTCCTAGGCCGCACTGAAGAAGTCAAAGGTAGGCAAGCTGTCTTGGAGGTTGCCAGTTTCTCGACAATTTTGTCCAGTTCCGGGCCAAATAGGAAATCACCCGTGTATGGCAGAGCTTCCAGGTCCTTCTTGGCATCCGAATCTGCCTTCCATGAACGGAGCCACACTATGCACCATGGTCTGGGAGCAGTCAGTGTCGCCGGTCCGTCTCCCGGGACTGGCGGCACAAGGACTGCGCAGGTCCTGCAAGTGAAAACCCGCCTTACCTGTCATCCATTGTGTCCGGTGCAGTTCCATGGGTGTCCCCTGTACCTCCTGCTAGTAGAAATATGCCAGGGGGTCCCGCCGAAACCACCGACCCATTTGTGGTGTTGCGACCCGGAGGGGGTGTAGGAGCATCAGCGCTGGTGTACCTTGGACTGCCAGGAACTGAATGTTCAAAAAAGAATGAAAAATAACCCTGTTAAGTGGTGACCAGCTCCTGAGCATGGGGTCGGGGTATGAGGGGAGAGGAGCCTAGTGCATCCTGGGAGGCTCATAAGCTTTGCTGTTCGGTGCCAGTCCTGGTCTCCACCAGCCATACCCAAGGTTAATCCTGTGGAGACAATAGACCCCAAAGAAGAAAGAAGTGTATTTACTGAAACAAACTCTATGGATGAGTCACAGTGCTATCCGGTCTGTTCATATATCTGCATGAACCAACAAGAAGGTCAGAGTAGTCTCACAACAAAGGGGAAGCTGTCATGTAAAGTATCAGTTATTTTGATTTAATCTGTGCTCAAGTACAGATAGCTCTAAAACCTAGACTGTTAGTGTGCCTTGAGGACTGAGGTTGGGAATGCCTGCTCTAAACGTAGACACTGTACTAGTCCCAATCTGCACACACAATTATAAAATGTCAGGCTTATAAAAAAGCCAGCAAAACATGTAGGTGTACTCGTTATAAACAAATTTTTCCCTTCTTGTTAACATCTTGATAACATTAATTGTAATTTAACAGTTTTTAATTGTCACCATAAATATAAATTAAATTAAAGGGGAAAAAAATCAAAACATCGTTTTGCATTGGTTGCCATACAGAGAATTTACTACTTACAACAAACCCCCCCCACAAAAACAATACTTTACAATACCTTGCAGACCTTGTGCCCACTTTTGGATTACCGTATGTATGCACAGACCATACCTGCACTACATGATTTAAACAAAAATGCACACAGTGTTGTCTGCTTAGAAAACCCTGTGGTTTTCATCATACTTACTGGGGTGTGGTCTCCCCTCTATCTTTGCACTGGGGGGAGGGGGGGCGCTGCTGGGAGATTAAGCTCTGCAGTAAAACATCGGGTCCAGATGACGAATGAAGAAGACACTGCTTTGGAAGGTGAGTAATTACTGACTAAATTAATAAGCCAACTGGAAAATGCCATGTGAACCTCAGATGTTTTATTGTAGAATATAATGCTTGCTGTTACATCAGACCTCTCAATCATCCTAATTTTGATGGGGCAGTCGCACTTTTTTGGGGTACTGTCCCTCTGTCCCACCTGCGGACAACAGTGTCCCAAGATGGGTAAGGTTGAGTAGTCTCCCTTTCACCTGCTGCTCTGCATCGCAGCGGTGACTCCATACACTAAGGAGAGGAAATGGGGGCAGCCTAGCAGCTCAGGAAGTGCTGGCCATGCCCCCAACGTGGGAAGAAACAGGATGCGTGATGTACATACCACAATGCCACTCCTCTTTCATGAATGCACATTTGGCACACGCACAATGGGGCCTAATTCAGACCTGATCGCTAGGGTGCGTTTTTTGCATCCCTGCGATCAGGGGATGGGTCGTTGGGTTGACACAACTTAGGTCAACAGTCATTAGGTCGACCACTATCGGTCGACATGCATGTCGACAGGGTCATTAGGTCGACATGGTCATTAGGTCGACAGTTACTAGGTCATCATGAGTTTTTTTACTTTTTTTGGTGTCGTTTTCTTCGTAAAGTGACCCGGAACCCCTATTAGTGCACCGTGTCCCCTCGCTTTGGGCAGGTTACTATTCCCAATTGTAGTCCACGTGGATCGTAAAGTATGAAAAAGTCCAAAAACGTAAAAAAAATTGAGACTCATGTCGACCATTTGAACTGTCGACCTAGTACATGTCAACCTAATGACCATGTCGACCTAGTGACCCTGTCAACCTAATGCATGTCAACCAATAGTGGTTGACCTAATGACTGTCGACCTAAGTGGTGTCAACCTAATGACCGTATCCCACGATTAGGTAGTCGCCACCTACAGGGGAGGAGAAAATCGCTGTGCAGAGGGTTATGGGTCAATAGGTCGACAGTCATTAGGTCGACCACTACTTTTAATATTGTTCTATCCAGTCAAATAATAATTTATCAGCTCCACCCAGGGCCGGTGCAAGGTTTCTCGGCACCCTAGGCAAGACTTCAGCTTCCCCCCACCCCCCCACCATCACACCTATCAGCCACCACAGGAAAAAATAAAACACATTGGCATCCACAGGAAAAAATAATAACAAACACATTGACCCCTTTCAGGAAAAAAAGGAAAAAACACATTGGCTTCCACAGGGTAAAAGAAACACACATTTGCCCTGACGGAAAATCAAAACACAATGCTCCCCAGTACATAACTTGCATTTAGCCCTTTATTATTGTCAGAACAGCAAATTAATGTGCTCCTGCTAAGTACAAAGGGAAAATGTGATGGCTTCTCCAACATATGTGCAAGGCCCTTTCTTAGTATCAAAATTATTATTATTATTTACTTATATAGTGCCACTAATTTGTACACAGAACATCAGAATTCATATCTCTCCCTGTTCCACTGGAATGGGAGTGATACTCTCTAAAATGCAAACACACACAGACAAATCCACATAACCTGACCATATGTTTTTGGAGTGTGGGAGGAAACAGGAATACCCAGAGGAAACCCATAGAAACATAAAAAGAACATGCAAACTCTACACAGACAGGCCATGACCAGGAATTGAACTCATGACCTGAGTGCTGTGAGGCAGTAATGCTTACCCTATGCTACTGTTCCGCCAATTGGATTATAACGTATCAAAAATGTTGCAGGCTCTATGGAGAATACACCCTAAAGCAGTTTGGGAAAGGGATCCTGACGCTTAGGATGCCGGTAGTCAGAAGAATGACAGCAGCATCCTGCTGCTTATAGGGGGTCATTCCGAGTTGATCGCTCGCTAGCAGTTTTTAGCAGCCATGCAAACGCTATGCCGCCTCCCACTGGGAGTGTATTTTAGCTTAGCAGAAGTGCGAACGAAAGGATCGCAGAGCGGCAGCAAAAACAAATTGTGCAGTTACAGCGTAGTTTCAGACCTACTCAGCGCTCGTGATCATTTCAGACCATTCAGTTCCGGATTTGACGTCACAAACACGCCCTGCGTTCTCCCAGCCACGCCTGCGTTTTTCCTGGCACGCCGGCGTTTTTTCGAACACACCCTGGAAACGGTCAGTTGACACCCAGAAACGCCCACTTCATGTCAATCACTCTGAGGCCGCCATTGCGACTGAAAAGCAACGCTAGACCTTGTGTGAAACTACATCGGCCATTGTGAAAGTACTTTGCGCATACGCATGCGCAGAAGTGCAGTTTTTTCACTTAATCGCAGCGCAGCAAACATTTTAATCTAGCGATCAACTCGGAATGACCCCCATAATCCCAACCCCTCGTTGGAAAGTATGCTAACCCTCTCCCCTCCCCTTCCTGCAGTCTAACCCTCCCTTCCTGCAGTCTAACTCTAATTCCCCCCCTGCAACCTAACCCTACCCTGGTGCCTAACCCTAACCCCCTCCCCCCACAGCCTAACTGTAACCCTCCCCGGTATACTTACATTCAGTATGCTGACTCTTGGGATTCCGGCATCGGGATTCTGAGCGTTGTTGGGCAGCTTATTTTTAGTGTGTGCAGTTAGATTTCAGTACTAATAAATGGCAAAAAAAATAGAACACGACAAACTGACAAATACGTTTTCTGAGCAGCAGGTACGGATGTCTTGTTCAGCCATACACTATATATCTTGTGATATACTATGTTGGTTCATTGACAAACAGTTTTTATGTTGCAAATATAGGGCAAATGTGGCACCCCCAGCCAATGTGGAACTGCAAGTCCCAGCATATCCTGCCAAAAAAAAGAAGCAGGGCATACTGGACAATGTAGTTTCACACCAGCTACAGCTGACACATGGAAAAAAAACTCCACTACCTACTTGCAAGGAGGAGTAACCATCAGACGGAGAAGCAATCAGTCGGCATCCATCACAGCCTATGGACCTACAGGTCTTCCGTAGGTCTGTAGGACAAAGTAAAAAAAAGTCTGTAGTAGTATCACATGCTGGTGTTGGTCCCACAATGACAGTTGGATCAGGCTGCAGATGCATAAACCACTGGTCCACTTTCTGTAGATCAGGCGGACCAGGACATAAATGACGGAGCGGCCTGGGGCATATGTGACATTCTGCCCCCCCAGTGCAGCCCGCCTGTTGCTCGGGGGGGGGGGGGCTCGGTGCTGCCACTGAATCTGCCTATACTCTCAGCAACTGCAGGCCTTTTGTGATTCAGTATGTGTGCAGGGAACTTCTTTAACTGGGTGTACTACGGTATGACAGTGCTCGGGATCCCAGCGCCCAGCATACCGGCGCTGGGATCCTGACCGCTGGTATACCGGCAGCAGGGCGAGCACAAAAGAGCCCCTTGCGGGCACGGTGGCGCTCGTTATTCTCCCTCCAGGGGGATTGTGGACAACCCAAGAGGGAAAATAGTTGTCGGTATGCCGGCTGTCGAGATTCCGGCGTCGGTATGCTGAGCGCTGGGATCCCGACAGCTGGCATATCAAATGCCACACCTTTAACAGAGTGTGAGGTATAGCATTACAGGTACTGGATGTTTCCCAGTGAGCCCTGTAACACATACACAACTACTCACACTGAGGTCCACACACACTCATACTGAGACACACACACACACACACACACACACACAGTGACACTCATACTGAGACACACACACACTGACACTCATACTGGGACGGACACACAGTGGCACTCATACTGAGACACACAGTGACACTCACACTGAGACACACACACACACTGACACTCATACTGAGGCAGAGGCACACACACTCATACTGAGACACACACACACTGACACTCATACTGAGGTAGAGGCACATGTACACTCATACTGAGAAACACAATGACACTCAGGGGCGGATCAGGGGGGGCACCATGACAGAGGAAATGAGGGGGAGGTACTTTAGAGCGCACATAGGGGGTCATTCCGAGTTGTTCGCTCGTTATTTTTTTGTCGCAACGTAGCGATTAGTCGCTAATGCGCATGCGCAATGTCCGCAGTGCGACTGCGCCAAGTAAATTTGCTATGCAGTTAGGTATTTTACTCACGGCATTACAAGGTTTTTTCTTCGTTCTGGTGATCGTAATGTGATTGACAGGAAGTGGGTGTTTCTGGGCGGAAACTGCCCGTTTTATGGGTGTGTGCGTAAAAACGCTACCGTTTCTGGGAAAAACGCGGGAGTGGCTGGAGAAACGGAGGAGTGTCTGGGCGAATGCTGGGTGTGTTTGTGACGTCAAACCAGGAACGAAACTGACTGAACTGATCGCAGATGCCGAGTAAGTCTGGAGCTACTCAGAAACTGCTAAGAAGTGTCTATTCGCAATTCTGCTAATCTTTCGTTCGCAATTTTGATAAGCTAAGATTCACTCCCAGTAGGCGGCGGCTTAGCGTGTGCAAAGCTGCTAAAAGCAGCTTGCGAGCGAACTACTCGGAATGACCCCCATAAGACGCACGTGCTCCAGAAAAGTGGGTTTGGCCTTGAACAATAGGTGTGGCTTCAAAGAGAATGCCATATCCATAAGGCAGTGGGTGACGCCACAGAATGTGACATGGGGAGGTTGTTTGTGACATGGGGAGGTTGTTTGTGACATAGTGGATGACGGGGAGAGATAGTGGGTGACAGGGAGAGGCAGACAGGAGGGAGAAGTGATGGGGAGAAATAGTGGGAGACAGAAAGGCAGTGGGTGACAGGGAGAATGTGACGGGGAGAGGCAGTGGGTGATGTCAGGTAGAGAGTAAAAGGCAATGGGTGACAGGAGAGAAAAGTGATGGGGAGAGATAGTTGGAGACAGAAAGGCAGTAGGTGACAGGCAGTGGGATCTATATATGGGACACCGATCTAGATGCGAATGGGGCAGAGAGATGCTGGTGGGAAGGGGAAACACTAGGCTGTAGAAGGGGGTACACTGGGCTGAATGAGGGGATGTTCTTGCTGAGGGGCAGTGAGATGGGGGCAGGGGGCTGGGAGAGGGGAGACACTGGGCAGGCAGGGTGGTAGATAATGGGATAAGGGAGTTAGTGAGATGGTGGGGGACACTGGGCTGGATTGGGGGGCCAAGGGCACTATGAATGGGGAGGCACTTGGCAGGATAGGAAGGGGGCAGTGAAAGGGGTAACACTGGGCTGGTGAGGAGGGATCAGTATGTCTAGACTCACTGGGGGGTTCTAGATGGGAGAGCAGTGAGATGGGAACAGTGGGCTGGTTGGGGAGGGAAGGGGAAACATTCGGCTGGCAGGATGGGAGATACTGGGGCTGGGGGCAGTAAAAGTGGGGGCACCAGGCTGGAGAAGGGGGCAGACACTGAGAAAGCACTGGTCTGCTGCTGCTGTTTCTGTCTGGACATGCGAGTGCAGCACCGCACACTCACTCAGTAGCCCTTCCCCAGTGTCCCTGCTTCCACGGTCCCCAGCTCAGCTCCATCACCCCTGAACTGCCAACTCAGGTGCAGGGATCTGTCTCCTGTGGCGGGTCCGGCTGGCTCCATCAGGCGGCAGCTTGCTCCATCTAACAGACGGCGGCATTGACGGCTCTCACTCCCCCGCAATCAGCGTTCCGCGGAGCCCCTCCTCCCCCGTGTACTAGTGCAGCCAGGGAGAGGGTGACACTAAAGTCCGGATTAAGCCCAGCCCCGCGAATCAGAATGCAGGAGGCGGAGCTGGGCTGTTTGTTCCTAGGTAAGCTGCTACAGGAAGAGACGGCCTCATTGTGCAGTGCAGCATTTAAAAAAAACACCTCCTAAATGACAGGGGGGGCACGTGCCTTGGTGCCCCCCCCCCTGAATCCACGTATGATGACACTGATACTGAGTCAGAGGCACACACACACTCAGACACACACACACTGATACTGAGACACACACTCATACTGAGACACACACTGATACTGAGACACACACACACTCATACTGAGACACACACTGATACTGAGACACACACACTCATACTGAGACACACACTGATACTGAGACACACACTGATACTGAGACACAGACACTCATACTGAGACACACACTGATACTGAGACACACACTGATACTGAGACACACACACTCATACTGAGACACACACTGATACTGAGACACACACACTGATACTGAGACACACACACACTCATACTGAGACACACACTGATACTGAGACACACACTGATACTGAGACACACACACACTCATACTGAGACACACACTGATACTGAGACACACACTGATACTGAGACACAGACACTCATACTGAGACACACACTGATACTGAGACACACACTGATACTGAGACACACACACACTCATACTGAGACACACACTGATACTGAGACACACACACTGATACTGAGACACACACACTGATACTGAGACACACACACACTCATACTGAGGCACACACTGATACTGTGACACACACACACACACACACACACACACACACACACACACTACCACAGTAGTTACCTCCAGCTTATATCACAGGAGCAAGTCTGAAAGAGCAGGCAGCAGAGCCATAGAAAGACCCGGCGCCGAGGACCTAGCATACTCGGGGGGCGTGGCCTAATCACGGAGGTGTGACCACGCCCCTTTTATGAAAGGGGGGGAAGCCCCATCAAGCAGCAGGCTATGGAGCCGGCCTGGCAGATGGGGGACACAGGGATGGCCAAGGGGGAAACCGACTCTCTGCTCCCACTGCATAGCGGTGCGGCGGTGAATCAAAGAACTCCGGGTGGTGCATATTGTCTAGCTGCCTGTCAGTCAGCTTAGTTAGCATCGTTGCAGGACTACCCGCACAGGGCCGGCGCTTCCATTAGGCAGCTTTAGGCAGCTGCCTATGGGCGCTAGGACCTGAGGGGGCGGTATGCTGAGGCTGTCAGGAGCCCTGGTCGTTTTGACAGTTAGCCGCCAACCCGCTCTCCCCCCCTTCGCCCTGTACTAGCCCCCATGCAATAGCAGCAGCAAGGCACCCAGCGGCATGGAGACACATAGCAGCGCTGCGGGTACAGGGCCGGTGCAAGGTTTCTCGGCACCCTAGGCAAGACTTCAGCTTCCCCCCACCCCCCCACCATCACACCTATCAGCCACCACAGGGAAAAAATAAAACACATTGGCATCCACAGGAAAAAATAATAACAAACACATTGACCCCTTTCAGGAAAAAAAGAAAAAAACACATTGGCTTCCACAGGGTAAAAGAAACACACATTTGCCCTGACAGGAAAAACCAAAACACAATGCTCCCCAGTACATAACTTGCATTTAGCCCATTATTATTGTCAGAACAGCAAATTAATGTGCTCCTGCTAAGTACAAAGGGAAAATGTGATGGCTTCTCCAACATATGTGCAAGGCCCTTTCTTAGTATCAAAATTATTATTATTATTTACTTATATAGTGCCACTAATTTGTACACAGAACATCAGAATTCATATCTCTCCCTGTTCCACTGGAATGGGAGTGATACTCTCTAAAATGCAAACACACACAGACAAATCCACATAACCTGACCATATGTTTTTGGAGTGTGGGAGGAAACAGGAATACCCAGAGGAAACCCATAGAAACACAAAAAGAACATGCAAACTCTACACAGACAGGCCATGACCAGGAATTGGACTCATGACCTGAGTGCTGTGAGGCAGTAATGCTTACCCTATGCTACTGTTCCGCCAATTGGATTATAACGTATCAAAAATGTTGCAGGCTGTATGGAGAATACACCCTACAGCAGTTTGGGAAAGGGATCCTGACGCTTAGGATGCCGGTAGTCAGAAGAATGACAGCAGCATCCTGCTGCTTATAGGGGGTCATTCCGAGTTGATCGCTCGCTAGCAGTTTTTAGCAGCCATGCAAACGCTATGCCGCCTCCCACTGGGAGTGTATTTTAGCTTAGCAGAAGTGCGAACGAAAGGATCGCAGAGCGGCAGCAAAAACAAATTGTGCAGTTACAGCGTAGCTTCAGACCTACTCAGCGTTCGCGATCGTTTCAGACCATTCAGTTCCGGATTTGACGTCACAAACACGCCCTGCGTTCTCCCAGCCACGCCTGCGTTTTTCCTGGCACGCCGGCGTTTTTTCAAACACACCCTGGAAACGGTCAGTTGACACCCAGAAACGCCCACTTCATGTCAATCACTCTGAGGCCGCCATTGCGACTGAAAAGCAACGCTAGACCTTGTGTGAAACTACATCGGCCATTGTGAAAGTACTTTGCGCATACGCATGCGCAGAAGTGCAGTTTTTTCACTTAATCGCAGCGCAGCGAACATTTTAATCTAGCGATCAACTCGGAATGACCCCCATAATCCCAACCCCTCGTTGGAAAGTATGCTAACCCTCTCCCCTCCCCTTCCTGCAGTCTAACCCTCCCTTCCTGCAGTCTAACTCTAATTCCCCCCCTGCAACCTAACCCTACCCTGGTGCCTAACCCTAACCCCCTCCCCCCACAGCCTAACTGTAACCCTCCCCGGTATACTTACATTCAGTATGCTGACTCTTGGGATTCCGGCATCGGGATTCTGAGCGTTGTTGGGCAGCTTATTTTTAGTGTGTGCAGTTAGATTTCAGTACTAATAAATGGCAAAAAAAATAGAACACGACAAACTGACAAATACGTTTTCTGAGCAGCAGGTACGGATGTCTTGTTCACCCATACACTATATATCTTGTGATATACTATGTTGGTTCATTGACAAACAGTTTTTATGTTGCAAATATAGGGCAAATGTGGCACCCCCAGCCAATGTGGAACTGCAAGTCCCAGCATATCCTGCCAAAAAAAAGAAGCAGGGCATACTGGACAATGTAGTTTCACACCAGCTACAGCTGACACATGGAAGAAAAACTCCACTACCTACTTGCAAGGAGGAGTAACCATCAGACGGAGAAGCAATCAGTCGGCATCCATCACAGCCTATGGACCTACAGGTCTTCCGTAGGTCTGTAGGACAAAGTAAAAAAAAGTCTGTAGTAGTATCACATGCTGGTGTTGGTCCCACAATGACAGTTGGATCAGGCTGCAGATGCATAAACCACTGGTCCACTTTCTGTAGATCAGGCGGACCAGGACATAAATGACAGAGCGGCCTGGGGCATATGTGACATTCTGCCCCCCCAGTGCAGCCCGCCTGTTGCTCGGGGGGGGGGGGCTCGGTGCTGCCACTGAATCTGCCTATACTCTCAGCAACTGCAGGCCTTTTGTGATACAGTATGTGTGCAGGGAACTTCTTTAACTGGGTGTACTACGGTATGACAGTGCTCGGGATCCCAGCGCCCAGCATACCGGCGCTGGGATCCTGACTGCTGGTATACCGGCAGCAGGGCGAGCACAAAAGAGCCCCTTGCGGGCACGGTGGCGCTCGTTATTCTCCCTCCAGGGGGATTGTGGACAACCCAAGAGGGAAAATAGTTATCGGTATGCCGGCTGTCGAGATTCCGGCGTCGGTATGCTGAGCGCTGGGATCCCGACAGCTGGCATATCAAATGCCACACCTTTAACAGAGTGTGAGGTATAGCATTACAGGTACTGGATGTTTCCCAGTGAGCCCTGTAACACATACACAACTACTCATACTGAGACACACACACACACACACACACACACACACACACACACACACAGTGACACTCATACTGAGACACACACACACTGACACTCATACTGGGACGGACACACAGTGGCACTCATACTGAGACACACAGTGACACTCACACTGAGACACACACACACACTGACACTCATACTGTGGCAGAGGCACACACACTCATACTGAGACACACACACACTGACACTCATACTGAGGTAGAGGCACATGTACACTCATACTGAGAAACACAATGACACTCAGGGGCGGATCCAGAACAAAATGACAGTGGGGGCACCATGACAGAGGAAATGAGGGGGAGGTACTTTAGAGCGCACATAAGACGCACGTGCTCCAGAAAAGTGGGTTTGGCCTTGAACAATAGGTGCGGCTTCAAAGAGAATGCCATATCCATGAGGCAGTGGGTGACGCCACAGAATGTGACATGGGGAGGTTGTTTGTGACATGGGGAGGTTGTTTGTGACATAGTGGATGACGGGGAGAGATAGTGGGTGACAGGGAGAGGCAGACAGGAGGGAGAAGTGATGGGGAGAAATAGTGGGAGACAGAAAGGCAGTGGGTGACAGGGAGAATGTGACGGGAGAGGCAGTGGGTGATGTCAGGTAGAGAGTAAAAGGCAATGGGTGACAGGAGAGAAAAGTGATGGGGAGAGATAGTTGGAGACAGAAAGGCAGTAGGTGACAGGCAGTGGGATCTATATATGGGACACCGGTCTAGATGGGAATGGGGCAGAGAGATGGGGGTGGAAGGGGGAAACACTAGGCTGTAGAAAGGGGTACACTGGGCTGAATGAGGGGATGTTCTTGCTGAGGGGCAGGGGGCTGGGAGAGGGGAGACACTGGGCAGGCAGGGTGGTAGATAATGGGATAAGGGAGTTAGTGAGATGGTGGGGGACACTGGGCTGGATTGGGGGGCCCAGGGCACTATGAATGGGGAGGCACTTGGCAGGATAGGAAGGGGGCAGTGAAAGGGGTAACACTAGGCTGGTGAGGAGGGATCAGTATGTCTAGACTCACTGGGGGGTTCTAGATGGGAGAGCCAGAGGCAGAACTCTGGGAGACAACGGAGTCATCTGCCGCTGGGCTCCTGCTCTGAAGGGGGGCACCTCTCCTCCCATTCTGTGACACCATTGAATTAAGTTAATTGATAGCTGTCACTATCTCTTCAGTGGCCGACTTCCTCACTGGTCCCTGCACCTTACAAATCACACCCTCTTTATTATACTGAATATACACATTTTATAAGTGTCATACCCAGGATTAGAAACCACAACCTATTACACTGGATGCGGCACCTTACTGATGGAGCTATTTGCTCCTGTATAGGAAATATGAGAATTTTAACTATATGAAGCTACTTCTCTGACAATTACACATAATTTCATATAGTTAGAATTCTCATGCTTCCTCTACAAGAGCAAATAGCTCCATCAGTAAAGTGTCTGCTGTTAGTGTAACAGGTTATGGGTTCTAATCCTGGGAATGTCTGCTAAGAAATGTGTGATTTAAAATAAAAGACAATTAAATGTATAAATACAGTATATAATTTTTTTTTTTCAGATATATATATATACACACACACACGCACACATACATACATATATTTATCTTAATATAGGAAATAGGGGGGCACCAATATTTATCTTGCCTTCGGGCAACTGTGACGAACTTACACCACTGGGGAGAGCAGTGAGATGGGAACAGTGGGCTGGTTGGGGAGGGAAGGGGAAACATTGGGCTGGCAGGATGGGAGATACTGGGGCTGGGGGCAGTAAAAATGGGGGCACCAGGCTGGAGAAGGGGGCAGACACTGAGAGAGCACTGGTCTGCTGCTACTGTTTCTGTCTGGACATGCGAGTGCAGCACCGCACACTCACTCAGTAGCCCTTCCCCAGTGTCCCTGCTTCCATGGTCCCCAGCTCAGCTCCATCACCCCTGAACTGCCAACTCAGGTGCAGGGATCTGTCTCCTGTGGCGGGTCCGGCTGGCTCCATCAGGCGGCAGCTTGCTCCATCTAACAGACGGCGGCATTGACGGCTTTCACTCCCCCGCAATCAGCGTTCCGCGGAGCCCCTCCTCCCCCGTGTACTAGTGCAGCCAGGGAGAGGGTGACATTAAAGTCCGGATTAAGCCCAGCCCGCGAATCAGAATGCAGGAGGCGGAGCTGGGCTGTTCGTTCCTAGGTAAGCTGCTACAGGAAGAGACGGCCTCATTGTGAAGTGCAGCATTTAAAAAAAAGACCTCCTAATTGACAGGGGGGGCACGTGCCTTGGTGCCCCCCCCCCCCTGAATCCACGTATGATGACACTGATACTGAGTCAGAGGCACACACACACTCAGACACACACACACTGATACTGAGACACACACTCATACTGAGACACACACTGATACTGAGACACACACTGATACTGAGACACACACACACTCATACTGAGACATACACTGATACTGAGACACACACTGATACTGAGACACACACACACTCATACTGAGACACACACTGATACTGAGACACACACACACTCATACTGAGACACACACTCATACTGAGACACACACTGATACTGAGACACACACACTGATACTGAGACACACACACACACTCATACTGAGACACACTCATACTGAGACACACACTGATACTGAGACACACACTGATACTGAGACACACACACTCATACTGAGACACACACTGATACTGAGACACACACCGATACTGAGACACACACACACTCATACTGAGACACACACTGATACTGAGACACACACACTCATACTGAGACACACACTGATACTGAGACACACACTGATACTGAGACACACACTGATACTGAGACACACACACTGATACTGAGACACACACACACACTCATACTGAGACACACACTGATACTGAGACACACACACACTCATACTGAGACACACACTGATACTGAGACACACACACTGATACTGAGACACACACTGATACTGAGACACACACACTGATACTGAGACACACACTGATACTGAGACACACACACTGATACTGAGACACACACACTCATACTGAGGCACACACTGATACTGTGACACACACACACACACACACACACACACACACACACAAACTACCACAGTAGTTACCTCCAGCTTATATCACAGGAGCAAGTCTGAAAGAGCAGGCAGTAGAGCCATAGACAGACCCGGCGCCGAGGACCTAGCATACTCGGGGGGCGTGGCCTAATCACGGAGGTGTGACCACGCCCCTTTTATGAAAGGGGGAAAGCCCCATCAAGCAGCAGGCTATGGAGCCGGCCTGGCAGATGGGGGACACAGGGATGGCCGAAGGGGAAACCAACTCTCTGCTCCCACTGCATAGCGGTGCGGCGGTGAATTAAAGAACTCCGGGTGGTGCATATTGTCTAGCTGCCTGTCAGTCAGCTTAGTTAGCATCGTTGCAGGACTACCCGCAGCGCTGCTATGTGTCTCCATGCCGCTGGGTGCCTTGCTGCTGCTATTGCATGGGGGCTAGTACAGGGCGAAGGGGGGGAGAGCGGGTTGGCGGCTAAATGTCAAAACGACCAGGGCTCCTGACAGCCTCAGCATACCGCCCTCAGGTCCTAGCGCCCATAGGCAGCTGCCTAATGGAAGCGCCGGCCCTGGCTCCACCACCTCTTTGTTTTTTATATTGTTTATTGTTTTATATATTGTTTATGGTTTGGGACAGCAAACTACCATTTCAAGTGCCTGGATTGTATTTAGGGACCGCAGAGATATCAGTGTACCGGGCCACAAGATTTCTGTTGCCGGCCCTGGTTGGGTTTATCAGCGTCAGCGGGCCCCTGACAATTTTACTCCCTGAGGGAGGCTCTGGAGGGTAGCACTGAACCTGCCGACATTATGCTGGATCTGGGCACACCCTATGTATATTACAGTACAGACTGCAGCCTAACAATTTATGAACCTTTATCCCAGGAAAACAAAGTTAAAAAATAGATTTTGATCAAACAATATAGGTACATAATACTGCCTTTATTAAAACTCTGTTTATAAATATACATGTGATGATATGTTACCTTAGATTTCTATTTGTATCTCTTTCTTATCCTGTCCACTCTCCCTTCATGTTAGATAAAGCTTTATTAGGAAGTGTTAGGGCAAGAACAAATTAGTATCTAGTGCAGACATATGGCTGCATGCAAGGAGATCTATTGTGGTATATGGTTCTCAGGGACTTGGTTGGGTTTAGTACTCATTATTAACGTCTAATTTCCAAGTATTTTTTATTCAGCGATACACAACATCTATAATAGGATGCATCCACAATTCCTTTTCATAAAAAAAAGTGTGTAAGCCATATATTTGTTAGTCCATGTCACTATTGTCCTATTTCCATTGCGAAATGAGGTACTGTATGTGAAGACCAGCTGTTGTCACCGGTTCCAGCATTTCATTAGTAAGTCACGCCAAGAATATTGCACAAACAGGGCACAACCTGTGCCATTTTAATTGTCCACAAATAATTAAAAGAAAAGAAAGCTATGGCTATTTTTTACCAGCAAACAGCATTGCCAATACAACGGAAATAACTTATACAATCAGCATAGTCCATTAAGTAACCTATTCTCGTGTTGAAGACTCTCTAGAAACCCTGCTGTCACATAATGCCTGTTTCAGCCATAACCAGCAAGCAATGATTGGCCACACACTGAGTAGGCTGAAGGCAGCTACTGTACAGTCTAGTACACAAAAAACCCTCCTAACATACAGTATGGGGTACGCTTCTGCAGTGTTAAACAGACCTACTCTCGCTTCAGTGATCATTTATTTGTGATTTGTGAAATCCTACTCAAGATAGTGTTCTAAAACATCTACAAATATTTTCTGTCTAGGTATGCCCAAGTACAGAATATATATGATTTACCGATGGCCGGGATCCCGGCTGTCATGATTTCGACAGCGGAATCCCGGCCACCAGTATGCCGGTAGTGGGGCGAGCTCTAGAAAGCCCCTTGGTTACATTCTCCCTCTATAGGTGGCGTGGACACCCATAGAGGGACAAAAGCTGTCGGAATTTCAGCATCGGCATTGTGACCGCCAGGATCCCGGCAGGTCTCGTGATCGCCTCCCCCAGGTACAGATGTCCTCATACACTGTGGCTACAAAAATTAACAGGAACCTCCAATGCATTTCATTTAGACAATACTTCGTCAGAATCCCTCATTTGAGCACCTTCCTGTTTTTGCTTATTAAATAATGATACTGTACCTGTAAAAATAAACCACAGTGCATGAATTAAAAGGGAGTGAGGGAACATTGACCTTGGACTATCCAAAAACGGTTTTGCAAGTTTCACCCCTGTTGCACAGATAGTTTGCTGTCACACAGCGTTTGTAGAAGTTGTGTTCTTCCCGTGCCTCGTAAAAATGCTTAGTACAAAAGTTTCTCACTGCAGAGCAAAAAGATAATCGAAAGCAAATTTGTACAGACATTTTGGAACAAATTCAAGCAGATTCGCATTTTGTAGATAAAGTTATTAGATGAAATACAGGCAGTTACTTATCCATCATGCACTACCATCAGGGAGGCGGCGTGTGATTGAATTTATTCTGCAGCAGGATAACAACCCCAAATATACAGCCAATGTCATTAAGAACTATCTTCGGCATAAAGTAGAACAAGGAATCCTGGAAGTGATGATATGGCCCTCTCAGAGCCCTGATCTCAACATCATCAAGTCTGTCTGTGATTACATGAAGAGACAGAAGGATTTGAGCAAGCCTACATCCACAGAAGATATGTGGCTAGTTCTCCCTGCCAAGTTCCTTCAAAACTGTGTGCAAGTGTACCTAGAAGTATTGATGCTGTTTTGAAGGCAAAGGGTGGTCACACCAAATATTGATTTGATTTAGATTTTGCTTCTGTTCAGTCACTTTGGATTTAACACCTTCTAATATATATATATATATATATATATATATATATGTGTGTGTGCCAGTAGAGGAATGGGCGCACTTGGGTTGTTTTTCCACCCAATATTCAATGGGGAAAAAATAAGAATTTACTTACCGATAATTCTATTTCTCGGAGTCCGTAGTGGATGCTGGGGTTCCTGAAAGGACCATGGGGAATAGCGGCTCCGCAGGAGACAGGGCACAAAAAAGTAAAGCTTTACTAGGTCAGGTGGTGTGCACTGGCTCCTCCCCCCATGACCCTCCTCCAGACTCCAGTTAGGTACTGTGCCCGGACGAGCATACACAATAAGGGAGGCATTTTGAATCCCGGGTAAGACTCATACCAGCCACACCAATCACACCGTACAACTTGTGATCTAAACCCAGTTAACAGTATGACAACAGAAAGGGCCTCTTAAGATGGCTCCTTAACAATAACCCGAATTAGTTAACAATAACTATGTACAAGTATTGCAGATAATCCGCACTTGGGATGGGCGCCCAGCATCCACTACGGACTCCGAGAAATAGAATTATCGGTAAGTAAATTCTTATTTTCTCTATCGTCCTAAGTGGATGCTGGGGTTCCTGAAAGGACCATGGGGATTATACCAAAGCTCCCAAACGGGCGGGAGAGTGCGGATGACTCTGCAGCACCGAATGAGAGAACTCCAGGTCCTCCTTTGCCAGGGTATCAAATTTGTAAAATTTTTCAAACGTGTTCTCCCCCGACCACGTAGCTGCTCGGCAGAGTTGTAATGCCGAGACCCCTCGGGCAGCCGCCCAAGATGAGCCCACCTTCCTTGTGGAGTGGGCTTTTACAGTTTTAGGCTGTGGCAGGCCTGCCACAGAATGTGCAAGTTGAATTGTGTTACAAATCCAACGAGCAATCGACTGCTTAGAAGCAGGTGCGCCCAACTTGTTGGGTGCATACAATATAAACAGCGAGTCAGATTTTCTGACTCCAGCCGTCCTTGCAATGTATATTTTTAAGGCTCTGACAACGTCCAACAACTTGGAGTCCTCCAAGTCGCTAGTGGCCGCAGGCACCACAATAGGTTGGTTCAGATGAAATGCTGATACCACTTTAGGGAGAAAATGCGGACGAGTCCGCAGTTCTGCCCTATCCGAATGGAAGATTAGATAAGGACTTTTATAAGATAAAGCCGCCAATTCAGATACTCTCCTGGCAGAGGCCAGGGCTAGTAACATAGTCACTTTCAATGTGAGATATTTCAAATCCACCTTTTTCAATGGTTCAAACCAATGGGATTTGAGGAAATCTAAAACTACATTTAGATCCCACGGTGCCACCGGAGGCACCACAGGAGGCTGTATATGCAGTACTCCCTTGACAAAAGTCTGGACCTCAGGGACAGAGGCCAATTCTTTTTGGAAGAATATTGACAGGGCCGAAATTTGAACCTTAATGGATCCCAATTTGAGACCCATAGATAATCCTGATTGCAGGAAATGTAGGAAACGACCCAGTTGGAATTCCTCCGTCGGAACCCTCCGATCCTCGCACCACGCTACATATTTTCGCCAAATGCGGTGATAATGTTTCACGGTGACTTCCTTCCGTGCCTTAATCAAGGTAGGAATGACTTCTTCTGGAATGCCTTTCCCTTTTAGGATCTGGCGTTCAACCGCCATGCCGTCAAACGCAGCCGCGGTAAGTCTTGAAAAAGACAGGGACCCTGCTGTAGCAGGTCCCTTCTCAGAGGTAGAGGCCACGGTTCGTCCGTGAGCATCTCTTGAAGTTCCGGATACCAAGTCCTTCTCGGCCAATCCGGAACCACTAGTATTGTTCTTACTCTTCTTTGCCGTATGATCTTCAATACCTTTGGTATGAGCGGCAGAGGAGGAAACACATACACTGACTGGTACACCCAAGGAGTTACCAGTGCGTCCACAGCTATTGCCTGTGGATCTCTTGACCTGGCGCAATATTTGTCCAGTTTCTTGTTGAGGCGAGACGCCATCATGTCTACAATTGGTCTTTCCCAACGGTCTATTAACATGTTGAAGACTTCTGGATGTAGACCCCACTCTCCCGGATGAAGATCGTGTCTGCTGAGGAAGTCTGCTTCCCAGTTGTCCACGCCCGGGATGAACACTGCTGACAGTGCTATCACGTGATTCTCCGCCCAGCGAAGAATCTTGGCAGCTTCTGCCATTGCACTCCTGCTTCTTGTGCCGCCCTGCCTGTTTACATGGGCGACCGCCGTGATGTTGTCCGACTGAATCAACACCGGCTTTCCTTGCAGGAGAAGTTCCGCCTGGCTTAGAGCATTGTAGATTGCTCTTAGTTCCAGAATGTTTATGTGAAGAGACTTTTCCAGACTCGTCCATACTCCCTGGAAGTTTCTTCCTTGTGTGACTGCTCCCCAGCCTCTCAGGCTGGCGTCCGTGGTCACCAGGATCCAATCCTGAATGCCGAATCTGCGGCCTTCTAATAGGTGAGCCTTCTGCAACCACCACAGAAGTGACACCCTTGTCTTTGGTGACAGGGTTATTCGCAGGTGCATCTGCAGATGCGACCCTGACCATTTGTCCAACAGATCCCTTTGGAATATTCTTGCATGGAATCTGCCGAATGGAATTTCTTCGTAAGAAGCCACCATTTTTCCCAGGACTCTTGTGCATTGATGTACTGACACTTTTCCTGGTTTTAGGAGGTTCCTGACCAGATCGGATAACTCCATGGCTTTTTCCTCTGGAAGGAAAACCTTTTTCTGAACCGTGTCCAGAATCATTCCTAGGAACAGCAGACGAGTTGTCGGGATTAAATGGGATTTTGGAATATTCAGAATCCACCCGTGTTGTCTTAGCACCTCTTGAGATAGTGCTAAAGCTGTCTCCAGCTGTTCTCTGGACCTTGCCCTTATTAGGAGATCGTCCAAGTATGGGATAACTAATACGCCTTTTCTTCGAAGAAGAATCATCATCTCGGCCATTACCTTGGTAAAGACCCGAGGCGCCGTGGACAATCCGAACGGCAGCGTCTGAAACTGATAGTGACAGTTTTGAACAATGAACCTGAGGTACCCCTGGTGTGCGGGGTAAATCGGAACGTGTAGATACGCATCCTTGATGTCCAAGGATACCATAAAGTCCCCTTCTTCCAGGTTCGCTATCACTGCTCTGAGTGACTCCATCTTGAACTTGAACTTTTTTATGTAGAGGTTCAAGGACTTCAGATTTAGAATAGGCCTTACCGAGCCATCCGGCTTCGGTACCACAAATAGAGTGGAATAATACCCCTTTCCTTGTTGTAATAGGGGTACTTTGACTATCACCTGCTGAGCGTACAGCTTGTGAATGGCTTCCAACACCCTCTCCCTTTCGGAAGAGACGGTTGGTAAGGCAGACTTCAGGAAACGATGAGGAGGATCCGTCTCTAATTCCAACCTGTACCCCTGAGATATTATCTGCAGGATCCAGGGGTCTACCTGCGAGTGAGCCCACTGCGCGCTGTAATTTTTGAGACGGCCCCCCACTGTCCCCGAGTCCGCTTGAGAGGCCCCAGCGTCATGCTGAGGTTTTTGCAGGAGCCGGGGAGGGCTTCTGTTCCTGGGAAGGAGCTGCCTGTTGGTGTCTCTTCCCTCTTCCTCTGCCTCGTGGCAGATACGACAAGCCCTTTGCTCTCTTATTTTTGTAGGAGCGAAAAGGCTGCGGTTGAAAGGTCGGTGCCTTTCTCTGTTGGGGAGTGACTTGAGGTAAAAAAGTGGATTTCCCGGCAGTAGCCGTGGCCACCAAGTCTGATAGACCAACTCCAAATAACTCCTCCCCTTTATACGGCAAAACCTCCATGTGACGTTTTGAATCCGCATCGCCTGTCCACTGTCGTGTCCATAAGGCTCTTCTGGCTGAAATGGACATAGCACTCATCCGAGATGCCAGTGTGCAAATATCCCTCTGTGCATCACGCATATAGATAAATGCATCCTTTATTTGTTCTAACGACAGTAAAACATTGTCCCTATCTAGGGTATCAATATTTTCAATCAGGGATTCTGACCAAACTACTCCAGCACTGCACATCCAGGCAGTTGCTATAGCTGGTCGTAGTATAACACCTGCATGTGTGTATATATTCTTTTGAATAACTTCCATCTTTCTATCTGATGGATCCTTAAGTGCGGCCGTCTCAGGAGAGGGTAACGCCACTTGTTTGGATAAGCGTGTGAGCGCCTTGTCCACCTTAGGGGGTGTTTCCCAGCGCGCCCTAACCTCTGGCGGGAAAGGGTATAATGCCAATAACTTTTTTGAAATTATCAACTTTTTATCAGGAGCAACCCACGCTTCATCACACACGTCATTTAATTCTTCTGATTCAGGAAAAACTGTTTGTAGTTTTTTCACACCATACATAATACCCTGTTTTACGGTATCTGTAGTATCAGCTAAATGTAACGTCTCCTTCATTGCCAAAATCATATAACGTGTGGCCCTACTGGAAAATACGTTTGAATTTCTACCGTCGTCACTGGAATCAGTGCCCGTGTCTGGGTCTGTGTCGACCGACTGAGGCAAAGGGCGTTTTACAGCCCCTGACGGTGTTTGAGGCGCCTGGACAGGCATTAATTGATTGTCCGGCCGCCTCATGTCCTCAACTGACTGTTTAAGGGAAGATAAACCATCACGTAATTCCACAAATAAAGGCATCCATTCTGGTGTCGACCCCCTGGGGGGTGACATCTGCATATTTGGCAATTGCTCCGCCTCCACACCAATATCGTCCTCATACATGTCGACACCACGTACCGACACACACCGCAAACTCACAGGGAATGCTCTAATGAAGACAGGACCCACTAGCCCTTTTGGGGAGACAGAGGGAGAGTCTGCCAGCACACACCACAAAGCGCTATATATACAAGGGATATCCTTATATTAAGTGCTCCCTTATAGCTGCTTTAATATATATATATATATAGCCATTAATGTGCCCCCCCTCTCTGTTTTACCCTGTTTCTGTAGTGCAGTGCAGGGGAGAGACCTGGGAGCCGTTCTGACCAGCGGAGCTGTGACAGAAAATGGCGCCGTGTGCTGAGGAGATAGGCCCCGCCCCTTTTTCGGCGGGTTCTTCTCCCGCTATTTTTCCAGTCAGGCAGGGGTTAAATATCTCCATATAGCCCCTATGGGCTATATGTGAGGTATTTTTAGCCTTGTATAAGGTTTATATTTGCCTCTCAGAGCGCCCCCCCCCAGCGCTCTGCACCCTCAGTGACTGCCCAGTGAAGTGTGCTGAGAGGAAAATGGCGCACAGCTGCAGTGCTGTGCGCTACCTTATGAAGACTGAGGAGTCTTCAGCCGCCGGTTTCCGGACCTCTTCACGCTTCAGCATCTGCAAGGGGGTCGGCGGCGCGGCTCCGGGACCGGACTCCACGGCTGGGCCTGTGTTCGATCCCTCTGGAGCTAATGGTGTCCAGTAGCCAAGCAGCAAATCCACTCTGCATGCAGGTGAGTTTACTACTTTCCCCCTAAGTCCCACGTTGCAGTGATCCTGTTGCCAGCAGGACTCACTGTAAAGAAAAAAACCTAAACTAAACTTTCTCTAAGCAGCTCTTTAGGAGAGCCACCTAGATTGCACCCTTCTCGTTCGGGCACAAAATCTAACTGGAGTCTGGAGGAGGGTCATGGGGGGAGGAGCCAGTGCACACCACCTGACCTAGTAAAGCTTTACTTTTTTGTGCCCTGTCTCCTGCGGAGCCGCTATTCCCCATGGTCCTTTCAGGAACCCCAGCATCCACTTAGGACGATAGAGAAACAGCAGTCTCCCTAAGATATTTACTCCTAATTCGTGAGCATAAAACCACATTTAACATGTTCCATGTAAAAATTTATTACAACATAAAAGCAATGATACAAAACGGTATAGTATCTCTTCTTGCAGATAACACCATATAGTACAGAGGACCAGTTGAAATAACTTTGATAGATTCCTCCTTCTCCTTTGACAATTCGGAGATTTGATGTTTATGAACAAATAACCCAATGCGTTTCGTCTTACTCTAAGACTTCATCAGGGGTATGTCTCTAGTGCTTGATAAATACGGTTAGTGCATCAATGAAATGGCAATTACGTATTCTGGATACTTGAAAAATCCACACACCGGTGGGGTACACAGGTGAAAGTTAGATTTAGCCTTATGGTTAAGTGCTTGAATAACAAGTTCAAACGCATAGGCCTGAACGCAAGTTCATATAGGTATGCGACCTTATGATTCAGGGATTTGGATAACAAGTTCAAATACACAGGTCTACCACAATTTCATATGCGTGTGTAACCTTACCAGTAGCTACAATAGCTTCAAGTCACAACCAGTGTCAAATATATATATAGGTAGATCAATTCTACTAGTATGTAGAAGTAAAGGCACTCTCTAGATTTATGAGTCAAAACATTCAATGCTTATTGCATGTAGGTTTGACAACGTTTCGATTCATCACAAGTGTTATAATGCTGAAATAAAGGTAACAGAGTATCGTATAAGCATAGTAGTGTCTCCCAGGCCAATATGGGACTCCATGATTTTTACTACAGGCATATATGTATGTATATTACACCAGCTTAATCATTTATTATCAGAATGAGGTGATGAGCATAATATATATATATACGGTGTACATCCCGCTGTGAAGTGGTAACCTTAACTGGTAGTGTTATCATCAGTACTTACTCATTCGATAATTTAGTCGTGATGGCCATCCCCAGTAGCCAAGTGCGGTGAATAGCTGGGACACTATGGGTAAGTGGTCCACGAACCCAACCCACAATATAGTGCACACTTCTAAAGTACAACACAGTAGTACTGAGCCATAATGAATTCATGTTCATATATACTGTATCACAAAAGCTTAATATGTGTATATAGGGTATAGCCATATGCTGTCATACCTTGTGCTCACATGTTCAGTGGATCTGCATGCTGGAGTTTCCTTGGTCGGTTTATATTTACTGCTGCGACCGGAAATGACCATATATCCCGCTATTATTAGATATAAATTTATGGCGGCACCATGCACGTATGATTGGCGTATCTGTCTTATACAATACAGCTATTGGCAATGCCTCAAACATGTATTGGAACGTAAGTGGGGCCTCCACATGTTGCTGCAGGAAGTCTGGCACTGAGTCTATGCGGTGCCACCAGAAGTGGGACAGGCGCAGATGCCCAAAAGCAGGGAGTCGGGCATGGTGTAGTACATATAACCTAACATGTTTTAATATGCAGTTCTGGCCGATAAGTAAGGCCTGAGTAATCATAGTGTAATATTGCAAAAATACCTGTACATACTGTATATAGAGATGCTGGTAATACTTAAGTATAGGAGTAGATATATTTTACTGATTGTGGAATTCCCAATTCAAATTCTTCGTACAGAAGCTTTCCCAGAGTCTTTGGCTTGTTTGGGGGTCTCCCTAATTGTGGCCTAGGAATATACCCTCTCACCAAGAAATATATCACCCAACAGAAACATAAATTCAGTAAATGAGTTTAATTATTTGCTTCACAAATGTTCAGACATAACAAGGTTCTTTTAAAAGCATAAATATACCAGTGTATAAGAATATTTTCTATACACACACACTGCCCGCTAGATGGTATACAGGATATCACCCTCACCTTAAAGGTGTGAGCTCTAGGGTGAATACACAGACAGATTGGTGGTGAATGAATATGATAAACCCTATGCGTTTCGTCACTCCCGCTGCCGACCCAGTTGTGTATAACTGCACTGTTTTACTCCTCTCTAAGACCGGATGATTGCTGCCTTTCCTTCCTTTCAAGGATATTGGTATTGTATTTGTATCTACTTGGGAAGGCACCCCGGCATTGCTTCTGCTCCCAGAGTGCCACTTCTACATGCAACTATATATATATATATATATATATATATATGTATGTATATATATATATATATATATATATATTAAAATGCCAAATATTAAAATGTCAAAATATATGGGAGGAGTTATAACATGGGGTACCTGGGTGACAATCACCAGGAGGTTTCATATGATATCAACACAGTTACGTTTATGTGGCATCATAGTAATATTGCATCAATATTTAATGTATTGCATTAGGTCAATAATCTGTCATTATGGTATCATTCATAAACATTTATAGACATATACACAGAAACTCGGTAGGATAACCAGGAGTTCTGTGGTTCGTACCACCTGAAATCATAGTTGCGGATTACAGGAAAATATTATATGGATTGTTCTAATTGTGACATTTTGGTTAGACTGTATCTAGATGGTGTATCCACTGGCTCTCTCTTCTTTAAAGTGTAAGGGCCTGATCACCACCTCTTTCTGGGGGAGGCATCCAATCTATGATCTTGCATTTTAAAATTGTTGTTGGCTCATTATGACAAAATATGCCTTGCGACTGGTTATCCGAAAGTGCCTGTATATAAAGCGGATTGATAAACGATGATTGGTCATACAGTCCCGGAAACATCTAGTTGTAAGGCCCACATGATATAGGCCACAGGGGCACAACAGTATGTAGATGATGGCGTCCAATCTGCAGTCGAATCTCCTCCTCCTCATCGCATGCACTGGCCCTCAGTAGGCAGACTCAGAGTTTTGCAGTCACACTTTGCTCTGGAAGGGGCCTTCCTAGATTGCCCTGCTGCCTTCTAGCTTCACTGTTGGAGCGGTGATGGAGCTTAGAACAATCCAGGGGTGGATCTCCGCACTCCACGGGAGCGAAGCTCCAGGCTTTCAGGGGAGTATCATATGGGATGGACAGGGTTTTGGCAGCAATCATGAGGGGGTGGGGGGGTTCGGACTGTAAGTGGGTAATTCTTTAGACATTCAGGAGGTGAATGTGCAAGGTTTCTAATGTGGTTTGCAAAGACAAGATTTTTTTTGTTTCCTGTCAACACTTTCTTCCATGCAAAGTATCCTGTGGGACTGTTTTCATGAGTGGCTAATCTCATGGGGGACTGTAGCTCCACCTGTCACATTGTTAATTCGCCCCTGAGTGCAACATGGGAACTTCTGCAGCAGTGTTGGGAAGAACTTCCTGATAGTAATGATTTCCATTGTTTAAAGAATGCCACAAGTGTGTTTATTAGTTATATCTGCAAAGGTGGCTATTCTGACAATTTTGAGGAGAGCGAAATGACAGCATAGGAATGGAGAGAGTTAAACCTCCTGTGAGGGGTGGACCTAACTGTGATGAAAAGTACAGCCAATGTTAGAGAGGGGAGGGATCAGTATATATAGGGATGTATAGCCTAGCTTGGTCTCTCTTGCTGCTGGTTTTCCTTCCCGCCCTCCCACCCCATTTGGTAGAGGTTTTGGCACGGAGTGCCTTGGCTCTGAATTGTTAGCGTGTGTTATCGTTGGCTATTTGTCGGCGGAAAAGAACGGCAGGTTGTAATTTGACTTGTTAGTTGCAGTTGTTTACAGTATTGGTGTGGTTTAGGTGCACTCACCTCCATTGACTTTTAAGGCCGCTAGATCACCCATCAGGGGGCAGCGTCATCACCCATCCGGGTGGGCAGTCAGCGTGGAGGTCTGAGTCGGGCACCTATTACCTATGTATAGTTTGTGGTAAATTAGGATCGTTTGGGTTTTAATGTTTTTTGAGGTTATCGTCAGTGGAATATAGCCGTTCTTTTTTCTGCCACCATATGCCGGCTGAATCGACACGTTAACTTAAATTTTACTTTGCAGGTTTTTTCTAATGGTTAGGGTACAATAAATAGCTAACTATTTTCTGCCAAATTCAAGTCTCCGTGTCATTATTTCTTGGTATTAAAGGTATTGAATGCTTTACTTTTGAATAAGGGTCCAACTATCATTAGGAGGTTTAGTACATTTTGTTAAAAAAATAAAGTAAATCATAGAATTACTTTATACATCTCCAATTGTTTATTTGTTCTACGCTTTAATCTCAGAGTACACTGATTAATGAAACTGTATATTCAATAAAAACTGGAAAAATGGTAATGTTCTAAAACTTTTGACCGGTAAAGTAGTCCTGCAAATAACGACATGTAGCCATGGGTATACGTGCACATGTAACAATACAGGTGACAGCATACCCAAACAAGCTTAGTGCTGACAGGGCTTGCTTTGAACAGTAATGCACCAGCAAAATATACTATCCACTTAAAAAACATTTTATTAACCCAAAAACCACAGGCAATGGTTGTCGGGGGGAACCCTAGTGTTGATAGCAATATGGCTGTTTATGAGCAGTGGTGCTGGGAACACTTTTGGGTGGAGTGTCATGCTTTTTAAAAAAAATATTTTTTAGAACCTTTTTTTAGTTCTTAGGCTGGGGCCACACATAGCGGCCAAGTGGGTCCAGCTGAACAGGACCCGCTTGGCCGGGAGGGGGATTCTGTGTTCACACGGATCCTGTTCTGCAGAACAGGATCCGGTCAGTGACACATGGGATTTCATAGTACACAGGGCCTAATTCAGACCTGGTCGCACGCAGGCTATTTTTTGCTCTGCTGCGACCCGGTAATCGCCGCCTACAGGGAAGGGGGTAAACGCTGTGCAGGGGTGCGATCGGCTGTGTAGAGAGCTGCACAAACAAAAGTTTGTGCAGTTTCTGCACAGCCCGGGACTTACCCCGCCTGCTCATTGCGGGTCACACGCATGTGCAGTACAGACCCGATCGCATGGCTGCGAAAAAATGCAGCGTGCGATCGGGTCTGAATGACCCCCACAGTGCAGTGCAGCACTGTGTGATCACATACATTGTATGTGTTCACAATGAAATCCCGTCGTCCTGCCCGACTGCAGCATGCATAGGCGTGCATGTGCAGTCTTCTTGCGGCCAAGCGCCGCTATGTGTGGCCCTACAATTACACTTGCAAGATCTACAGGGATAATCACCTAGATCATTGTCCCAGTTGATAGGACTCCTATCAGGCGTATAAACACCTATAGTACAGACATTACTATACAAGGAATCTCACCGCTAAGTGGAACGATTTGCAAGTTTTAGATGCATACAAATCTGCTTATAGACTGTGAGCATTGGGGGTGATTCAGATTTGACCGCGATCAGCGATAGACTGCGCATGCACTGCAATGCACACGCGCATCGCCACACAACAGGCATCGCTGACTAGCGACAGGATGGTGCGAAAATTCCGATCGCACAGGCGTTCGCAAGGTGATTGGCAGGAAGAGGCCATTTGTGGGTGGTAACTGACCGTTTACTGGGAGTGTCCGGAAAAATGCAGGCGTTCCCAAGCGTTTTCAGGGAGGTGTGTGACGTCAGCTCCGGTCCGATTAGCCTGTTGTGATCGCAGTGTAGGATTAAGTCCTGGGCTGCACACAGACTGCACAAACTGGATTTTTGCAGCTCGGCGGCGTACACAAGATCGCACACTTTCACGGGGAGAATTTACATTACCCTTGGGCGGCGACCATCTGAACACAGGACAGCAAAGTTAGCAGCCCAGCGATCAGATCTGAATTACCCCCATTGGGGCAGATGTATTAACCTGGAGAAGGCATAAAGAAGTGATAAACCAGTGATAAGTGCAAGGTGATAAACGCACCAGCCAATCTGCTCCAATATGTAAATTAACAGGAGCTGATTGGCTGGTGCGTTTATCGCCTTGCACTTATCACTGGTTTATCACTTCCTTCTGCCGTCTCCAGGCTTAATACATCAGCCCCATTTTTTGGTATGCATGCACAGTACTAGTTTGTTTAATTTGCTGGAGCGGGTGTAGTATGGTATGCCGGCTGTCGGGGTCCCGGTGCACAGCATACCGGCGCCGGAATACTGACCGCCGGCATACCGACAGCGTGGCAAATGAGCTCCTTGCGGGCATGGTGGAGCGCCACGCAATCTATTCTCCCTCCAGGTGGGTCGTGGACCCCCAAGAGGGAGAAACGGTGTCAGTATACCGGCTGTCGGGATTCCGGTGCCAGTATACTGTGCGCCGGGACCCTGACAGGCGGCAAACTGAAGACCACCCACTGGAGCCAATGTTCATACATCCAACTCAATTTTATTTACTTATGATAAACTTACTTTGGTGTATTTTATTTGAAAGTCTTTAAATAAGAAAAGCAGTCACAGAACTTGTGAAAAGTTTTTCTATGTGGAAGCTTGTACATACAAAGCTGGACTGGTGCACTATAGTTATTAGACCATGTGCAGGCGATCATTTCTGGATATAGGGGCTAATTCAGACCAGATCGCTGCTGTGCGTTTTTGCACAGCAGCGACCAGGTCTGAACTGCGCATGTGCCGCGGTCCGGGCAACGCAGGCGTGCCCGGACCGTTGGGAGGACGACCCTCACATCGACGGGTAGCTCCCTGCCAGCGTGCAAGAGCTGCGCTGGCAGGGAGCTACTCTTCAAGTACAAAAGCATCGCCGCCGTGTGATGATTTTGTACTTGTGCGGCGGGGTAGGGCCTGACATGCGGGGCGGACTAGCCCTGTGCTGGGCGTCCCCCCGCATGTCAGGGAAGCTGATCGTAGATGTGCTAAATTTAGCATATCTACGATCAGGCCTGAATCACCCCCATAGTTACTTACAGGAATGGAAAACTTTATTATTTTTATTATACTTCTCTTATATTTATGTGGTGCCACAAGGGTTCTGTAGCATCTTATATAGGGATCAAACATATAACATCCACGGTTCTTGCCCTCTCATTTCCATTCACTCATGTCCCATCTGCTCCTACAGTCTTACCTCCCCCTAGAATGTAAGCTCTCAGGAGCAAGGTTCTGTCTACTGTTTGTCTCCCGTCGATTTGTCATACCTTGTATGCCGCTGTTACATATTACACTGAACTGTGGTGCTGTGTCTCCTTACACCACATGCCATCATTTTGCGTATTGTCTTACGCTTTATGGCACTTATGCATTACTTTGTGTTTATGTATTATTCTTGTACTGAAATAACCCTTAATGGTATTACTGTACAATGGATTACATTCTTGTACTCATTTTGTACAAGCACCTGGTGAACAGGTTACTGCTGCCTCATTAACTACACCTGCTCCATAGTTACACAATGATGTTGGTGCTTGATCACAATTTAAGGATACATTTGTTGACTCCCTCCATTGTTTCATCGTGGTGACGTGTAAAGCCACTCTCCATATGAGATAATGCAGGTAAAAATATGGTTTCCTCTTGCTCGGAAAGCTACATTACACATGCAAAGTGGTTAATAGCCACAATGTTTTATGGCACCGCCCAAGTTACAGAAAATGCCACAATTCTTACAAACCACAGTAGCTAAGGCTCATTTTTTTTTTTTTTTTATTATTATTATTTGCTCTACAAAGCAAATTCAAATACATATATTCTATTCTAATAACAAGGGCAGATGTATGGAACTGGAACAAGCTCATGTTAGTTACTACACTACGTTAGTAAAAAACCAAAAGACAGATAACAGACACTCAAAGATGACAGCAGTGCATTCATATGGAATATTGTCTGCACAATACATGTTGTGCCTTGCAAATTAAACAGTTTGTAACTTGATGTTGGGGTGTGTGTAAATGTGTAAATCCCTGTCTCAGTCTCTGCACAATATAATTTCTCCTTTTCTGTATATTGGATAAAATACCTATGAACAGACAGACCTCTAGACACTCAAGGAAGATAAAGTCCCGCTGACTACTTTATTTACTTTATTATTCCCAAGGTCCATTAATAATAGCCAATGCCCCTCACCAACCCCACCACTGGACAGAGCTGGACAGGCGGTCTTCAAGTGCCAGTTCAAAGGGATACGCTTGGCATTAGCAGTAAAGGCGCTGTGTGCTGGCTCCAGGCTCTCTCTGTGTCTCTCTTGAAAGGCTCTTTGTGGATTAATTGTGCATTTAACCTGTTCCTGAGTGTGTGTGCTGTCACAGTATGTCAGACAAAGAGTGTGTTTCATGTAAGGCACAGTGTTCCTCTTCTCCAGGGGGTTCACTGCAGTGTACTCAATGTAGTGTACCCTCCCAGGCTAGCGGGGCAGAGCCAGCTTGGCTGGATTACAATCTGGGAATGATTTCCAATATTTCTACTAAATTGTCCCACAATGAGAAAGAGACACAATACTGACAATCGATGACTGAGTTTATGAACAGAGACTCCGTACCCAAACCAGCGTCTCAGTCCCCTACCATTTGTCCGCAAAAACGTCCTTTGGCCCATATCCTGCAGTCTGCCTCTGATGATGAGGGGTCAGACATGGAGGAGGGGGAGGTGGACTCAGAGGTGAGGGAGTCTACTCTGTCACAGGGAATAGAGGCTCTCATACAAGCTATCAGAGAAGTTCTGCAGATCCCTGATAAGGTAACAGAGGAGACTGGGGAACTAAATACCCTGTTTGAAGAACAGTGGGTTGATCCTGATAGGAAATTTCAAATCCCTAAAGGATTGATATCATCTTTTCACTTTCCTCCTGAGGATAGGAAAAAATTGAAAAATCCACCAATAGTGTATGCATCAGTATCCAGGTTGTCACGGAAAATTGAATTGCATGTCCCGGGTGCAGCCTCCCTAAAAGACATGGCTGATCGTAGAATTGAGAATACATTAAAATCTTTATATACAGCTGCTGGGGTGGCCCAGAGACCCACTATAGCATGTGGGTGGATTACTAAGGCCATCGCTGTCAGCGTCCGGAGTCTTACCGGGACGCTGGGGCCGCGGGGTTGGCTTCTCTGGCGGTGTGTGGGCAGCGGCGGAGGTGGGCTGCTGCGCCGGGTCCGTGGGCAGAAGTGGCAGCGGTGAGGGGGTCCGCTCATGGTGGCGGGACGCCGCTACAGCGGGTCACTCTTGCTAAGCCGTTGCTAGGAGACCAGAGGCAGTGAGCAATGTGGCTTTGCAGAAAGGTCTGCATTACTGGGCGCCGCCATGTTGGAGACCAAGTTTTAGCATAGTTCCTGTTTCCTCCAGCCAATCCAGGGGAAGCTCTCCCTATAAAAGGGGGCTGGTTTAGGACAGGGACGCCAGTGCTTCAAGTTACAACCCTGTTGTAGGTGCTTTAGCCTGTGCTCCCAGGATCCTTGTCGTATTCTGGTTACTCCTGCTCCTGCTTGGTCGGTTCTCTGTTGCTGCTGCAGTCCTGCCGTTCCTAACCTGCTACTGCCTGTGGAAGCGCTCCTTTGTAAAAACCCGGTCCAGTAAGACCCTTTGGGCACAGTCGGTCCCGGGTCTTCTGCCTCGTCTTTCAAGCCTCACTCCACAGATCTACTTCACCAGCCACGTCTTTGTACCACCGACCACAACCTGCAGATTCTTATATTCAGCCTCATCCTCCAAACCACAGTCCACAGTTCTTGTCTCCAGCCACGTCTTCAACTACCATGCACAGTTCCACAGTTCATTATCTACAGTCTCGTCTTTCAAATCACAGTCCACAGTTCCTACCTCCAGCCACGTCTTTTAACCTCCATCCACAGTTCCGCAGCTCATTATTCACAACCTTGTCTTTCAAGCCACAACCTGCAGTGCTTTATCCGCAACTACGTTCTTTAACCAACGTGCTCCAGCCACAGTTCTCTACCTCAGCCCTGTACATAATAAATACTATTTTTTGACTTTCAACCCCGCCTACGTTCCGTGTCCCATGCGAAGGAACTATATCCAACCCCCTCATCTTGCTCACCCACAGCCATCTACCTCTTCGGACAAGTCTCAGCTGCCGGATCCTCAAACTTTGCTAGACGTGACAATCGCCAAATGGTCGATTAATCTAATTGAGGGGTTAGGTATCTTATCTAAGGAGGAGATTATTTTACTCCTGCAACATACAGTATACAGGACTCTGCAAACTTTATGGTGGAAGCCATAAAAGAAATAGGCTTGCCTAATGCACGCATCACTGTTATGGCAGTGTCAGCATGCAGAGGCTTATGGCTACACCAGTGGACTGCTAATGCGGACTCCAGGAAAGGTGTGGAAGGCCTACCATTCACAGGAGAGGCCTTATTTGGAGATGAACTAGACAAATGGATCTCCAAAGATACTGTGGGTAAGTCCACGTATCTTCCTTCTGCAGTTCCCCTGCCAGGAAGGCCTACTCAGGACCTAATCTACAGTCTTTTCGGACTGCCAAGTTTAAGGGCAAAACCAGAGGTTCTTCTACAGCCACCAGAGGCGCTAGAGGTAAACCACAAAAACCAGCAACTGCCGGTTCACAGGAACAGAGCTCAAGCTCTGCTTCCTCTAAGCCTTCAGCAGGACGGTGGACCGCGATGCCTGGAAGACTGGCAGGTGGGAGCCCGACTAAAATTTTTCAGTCACATCTGGACAACATCATGCCAGGATTCCTGGGATCCTTGGGTCATAGATCTTATTTCCCAGGGCTACAGACTGGAGTTTCAGGAGCTCCCACCTCACAGATTCTTCAAATCAGGCTTACCAGTTTCACAGGAAGCAAGTATAACCTTACAGGATGCCATTGAAAAACTGGTACAGACTCAGGTCATTGTTTCAGTTCCACCTCATCTGCAAAACAAGGGATAATATTCCAACTTGTTTGTAGTACCGAAACCGGACGGTTCGGTAAGACCGATTTTGAACCTCAGGTCATTGAACACATACTTACGAGTGTTTAAATTCAAGATGGAGTCTCTGAGAGCAGTGATCTCAGGTCTGGAGGAGGGGGAATTCCTAGTGTCTCTGGATATCAAGAATGCGTACCTTCACATTCTGATCTGGCCGCCTCATCAGGCTTATCTACGGTTTGCACTGCAGGACTGCCAGTACCAGTTCCAGGCCCTGCCATTTGTTCTCTCCACGGCACCGAGAGTGTACACCAAGATGATGGCAGAGATGATGTGTCTACTCCGCAAACAGGGAGTGAACATAATTCCATACCTGGACAATCTTCTGATAAAGGCACCATCCAGGTAGCGGTTGTTGGACAGCATTGGCCTCACAACCAGACTACTCCTGGATCACGGGTAGATTCTGAACTTACCAAAATCTCACCTGGAACCGACGCAGAAGCTTTCCTTCCTGGGAATGATTCTGGACATGGAATCTCAGAGAGTGTTCCTTCCCTTGGAGAAGGCTATGGAAATCCAGTCGATGGTTCGGGCTGTCCTGAAGCCAACCCGGATCTCGGTGCATCTGTGCCTTCTGGGGAAAATGGTGGCCTCTTACGAGGCGCTTCAGTACGGAAGGCTTCATGCGAGGCCCTTCCAGCTGGATCTGTTGGACAAATGGTCCGGATTGCATTTTCACATGGCCAAAAGCCAGAATCTCCCTTCTGTGGTGGCTACAGACTTCTCACCTCGTCGAGGGTCGGAGGGTCAGGATTCAGAATTGGATCCTGCTAACCACAGACGCAAGCCTCAGAGATTGGGGAGCAGTCACCCAAGGGGTGCAGTTTCAAGGAAGATGGTCAAGTTAGGAAGTCATCCTTCCAATAAACATCTTGGAACTCAGGGCAATCTACAATGCCCTTCTGCAGGCCTCATCTCTACTTCAGAATCAGGCCACTCAAGTCCAGTCGGACAGTGTAACGTACCGACAGGGCGGAACAAAAAACAGCAGCAATGTCAGAGGTGTCAAGAATTCTCCTCTGGGTGGAAAAACACACCGCGGCGTTGTCGGCGGTCTTCATTCTGGGAGTAGACAATTGGGAATCAGACTTCCTCAGCAGATGAGACCTGCAGCCAGGGGATTGGAGCCTTCACCCGGAAGTGTTCGGGTTCTTAACACGTCTGTGGGGATATCCACAAATCAACATGATGGCCTCTCTTCTCAACAAGAAGCTCAAGCAGTATTGTTCCAGGTCAAGAGACCCACAGACAGTGGCGGTAGACGCTCTGAGGACAAAATGGGTCTACCAGATGGTGTACGTGTTTCCTCCACTTCCTCTGATCCCAAGAATTCTAAAAAGAATAAGAAGAAGGGAAAAGGTTCAAGCAATACTTATTGCTCCAGACTGGCCAAGAAGAGCCTGGTACGCGGACCTTCTGGAGATGCTCCTCGAAGATCCGTGGCCTCTGCGATTTCGCGAGTATCTTCTGCAACAGGGCCCGTTCATCTATCAAGACTTACCGTGGCTACGTTTAATGGCATGGAGGTTGAATGGATGATTCTAGCCAGGAGAGGAATTCCTGACAAGGTCATCCTGACTATGGTGGTCATTCCGAGTTGTTCGCTCGCTAGCTGCTTTTAGCAGCATTGCAAACGCTAGGCCGCCGCCCTCTTGGAGTGTATCTTAGCTTAGCAGAATAGCGAACGAAAGATTAGCAAAACTGCTACTAAATAATTCCTTGCAGTTTCTGAGTAGCTCCAGACCTACTCCTAGATTGCGATCACCTCGGTCCGTTTAATTCCTGGTTTGAAGTCACAAACACGCCCTGCGTTCGGCCAGCCACTCCCCCGTTTCTCCAGACACTTTTCTAGGCACGCCTGCGTTTTTTAGCACACTACCTGAAAACGGCCAGTTTCCGCCTAGAAACACCCACTTCCTGTCAATCACACTACGATCACTCGAGCGATGAAAAAACGTCGTTCGAGCTTGTGCAAATCTCCAAAGTTTTGTGTTAAATTAGTGAATGCATGCGCGCTGCGTACCATGCGCATTTTCCACCTAATCGCTCCGTTGCAAAAAACGGCAACGAGCGAACAACTCGGAATGACCACCTATGATCCAAGCCAGGAAAGGGGTAACGTCTAAACATTACCACCATATATGGAAGAAGTATGCCTCTTGGTGTGAAAGCAGCCAAAATTCCGCGGTGGAATTTCATCTGGGACGACATCTGCTTTTTGTGCAGCCTACGCCTAGGTTCCATTAAAGTCCAGATTTCGGCTTTGTCTATTTTCTTTCAGAAACAATTGGCTTCTCTCCCTGAGGTCCAGATGTTCTTGAAAGGTGTTCTACACATCCAGCCAGGGCCGTCTTTTCATATGGGCTCAATGGGCTCTTGCCCAAGGGCCCCAGGAGTAGAAGGGTCCTAGTCTGATAGCTGAGGGTCCCCTCTTTCCAGGAGTACCAGATTTTTGAAAATCGGCCCTGGGGAACCGGAGATATCTGACTTCAAAGCAGTGGTCCCCATCCAAGCCTGTTAATTGCTCTTCCCAGCCAGATATCTCAGCTTATGTCTAACTTAGAGTGTTTCTGATTGTATACTGCAAAAGTTGGGTCTCTCTTCTTTCAGTGGACACTGACAGCTTGTCTCTACTATGCCCAGAACCAGAGATATCAGCCATCAAGCAGGTGGACACTGTCCCAGATCCACACGCCTGGTATGCAGTTTTATATTTTTATTGGTGGATTGCTCTGGCTCCTGAACTCTGATCCCCAAGTCCCCAGTACCTCCTGAAAGGGGGGTTCTATAGCTTTTTTTTCCCATTCAAAGCTACGAAATCAATTTCCAGGAACTTGAGATATCTGAGTCTGCAGTCAAGCAAGCTGCCCTCCCACCAGAAAATGATAAATATTAAGCCCATTCCACTATCCACCCCTACCCTACGTATGAAACACCCCATAGCACCCTGGAAGTCATGCACCAGGGCCCCTTCATTCAGCCCAATGCATCCTTCTACAGTTTAGTGTTCTCCCTCCCGCCCCATCTGTGTAGTAAAGGAGTAATTAGCAGAAATTACTGCTCCAGGTCCTACATGCTGAGCGGAAGATAGAACACCCCCTACCGCCCACGGGGCATCAAAGCTGTCGCTGATAGCACCCCCCACCCCTACCGCTGGAGGATGGGTAGGGGGCCCAGTGCATTGCTGTGCCCAAGGGCTTACACTACTGTTAAGACGGCTCTGCATCCAGCCTCCCTTTATGCCTCCCACAGCACCCTGGGATCACAATTTGGTGTTGCAGTCCCTCCAATCGGACTGGTTTGAACCGTTACAGGAGGCTGACGTAACGTACCTTACGTGGAAGACCGTCACACTCTGTACACGGAGCTCCTCGGCGGCTGCAGAGGGAAACTGCTCCGATTTATAATGCAGTGTGTAGCAGACTTGCCTATCCTCCCGCATTCAGCGGGAGGCTCCCGATTTTTCAATGAGCCTTCCGCTGCCCCGCATACCTTGCCTGCCCTCCCGGTTTTTAAATTAGAGCCCTGTAAATCCAGACTGCGCATGCGCGAGTCCGGAAATGCGGGGGGCGGGGCCTGCACATAACAGGTCCCATCCGGGTTGGCCGTCCTGCCTCCTGCTGTGCACACACAGCCGGCAGCCTGAGCGGAGGCAGGAGAATGATCAGCAGAGCAGCTGGTCTACTGACAACCAATGCTCTGCTTCCCTGCTGCTGGCCCCGCCCACCACACTCACAGGGCTGCGTGTAATACACAGCCAGTCTGACCTCTTCCTGCTCCTCCTCATGTGCCTGCCCAGTGCTGCTGCCTCTCTCCACCACACTGTCCCGGCCCCGGCTCCTGCTCTTCACAGGAAGGAGCAGCAATAGCCAGGTGGGTGCTGTGTGTGCTGGGGGTTTTATGAGAAAGGGGGATGTGTATAATGTGGTCGGGGGAGGGGTATGTGTGTGCTGTGCATGATATGATATATGGTACTTTCTGTAATAAGGGGGAGGGGGGGCTGTGTGATATGTAATGTGCTACCACGTGAAATATTGGGGAGGGGGGGGTTGTGGGGTGGTGGTGGTGTAGGATTGTGCTGTGTTTAATGTAATGTAATATGGTGCTGTGTACTATCTGTAATGTGGGGAGGAGGGCTGTGTGAAATGTAATGTGCTTATCGGTGTAATATTGTGAGGACTGTAGGCTGTGTAATGTAATGTAATGTAATATGGGTCTGTGTGTGCTGGCAGTAATATGGGGAACTGGGGCCAGGTCCTTAACGAGGTGTGTGCCAGGACCACCGGCAACATCCACCTGGCTGCTCCATCGCACTGGGGGTCCGGCCCTCCTTCCGCCATCACCGCTACTCTCACCTAGGTAGCCAGGCAGCGTTGCAGCTCCCCCTCCGCTCCCTTCCTATGTGCTGGGAGAGATGACGTCTCTCCCAGCCCGCCCCCAATGCCCTGTGCTGCGAAGAGTGCAGTGTAGGGTGGGAAGAGGAGAGGCATGCCGGATTGTCAAAGGTGAGTATCTCTCTCTCTCGCCTGCCATAAACTGTAAATAAGGTGGACTGCCTAACATAATGTGTAAAAAAAAAAAGAAAAAAGGGGACTGCCTGCCGCACTGTGTAAAAAAAAAGAGGTACTATGCTGCTGTAATGTGTAAGAAAAAAAAAAAGGGGGGACTATGCTGCTGTAATGTGTAATTTTTTTTTTTTTTGCTGCTTTTAGTACTAATTTTCACCATTGCAGGACACACCTCTGAGTGTCAATAAATACGTCTATAGGTAGTCCTCAACACGCACTTTGGGCGAAGCATGACCCCCCCCTTCAACGGCGTGCCGCGCTTTGTGCGGCGTATTATGCTGCCGCCTGGAATCTCCCTGAAACTAGTTTTCAAAAGTAGGCAAGTATGGTGTGTAGGGGACCCGGGCCGGCCGGCCTTGTCGCTCCTAGGATAATCTGGCTCTGACAGTAGGAGATGTAGTTGATATCCCGGTGGTCAGAATGCTGATGCCATAATCCCAACAGCCATAAACCCAAATGTACTGTAAATATACAGAGAGGGTTGGGGTTAGACTGCGGGGTAAGGTTTAAGCTGCAGGGGGTAGGGGAAGGAGGATTAGGCTGCAGAGAAGTAGGGTTAGGCTGCGGGGAGAGGATTTGGGGGAGAATTAGGATTACTGTCTCAAGTGCCCCTGTTGGGATTTCAGGATGTCGGGATGATTGTGTCGGTATTTTGACCACCGGAATCCCATATACCCCTTTCACATCTCCAATGCCGGATCCCACCCGGGAACTGGAAACGGGTCCTTCCCGGGTGGGATCCGGAATTGGAGACTCTGCTACTCCTTTCGTTGGCTGTCTGACCCGGGTTGGTTGCCATAGTGGCGGGGGGCGGAGCCGGCAGCAGTGGCGGAGGCGGCGCTGGTAGATGAGCACATCTCCGCGCCGCCTCTCCCTATCTAGTAAACTGGTCCCGGATCACCACGACCGCAGCTACTGATGCAGTATTCAACTCGTGAACAACACTGCTTTATTAAAACCACCATGGCGCTTTCACACTGCACACTGACGCGTGTCGACCCGGCAATATGTATAAAAGGTCTGTTTATTGTTGGAAATCATATGCTTTGCAGGTGACTAGATAAAAACTGTTGAAATGTGTTAGCCATAGATCTGTAGGTATTTATGGTCACACATGGGCTCCCTCTTTCATCGCTTTGTCCCCTACTGTCAATTCTTCACCAAATTATTAAACAATCTTTTATGAGCATAATGGTTTATTAAATTTTTTCCAATATTAAAAAGCAAAGCATTACAATGATGCAGTTGATCCGCCTCAACAGAACTTTAATTAGAATTATTTTCTGAACAGTGGGGAAAACAGCATACATGCAGAGTGTACTGTAGGTGTGAGGTATTACAATCTAATCGGAAAAGGGCTGAGCTAATGGGCCCTACACATTTGTCGATCCGCCGCCGAGCTGCCCGACGGCGGATACGGCGTCACTTCCCCCGTCACCCGGCTCCATAGCAGTGCAGGCAAATATGGACGAGATCGTCCATAATGGCCTGCATGCACAAGCGACGGGGCACCAACGATGAACGAGCGCAGGGCCGCACATCGTTCATCGCTGGTGCCTTCACACTGAAAGATATGAACGGTATCTTGTTCATTAATGAACGAGATTGTTCATATCTTTCAGTATTATCGCCCAGTGTGTAGGGCCCATAAGACAAGAGGAGGTGGGGAAAGCAGCAAAGTGTATCATTGTGAGCAGTATAGGGAAAGTTCTAAGAAAGAAGTTGGTTTTTAGAGAATGTTTAAATATTTCAGGGCTGGGGAACAGTCTGATGAGGTGTGGTAGGAAATTCCTTATCTAATGGCAAGGGAGTAATCTTTTAGGCAGATGTGAGAGGTGGTTACCAGAGAGGAGATGGGATGCAGGCAGCAAACAGATCTAAGGCATGGACTGCATTTTCTGATAATAGGGTGAGGATAATGTCAGTTAGATTATGGAGAATATCAGTGCCTTAACAAGACATTTTAGCGCTATGTGTAAGAAACAGCATCGGCGCCCCCCACACACACACATATTCAAAACTGGGACAAACATACAGGGGCGTGGCTTCATTGAAAGGGACGTGGCCACAAAATAATACCAATTCGTATGACGCTGCACAGTAGCAGCACTTACACACATTACACCATGTAGAGCCCCTTTTACACATTACGCCAGGTAAAGTCCACACAACACAGAAGTACACGTTATACATTTTATACCACAGTACAGAAGAGTCAGATGCATGGTCTGTTTATCGCAGCGGTGCGATCGGGTCAGAACTGTGCATGCGCCGACGCATGCCAGACGGACGAAGGCCGTCGCTGCTGTACAATCCCCTCTGCCTGATTGAAAGGCAGAGGCGGTCGCTGGGCGGGGGGTGTGGACGAAACGGCTAATGCAGTAATGGCCGGACCGTGCGGGGGGCGGGCCGCTGCGACTGCGTGACATCACACGCAGCCGCTGCGGTCCGGGGAGCGACGAGCAGCTCCCGGCCAGCACGCTAAAGCTGCGCTGGCCGGGAGCTACTCCTAAAGTGCAAAAGCATTGCCACTGACATGCAGGCCGGGGAGCGTGGTATTGCTGCAGCCAGCCGTCGCTCTCACCGATGCTGCAATCTGATTGGGTGGAGGCTGCTGCTGCTCCTGCCCTGACAGTGAGAGCTTGGGGCTGAGGGTGCTAGACGGCAGATGCTCTGCGGCAGACAGAGCGCACAGGGTTGCGGCCATAAGTGGACCACATGAGGGAATAGGCGGCCAGTCTGGGTGTTTGTAGATGGTGCGCCGAAAGGGCAAATGCACACAACTAGTTACGGCACTGGTCGTTGTAGAGAGCAGTGAGTAAGGTTGAGTGTAGGGAACAGAGAGGAAGGGTGTAGGGAGCAGTGAGGGTGAGGTTATCAAGCAGTGAGTGTGGGTATAGGGAGCAGGGATGATGGGTGAGTGTAGTGAGCAGTGAGGGTGTAGGGAGCTTTGAGAATGGGTGAGTGAGAGGAGCAGAGAGTGGGTGTAGGAAGCAGTGAGGAATGGTGTAGGGAGCAGTGAGTGAGAGAAGCATAGAGAGTGGGTGTAGGGATCAAATAGGGTGGGGTGAGTGAGGGGAGCAGATAGAGTGGGGGTAGGGATCAGTGAGGGTGAGTGTAGGGAGCAGTGAGGGTTAGTGAGAGAAGCAGAGAGAGTGGGTGTAGGGAGCAGCGAAGGTGAGTGTAGGGAGCAGTGAGGGTGAGTGAGGGGAGCAGAGAGAGTGGGTGTAGGGAGCAGCGAGGGTGAGCGTAGGCAGCAGTGAGGGTGTGTGAGGGGAGCAGAGAGAGTGGGTGTAGGGATCAGCGAGGGTGAGTGTTGGGAGCAGTGAGGGTGGGTGAATGAGGGGAGCAGAGAGAGTGGGTGTAGGGAGTAGCGAGGGTGAGTGAGGGGAGCAGAGAGAGTGGGTGTAGGGAGTAGCGAGGGTGAGTGAGGGGAGTAGAGAGAGTGGGTGTAGGGAGCAGTGAGGGTGAGTGAGGGGAGTAGTGAGGATGGGTGAGGGGAGCAGAGAGAGTGGGTGTATGGAGCAGTGAGGGTGAGTGTAGGGAGCAGTGAGGGTGAGTGAGGAGAGCAGAGAGTGGGTGTAGGGATCATCGAGGGTGAGTGAGGGGAGCAAAGAGTGCGGGTGTAGGGAGCAGCGAAGGTGAGTGTAGGGAGCAGTGAGGGTGAGTGAGGGGAGCAGAGAGAGTGGGTGTATGGATCAGCGAGTGTGAGTGAGGAAAGTAGAGAGAGTGGGTGTAGGCAGCATGTAGGGAAGAGTGAGGGACACCAGTGTGGAGCCGCTGAGCCAAGTATGTGTCCCCAACTTCCCGAAGTCAGTTGTAACCTCCCCCCGCCTCTGTGACTCACCCCACGCTGCCTCTGTACACTCCTGCGCTGGCTGGACTCTGGCTCCTAGTCACGTGTGCGCCGCCGCCAAGTGCAAGTCAGAGCTCCGGAGCTCTGCATGTTACAACAGCAGAGCTGTTACATTAGGAAAGACCAGCTGCGGGTGGGAGGGTGGACAGCGACGGCAGACAGAGTAAAGTAATCGCGGGTGCCGGCCGCCATGGCCGTTTTGCGCATAATGCGGGAGGTGGTGGCGAGGAAGAGTGTGCGCGCTGGTTGCGCCTACAGTGCCAATGCACACAGGTAATTACAGCGCTGGAGGATATAAGGAGTTACATTTTACAGAATAGTGCAGCATAGACAAGACAGAAAGATTTGTCTTCTTAAACTGTGTTGAAGCATGGACAGATGATTAAGGGGAATGCTATATTGAGGAAGCAGGAGATGATGAAATAGATGTAGTATCTATTTACATCTTGGACAAGAAAAATAAGCATTCTAACAATATTTGATAACTAGGTGATTCATTGCGCTCTTCCCACAGTTGTAAGGGGCTACGCCCCATTAACCCTTGCACGCACTTGTGGCGTGCAATATTTTTATTATATGAAGTATTACCTCCAATCATAATTGTGTGAGTGGTTAAATATGGAACGGACAAAGGGCGTACTATGGTTAAGGGGTCGTAGCCGCTTGCAACGGCGTGAACAACGCACACAGGGCCTGATGAATCACCTAGTAGGTGCTGTGGTTGGGGGAGTGGCGGGTACGGGGGAGATGTGGATGGGGGAGGGTGCTTCGGGTGGGGCGGTTGCGGGGGTGTCGTGGCTGGGGGAGGGGCTGGTGCGGTGGTGCAGTGGGTGGGGGGTCAGGTGCCGCAGATGGGGGAGGAGCCATTGCGGGAGAGGGTGCGGTGGTGCCACAGGTGGGGGAGGGTGCGGGGGGTGCTGCGGTTGGGAGAGGGGGTACGGAGCCCCCGCAGGTGTCATTCCTTTGGCAGTGGCTCTCCCTGTAATGCGGCGCGTTGGGACAGCGGCACTAACAATAGTGACTGGCTGGCAGAACTGACTGACTCGCCGAATCAATTTAAAAGGTGAGAGTGCTGTGCAGTGTCAGTGACACTGCACACCCACTACAATGCACAGCACTGTCACCATTTACATTGATTCAGCGTCCAGACATTACCCTCCGCGATATCACCCACTCTATCTGTTACATTAGCCATCTCGGGGCTTCCAAGCCAGCAGCCCAGGTACTGTGTATGCGGAGTTGGGGCCTCTGGGGACCTGGACACGGCTGTGGTGGGGAGGCACTTCTGTGACATAACGCACAGAGGAGGCTCCGGGGCTTAGAGAATATGCGGCGCAGGGAGGGCTATGAAAGCCTTCTGCTGTGCCTGATTTCATGCACATCTATGCTGGTGTCCACAGCAGCTTTTGTTCCACCTGCGCTGTGGCTAGGGAGTGGGGATTGTGGATGCCGGAGGGGGCAGGCGGACTAGCAGCAGGACATACAGTAGGATGCTGCGGGTAAAAGGATTTATTTTTCCCTATCTACTTGCTATATACCCTCCAACTGTACCTTTTTGGCAGGTACAGTACCTATTTTTTATGGTCTGTACTGATTTTTTGTTCTCCAAACTTCCATTGAAAGCATAGGAAAAAGGGCGTGGTCACGTCCCTTTACCCGTGGCCATGCCCCCTTTTTGGATTTGTACCAATTTTTATGTGTAAATTGTTGGAGGGTATGTTGCTGCAGATGGAGTGGGCCTATTTTGGGGTGTGAGTCTGGAGCTGCAGCTCCATTAGCCCCATTGTTAATCCTGCTCTGGGAACACACAGCAGCCAAAGGGCAGAACCTCCCATTTGATGTAACCTGTGTGGGAGGGCGTTTCTCGCCCAATCAGCTGTGGACTGGGTGTGATAGACCTGCCACTAACCCAATGAGAGCTCCTAGCCACGCCCAGTGTTATACACAGAGTCACAGATCTGGGATATTATATAGGAGATGACTGGACTGTGAAAATCTGGATTAACAAATAAAGGGTGACTCCAAAGCAATGGTCTTTAGAAATGGATTATTTTGGCGAGTGAGGGAAGATAATAAATTGGGAGGTTTAGTTAGCATTGGGACTTCGATGCGGAAGTAGCAAAGAGACATTGTAGAAGTCAGGGGAATCTCACTCTCATTTGGAAATCTATGAAAGATGCTTTTTGTAAGCTTAAAATCACCATGATAAACAGGATTATTTACATCATCATGTTCTCTGCAGCGTATTAATTATTTCTATTTCCTACATGTTTTATAAAAGCCATATAGAGAAATGAATCCAAACTAGGTGGGACCTATAAACTCTGCGTATTTCCCTCTCCACACAGAGGAGAGAGGAGCCATGCTCAGAACAGACCATGTGACATGATGTGTATGACATCACAAAGGTTCTGAGACTAGGGCTCTGTGATGCGGTATGATTCTATAGAGTCACTGCTGATGCAGGTGCTCAGTCTTCTCAGAGACACTGGTGTGAGTTAAGGCCCGTACACACTGGTTGATATATCGGCCGTTCTCCTGAACGGCCGATATATCGCGGGACCGTCGGCCAGTGTGTACGGCCGATACGTCTGTGAACTCCGTCGTTCACAGACGTATCGCGTCGGCCGCGCAGCACAGCCGACAGTCAATATATCTACCGATATATTGGCGCATCGCTGTGTGTGTACGGGGCGGTCGGTCGACCGCCCGTACACATGCTGCGGCGGCCGGCGGTGATTGTCAGCTGAACTGGGCGGGCGTGTGTACACGCCCGCCCAGTTCATGACGTCAGACCCCGACGGATCGGGCAGTGTGTATGCTGAACACACTGCTCGATCCGTCCATAGATATATCTGCAGATCAATTGATCTGCAGATACATCTGTTAGTGTGTACCCACCTTGAGTTGTGTTGGTAACACAATTACCAGAGCGTAATCTGCGGATTATTTTATCAGTTTTTTTTCCACGGAAATTAATTTTCTTGTATTTATACCACCTAAAACCGGCTTCCTGACTCTTCAGGATCCAATTTATTAGAATTTTTCAAATCTCAGGATTCTGGCCACGCAGTTTATAAACCACCATCACTGCTGTGCTATATAAGGTATGTAGTAGATGGGGTGTGATGGGAAGAATGGTCTTAGGGCAATAATCAATAGAAGTCGGATAATCCAACAAGGCGAAAAATGTTTTTCGGGCGAATTTGCTTTCGCCCTATTCAATGTTTGCTCAATTTTTCTCTGACGTCCTAGTGGATGCTGGGGACTCCGTAAGGACCATGGGGAATAGACGGGCTCCGCAGGAGACTGGGCACACTAAAAGAAAGATTTGGTACTACCTGGTGTGCACTGGCTCCTCCCTCTATGCCCCTCCTCCAGACCTCAGTTAGATTTCTGTGCCCGGCCGAGCTGGATGCACACTAGGGGCTCTCCTGAGCTCCTAGAAAGAAAGTATATATTAGGTTTTTTATTTTACAGTGAGACCTGCTGGCAACAGGCTCACTGCAACGAGGGACTATGGGGAGAAGAAGCGAACCTACCTGCTTGCAGCTAGCTTGGGCTTCTTAGGCTACTGGACACCATTAGCTCCAGAGGGATCGACCGCAGGACCCGTCCTTGGTGTTCGTTCCCGGAGCCGCGCCGCCGTCCCCCTTACAGAGCCAGAAGCAAGAAGATGGTCCGGAAAATCGGCGGCAGAAGACTTCAGTCTTCTCCAAGGTAGCGCACAGCACTGCAGCTGTGCGCCATTGCTCCTCATACACACTTCACACTCCGGTCACTGAGGGTGCAGGGCGCTGGGGGGGGCGCCCTGAGCAGCAATAATATCACCTTGGCTGGCAAAATATCCACAATATATAGCCCCAGAGGCTATATATGTGGTAATTACCCCTGCCAGAATGCAGAAAAAAGCGGGAGAAAAGTCTGCCAAAAAAGGGGCGGAGCCATCTCCCTCAGCACACTGGCGCCATTTCTCCCTCACAGTTCCGCTGGAAGGAAGCTCCCTGACTCTCCCCTGCAGTCTACACTACAGAAAAGGGTAAAAAAGAGAGGGGGGGCACAGATTTGAGGCGCAGTAAATATTATAGCAGCTATAGGGGACATAATTCAGTTAGTCCCTGCATTATATAGCGCTCTGGTGTGTGCTGGCATACTCTCTCTCTGTCTCCCCAAAGGGCTTTTGTGGGGTCCTGTCTCCTTTAAGAGCATTCCCTGTGTGTGTGTGCGGTGTGTCGGTACGGCTGTGTCGACATGTTTGATGAGGAGACTTATGTGGAGGCGGAGCAGATGCCTATAAATGTGATGTCACCCCCTGCGGGGCAGACACCTGAGTGGATGGACTTATGGAAGGAATTACGTGCAAGTGTCGACTCCTTACATAAAAAATTTGACGACATGCCAAATGCGGGACAGCCGGCTTCTCAGCTCGTGCCTGCCCAGGCAATGCAAAGACCATCAGGGGCTCTAAAACGCCCACTACCTCAGATGGCAGACACAGATGTCGACACGGATACTGATACCAGTGTCGACGACGATGAGTCAAATTTAATGTCCACTAGAGCCATTCGTGGCATGATTGAGGCAATGAAAGAGGTTTTACACCTTTCTGATATAAACCCAGGTACCTCAAAAAAGGGTATTATGTTTGGGGAGAACAAACTACCAATGGTTTTTCCCCCATCTGAAGAATTAAATGAAGTGTGTGAAGAAGCGTGGGCTTTCCCTGATAAGAAATTGGTGATTTCAAAAAAATTACTAATGGCGTTCCCTTTCTCGCCAGAGGATAGGTCACGTTGGGAAACTCCCCCTAGGGTGGATAAAGCGCTTACACGTTTGTCTAAAAAGGTGGCACTACCGTCTCCGGATACGGCCGCCCTAAAGGAACCTGCTGATAGAAAGCAGGAGGCTATCCTAAAGTCTATATATACACACACTGGTGTTATACTGAGACCAGCTATTGCTTCAGCGTGGATGTGCAGTGCTGCTGCTGCTTGGTCAGATTCCCTGTCAGAAAATATTGACACCCTGGACAGGGACACTATATTGCTAACCGTAGAGCATATAAAAGACTCAGTCTTGTACATGAGAGATGCACAGAGGGAGATCTGCCGGCTGGCATCTAGAATAAGTGCATTGTCCATTTCTGCTAGGAGAGGCTTATGGACTCGGCAGTGGACAGGGGATGCAGATTCTAAAAGGCACATGGAAGTTTTGCCTTATAAGGGTGAGGAGTTATTCGGGGATGGTCTCTCAGACCTTGTTTCCACAGCAACAGCTGGGAAGTCAGCATTTTTACCCCATGTCCCCTCACAGCCTAAGAAAGCGCCGTATTATCAGGTACAGTCCTTTCGACCCCAGAAAAACAGGCGGGGAAAAGGCGGGTCCTTTCTGTCTAGAGGCAGAGGAAGGGGAAAAAAGCTGCACCATGCAGCAGGTTCCCAGGAACAAAAGTCCTCCCCCGCTTCTTCCAAATCCGCCGCATGACGGTGGGGCTCCACAGGCGGAGCCAGGTACGGTGGGGGGCCGCCTCAAAAATTTCAGCGATCAGTGGGTTTGCTCACGGGTGGATCCCTGGATCCTTCAAGTAGTATCTCGAGGCGCCTCCCCCCCGCCGTTTCCTCAAATCGGCCTTACCGACAACTCCCTCGGGCAGGGAGGCTGTACTAGAGGCAATTCACAAGCTGTATTCCCAGCAGGTGATAGTCAAAGTACCCCTACTTCAACAAGGACGGGGTTACTATTCCACACTGTTTGTGGTACCGAAACCGGACGGTTCGGTGAGACCCATTTTAAATTTGAAATCCTTGAACACATACATAAAAAGATTCAAGTTCAAGATGGAATCGCTCAGGGCGGTTATTGCAAGCCTGGACGAGGGGGATTACATGGTATCCCTGGACATCAAGGATGCTTACCTGCATGTCCCAATTTACCTTCCTCACCAGGAGTACCTCAGATTTGTGGTACAGGATTGCCATTACCAATTCCAGACACTACCGTTTGGACTGTCCACGGCACCGAGGGTGTTTACAAAGGTAATGGCAGAAATTATGATACTCCTTCGAAAAAAGGGAGTTTTAATTATCCCGTACTTGGACGATCTCCTAATAAAGGCGAGGTCCAGGGAGCAGTTACTGGTCGGAGTAGCACTATCTCGGGAAGTGCTACAACAGCATGGCTGGATTCTAAACATTCCAAAGTCACAACTAGTTCCTTCCACACGCTTACTGTTCCTGGGGATGATTCTGGACACAGAACAGAAAAAAAGTGTTTCTCCCGCAGGAGAAAGCCATGGAGCTGTCATCTCTAGTCAGAGACCTCCTAAAACCAAAACAGGTATGGGTGCATCACTGCACACGAGTCCTGGGAAAAATGGTGGCTTCGTACGAAGCAATTCCATTCGGCAGGTTCCATGCAAGGACCTTCCAGTGGGACCTCTTGGACAAGTGGTCGGGATCGCATCTTCAGATGCATCAACTGATAACCCTGTCTCCAAGGACCAGGGTGTCTCCACTGTGGTGGCTGCAGAGTGCTCATCTTCTAGTGGGCCGCAGATTCGGCATACAGGACTGGGTCCTGGTGACCACGGATGCCAGCCTTCGGGGCTGGGGCGCAGTCACACAGGGAAGAAATTTCCAGGGACTTTGGTCAAGTCAGGAGTCGTCCCTACACATACACATTCTGGAACTGAGGGCCATTTGCAATGCCCTAAGTCAGGCAAGGCCCCTGCTTCAAAACCAGCCGGTTCTGATCCAATCAGACAACATCACGGCAGTCGCCCATGTAAACCGACAGGGCGGCACAAGAAGCAGGGTGGCCATGGCAGAAGCCACAAGGATTCTCCGATGGGCGGAAAATCACGTACTAGCACTGTCAGCAGTGTTCATTCCGGGAGTGGACAACTGGGAAGCAGACTTCCTCAGCAGACACGACCTACACCCGGGAGAGTGGGGACTTCATCCAGAAGTCTTCCTACTGTTGATAAACCGCTGGGAAAGGCCACAAGTGGACATGATGGCGTCCTGCCTCAACAAGAAGCTAAAGAGATATTGCGCCAGGTCAAGGGACCCTCAGGCGATAGCTGTGGACGCTCTAGTGACATCGTGGGTGTACCAGTCGGTCTATGTGTTCCCTCCTCTGCCCCTCATACCAAAGGTGCTGAGAATAATAAGAAGGCGAGGAGTAAGAACGATACTCGTGGTTCCGGATTGGCCAAGAAGAGCTTGGTACCCGGAACTTCAAGAAATGTTATCAGAGGACCCATGGCCTCTACCGCTCAGACAGGATCTGCTACAGCAGGGGCCCTGTCTGTTCCAAGACTTACCGCGGCTGCGTTTGACGGCATGGCGGTTGAATTCCGGATCCTAAAGGAAAAGGGCATTCCGGAGGAAGTCATTCCTATGCTGATAAAAGCCAGGAAAGAAGTAACCGCAAACCATTATCACCGCATTTGGCGAAAATATGTTGCGTGGTGTGAGGCCAGGAAGGCCCCTACAGAGGAATTTCAGCTGGGTCGTTTTCTGCACTTCCTACAGTCAGGAGTGACTATGGGCCTAAAATTGGGTTCCATTAAGGTCCAGATTTTGGCTCTGTCGATTTTCTTCCAGAAAGAACTGGCTTCATTGCCTGAAGTTCAGACTTTTGTAAAGGGAGTGCTTCATATTCAGCCCCCTTTTGTGCCTCCTGTGGCACCTTGGGATCTCAATGTGGTGTTGAGTTTCCTAAAATCACATTGGTTTGAACCACTTAAAACCGTGGATCTCAAATATCTCACGTGGAAAGTGGTCACGTTATTGGCCTTGGCTTCGGCCAGGCGTGTGTCAGAATTGGCGGCTTTGTCATGTAAAAGCCCTTATCTGATTTTCCATATGGATAGGGCAGAATTGAGGACTCGTCCCCAGTTTCTCCCTAAGGTGGTATCAGCTTTTCACTTGAACCAACCTATTGTGGTGCCTGCGGCTACTAAGGACTTGGAGGATTCCAAGTTACTGGACGTAGTCAGGGCCTTGAAAATTTATGTTTCCAGGACGGCTGGAGTCAGGAAAACTGACTCGCTTTTTATCCTGTATGCACCCAACAAAATAGGTGCTCCTGCTTCTAAGCAGACTATTGCTCGCTGGATTTGTAGCACAATTCAGCTGGCGCATTCTGCGGCTGGATTGCCGCATCCTAAATCAGTGAAAGCCCATTCCACGAGGAAGGTGGGCTCATCTTGGGCGGCTGCCCGAGGGGTCTCGGCTTTACAACTTTGCCGGGCTGCTACTTGGTCAGGGGCAAAGACGTTTGCTAAATTCTACAAATTTGATACCCTGGCTGAGGAGGACCTTGAGTTCTCTCATTCAGTGCTGCAGAGTCATCCGCACTCTCCCGCCCGTTTGGGAGCTTTGGTATAATCCCCATGGTCCTTACGGAGTCCCCAGCATCCACTAGGACGTCAGAGAAAATAAGAATTTACTCACCGGTAATTCTATTTCTCGTAGTCCATAGTGGATGCTGGGCGCCCATCCCAAGTGCGGATTGTCTGCAATACTTGTATATAGTTATTGCCTAACTACAGGGTTATTGTTGAGCCATCTATTGAGAGGCTCAGTTGTATTTCATACTGTTAACTGGGTTTAATATCACGAGTTATACGGTGTGATTGGTGTGGCTGGTATGAGTCTTACCCGGGATTCAAAATCCTTCCTTATTGTGTCAGCTCTTCCGGGCACAGTATCCTAACTGAGGTCTGGAGGAGGGGCATAGAGGGAGGAGCCAGTGCACACCAGGTAGTACCAAATCTTTCTTTTAGTGTGCCCAGTCTCCTGCGGAGCCCGTCTATTCCCCATGGTCCTTATGGAGTCCCCAGCATCCACTACGGACTACGAGAAATAGAATTACCGGTGAGTAAATTCTTATTTTTCAACTGGTTGGAAATTCCGACCATGTCGAAAAAGTGTATCGGCAGCGAATTTGCTGCCGATATACGGCTTTTGACGATCTGCAGGTGTTTTCGCCTGTTTTAAGGTCCATTTTCGACCATGCGGATTCGACAAAATAAAAAAGTCAAATCTGCACGGTCGAAAATGTACTAAAAAACGTGCGAAAACGCCCACTATTGAATCCTGACAGTTGAATTAGTGCCGGGTTTTCGGCATGCCGAAAATACCGGCACTAATTCAATATACAGTATGCCTTAGTAATAGACTGAGGAAATCTCAGGAGCCTAGAGCAGTATCACTGGGCCCCATAGGTGCACTTGTTTAGGGGCCCAGCAATGACTATTCTGCTCCTGTCTTCTAATACAACAGGTCAGAAGGAGATTTTGCAGACGTCTGTAGAAGTTATACTTGTTCACATTTTATTATTATTTATTTCCCATGGGTTATTGGCAGACATTTGTCATACAACAGTCTTCACTTCTGCACTAGCCTGATGCATCTGCCTGTCCGTAATACGCAGGGAACAAGATTCATATATTGGTATTGCCATTTATTCATACTGGGGTAGGCATACTTTCTGCGCATTCACAATACAGGCATTCATTTTGTCGGCATGCTCATAATGTTGACATAGGCCCTTATTCAGGTTTGTTAGCAAACCAAAAAAGCACACTAATGGTCAAAATCATGTTGCACTGCAGGTGGGGCAGATATAACATGTGCAGAGAGACTTAGATATGGGTGGGGTGCTCAAACCGAAATATAAATTGCAGTGTAAAAATCTAGCAGCCAGTATTTACCCTGCACAGAAATATAACCCACCCAAATCTAAATCTCTCTGCACGTTACATCTGCACCACCTGCAGTGCACATGGTTTTGTCCAATAGTGTGTTTTTTTTGTTTGCTAACAAAGTTGAAAAACCCCCATAGACCATGTCAACAACCAGCATATCGATTCGACACTGATGCTATTTCAACATTGTTGAAACGTTGACATGGATTTTTAATACAATTCTGGCCCTAACCCTCACGGTAATCCTTAGCCTAATGAAAATGTCGACATTTACATTGCATCGGGCAGTACAGACGGTGTAATGGTTAGCATTACTGCCTCACAACACTGAGGTGATTGGTTCGATACCTACCGTGGCCTTAAATATGTGGAGTTTGTATATTCTCCCGGTGCTTGTGTGGGTTTACTCTGGGTGAGCTGGTTTCTTCCCACAATCCGAAAATATACTGGTAGGTTAATTGGATTCCTACAAAATTAACCCTTGTGTGTGTGTTCATGTGGCAGGGAATATGGATTGTAAGGTCCACTGGGGCAGGGACTGATGTCGCACACCAAGCCCACTCTTCATCCACAACGAACGATGCCGGATGCCATCCACTATAAATAGTATATTTCCTCTAGAGATGAGCGCCTGAAATTTTTCGGGTTTTGTGTTTTGGTTTTGGGTTCGGTTCCGCGGCCGTGTTTTGGGTTCGACCGCGTTTTGGCAAAACCTCACCGAATTTTTTTTGTCGGATTCGGGTGTGTTTTGGATTCGGGTGTTTTTTTAAAAAAACACTAAAAAACAGCTTAAATCATAGAATTTGGGGGTCATTTTGATCCCATATTATTATTAACCTCAAAAACCATAATTTCCACTCATTTTCAGTCTATTCTGAATACCTCACACCTCACAATATTATTTTTAGTCCTAAAATTTGCACCAAGGTCGCTGGATGACTAAGCTAAGCGACACTAGTGGCCGACACAAACACCTGGCCCATCTAGGAGTGGCACTGCAGTGTCACGCAGGATGTCCCTTCCAAAAAACCCTCCCCAATCAGCACATGACGCAAACAAAAAAAGAGGCGCAATGAGGTAGCTGACTGTGTGAGTAAGATAAGCGACCCTAGTGGCCGACACAAACACCGGGCCCATTTAGGAGTGGCACTGCAGTGTCACGCAGGATGTCCCTTCCAAAAAACCCTCCCCAATCAGCACATGACGCAAAGAAAAAAAGAGGCGCAATGAGGTAGCTGACTGTGTGAGTAAGATTAGCGACCCTAGTGGCCGACACAAACACCGGGCCCATTTAGGAGTGGCACTGCAGTGTCACGCAGGATGTCCCTTCCAAAAAACCATCCCCAATCAGCACATGACGCAAAGAAAAAAAGAGGCGCAATGAGGTAGCTGACTGTGTGAGTAAGATTAGCGACCCTAGTGGCCGACACAAACACCGGGCCCATTTAGGAGTGGCACTGCAGTGTCACGCAGGATGTCCCTTCCAAAAAACCCTCCCCAATCAGCACATGACGCAAAGAAAAAAAGAGGCGCAATGAGGTAGCTGACTGTGTGAGTAAGATTAGCGACCCTAGTGGCCGACACAAACACCGGGCCCATTTAGGAGTGGCACTGCAGTGTCACGCAGGATGTCCCTTCCAAAAAACCCTCCCCAATCAGCACATGACGCAAAGAAAAAAAGAGGCGCAATGAGGTAGCTGACTGTGTGAGTAAGATTAGCGACCCTAGTGGCCGACACAAACACCGGGCCCATTTAGGAGTGGCACTGCAGTGTCACGCAGGATGTCCCTTCCAAAAAACCCTCCCCAATCAGCACATGACGCAAAGAAAAAAAGAGGCGCAATGAGGTAGCTGACTGTGTGAGTAAGATTAGCGACCCTAGTGGCCGACACAAACACCGGGCCCATTTAGGAGTGGCACTGCAGTGTCACGCAGGATGTCCCTTCCAAAAAACCCTCCCCAAACAGCACATGACGCAAAGAAAAATAAAAGAAAAAAGAGGTGCAAGATGGAATTGTCCTTGGGCCCTCCCACCCACCCTTATGTTGTATAAACAAAACAGGACATGCACACTTTAACCAACCCATCATTTCAGTGACAGGGTCTGCCACACGACTGTGACTGATATGACGGGTTGGTTTGGACCCCCCCCAAAAAAGAAGCAATTAATCTCTCCTTGCACAAACTGGCTCTACAGAGGCAAGATGTCCACCTCATCATCACCCTCCGATATATCACCGTGTACATCCCCCTCCTCACAGATTATCAATTCGTCCCCACTGGAATCCACCATCTCAGCTCCCTGTGTACTTTGTGGAGGCAATTGCTGCTGGTCAATGTCTCCGCGGAGGAATTGATTATAATTCATTTTAATGAACATCATCTTCTCCACATTTTCTGGATGTAACCTCGTACGCCGATTGCTGACAAGGTGAGCGGCGGCACTAAACACTCTTTCGGAGTACACACTTGTGGGAGGGCAACTTAGGTAGAATAAAGCCAGTTTGTGCAATGGCCTCCAAATTGCCTCTTTTTCCTGCCAGTATAAGTATGGACTGTGTGACGTGCCTACTTGGATGCGGTCACTCATATAATCCTCCACCATTCTTTCAATGGTGAGAGAATCATATGCAGTGACAGTAGACGACATGTCCGTAATCGTTGTCAGGTCCTTCAGTCCGGACCAGATGTCAGCATCAGCAGTCGCTCCAGACTGCCCTGCATCACCGCCAGCGGGTGGGCTCGGAATTCTGAGCCTTTTCCTCGCACCCCCAGTTGCGGGAGAATGTGAAGGAGGAGATGTTGACAGGTCGCGTTCCGCTTGACTTGACAATTTTCTCACCAGCAGGTCTTTCAACCCCAGCAGACTTGTGTCTGCCGGAAAGTGAGATCCAAGGTAGGCTTTAAATCTAGGATCGAGCACGGTGGCCAAAATGTAGTGCTCTGATTTCAACAGATTGACCACCCGTGAATCCTTGTTAAGCGAATTAAGGGCTCCATCCACAAGTCCCACATGCCTAGCGGAATCGCTCCGTGTTAGCTCCTCCTTCAATGTCTCCAGCTTCTTCTGCAAAAGCCTGATGAGGGGAATGACCTGACTCAGGCTGGCAGTGTCTGAACTGACTTCACGTGTGGCAAGTTCAAAGGGCATCAGAACCTTGCACAACGTTGAAATCATTCTCCACTGCGCTTGAGACAGGTGCATTCCACCTCCTATATCGTGCTCAATTGTATAGGCTTGAATGGCCTTTTGCTGCTCCTCCAACCTCTGAAGCATATAGAGGGTTGAATTCCACCTCGTTACCACTTCTTGCTTCAGATGATGGCAGGGCAGGTTCAGTAGTTTTTGGTGGTGCTCCAGTCTTCTGTACGTGGTGCCTGTACGCCGAAAGTTTCCCGCAATTTTTCTGGCCACCGACAGCATCTCTTGCACGCCCCTGTCGTTTTTTAAATAATTCTGCACCACCAAATTCAAGGTATGTGCAAAACATGGGACGTGCTGGAATTTGCCCATATTTAATGCACACACAATATTGCTGGCGTTGTCCGATGCCACAAATCCACAGGAGAGTCCAATTGGGGTAAGCCATTCCGCGATGATCTTCCTCAGTTGCCGTAAGAGGTTTTCAGCTGTGTGCGTATTCTGGAAACCGGTGATACAAAGCGTAGCCTGCCTAGGAAAGAGTTGGCGTTTGCGAGATGCTGCTACTGGTGCCGCCGCTGCTGTTCTTGCGGCGGGAGTCCATACATCTACCCAGTGGGCTGTCACAGTCATATAGTCCTGACCCTGCCCTGCTCCACTTGTCCACATGTCCGTGGTTAAGTGGACATTGGGTACAACTGCATTTTTTAGGACACTGGTGAGTCTTTTTCTGACGTCCGTGTACATTCTCGGTATCGCCTGCCTAGAGAAGTGGAACCTAGATGGTATTTGGTAACGGGGGCACACTGCCTCAATAAATTGTCTAGTTCCCTGTGAACTAACGGCGGATACCGGACGCACGTCTAACACCAACATAGTTGTCAAGGCCTCAGTTATCCGCTTTGCAGCAGGATGACTGCTGTGATATTTCATCTTCCTCGCAAAGGACTGTTGAACAGTCAATTGCTTACTGGAAGTAGTACAAGTGGGCTTACGACTTCCCCTCTGGGATGACCATCGACTCCCAGCAGCAACAACAGCAGCGCCAGCAGCAGTAGGCGTTACACGCAAGGATGCATCGGAGGAATCCCAGGCAGGAGAGGACTCGTCAGAATTGCCAGTGACATTGCCTGCAGGACTATTGGCATTCCTGGGGAAGGAGGAAATTGACACTGAGGGAGTTGGTGGGGTGGTTTGCGTGAGCTTGGTTACAAGAGGAAGGGATTTACTGGTCAGTGGACTGCTTCCGCTGTCACCCAAAGTTTTTGAACTTGTCACTGACTTATTATGAATGCGCTGCAGGTGACGTATAAGGGAGGATGTTCCGAGGTGGTTAACGTCCTTACCCCTACTTATTACAGCTTGACAAAGGGAACACACGGCTTGACACCTGTTGTCCGCATTTCTGTTGAAATAGTTCCACACCGAAGAGCTGATTTTTTTGGTATTTTCACCAGGCATGTCAACGGCCATATTCCTCCCACGGACAACAGGTGTCTCCCCGGGTGCCTGACTTAAACAAACCACCTCACCATCAGAATCCTCCTGGTCAATTTCCTCCCCAGCGCCAGCAACACCCATATCCTCCTCATCCTGGTGTACTTCAACACTGACATCTTCAATCTGACTATCAGGAACTGGACTGCGGGTGCTCCTTCCAGCACTTGCAGGGGGCGTGCAAATGGTGGAAGGCGCATGCTCTTCACGTCCAGTGTTGGGAAGGTCAGGCATCGCAACCGACACAATTGGACTCTCCTTGTGGATTTGGGATTTCGAAGAACGCACAGTTCTTTGCGGTGCTACTGCTTTTGCCAGCTTGAGTCTTTTCATTTTTCTAGCGAGAGGCTGAGTGCCTCCATCCTCATGTGAAGCTGAACCACTAGCCATGAACATAGGCCAGGGCCTCAGCCGTTCCTTGCCACTCCGTGTGGTAAATGGCATATTGGCAAGTTTACGCTTCTCCTCCGACAATTTTATTTTAGGTTTTGGAGTCCTTTTTTTACTGATATTTGGTGTTTTGGATTTGACATGCTCTGTACTATGACATTGGGCATCGGCCTTGGCAGACGACGTTGCTGGCATTTCATCGTCTCGGCCATGACTAGTGGCAGCAGCTTCAGCACGAGGTGGAAGTGGATCTTGATCTTTCCCTAATTTTGGAACCTCAACATTTTTGTTCTCCATATTTTAATAGGCACAACTAAAAGGCACCTCAGGTAAACAATGGAGATGGATGGATACTAGTATACAATTATGGACGGACTGCCGAGTGCCGACACAGAGGTAGCTACAGCCGTGAACTACCGTACTGTGTCTGCTGCTAATATAGACTGGTTGATAAAGAGATGTCGTAGTATGTATGTATGAAGAAGAAAGAAAAAAAAAACACGGTTAGGTGGTATACAATTATGGACGGACTGCCGAGTGCCGACACAGAGGTAGCCACAGCCGTGAACTACCGTACTGTACTGTGTCTGCTGCTAATATAGACTGGTTGATAAAGAGATGTCGTAGTATGTATGTATGAAGAAGAAAGAAAAAAAAACCACGGGTAGGTGGTATACAATTATGGACGGACTGCCGAGTGCCGACACAGAGGTAGCCACAGCCGTGAACTACCGTACTGTACTGTGTCTGCTGCTAATATAGACTGGTTGATAAAGAGATGTAGTAGTATGTATGTATAAAGAAGAAAGAAAAAAAAACCACGGGTAGGTGGTATACAATTATGGACGGACTGCCGAGTGCCGACACAGAGGTAGCCACAGCCGTGAACTACCGTACTGTACTGTGTCTGCTGCTAATATAGACTGGTTGATAAAGAGATGTCGTAGTATGTATGTATGAAGAAGAAAGAAAAAAAAACCACGGTTAGGTGGTATACAATTATGGACGGACTGCCGAGTGCCGACACAGAGGTAGCCACAGCCGTGAACTACCGTACTGTACTGTGTCTGCTGCTAATATAGACTGGTTGATAAAGAGATGTCGTAGTATGTATGTATAAAGAAGAAAGAAAAAAAAACCACGGTTAGGTGGTATACAATTATGGACGGACTGCCGAGTGCCGACACAGAGGTAGCCACAGCCGTGAACTACCGTACTGTACTGTGTCTGCTGCTAATATAGACTGGTTGATAAAGAGATGTCGTAGTATGTATGTATGAAGAAGAAAGAAAAAAAAACCACGGTTAGGTGGTATACAATTATGGACGGACTGCCGAGTGCCGACACAGAGGTAGCCACAGCCGTGAACTACCGTACTGTACTGTGTCTGCTGCTAATATAGACTGGTTGATAAAGAGATGTCGTAGTATGTATGTATAAAGAAGAAAGAAAAAAAAACCACGGTTAGGTGGTATACAATTATGGACGGACTGCCGAGTGCCGACACAGAGGTAGCCACAGCCGTGAACTACCGTACTGTACTGTGTCTGCTGCTAATATAGACTGGTTGATAAAGAGATGTAGTAGTATGTATGTATAAAGAAGAAAGAAAAAAAAACACGGGTAGGTGGTATACAATTATGGATGGACTGCCGAGTGCCGACACAGAGGTAGCTACAGCCGTGAACTACCGTACTGTGTCTGCTGCGACTGGATGATAAATAATGATATAAAAAATATATATATATCACTACTGCAGCCGGACAGGTATATATATTATATAATGACGGACCTGCTGGACACTGTCTGTCAGCAGAATGAGTTTTTTATAGAATAAAAAAAAAAACACCACACAAGTGAAGTCACACGACGAGTGTTTAACTTTTTCAGGCAATCACAATATAGCATACTACTAACTATACTGGTGGTCAGTGTGGTCAGGTCACTGGTCAGTCACACTGGCAGTGGCACTCCTGCAGCAAAAGTGTGCACTGTTTAATTTTAATATAATATGTACTCCTGGCTCCTGCTATAACCTATAACTGGCACTGCAGTGCTCCCCAGTCTCCCCCACAATTATAAGCTGTGTGAGCTGAGCACAGTCAGATATATAATATATACATAGATGATGCAGCACACTGGGCTGAGCAGTGCACACAGATATGGTATGTGACTGTCTTGTACTCCTGGCTCCTGCTATAACCTATAACTGGCACTGCAGTGCTCCCCAGTCTCCCCCACAATTATAAGCTGTGTGAGCTGAGCACAGTCAGATATATAATATATACATAGATGATGCAGGCATGCAGCACACTGGGCTGAGCAGTGCACACAGATATGGTATGTGACTGAGTCACTGTGTGTACCGTTTTTTTCAGGCAGAGAACGGATATATTAAATAAAACAACTGCACTGCTGGTGGTCACTGTGGTCAGTCACTAAACTCTGCACTCTCTTCTACAGTATCAGCCTCAGGTCAATCTCTCTCTCTCTCTCCTAATCTAAATGGAGAGGACGCCAGCCACGTCCTCTCCCTATCAATCTCAATGCACGTGTGAAAATGGCGGCGACGCGCGGCTCCTTATATAGAATCCGAGTCTCGCGAGAATCCGACAGCGTCATGATGACGTTCGGGCGCGCTCGGGTTAACCGAGCAAGGCGGGAAGATCCGAGTCGCTCGGACCCGTGAAAAAAAACATGAAGTTCGTGCGGGTTCGGATTCAGAGAAACCGAACCCGCTCATCTCTAATTTCCTCCACAACTCGCAGCACTCAAAGAGGTACATTTACTAAGATGGGAGTTCTATTTAAGATGGGATGTTGCCCATAGCAACCAATCAGATTCTACTTCTCATCTATCTAGCACCTTCTAGAAGATAATACCTGGAATCTGATTGGTTGCTGGCAACTTCCCATCTTAAATAGAACTCCCATCTTAGTAAATTTACACTATAGACTTTAAATGAAAGGCTTGCCAAGATGCTTCTACGTTACAGTTTAGTACCTTTGTCAGAAATGTTGATTTTTATAAATATATATATATATATATAGAGAGAGAGAGAGAGAGAGAGAGAGAGAGAGAGAGAGGGGGATAAAAAAACATAGCCAGAGCCTTTTGGGCCCCATAGCAACACACTGTAGGGGCCCCTGTCGCAATGTTTGTAGAGATATAGAGAGACACTTCTCTGCAGCAGTTGTTAATGTTGTGCCCCATAGTAGGGACCTAGTTTATTTTATGCCCCATAATAGTGCCCTAGTTCACATTATGTCACATTTTAGGTCTGCCAGTACACATTTTGGGGGTCATTCCAAGTTTATTGCTAGCTGAATTTGTTCGCAGCGCAGCAATCAGGCTAGAAAACGGCAGTTCTGCACATGCGTATGCGGCACAATGCGCACGTGTGACGTACGGGCACAATGAACAATGGAGTTTTGCACAGGGTCTAGCGATGCATTTCAGTCGCACTGCTTGCCGCAGAGTGATTGCCATGAAGTGGGCGTTTCTGGGTGGCAACTGACCGTTTTCAGGGAGTGTGCGGAAAAACCCAGGCATGGCTGGGCGAGTTTGTGACGTCAAATCCGGAACTGAATAGTCTGAAGTGATCGCAAGCGCTGAGTAGGTTTTGAGCTACTCTAAACCTACACAAAATTTTTTTGCAGGCGCTCTGCGATACAACCGTTCGCACTTCTGCTAAGCTAAAATACACTCCCAGTGGGCGGCAGCATAGCGTTTGCACGGCTGCTAAAACTAGGTAGCGAGTGATCAACTCGGAATGACCCCCTATGTCACATTGTAGGTCTACCAGTACACATTATAGGTCTGCCAGTACACATTATGTCACATTGTACTGTGGGTCTGCCAGTACACATTATGTCACATTGTAGGTCTGCCAGTACACATTATGTCACATTGTAGGTCTGCCAGTACACATTGTGTCACATTGTAGGTCTGCCAGTACACATTGTGTCACATTGTAGGTATGCCAGTACACATTGTGTCACATTGTAGGTCTGCCAGTACACATTGTGTCACATTGTAGGTATGCCAGTACACTTTATGTCATATTGTAGGTCTGTCAGTACACATTATGTCACATTGTACTGTAGGTCTGCCAGTACACATTATGTCATATTGTAGGTCTGCCAGTACACATTTTGCAACACAGTACCCCCAATTCACATTATGACATACAGTGTCCCCAGTTCATATTATGCCACAATATAGTGCCTCCACTTCATATTATGCCACAGTACAGTGTCCCAGTTTATGTAATGTATGTAACATTACAATGCCCTCCAGTTCATGCTATACCACATTACAATGAGTAGTCCAGAGGTGTCACTTGATATATTGTAGGCCTCAAGGCAAAGGTCTGTAAGTGCCTTTATGTACCAGCCAATGGTGAAAAATGTCCATTAACACATGTAACTGACAGGGAAGGTTGGCCCCTCTCAGCTCTGGGCCCCATAGCAGCTGCACTCCCTGCACCTATGGTAGCTATGCCCTTGTAACATATATATATATATATATTTTTAGGACATCTCTGTTTCTTGAGCAGTGCATTGTATTAATATTGTTCGCCTTATTTGTGTTTAGGAAAATGATATTTGCCAGGGTATATAACATCTGCCTGTTGGCTGCAACAACATATTATGTAAGCAGACAAGCTCTGCTGCCAGCCATGGTCCATCCAGCCCCTGTCGCAGAGGACAGCTTACTGGAAAGAGTGAAGCAGAGAGAAGCGATGATGAAGGTTCTGCAACGATCTGCACAGTACTGAGGGACAGATAGACACAAAGAACGTAAGAGAGGAGGACAATCTAGTGTCTGTGGAATATCTGGCCTAAGACAGTGCTGAAGAAAGCCCCATCCCTGGTGACTTAGGCGAGAACGGCTGCCGGTGCAGCAATGCTACATTGGACCTATGGAGTGGGGGAATAGCTCCATGGCATAGTGAGAGCAGAACATTGCCCCCATTGAGCATGGCTACCAGTGAGCAGAGTGTATGAAGAGAGTGCAAGTGATGCCCTGCTGTAACTAAGAGATCCCTGCAGTGAGGAGGTAGTAGCAGCTACTGTAGGAGAGAAGAAACACTGCCCATGTACAGGGCGCCTGCAATCCAAGTGGGGTGTAGTACGGTCTGCCGGCGGTCGGGCTCCCGGCGACCAGCATACCGGCGCCGGGAGCCCGACCGCCGGCTTACCGACAGTGTAGCGAGCGCAAATGAGCCTCTTGCGGGCTCGCTGCGCTCGCCACGCTGCGGGTACAGTGCTGGGGGGTCGTGGACCCCCACGAGGGAGAATAAGTGTCGGTATGCCGGCTGTTGGGATTACGGCGCCGGTATACTGTGCGCCGGGATCCCGACAGCCGGCATACTGAAGACCACCCATCCAAGTGTGTGCAGTGGAGTGAGAGAGCTCCTGCACAGTAAGACCCCTGTTGAGGACCAGTGTTGGAATTCTGGGGGCCACAGTTGAAGGTCAGTAAGAGGCCACCCAGAATGTAAATGTTGTGAGTGACTACATAATACACTAAAGGATAGGAACCCCATACAGAAAAAGGGAGAATCCCTGGAGTACATGTGGACATATATTTGTGAGGGATCCAGGTGACAACTCCGCATTCACTGCTGTGACTGAAGACAGTTCTGGAAGAAACCCCATCCTCAGTGACATAGGCGAGAATGGCTGCCCAGTGAAGCAGTTTTACATTGAACCTGTGGGAGAGGAAGGGGAATAGCTCCATGGTATTGTCCGAGGGGAGCACTGCCCCCATTCAGCATAGAGTGAGGAGAGAATCCCTGGAAAGTGTCCCTGCTACGTGACCTTTGAATGAAAGAGGACACACAGCTTGTATTGCTGTGACATAATTCTTAAGAGGGTGATGTGCTTGTAACCTTCATGCAATAAAATTATTTTGTTTGTTCAACAAGATATGGTCTGGCACTATACTTGTGTATCCTCTCCACAATGTAACCACTGTACTCGTATATCCACTCCACTATGTAACCACTGCACTCGTATGTCCACTCCACTATTTAACCTTGTGATAAGCACAGTTATGGATTTCCCACCAGGCACGTGCCTAAAGTGCCACTTGTTTAGGGCGGCACAGCACACAGCAGCATGTGCTGGGCTGAAGAGAATAGCTGCAGCTTCTAGGTAAAGGAGGGGGGGGTGGGGGGGGGGGGGCACTAGTCCTCTCCATCGGACCTGGTCCAAGGTATTTAATACCTTCTCCTTTCCCATCTCGGCGCCACTGTGTACATGTGTGCAGTGTGTGTGTATGTGTGTTTACAATATGTGTACAGCGTGAGCAGTATGGGGACAGTGTGTGGGGGAGGGGAGTGATGGGAGAAATGTGAGCATTAGGGGGACAGTGAAGGGTGGGGGAGCAGTTATGTGGACAGTGTGGTGTGATGGGGTAGTGAGCTGGGGAAGGGGGGGACTAGTAAGGTGTGAGGGGGAAATGTGAGCTGTGGGTGGCAGTGAGATGTGAGGAGAGCAGTGTGAGCTGTGAAAGTGGGGAGGGCAGTGAGATATGGAGGGAACTGGGGGGAGCTACTATATAAAAGGACTAAAGAGAAGGCTATGGGAAGATATAAAGGGAGGTAACAATAAGATACTTTTTTTTGTTTTGGAGATGGGGGCGGACAATAATGTTGTGCCTAGGGGTGCTCTGACCCCTAAATTCGCCTCTGGTTATTGATGAAATCTGCTTTTAATAAACTTCCATGTTGGTAACAACAGGCTGACTATTGAGAGCTACTGTGCCCAATATTTTCAAATTGTTTGCATTTCATTGTTGGCTGTAACGCTCTGTATAACTGCATTCTGCTTATGTATGTGTTTAGCAGCATTTTTACAAAATGCGTCTGCCTTAAGAAAGATCATTTTGTTTTTGCTACTAATGCACAGATAAGTGCTACAGAGTACAGAACTAGCCATGTCTCACTGTGTTTACATGGCACTGCCTTTGAAATGAATGGCAATTTTTAACTGAAGCTCGTTAGACGGTATGAAATAGAAAGAGAATTCCCAAAAATCTCATTACCTGTATCATAAGTAAAAAGTACATGAACACACAAATAAGTACGGTTTCCACTGGGGAGATCTTTTTTTTTTTTTTTTTTACAGAATTTTACATGCGTTTTACTTGCACTACAAATGCAGCTGAAACACAGAATTTTAGCACCAGTGTGTACATATTCTTATACCTGTTACTGGCCAAACGTAAATGTGTCAGGGAAGCATAAACACTATCAGTCATCCTACCACTGGAAATCTATCATCTATTGACAAGGGTGGTGGGGCAGGTTTTTATAGTTACTGTACAGGGCTGTAGAAGAGGTGGAAATAATTCCACCTACCAATACAGGTCGTGAAACTCCGTTCCACCACGTCCCCCCCCCCCCACTTTAACCCCTGCACTTGGAGATGAGATGATCAGCAAGTGCCACCACCTCCTATGATGTGAACGGGTCCTGGGTCGCATCGACCTTACCTGTATCTTATTTCTGACATGTATAGCATTAAATAACTTAAGGTGCATACACACTTGATGAGAAAGTTATCGATATAGCAAATTTTCACCGTCATGAGCGATATCGTTAACTACTGTATATTGCCCAGTGTGTACGATCCCAATAACACACGAATGGCAAACGATGCGTGGCCCCACGTGTTGTTAACGAGGCTCGCTGTTGCCTGTGCATGCAACTCAATTTGGGCTAGAACGTTAACGACGCTGTGCACATCGTTCAGTGTGTACGCCGCCAATGACTAAGTGTATTTAAATTAGCTGCTTAGCCTGGTGCCTGAACGATGATCATTCGTCGTTTGCAAATTGTTCAGTGTGTATGCTCAATATCGTTTGCTCAGCGGCAGACCTTCAGCTCAAGGGAAATCATTAGCGACATTGGCCCTCATTCCGAGTTGTTCGCTCGCTAGCCGCTTTTTGCAGCAGTACACACGCTAAGCCGCCGCCCTCTGGGAGTGTATCTTAGCTTAGCAGAATTGCGAACGAAAGATTTGCAAAATTGCGAATAGACATTTCTTAGCAGTTTCTGAGTAGCTCGAGACTTACTCTGCCACTGCGATCAGTTCAGTCAGTTTCGTTCCTGGTTTGACGTCACAAACACACCCAGCGTTCGCCCAGACACTCCCCCGTTTCTCCAGCCACTCCCGCGTTTTTCCCAGAAACGGCAGCGTTTTTTCACACACACCCATAAAACGGCCAGTTTCCGCCCAGAAACACCCACTTCCTGTCAATCACACTCCGATCACCAGTACGAAGAAAAAACCTTGTAAGCCGTGAGTAAAATACCAAACTTCTTAGCAAATTTACTTGGCGCAACCGCAGTGCGAACATTGCGCATGCGCAGTTGGCGGAAAATCGATGCAATGCGATGAAAAAGAACGAGCGAACAACTCGGAATGAGGGCCATTGTTCATGGAGGGAATCGTCAAGTGTGTATGTACCTATACACATTACACTATCTTCTTGTAAATATGACCATATGCATATACAATTCTCATCTATAACAATAACTACAAATCTGAAATCATCTTGTTGTAATTTTGGAAAATGAAGAATAGGGGTGTTAGGGTTGCCTAGGATTTGTGCCACATTTATGTTATAGCAATGCATTTGTTGACCAGATACTTTCAAGTAGGGTATAGCAGCTTTGTCAGGGAAGTTTGGGGCATACTGTACCAAAAATCCTTTGAGGGCTGCAGTGCTGCCTCTATAAATCAGCTTTACTTGACCTTGCACAGCATCTGTAAAGTGGTCAATTATACTGAGATCTGGTGACTGTGGAGGCCTTTGAAGAGTATTGAATTAATTATCATGTTAATGGAACCACCATGATATGGTATGTTATCCTGCTGGAAGTAGTAATTAGAAGATGTTAATACTGTGGTCACCATGTCACATTTATCAATGATCAGTTGGTATTGATGGGAATAACGTATGCCAAGAAGACATTATCCACACCAGTACACCACCAACCATAGCTTGTGGCAGAAGACAGGATTCATGGGGCGTTATTTATCAAGCATCAGGTTCTCAAAACCGGAGCTTTCAATCACATTTTTGCCTAAAACTTAAACCATAGCTTGTGGCAGAAGACAGGATTCATGGGGCGTTATTTATCAAGCCTCAGGTTCTCAAAACCGGAGCTTTCAATCACATTTTTGCCTAAAACTTAAAAGGACAATGCCTTTACAAGCTGTGTTTTGTTAGTAAAATTATTGCCCTTTTAAATTTCTGGCATAAACAGGATCAGAAGTGCCAGGTTTTAGAACCCACCGTGCTTAATAAATAAACCCCATGGAGTAATGTTTCTGCATGTCACAACTGAAATTGAGATTTATCAATCTAGACCAGGCCTGGCCAACCTGTGGCTCTCCAGCTGTTGTAAAACTACATGTCCCATCATGCTTTGCCACAGTTTTGCTATTAGGGAATGCTAAAACTGTGGCAAGGCATGCTGGGATGTGTAGTTTCACAACATCTGGAGAGCCACAGGTTGGCCAGGCCTGATCTAGACAATGGCGTGAATTTACTAAAATGGGAGTTCTATTTAAGATGAGATGTTGCCCATAACAACCAATCAGATTCTACTTCTCATTTATCTAGCAGCTTCTAGAATATAATACCTGGAATCTGATTAGTTGCTATGGGGGCATCTGTACTGTCATCTTAGTAAATTTACCTCAATGTTTTTCTCATCTTCAACTGGCCCGTATTGGTCAGCTTTTGACCACTATAGCTTCAGTTTTTTGTTCTTAGCTTACAGCAATGGAATCCCATGTGGTAGCTCATGCACTTTATCATTTGGTGTGCTGTGCGTTCAGAGATGCTCCTCTGCTTGCCAGTGCTGAATCACCTGATTATTTGAGTTACTGTCACCTTCCCGCAAGGATTTTCCCCTGACCTCTTATTTTAAGCCAGCAGTTCACCCAAAGAACTGCTGCTCACTGTATGTTTTTGTTTTGTTCTCCATTCTCGGTAAGAGCAGTATGGTCAGCAGTGCTTACTTTAGGAGACAGGGTTTAAACAAGGAGGAATGATCCAAAAGTAAACAAGTCATCAATATGGTACTTTTCCAGGCGTTGACATGATTTAAAAGAGATTAATACCCCTTTCACACTGCCAATGCCGGATCCCACCCGGGAATTGGAAGCTGGTCCTTCCTGGGTGGGATCCAGCATTGGCAGCTGCTGCTGGCTTCCCCGACCCGGCAATAAGCCGGGCGGGTTGCCATTGCCATGTGCGGTGTGAAAGGGGTATAAGTACGCACTGAAATAATACTTCTTTCCCATAAGCTATTTTCTAAGTCTGAAGTGCATCTTGTTTAATAGACTTTAATTTCCAACAAAATTACACCAATTTGGAATACTAGGGACTAAAAGAAAAGAAAAAAAAGATTCTTTGCTGAGAGAAGTGGGAAATGCGTGTCTATGTGAAGTGTCTTAATTGTCCAAATAACTGTACCCCACCATTACTTCCATTATCTAGTGATACTGGTACTGCTAGTATAGACTGTTAATGAGTTATTGTGAGAAGTAAAATAAGTCTAATTATAGTGGAAAAAACGTTATCCTGTTCGGGTTTTAGTAAATGTGCTAGAACACAAAAGAAATGCACTAAGGGAAAACAATTACTTTAATTAGCAAGCATTACATTTTAACATAAGTTATGTTTTTTGTATTTAAATGTTGCATTCCGTGTGCTGAAAACCTCAGTGGTCAATGAGGGAGACTGCATATCAGGAACATAGACAGAGGCGTAACTCTGGGAGGCAAAGGAGGCATTTGCCACCGGGCTCCTGCTCTGAAGGGGGGGCACCTCTCCTCCCATTCTGTGACACAAATCAATTAAGTTAACTGATAACTACTGTCACGCTTGGCTTGAGTTGGGGATCTGACGACTGATAATTGACTGAGGGAGCAGCTATCGGCAAAGGAAGGAAACAAGGTGGCTGAATTTAGTTCTTACTCATTGATTGAAAACTTAGGACCGAAGATGTAGAGGAGTAGGCAATGAGGACAATGAACGAGAATGATACACTGAAGAAAGATCAATTCAGTTTTACTGAGCCCTCAATCACACAACAACTAGGAGTTAAGTCTGAGTGAATTCTGAAAGACAAAATGTTCGTGACTTGTAAATGATGCTGAAGAATACTAAATGAAGAAGTGACTTGTGATTTGTAAATGATGCTAAAGAACACTGAATGAAGAGATGACTTGTGATTTGTAAACAGTGCTGAAGAACACTGAATGAAGAGATGACTTGTGATTTTTAAACAATGCTGAAGAACACTGAATGAAGAGACGACTTGAAGAATGATGTTGAAGAGAGGATCGCTGTGAGCACTGTCAGCAAACGGAGAACCTCAACCAGATAGAGGACCCAGTGGTTAAACCGCAAAAGCAGGTGGACTGGGAGCAAAGAACTGCAATAACAGAACTGACCACCGGGCGGCCAGGGGTTAACCTGGGAGCACAGAGCTTGAGCACTTTACAGCAACAAGTAACTTGAAGCACTGGCACCATGACTAAGCATCAACCCTTTTTAATAAGGGAAGACTGCACCGGATTGGCTGAACTGGGATACCGATTGGCTTGGCTTGGTCTCCAACATGGTGGCTCCCTGCACAGAGGACACATGTGGAACCAGCACACAGCCACTACCTCAGGCATCAGCCTCCCAGATGCCACACTCCAGCAACAGAACACTTGGAAACAGACACCTCCGGCTGCCATGCTCCGCTCCCCAGGACCCCGGCCTTCAGACACCCGGCAGCCACACCGGAGGACCTAGATGTCGCAGCTCCTATCCACAGCAACCAGCTAGCAAGAAGGCCGCAGGGAGCAAGACTCCAGATACTGACAGTTGCCGCTATCTCTTCAGTGGCCGATTTCCTCACTGGTCCCTGCACCTTACAAGTCACACCCTCTTTATTATACATACACATTTTACAAGTGTCATACAGTACCCAGGATTAGAACTCATGACCTAGTACACTGGAAGCAGACACTTTACTGATTGCTCCGGTATCTAGGTCGACCACACTTAGGTCAACAGTTATTAGGTCGACCACTATTGGTCGACATTCACTAGGTCAGCATGGTTTCTAGGTTGACATGGTCACTAGGTCAACATGTACTAGGTCGACATGACAAAAAGTCGACATGATTTTTCACAATTTTTTCCATTTTTTGAACTTTTTCTTACTTTATGATCCACATGGACTACAATTGGGAACGGTAACCTTTGCTCGCCATGCGCGGGGACACAGTGCACTAATTGGGGTTCCCAGTCACACTACGAAGAAAACGACACCAATTTAAAAAAAAAAACTCATGTCAACATTTTGTCCTGTCGACTTTGCACATGTCGACCTAATGCTTGTGTCGACCTGATTTGGGTGTCGACTTAGTCACTGTCAACCAATAGTGGTCGACCTAGACACTGTCGACCTAAGTGTGGTCGACCCTATGAACCACACCCATTTTCTCCTGTATAGGAGATATGAGAATTGTAACTATATGAAGTTACTTCTCTGACAATTACACGGAACTTCATATAGGCCCTCATTCCGAGTTGTTCGCTCGCAAGCTGCTTTTAGCAGCATTGCACATGCTAAGCCGCCGCCTACTGGGAGTGAATCTTAGCATCTTAAAATTGCGAATGAAAGATTCGCAATATTGCGATAACATAGTATCTGAGGTTGAAAAAAGACAATTGTCCATCGAGTTCAACCTATTTGTGGTGTCCTATGCATTATGATTTGACTAAAATTTCTGACTGATGCTGCTGTCAGCCATTGCATTTTATCCCTATTTATAGTAACTATAATGCATGACTATGCACCATATCCCTGGATATCCTTCTCCAATAGGAATTTATCTAACCCATTCTTAAAGGTGTTGACAGATTCCGCCATTACAACTCCCTCGGGCAGGGAATGCCAAACACGTATTGTCCTTACCGTGAAAAAGCCTTTCCGCTGTATTGTGCGGAATCTCCTCTCCTCTAACCTGAGCGAGTGTCCACGAGTCCTCTGTGTTGATCTAACCAAAAACAGGTCCCGCGCAAGCTCTGTGTATTGTCCCCTTATATATTTGTAGATGTTGATCATATCCCCTCTTAGTCTCCGCTTTTCCAATGTAAACAAGCCTAGTCTTTCAAGCCTTTCCTTGTATTCCATCGTCTCCATGCCCTTAATTAGTTTGGTCGCCCTCCTCTGTACCTTTTCAAGCTCCAGGATATCCTTTTTGTAGTACGGTGCCCAGAACTGTACACAGTATTCGAGGTGTGGCCTCACTAGTGATTTATATAACGGGAGTATAATACTCTCGTCCCTAGCATCAATACCCCGTTTTATGCATGCTAATATCTTATTAGCCTTCTTTGCTGCAGTCCTACTTTGGATACTACTTCTTAGCTTGCTATCTATGAGGACACCTAAGTCCTTTTCCAGTACAGAATCCCCTAATTTTACCCCATTTAGTAGGTAGGTGTAATTTTTGTTCTTGTTACCACAGTGCATTACCTTACACTTGTCTGTGTTGAAGCGCATTCTCCATTTGGCTGCCCATGCTTCTAATTTAACTAAGTCGTTCTGAAGAGACTCGGCATCCTCCTCTGTATTTATAGCCTTACACAATTTGGTATCATCTGCAAAAATTGACACCATGCTCTCTAGACCTTCTGTTAGGTCGTTAATGAAAATATTGAACAATAGCGGTCCTAATACTGAGCCTTGCGGCACACCACTTAGCACTTCAGTCCAAGTTGAAAAAGATCCATTAACCACAACGCACTGCTTCCTATTATCTAACCAGTTTTTGACCCAAGTGCATATTGTGCTTCCTAGCCCTGATTCTTGTAGCTTGTATATAAGTCTCATGTGTGGTACAGTATCGAACGCTTTGGCAAAGTCTAAAAAGATTACATCCACGTCTTTACCCTGATCTAGGTTTGCGCTTACTGTTTCATAAAAGCCAAGTAAGTTGGTTTGACAGGATCTGTCCTTCATAAACCCATGTTGATTCCTTTTAATGACCTTATTGGTTTCAAGGAACTTCTGAATACTATCTCTTAGAATACCTTCCAATACTTTCCCCACTATAGATGTAAGACTAACTGGTCTATAATTACCTGGTTCAGCTTTACTTCCCTTTTTGAATATAGGCACTACTTCCGCTATACGCCAGTCTTTGGGAACCATACCTGATATAACTGAATCCTCAAAGATCAAAGATAGTGGTTTTGCCAGTTCAGAGTGAAGCTCCATTAGAACCCTTGGATGAATACCATCGGGCCCTGGTGATTTATTCATCTTTAAATGTTTTAATCGGTCACAGACTACTTCCTCGCTTAAATAAGTACCTATCAGTGTGATATTGTCATTATTGAGATTGTGTGTCAGTCCCTGAATTGGGTCCTCTCTAGTGAATACTGTTGAAAAAAACTCATTTAGTGTGTCCGCTATGTCATTATCATTTTTGCTTAAGACTCCCAACTTGTCTTTCAAAGGGCCTATACTCTCCTTTTTTAATCTCTTGCTATTAATGTATTTAAAGAATTTTTTGGGATTCGCTTTGCTTTCCTTTGCTACTAGTTTTTCAGTTTCTACTTTAGCCGCTCTTATTTCCTTTTTGCAATTTTTGTTACATTCCTTATATTGCTGAAATTACTCTGCATCCCCGTCAGATTTGTATTTTTTAAATGCTCGCCTTTTCTTGCCCATAAGTTCCTTAATCTTTTTGTTAAGCCACATCGGTTTATGATTTTTATTCCCTTTTTTGCTACTCATAGGAATATATTTGAGTGTATTTTTAGCTAGCAGGAATTTTAGTACCTCCCATTTCTCCGTAGTATTTTTTCCTAAAAACAAACCTTCCCATTCAATATCCCTGAAAAATACCCTCATCATTTCAAAGTTGGCTTTGCTAAAGTTTAAAGTCCTAGTTGAGCCAGTATAGGGCTGTTTGTAGAAACTGATATTGAATGTGACCATATTGTGGTCGCTGTTTCCTATGGGTTCCCCTACTATAATACCCGATACCAAATCCTGATTGTTTGTTAATACCAGGTCTAAGATTGCATTGTACCTAGTTGGTTCCTCAATTAGTTGGACTAGGTAGTTATCATTTAGTGTGTTTAAAAACATACTGCCCCTAGCAGTATCACATGAATCGTTTTTCCAGTTTATCTCTGGATAGTTAAAATCTCCCATCACTACTAAGACATCTCTGTGCAGTTTCTGAGTAGCTCGAGACTTACTCTGCCAGTGCGATCAGTTCAGTGCTTGTCGTTCCTGGTTTGACATCACAAACACACCCAGCGTTCGCCCAGACACTCCTCCGTTTCTCCAGCCACTCCCGCGTTTTTCCCAGAAACGGTAGCGTTTTTTCCCACACGACCCTAAAACGGCCTGTTTCCGCCCAGAAACACCCACTTCCTGTCAATCACATTACGATCACCAGAACGATGAAAAAACCGTGAGTAATATTCCTAACTGCATAGCAAATTTACTTGGCGCAGTCGCAGTGCGAACATTGCGCATGCGCATTAAGCGGAAAATCGCTGCGATGCGAAGAAAATTACCGAGCGAACAACTCGGAATGACCCCCAGAGTTAGAATTCTCAAGTTTCCTGTACAGGAGTAAAGTGTCTGCTGTCAGTGTAACAGGTCATGGGTTCTAATCCTGCTAATATTTTTTTTTTAAATAAAAAACAATGAAATGTATATATACAGTATATACTTTTTTTTCAGAACACTCTATATACACACACATACTGTGTATACAGTATCATACCTCCCAACTGTCCCAATTTTCGTGGGACAATCCCATTTTTTGGGGACTGTCCCGCTGTCCCACCCGTGGGCTGCAGTGTCCCGCGGTGGTGGTGGGGCAGTTGGGAGGCTCTGTCTCTTGCTCCCCTGCTTAGAAGAGCAGCAGTGAATAGACAGCGTGAATAGACATGGCGCTGGGCATGCCCCCTCAGTGATGAAAACAGGGCGTGGCTCGCGACCGTGGGTCCTCCCATGAAGCCACGCCCCATTTTCTTAGGCCACACCCATTTTCGGGAGCAGCGCGTGTGTCCCTCTTTCTACAAATGAAAAGTTGGGAGGTATGCAGTATATTTTATATATATATATATATATATATATATATATATATAAAAAAAAAATATACACACACACACACACACACACACACACACACACACGTATATTTATCTAAATATAGTGTGGGGGGGGGGCACCAATATTTATCTTGCCTCCGGGCAACTGGGACGAACTTACGCCACTGAACATAGATGACAGACAAAAAAAAAAAGAGATCACATGAACAATTTATGAAAAGTGGGGAGTTCCTCTCCAAACTCTGCACAACAACCTTTATTTGTTCCCTACAATCTTTATTTGTTCCCTCCCCACTATATAGACATACCTATGTATAGACAATTGTTTAGAACAAGATTTACGACATTACGCTGAAACTGGTTAATCTTTTGCATGTCCATGTTCAGTGGTTGGTAGTGTCTCCCATAGATCCGAGGAGCGGGCGGCCAGGCGGAGGTCAGCGGTCCGGAAGCAGGAGCGGGGCTGGTGAAAATTGTGTGTGTGAAGCGCCACTACTAGGGGGCATCTCTACCTGGGGCAGCTCTACTGGGGGCATCTGTACTGGCAGTGGGGCATCTCTACAGGGGGCATCTGTACTGGCAGTGGGGCATCTCTACAGGGGGCATCTGTACTGGGGGCATCTCTACTGGTGGCATCTCTACAGGGGCATCTGTACTGGCAGTAGGGCATCTGTACTGGGGGCAGCTCTACAGGGGGCAGCTCTACGGGGGGCATAACTACAGGGGGCAGCTCTGCAGGGGGGCATCTGTACTGGGGGCATAACTACAGGGGGCATCTGTACTGGGGCAGCTCTACAGGGGGCATCTGTACTGCCAGTGAGGCATCTCTACAGGGGGCATCTGTACTGGGGGCAGCTCTACAGGGGCATCTGTACTGGGGGCAGCTCTACTTGGGGCATAACTACAGCAGGCATCGGTACAGGGGGGCATCTCTACAGGGGACATAACTACAGGAGGCATCTGTACTGGGGGTAGCTCTACTGGGGGCATCTCTACTTGGGGCATTACTACAGGGGACATCTGTACTGGGGGCATCTCTACTCAGGGCATAACTACTGGGGGCATCTCAAGAAGGGGCAAAACAACACGGGGCATTTCTACTGGGGGCACTATTAATGAGGGCATTGCATAGGTGGCACTTAATAAGGGGCATCACTCCTGGGGACATAAGGGGCACTACTACTGGGGGCACTGTATAAGAGGCGCCAATACTATTGGGTCTACATAAGGGGCACTACAACTGTGGGCACTACCACTACAGTGGGCTTTGCATAAGGGGCACTACTACAGTGGGCACTGTATAAGGGGTGCTACTGCTGTGGTCATTATGTGTCTTACGGGTGCTACTACTGTGGGCTTTGTGTATAAGGGGCACTAATGTGTGTCATAACATGAATAAAGGACTTTACTATGTGGTGTAATGTGAATAAGATTGTGCGGCGTAATTTGAATTGGGGATACTAAGCACTGATAGCCATCATCATTATCAGCCATAAAGGACAGATCTCTGCATACACGCAACTCTGCTTAGCCAAAAATTCTATCTACACTACTCACCCATGACACACTTATCCTACATGTGAACACCCATATAGACCAACTCAGCAACAAGTGGAGATACGACAAATCCGTACCAATCTGAATTGCACACAATTGCTATATGTTGCTTACATTACTTAGATGCACACGCAGTCTGCTAAACATTGTGTGACCTGTCCACAGGCAGACTTCTCTGTAACGCAGTATCAGGGCCCCAGTCTCCCGTGGCCAGTATATATCAGACATGCGATCATATATTCAGAAAATGTGCCCATATTTAACCACTGCCATATTCAGCCCCGTGCACAAGAGCTGCCAGGAGGCTTCTGATTACACATAGCTATCATCTTATTTGTTCATAGTTTCAACCAAAAACTATTTGTACACAATGAACAAATCAGAGCACTGGAGGCTGACAGCTAGGTGTTGCAGACGTCTCTCAGGAAACTTTCTGCCCAGAAGTAAGAGACTGGCAGAGGCACCAATACATACTGTAGGCCAGGGGTGGCCAACCAGTCAGAGACAAAGAGCCAAGAAATCTTGTTAGGTACATCAAAGAGCCGACTTCGAGCCGAAGGCGCACTTGCAAAAATGGGGTGTGACCTTGTGCCTGCTAGGCCACGCACCGGTATAAAATACATTGAAAAAGCCAGATCCAACATAAAATACAATAAAAAAGCCACTTCTACATCAAATAATTTAAAAAGCCAGATCCGCATAAAATATATTGAAAAGCCAGATTCACATAATACATTTCAGTTCCCCAATGTGTCACTCCAGCCAGCTCCTCCATGTGTATTTGGCTCCCTCAGTTCTCAGTCTACGTAGTGCTGCTGCATGTCTGGCTGGAGTGCAGCGGTTTACAGATCTCTTGTGGTCACGTGACTTTGAGTGTTGGGAGCCACATTTGAATGAAGAAAGAGCCGCATGTGGCTCAAGAGCCACGCGTTGGCCACCACTGCTGCAGGCTTGGCAGTAATAAAGGCCCCTTTCCCCACTGTTATATCAGCCCCATGCATATGAAGAAAAGATTTGTGCTGTGCACATAATAACCTAAGCCAACATTTGTATTCACTGTTCATTAAATGCTATTTCAAAGAAAAATCTCAAAACATTTTAACTGTTGAGATTTCCCCACATTAATTAAAGAGATATACCTTAGATACTGGTACCTAAACAGCAGAGGCTTAGCTAGGGTTTTTGGAGCCCAGGGGAAGATGGAAAATGGCGCCCCCCCCCCCAAAAAAAAAAAAAAAAAAAGAAGACAGCAAAAGAAGCACGTGCGCGCGCCCGAAAAATGGGCGTGGCCACACACCAGAAGGGGTGTGGCCACGCACCAGAAGGGGTGTGGCCACTGAAAATGGCCCACAGTGCCAGTTACATTGCCCCACAGTGCCAGATACATGCCCCACATTGCCAGATACATGCCCCACAGTGCCAGATACATTGCCCCACAGTGCTAGTTACATTGCCAGATACATTTCCCCACAGTACCAGTTACATTGCCCCACAGTTCCAGTTACATTGCCCCACAGTGCCAGATACATGGCCCACAGTGCCAGTTACATTGCCCCACAGTGCCAGATACATTGCCCCACAGTGCCAGATACATTGCCCCACTGGGCCAGATACATTGCCCCACTGGGCAAGATACATGCCCCACTGTGCCAGATACATGCCCCACTGTGCCAGATACATGCCCCACAGTGCCAGATACATGCCCCACTGTGCCAGATACATGCCCCACAGTGCCAGATACATGCCCCACAGTGCCAGATACATTGCCCCACAGTGCCAGTTACATTGCCAGATACATTTCCCCACAGTGCCAGTTACATTGCCAGATACATTGCCCCACAGTGCCAGTTGCATTGCCCCACAGTGCCAGATACATTGCCCCACAGTGCCAGATACATTGCCCCACTGTGCCAGATACATGCCCCACAGTGCCAGATACATGCCCCACTGTGCCAGATACATTGCCCCACAGTGCCAGATACATTGCCCCACAGTGCCAGATACATTGCCCCACAGTGCCAGTTACATTGCCAGATACATTGCCCCACAGTGCCAGTTACATTGCCAGATACATTGCCCCACAGTGCCAGTTACATTGCCCCACAATGCCAGTTACATTGCCCCACAGTGCCAGATACATGCCCCACTGTGCCAGATACATGCCCCACTGTGCCAGATACATTGCCCCACAGTGCCAGATACAATGCCCCACAGTGCCAGATACATTGCCCCACAGTGCCAGATACGTGCCCCACTGTGCCAGATACGTGCCCCACTGTGCCAGATACGTGCCCCACAGTGCCAGATACATGCCCCACAGTGCCAGATACAATCCCCACAGTGCCAGATACATGCCCCACAGTGCCAGATACATTGCCCCACAATGCCTGTTACAGTGCCAGATACATTTCCCCACAGTGCCAGTTACATTGCCAGATACATTTCCCCACAGTGCCAGTTACATTGCCAGATACATTGCCCCACAGTGCCAGTTACATTGCCCGACAGTGCCAGTTACATTGCCCCACAGTGCCAGATACATGCCCCACTATGCCAGATACATTGCCCCACAGTGCCAGATACATTGCCCCACAGTGCCAGATACATTGCCCCACAGTGCCAGATACATGCCCCACAGTGCCAGATACATTGCCCCACTGTGCCAGATACATGCCCCACTGTGCCAGATACATGCCCCACTGTGCCAGATACATGCCCCACTGTGCCAGATACATGTCCCACTGTGCCCCACTGTGCCAGATACATGCCGCACTGTGCCCCACTGTGCCAGATACATGCCCCACTGTGCCAGATACATGCCCCACTGTGCCCCACTGTGCCAGATACATGCCCCACTGTGCCCCACTGTGCCAGATACATGCCCCACTGTGCCAGATACATGCCCCACTGTGCCAGATACATGTCCCACTGTGCCCCACTGTGCCAGATACATGCCGCACTGTGCCCCACTGTGCCAGATACATGCCCCACTGTGCCAGATACATGCCCCACTGTGCCCCACTGTGCCAGATACATGCCCCACTGTGCCCCACTGTGCCAGATACATGCCCCACTGTGCCAGATACATGCCCCACTGTGCCGCACTGTGCCAGATACATGCCCCACTGTGCCCCACTGTGCCAGATACATGTCCCACTGTGCCAGATACATGCCCCACTGTGCCAGATACATGCCCCACTGTGCCAGATACATGCCCCACTGTGCCAGATACATGCCCCACTGTGCCAGATACATGCCCCACTGTGCCCACTGTGCCATATACATGACCCACTGTGCCCCACTGTGCCAGATACATGCCCCACTGTGCCAGATACATGCCCCACTGTGCGGTGCCCCCCTCCCTCCCTCCCCGGTCACTCACCGCCTGTTGTTGTGTCTGTGAGGGGAGGAGAGCGCAGCGCCTCTACTTCCCCTCACCACTCCCGGTCTCCGGCGGCTGTGTGGCGCCGGTTCGCAAGCCAATCAGAGCTCGCGGACCGGCAGCCAATCAGGAGCCGGTCCGCAAGCTCTGATTGGCTAACGCCGGAGACCGGACACACGCAGCCGAAGACCGGAACCTTGTGATTGTGTCGAGACGCCATGAGATCCACGTCCGGTAGACCCCACCTGTCCACTAGGAGTTGAAAGACTTCTGGATGAAGACTCCATTCTCTGGCGAGTATGTCCTGACGACTGAGGTAGTCCGCTTCCCAGTTCAGGACACCCGGAATGAACACTGCCGATATACTTGGCAGATGGCGTTCTGCCCAACAAAGAATTTTTGACACTTCCTTCATAGCTATGCGGCTACGAGTGCCGCCTTGATGGTTTATGTATGCCACTGTCATGGCGTTGTCTGACCTTACTTGAACCGGTCTGTTCCGTACCAGAGGCAGGGCAAGTGATAATGCATTGAATACCGCCCTCAGCTCTAGGATGTTTATTGGAAGGAGTGATTCTTCCTTGGTCCACCGACCCTGAAAACAGTGTTGCTCCAATACCGCTCCCCATCCCCTCAGACTGGCATCCGTCGTCGAGAGGACCCAGCCGGGGATCCAGAAGGGATGGCCCCAGCTCAATTGCTGGTCCTGAAGCAACCAGGTCAGCGACAAACGGAGTCAACAAGATCATTTGGGATCTGATCCGATGATGCAGGCCTTCCCACTTGGTAAGAATTAGTCGTTGCAGAGGGTGGGAATGAAATTGAGCTTACTCCCTAATGTCGAATGTCGACACCATCACGTCAAGTACTTGCATCACTGAGTGAATCGACACTGTGGGGTGACGGATGAAATGTCTTATCCTGCCCTGGATTTTCAGGATCTTGTCTGGAGATGTGGCCATTCCGAACGGCAGAGCCTGGAATTGGTAGTGACTGTCGCCAATAGCAAACTGCAGGAACTACTGATGCGATATGGCAATAGGAATATGCAGATAAGTATCCTGTATATCTAGGAATACCATGTAATCTCCGGGTTCCATCGCCAGCACAATAGAGCACAATGTTTCCATACGAAACTTGGCTACCCTCACAAATTTGTTCAGTGACTTAAGGTTGAGTATAGGCCGAAAAGACCCATTGGGTTTTTGACTAGAAACAGGGTTGAATAATAGCCTCTGCCACGCTGGGACTGAGGTACCGGCACAACCACTCCTGTACTCAGAAGGGAATCTAGCACCATTTGTAGAGCCTGCGCCTTCAACGGATCCAAAGGGAGTACCATAGTGCAGAACTGGTGAGGGGGTCGTCTCTTGAAGGAGACAGCGTATCCGTGAGAGAAAACTTCCAGTACCCAAGTGTCTAAAGTGGTCTTTAACCAGACTTGGACGAACTGTAGAAGTAGGCCTCCCACCCTGGGGTCCCCCCTAGGGGGAGGTCCGCCCCATCATGCAGCAGGCTTGTCTTGTTTTGAAGCAGGCTGATGGACTGCCCTGTTTCATCTTGGGCTTGGTGGTCTTGGGAGCACGAGATTGTCTGGGGTAAGTCTGACCCTTGGCTTTCCTCTGAGGTCGAAAGGAACGAAAAGTGGTAGTCTTTGCCTACAGTGTAGAAGGATTAGTAGGAGGAAGAAAAGCAGTCTTAGCAGCTGCTAATTCAGACACTGTTTTATGCAGGTCCTCTCCAAATAAAATGTCCCCGGTGAAGGGGAGTACCTCCAAGATCTTTTTGGAGTCTAAATCCACTTTCTGAGCCAGGACAGACGTGGATGACGCATTGGCTGCCGGTACCCCTGCCTCAGAGGACGCTTCCTGAATGTAATAGGCCGCGGTGCATATTTGAGACAGGTACTGTATGGCATTGTCAGAAATATCCTCTGGCAGCTCATCCTCTAACGCTTGAACCCACGCCTCAATACCTTTTGCGGCCCAAGAGGCAGCTATCGTGGGTCTATGAATGGCCCCAGCGAGGGAATATATAGATTTCAGGCATTCCTCCTCACGCTTATCTGTCATTTCCTTCAGTGAGGTGACAGTGGTGACAGGTAGAGTAGACACCACGCGACGGGTGACGTGAGAATACATCGGTGATGTGTTCTCCCATTTATTACATAACTCTGCAGAGAGGATATCGAGTCAAAGCCTGTTTAGGGAGCGGGAATTTCTTACCTGGGGTAGACCAGGGTTCCCTCCTGATGTCCACAAGATGATAAACGGTCCACCAGAGTCCCCAGGAGGGTAGTGAACATAGCCCAGGGTGGCTCCATTGCAGTCACATGAGTTGCAGGCTGACTGGGAGGTGTATGACATTTAGAACATAGACCATTTCACAATACCTCCCCCTCAGGTAAACTTCTGGAGCATACCTTGCAACTTGCAGGAGCCTCCAGAGTTTTACTGCCCTTATTGTTAGACATTGTAATAAAGCAACAATCAGGCTATTAGTACGATTAAGACAGACAGAATGAACAACCTGCGGACAAAGTACACAACCAGCGTAAAAGTACACAAACTTGTGAACTAAATCCCGTTGTACGTGACTTTAACACAGTAAAATATCCGTATAGTGATAAGTACTGTGCACACTATATTAGAGGACCCTGACACACCTAGTCCCTTCGGGTACAGAATATAGCAATAGCTACCTTAGATGGGATACATGAGAGTGAAACCGTACAGCAGATACAGGCACAAAGCACAATAAAACTGCACTGGACTAATATTATATACTATATATATATATATATATTATATCAATAAAAAACACAGCACGACCCTAGACTGGGGGTATATATTAGAATACTCGTACAATATATTCTGTAATAGGTACACTCTTTCTTAACTAACGCAGTCTGTAAGAAGACATGTAGAATACTCATGTGTCTGTAAAGTCTCAGCGCTGTGTACAGGCGGCTCTACAGGGAAGACCTTGCCCTGCAATCCCAGAGACCAGCAGCAGCTATGTTCAGAAGATGGTGCCCAGCGTCTCTGTCAGGAACTGAGGGAAAGTGTGAGGCAGCTCCAGGGCCGGAAATCTGCGAGGAGCTGGCGCCCTGGGCCGGGGGAGGGGCTACAGGTCAAGCGCCGCTCTCCTATGCTGGACCTCACCGCCTGTACTATGGAGCCTTACCAATAGGGGCGCTAGTACACCCGACCTGTACTCCTATGCCCTGGCGGACATAGTGGGGTCTCTGCTCAGGGATAGTGTCCACGCCAGCGTCGCAGTCCGTCTCCCTAGACTGCGATCAGGAACGTGATATAGTGGTGGGTCCCACCTGGGGGACCCTCTTACCTTCTCCCTTCATAGCAGCCACGCGAACCAGGAGAGCGTCTGCAACCATGTGCCTAAGCCGGAGTGTCTGCGCCGCATGTACCCGGGAACTGAGCCGCGGGAGTATGCAACGCTGCTTGGGAGGTGACGGAGACGCAGCATTGAATGGTCAACCTGACATAACAGCACTGCGGCCCTTGAAGTCTTCTTAGCTTTTTCAGGGCTGCCCAGTGCAGCCCGCCTGTTAGGTGACCTGCTGCCTGCAGGCACCACTCAAAACTGAGCTCTCAGTGCCTGGAGGCCCCAATGTATCCTGGGACAGTCAAAGCTTTGTCTGATGGTGCCTCTAATCAAGATCCCGCTCTAGACCCCAATGTTTTCCCTGTAGAACACAGTGTACCCCGCTGCAGAAATATGAAGCAATGAAAAGAGTGGAGAAGTGTGTCAGTGTAAAACATGCCCAAGTTGCAATATTACTCGTTTTTCATTTTCGGTAGCACCCGCTGATATTGTATTGTGTTCTAGAGCATGTTGCTTCATTGCTCTCATTGTCATGACAACAATTCTGAAATTGCATTCTCAAGCAATATACTGTATACCTTCCATGGCATTGCAATCAATTAATTGTCTGGTCTTGATACATTTACCGTGTTTGTCTTGAATCTCATATACTTTGCGCATGGGATGGCAGGTCTTACATGATCACCACGGAAAGGAGTCTTTCAGGATTGCTTCCTTTGTTGAAGTGGCTTTTAACCATTATAAATTTATGTTGGTTGACCTATGCCAATCTTATTAGTACTTTGAGTTCCAGGTGGTGTCACAGATTATCCAACTTCTACAGTTTGGGTTACCTATTAGGTACATTGTTATTCACTGAGCAGACTGAGGTTGTGGTGTGTTATTTTATATCACTGTTTAATTAATGTGTCTATGTCTTTTACAATACTTTGCCATCACTGGTTCCAACTATGGATATTCCCATTTATATTATTCCTAATTGTGGGATCACTTTACTTAACATATATCTATTTGCACTATGGGGCTGATTCTGAAGGCTAATGGCTGAGGTGGCACTGACTAATACAAGAGCCAGATTTTCACACAATATACGAGCCAAAGGGTTCATGTAAGAATTACACACAGGTGCAGCAGTATATAGTGCTGGCAATTTGTTGAGTTTTGATCACAGATGTGCAGAAAGGATAGGCAGAGGAGACACCTATCATAGACTTTTTACTCCAGAGTTTTGACTATAAAAATTATTAGAATAAGAAGATTAGAATGATAAGATAATGAATAATAAGATATTAGAAAAAAAGATATTTCTAATATATTCTTTGTATTTTTTAAACACTTTATATAGTCAAAACTCTGACGTATACGTTAGTATGATGGAAAGGCTCTGCCTCACCGCAGATGCAGTATATCTGTAATGGCAGGCTATACTGATGCTGCACTATATACACCAATATTGGAACATGTAAACTCACCAGTCCCCGCACAGCTCCAGGCCAGTCTAGGGGGTAGAGGACACCAGTAGCCACCAGCAGCTGGCCGGAGGGGTCTAGGCATGGCCTTGCGGGGTGTGGGAGGGGTAAGCAAAGGACCCCTCCTCTTCATTGCCGCGCAGTATATATAAAGCAGCTGAGCCGGTTACCTTCCTCCTCCCCACCCGCATCATCTGCAGCCCCAGCACCGACCCCTCCTCCTCTCGGTCACCGCACTGCTCACCCGACACAGGGTCTCACCTTTTCCTGCCAGACTGATTCACCTTCTTCCACCGCCGGTAAGTGGTCACACGTGTCCTCAATGCCTCCGTTCTGAGCTCTGCGGGATGGTCTGGTGGTTCTGCATCAGTTTCCTGGCTACTGCTGCTACTTGTTGCCGAATCCCGGGATGGCAGGTAACCTTGGGTTGCAGCATAGTATAAGGAGGAGGGGGTGCAGAGTATGCAGTATATGTCGAGAGCAGAATATGGAGGAGAGGGTACCCTGTATATAGGGGACACTATAAGGAGGGTATGGGGGTGCAGTGTGTATATAGGGGCAGAATATGGAAGAGGATGGGGTACATTGTATATGGGGGAGGTATATGGTGAGGGGCACAGTGTACCTAGGGAGTGTGTGTGTCTGTGTCATACAGAGGTGACTATATTGAAAAAAATCTGCATCTTTCTCTCTCTCCACCGTCCCTATTTGCCCCTACCACCAGAGGCGTCGGAACGGGGGGGGGGGGGGGGGCAAGGGGGCAGCTTGCCCCCCCAAAATATGAGAGGCGCCGCCAATACTCAGGAGGAGCGATGTGCGGTCAGCTGAAAGACTGAGCACTGAGCAGCAGCAGGATATTGCTGTGTCCAGCCCCTCCTGCTCCCAGACCCAGTCCAACAGAGCTGTCGTCGTCGCCTCCCCCCCTACCAGGGCCGCGATTCGCGGGTGATTGGGGGCATGGCCTAATGGAGAGAAGCGCTTGCTGTCCCCTGCATTGCAAAGACCTGTGGCTGGTTGTGACAGGTAAGAAGCTATGCTCCCACTCCCTCTCCCCCCCCCCCCCCCTCCAATGGCAAATGTGGGATTTGTAAGGGGGGTCCAGGAGTCCATATTCCTGTATGTACATCACATAAAATTATATATATATATATAAATATATATACTGTATGTATAGATATATATATATATATATATATATATATTTATTTATTTATTTATTTATTTTCAGGGGTTTTTTTTTTGTTTACAGGCTCTCCTAATAGGTATATAAACTGCTCCGGGTGCCCGAACTGCAATACACAATGGTGTTAGCCTCCTACAACCTTGTCTCTGTGCCGCACTCCTGGATAATAAAACATCACTCAGACACAAGTTTCAGCGTTATCAACATTTTATGGTCTACACCATTTCACCAGGTCACCAGGATATAGTCCAGGAGTGCGACACAGAGACAAGGTTTTATATATATATATATATATATATATCTGCATGTCACAGAGCCCTCTCGAACCGGCAGCCAATCAGGAGCGGACGGTCCTGATTGGCTGCTGGTCCGCAGCAGATTTGAAATAGTAGTGGCTGTCATAGGAACCGCACCACAGGCCGCCAACCACAGCTGCCTCCTCTGTGGCACCGCTGCTCTCTGCCTACTCCTCTGCTGCATTGCAGCCGCCCCCAGTCTCCTCTGTACCTCCGCCAACTCCCACAGCCTCCTCCTCCGCATCATCGCCAATGCCCACAGGCTCCTTCGCCCCGCGATGACCACGGCCTCCTCATCCACCGCAGACCACAGCATCCTCCGCTGCTCAATAGGTAATTTTACTCTGCTAACATAAACAAGAATTTGAGATAACCACTTAACTAGCGCTTCAGTATGTTCACAGGTTCACTTATTCTTCCCAATTCATGTCCGTCATTTTGCATATAAAACAAGGGAGTAAGGAAAAGAATATAGTGTATTACAATTTTTAATGATACAGAAAAAAATACAAACAACATTTAAAATTCAGCGATCTGTATAAAAGGCATATCTGACAGGTAGGCTTCTCAATCAGAAGTAGATACAATGGAGGTTTTACCAGATTTGATGGAACTGTGGTTTAGACAGTTCAAAACAGCATATGGGTATGGTGGGGATCCCAAAAAGCGTCACTCATAATTATCCCAGCTGCAGTTTAAGTACCGGTTCTCCTTCAGTATACTGGAATTGAGATGCCTCCTTCACCAACGCGTTTCTTCCCCAACTGGGGTCTTTGTCAAGGTGTCAATATGCCTTACTTCTATTCCTGCTGTTATTTAAACTCACTACATCCAATGGGGTAGCGCCGTGCACGGCTGTTCTGCATCTAGACATGATTCTCCTACAAGTCCCAGCATCCTCCAGCCGCACCAGGCGCTCCCGCTACGTCATTTCCGGTCAAAATGTGGTTATAATGTATTACGGTTTCCTACACGTCCCAGCGTCTTTTGTCTTTGCATCAGACTCCCAACTCGTCACTTCCGGCCGGCGGGCAATCAGATCTATTTCCTACAAGTCCCATCCTCCTTTGCCCGCATCTCGGGCTCCCGATATGTCACTTCCGGTGGGCGAATAATCATAATAATAAACAGTGTCTCTGTAGAATTTCCAGCCCATACACTAACGTAGTTTACATAGATAGTTGGGAATGAATTAAAACAGATGTATAATTCTCAGTGGAAGACATAACGCTGGAATTTTTATGCGTATACGTCATTTCCGGGGACATTCCTGGACAGGCAGACTCGTTACCATGGAAACAGAAAAAAGTATTTATAACATGTATTAAGATATATTTAAATACACTAAAAAGATAAACTTAATACTTTAAAAATAATCACATTTCTCATTAAAAAACAGTATAAGAGACTCTAGTTTAAAAACCATTTGATTTCAAAGTCGGCGTTTAAGCCGCCCGGTTTTAAAGTGCCTAGTTCATATATAGATTGCATTTCTACTCTCGCCAGCTGGCTTGCTAAATCTTTTTTTCTCCAATGGTTTTTCACATGTTTTATTCCGCAGAAACGTTTAATCCCTGTTACACTGCAATTATGGTGAACCCTAAAATGTTCAGAAAGCGCATGGGTCGTGAGGGCCTTCTTAATATTTCGTAGGTGCTCACTAATCCTAATTTTGAGGGGTCTCGAAGTTCGCCCTATATACCATAAATTGCACGTACACTCAATTGCATAAATGACGTTAGCAGTGTTACAGGTTATAAAATCTGTTATTTTGCAATTAATACCATTAATTGCTACCTCTGTTAATTTGTTGCTGTTACTTGGGGTGTTCTTACACCCCATGCATAATCCACATCGGAAGAAACCCTTCGATTTTATAGTACTCATTGGTTTCTTAGTAGGTAGTGCACTTTTTACGAGATTGGTTTTCAAATTCGGGGCCCTTCTAAAAATACACTTGGGTCTTTCTGGTAATAGTGCACCAATAACAGGGTCTTTTTTTTTTTTTTTTTTTTAGGATCCCCCAATGTTTATTGAGGGATTTCTCTAAAGTTCTATACTGACTGTTAAATGAAGTAATAAAGGCCCAGTCACAATATGTCCCTTTTTCTCTTCCCTCTTTCTCTTTGGGTTGCAAAAGATCTTTACGATCAATTTTTGCAATTTTCGTTTGTGCAGTTTCTATCTTCCCCATAGGATACCCCGAAACTTCAAATTTTTTCTTCATCTCCTTCGATTGAGATTCATAAAGTGCAGAATTCGTGCAGTTGCGTTTCAAGCGCGTAAATTGGCTATCTGGAATGTAAGAACACCCCAAGTAACAGCAACAAATTAACAGAGGTAGCAATTAATGGTATTAATTGCAAAATAACAGATTTTATAACCTGTAACACTGCTAACGTCATTTATGCAATTGAGTGTACGTGCAATTTATGGTATATAGGGCGAACTTCGAGACCCCTCAAAATTAGGATTAGTGAGCACCTACGAAATATTAAGAAGGCCCTCACGACCCATGCGCTTTCTGAACATTTTAGGGTTCACCATAATTGCAGTGTAACAGGGATTAAACGTTTCTGCGGAATAAAACATGTGAAAAACCATTGGAGAAAAAAAGATTTAGCAAGCCAGCTGGCGAGAGTAGAAATGCAATCTATATATGAACTAGGCACTTTAAAACCGGGCGGCTTAAACGCCGACTTTGAAATCAAATGGTTTTTAAACTAGAGTCTCTTATACTGTTTTTTAATGAGAAATGTGATTATTTTTAAAGTATTAAGTTTATCTTTTTAGTGTATTTAAATATATCTTAATACATGTTATAAATACTTTTTTCTGTTTCCATGGTAACGAGTCTGCCTGTCCAGGAATGTCCCCGGAAATGACGTATACGCATAAAAATTCCAGCGTTATGTCTTCCACTGAGAATTATACATCTGTTTTAATTCATTCCCAACTATCTATGTAAACTACGTTAGTGTATGGGCTGGAAATTCTACAGAGACACTGTTTATTATTATGATTATTCGCCCACCGGAAGTGACATATCGGGAGCCCGAGATGCGGGCAAAGGAGGATGGGACTTGTAGGAAATAGATCTGATTGCCCGCCGGCCGGAAGTGACGAGTTGGGAGTCTGATGCAAAGACAAAAGACGCTGGGACGTGTAGGAAACCGTAATACATTATAACCACATTTTGACCGGAAATGACGTAGCGGGAGCGCCTGGTGCGGCTGGAGGATGCTGGGACTTGTAGGAGAATCATGTCTAGATGCAGAACAGCCGTGCACGGCGCTACCCCATTGGATGTAGTGAGTTTAAATAACAGCAGGAATAGAAGTAAGGCATATTGACACCTTGATAAAGACCCCAGTTGGGGAAGAAACGCGTTGGTGAAGGAGGCATCTCAATTCCAGTATACTGAAGGAGAACCGGTACTTAAACTGCAGCTGGGATAATTATGAGTGACGCTTTTTGGGATCCCCACCATACCCATATGCTGTTTTGAACTGTCTAAACCACAGTTCCATCAAATCTGGTAAAACCTCCATTGTATCTACTTCTGATTGAGAAGCCTACCTGTCAGACATGCCTTTTATACAGATCGCTGAATTTTAAATGTTGTTTGTATTTTTTTCTGTATCATTAAAAATTGTAATACACTATATTCTTTTCCTTACTCCCTTGTTTTATATGCAAAATGACGGACATGAATTGGGAAGAATAAGTGAACCTGTGAACATACTGAAGCGCCAGTTAAGTGGTTATCTCAAATTCTTGTTTATGTTTGCACTGTTGGTGAGGGGTTTAAGGACACCTCTAGGAGTTAACCTGTGACGGGCTGCTTCCTGCGCATGACAAAATCTTTTCACCCTTCTTTTTGGTATATTGTATGGTCCTTATTAAGGATTTGATTGTGCTGCAATATGTTCAAAATAAGAGAAAACAGAAAATCTAAATTTGAATATGTTTTTAGAGAAGAAGGGGACTCTATAGTCCTAGTTGATGAAAACTTGGAAAGCCTTATGAAAAAACTAGAGGTGATCCTACTAAAAGAAAACAACATCTGGTGGGAGATGGTGACTCTGGAGAAGTACCTCTCCCACCAGATTATACCAAAAGGACTTTGTATTAATAAAGCAGCCTCATTCTCATCGGCAAATGAGGAGTTCAAGTTGGAATGGGAAAGAATTTTAACTTCATGTTCAACTTCCCTAATAAAACTAATTATACATGACAGGAAACAAGAACTAGAACGTTTAGAGGGGGAAATCTTGAACTACAAATCATTGATTCATCCCTTCGTGGATTTACAAGAATATAAAGATCTAGAGAAACGTGTAGAACTCTCTCTTAAAAAGAACGAGAAGATACTTATCGAACGCAAAGTACGTAAGTTTAATAGAGACAGGAAAAGGGACAATGCAGAGCAAGAAGATTCAGATCAGGAATCGTTAGAGGAAGAGGGAACATCAGAACAACCAATACCCCCCACCCCTCTACCCACTAAAAATAGGAATAAAGGAATTTTATCCCAAAGGAAAAATCGAGAAAGAAAACAGGAAAGGGATAAGAAAGATAGATTTAAGGAAGACTATACAGATCCTGCATTATTACCACTCACAAGGAGATACAAAGAATATACACAACATGAAGAAAAAGAAAGGAGGACAGTGAACTACCAGAATAAGGATAGGGACAATCAGGGTAGAAGGTGGGAATCAGTACCCCCCAGAAATAGACATCAAAGAAGAACCCCTGAGCCCTTAAGCCCGAATGTGAGGCTACACAATAGATATAAAGAACTGGAGAACGAGAGTGATCCCTCCTCCCCCTCTTTTTTATCCAGGCGGAGGAAGCAATATCCCAGAAGATAAGGTATAGAGGTTGCAGAGGGGGAAAGAAAAATAAATTGGCAAAAAATAAATTAAAAAAGAAAAAAATTAGGAAACAGCCCAAAAGAAAGGAGCAGTTAGATTTATTAACAACACAAACAGATAAGGATGACAACAAAGGGAAAATTAAAATCTTCAATTTGACAGATCATCTATTAGCGAAAGAGGAGACATCACTTTTAGAAAAAGGACTAAAATTTGCACCATCTATACCTTTAAATAAATTTAGCACTTTTATAGATTTGCAAAAATTTATAAGGAAGCTCACCTTAAGAAAATTTTTCTTGAATAAGGAAATGAGTAGTTCAGAAAAAGTGGAGGAAACCCCATTTAAACCTAAGTCCACTTTTAATCCCACCTTTCTAAAAGGGAACTTCCTGGAGACGTTTTCAAAACTGGTTGCAGATGATATTAAGGAGATGGAGAATAAATTAACGAAACACAACCTCACGTTTAAAGAACGCCAAGCCTTAAAAAGACTAAGAGAGTGTGAAAATATCATCATAAAACCAGCAGATAAAGGGGGGGGAATTGTCCTGATGACAAGGGACAATTACAATAAGGAAGTCCTCCGACAATTAAATGATGGGCATACTTACCACAAGTTGAAATCGGACCCCACAGAGAAGATTGCACGTAAACTTGAAAATATTGTGGGAGAATTTTTTTCATCTGGGACCTTAACAGAGAAAGAACAGAAGTTTCTGCTGATTGAAGAACCAGTCATCCCAGTTCTCTATGTCCTACCTAAAATCCACAAGGATTCGGAGAACCCTCCAGGAAGACCGATAGTTTCGGGTATCGGCTCGATTACCTCGAATCTATCGGAATTCCTGGATTATTATCTACAACCCTTAGTCATCAAATACCCCTCGCATCTGAAGGACACTCGAGACCTCCTGAACACACTAGAGAGTATTCAATGGAATGACGAATATATTATGGTAGGGGCAGATGTACGCTCGCTCTATACGATTATTGAGCACCAAAAGGGCCTGGAAGCAGTGGCCAAAGCCTTACAGGATAGCGATTTAAATGGACATCTGCAAGAGTTTATTAAGAAAGGGGTGTCCTTCATTCTGGAGAATAACTATTTTTCCTTTGAAGGTTCTTTTTACCTCCAAGATGTTGGGACCGCTATGGGCACCAGGTTCGCCCCAAGTTATGCGAACATTTTTATGGGACAATGGGAAGATGCAACCATCTGGAACCATTGTCCCTATGGGGCGAACCTGGTGTCATGGAAGAGATACATAGACGACATCTTTTTTATTTGGAAGGGAAGTGAGGAATCTTTGGAACAATTTTTTAATTATCTGAACTGCAATACAGATAATATTTTTTTAACATTTGAAAGTAGTAAGAAGACGATTAATTTTTTAGATATAACTATTTTTATCGAAAACAATAAGATTGAAACAAAAAATTTTATTAAGCCAACTGACTCGGGGGCCTACATTGATGCCACCAGCTGTCACCACTCTAATTGGTTAAATTCCATTCCAGATAGCCAATTTACGCGCTTGAAACGCAACTGCACGAATTCTGCACTTTATGAATCTCAATCGAAGGAGATGAAGAAAAAATTTGAAGTTTCGGGGTATCCTATGGGGAAGATAGAAACTGCACAAACGAAAATTGCAAAAATTGATCGTAAAGATCTTTTGCAACCCAAAGAGAAAGAGGGAAGAGAAAAAGGGACATATTGTGACTGGGCCTTTATTACTTCATTTAACAGTCAGTATAGAACTTTAGAGAAATCCCTCAATAAACATTGGGGGATCCTAAAAAGAGACCCTGTTATTGGTGCACTATTACCAGAAAGACCCAAGTGTATTTTTAGAAGGGCCCCGAATTTGAAAACCAATCTCGTAAAAAGTGCACTACCTACTAAGAAACCAATGAGTACTATAAAATCGAAGGGTTTCTTCCGATGTGGATTATGCATGGGGTGTAAGAACACCCCAAGTAACAGCAACAAATTAACAGAGGTAGCAATTAATGGTATTAATTGCAAAATAACAGATTTTATAACCTGTAACACTGCTAACGTCATTTATGCAATTGAGTGTACGTGCAATTTATGGTATATAGGGCGAACTTCGAGACCCCTCAAAATTAGGATTAGTGAGCACCTACGAAATATTAAGAAGGCCCTCACGACCCATGCGCTTTCTGAACATTTTAGGGTTCACCATAATTGCAGTGTAACAGGGATTAAACGTTTCTGCGGAATAAAACATGTGAAAAACCATTGGAGAAAAAAAGATTTAGCAAGCCAGCTGGTGAGAGTAGAAATGCAATCTATATATGAACTAGGCACTTTAAAACCGGGCGGCTTAAACGCCGACTTTGAAATCAAATGGTTTTTAAACTAGATTCTCTTATACTGTTTTTTAATGAGAAATGTGATTATTTTTAAAGTATTAAGTTTATCTTTTTAATGTATTTAAATATATCTTAATACATGTTATAAATACTTTTTTCTGTTTCCATGGTAACGAGTCTGCCTGTCCAGGAATGTCCCCGGAAATGACGTATACGCATAAAAATTCCAGCGTTATGTCTTCCACTGAGAATTATACATCTGTTTTAATTCATTCCCAACTATCTATGTAAACTACGTTAGTGTATGGGCTGGAAATTCTACAGAGACACTGTTTATTATTATGATTATTCGCCCACCGGAAGTGACATATCGGGAGCCCGAGATGCGGGCAAAGGAGGATGGGACTTGTAGGAAATAGATCTGATTGCCCGCCGGCCGGAAGTGACGAGTTGGGAGTCTGATGCAAAGACAAAAGACGCTGGGACGTGTAGGAAACCGTAATACATTATAACCACATTTTGACCGGAAATGACGTAGCGGGAGCGCCTGGTGCGGCTGGAGGATGCTGGGACTTGTAGGAGAATCATGTCTAGATGCAGAACAGCCGTGCACGGCGCTACCCCATTGGATGTAGTGAGTTTAAATAACAGCAGGAATAGAAGTAAGGCATATTGACACCTTGACAAAGACCCCAGTTGGGGAAGAAACGCGTTGGTGAAGGAGGCATCTCAATTCCAGTATACTGAAGGAGAACCGGTACTTAAACTGCAGCTGGGATAATTATGAGTGACGCTTTTTGGGATCCCCACCATACCCATATGCTGTTTTGAACTGTCTAAACCACAGTTCCATCAAATCTGGTAAAACCTCCATTGTATCTACTTCTGATTGAGAAGCCTACCTGTCAGATATGCCTTTTATACAGATCGCTGAATTTTAAATGTTGTTTGTATTTTTTTCTGTATCATTAAAAATTGTAATACACTATATTCTTTTCCTTACTCCCTTGTTTTATATGCAAAATGACGGACATGAATTGGGAAGAATAAGTGAACCTGTGAACATACTGAAGCGCTAGTTAAGTGGTTATCTCAAATTCTTGTTTATGTTTGCACTGTTGGTGAGGGGTTTAAGGACACCTCTAGGAGTTAACCTGTGACGGGCTGCTTCCTGCGCACGCCAAAATCTTTTCACCCTTCTTTTTTGGTAAATTTTACTCTGCTGCCTTTCTCTCTCCCTGGGCCAGATGTACTAAGCTTGAAAAGTGATAAATATCACTGTGATAAAGCACCAGCCAATCGGCTCCTAACTGTCATTTTTCAAACACAGCCTGTGACATGGCAGTTAGGAGCCGATTGGCTGGTGCTTTATCACAGTGATATTTATCACTTTTCAGGCTTAGTACATCTCCCCCCCCCCCCCCCTATGTCCCTGCTGTCACTCTCCCTGTCCATACGTCCCTCTCCCTGACCCTCTGTCACTCTCCCTGAAGTTCGGCTCATACTGTGTGGTGTAATGTGAATTTCGGCTCATACCGTGTGCTGTAATGTGAATTTCGGCTCATACCGTGTGGTATAATGTGAATTTCGGCTCATTCTGTGTGCTATAATGTGAATTTCGGCTCATTCTGTGTGCTATAATGTGAATTTCGTCTCATACCGTGTGCTATAATGTGAATTTCGGCTCATACCGTGTGCTGTAATGTGAATTTCGGCTCATACCGTGTACTATAATGTGAATTTCAGCTCATACCGTGTGCTATAATGTGAATTTCGGCTCATACCATGGGCTATAATGTGAATTCCGACTCATTCTGTGTGCTATAATGTAAATGTCGGCTCATACCTTGGGCTATAATGTGAATTTTGGCTCATTCTGTGTGCTATAATGTAAATTTCGGCTCATTCTGTGTGCTATAATGTGAATTTTGGCTCACACCGTGTGGTATAATGTAAAAGGGGCACCAGTACTAGACAGTATATGGGGTACTACTATTGTGAAGCATAATATGTATAAGGGGTATATGGTATGGTAAACTACACTGAAGGGGACGGCCCCTTTTGAGTGGCCAGGCCCCTTTTCCAGAGCATAGTTACCGCCTTCACTTTTCCATACCCCCACTGTTCCCCCGGAGGTCCCGGGGGCCAGCCTCACCTACACAAAGGTGCTTGCTGGTGCAATACTGCAGTCCCAGGCTCCTCCTTCCCCCATCGCAGCACCTCCGTCAGTGGGACTCCCGGCCACCATCTACATGGTGCGGCCTCCTCCCCACCGTGGTGCTGCCTCCTTTTCGTCGCCATAGTATTGCCTCCTCCTCCCTGGTGGCTCCGCCCCCAGGGGCGCCAAATAGAAAATTTATCTTGCCCCCCCCCCAACCTATAAACGTTCTGACGCCCCTGCCTCCATTCTCCCCCTAGTCCCTATCCAACCCAACCTCTCCCCTCTCTCTCTCTCCCCCAGTCCCTATCTGTCCCTTCCCCACCCACCAGTCCCTATCTGCCCCTACCCCCACTTTCTCTCCCCAGCCCCCTTTTCTCCATATGTGTGAAACAGATCAGTATTACTAATATTACCAGAAGCAGGTTAGGAGACTGTAATCTCCAGTCCCTGCAGTTTCACTTTCAGTTTGAGCTGTGTCAGCTTCCAGCGTACAAAGGAATAATTTGGTCGGTGCGGTGGCCTCTAGTGGCTGCCGGCGCACATAACAGAGGTGAAGAGCAGACTTGGCTTTTATTATATAGGATGTTTTTATGATATTTACATCATATAGCCATCATAAAATAGTAATGCCAATCTAATAAAACTAATATCTTACCCAGTTTCTAGATAATATTCCCAAAAGTGCCTTCACCCACATTTGTATCTCCAAGCTAAATTACTCTGAGAAACACCACCAGAAATTAATACCTAATACAATACCAATTTGTTATGGTCAAATTTAATCTGTCGCTCTGATTTCCAGAAATCTCCATTTACATTTCAAACTACTGTTATTCTTTGTAGGAATCCTACCCTATCATCTTAAGAGAAAGGGTAATTTATATGCTGAATCTCAAATTTTTATCTTCAGCCAAATGTAAAACATGCATTTAAACTAATAAGTCAAGTCAAAGCCTAAGACATCTAATGTACTGTAGGACAGGCTTTTTCAAAGCTATAACAACAAATAGGGAACAAGAGACCTTATATACTGTAGCTTCAGTTGCAGTTTTGCTATTCTAGCAAACCTGCAACTGCATACAATCGCTTGGTGGGAGCCGCCCAGTGCTGCAATCACAATCTATTTGCGATTGCATCGCAATTAGATCGTGATCGTAGCAACTAGGGTTGAACGCTGCCTGCGTAGCCTGGATGCGAAGGCAGGCGCACTGCTGCCATGTTTTATCTTGCAGCAGCTGCATAGCTGCCCCTAAAACCTGTGCCTGTGTTGTCTGGCCCACTCTTGCATAACGCCGCATTGTCCCGTCCCCCCTCCCTGCTGCTGTAAATTACAATTTATTTGCATTCTCCTGGTATGCAATCACATTTTTTTACCCCACGCATGCACATTTGCAGTGCTGCGCATGCGCAGACGGATGATAATCAGCCGATCTCAGTTTTTGCAACATTGCGATTGAAGCTTAATAAGGTCCATGGTGTGAAAGCATACAATTATATACTATATAAACAGGGTGTGGTATACTAGATCGACAATGTTATGGTCAACAGCAAATGGTCAACAAGTATTAAGAAGTCAAGGCCAAAAGGTCAACATATTATACATTTTATATGACTGACACCAGAACAAATGCCTACGCTCGCCATACTTCGGGCATGGTTACTATTCCCAATAGATGTCCATGTGGATAGTAAATCATGCAAATGTTGAGAAAACATGTGTAAACCCCCTCAAAAAATTTGACCATTTGTGGTTCAACCATTGTCATTTCAACCTTTTGAACCTATCGACCTAGTGACTGTCGACAAAATAAATTTTCAATCTATCAACCAGATACCATAAACAGAGATGTTCTATCAACCATGGAAAAGTTGGGGGATTGTAATGTACCATCTACTGTAGAACATATCACATTTATAGCACTCACTTTCCATTTAGAATAAATGGAAACTTGCTAAATAGTGTAATTTTCCAAGAACTTGTTTTATATTCCCCTTTCATTTAGAACATCAGTCCCATAGTGATGTCTCTTTGATACACACAGTATTGCTCTATTATGTAGTGCTCACATTAATGTCTAATCTAGAACATCACTAATGTTAACACTTTGATTGTCCACTTATTTCTCAGTAAAAGCGTATATTATTTTGACACAGAATGAAACAAAAAACAAACTTACTAATTTCCAAAATTTAGGATGCGCATTTAATAAATCATCAATATCCAGATACATTATTTTTTTCATAACAGCCATTAAGAATTATTCTGAAAAAAAAAAAAGAAATTATTAAAATGTCTAAATTTCAGAAGTGGTTTCCTACCCTGATACCTTCTTACATTGCCAAGTTTGGAGCGTGTATAAAAGTCAAGTGCTTTAAATTACTCTGTCCATATACAATATAAGTATATATATCTTTAAGCAAAATATTAATTTGCACCTTTCCCTGGATATCACCGTTGCAGTAAAAAATTGGTAGCTAAGTTCATGTCATTGTTTGAAGCCCTTAAAGCAGCCAAGACATCTGCTCTGGAAAATCCCATCTCCATCAACTGTGCAACCTGTAATTGTGAAGATAGCAGAAGTTAGCCTTAGGAATGCTAAATGGTTGATCATGATTAATGCATTTTAACACAATTGTGACAAGCAGCACCAGTCTGTGGTGCAACACCAGACATAGGAAGTTACATCATATGTCTTACGCATTATCCTTCCATATGCCCAGAAGGTAGATGCTAGAATCAAGTGGGCTAAGGGACCTTTTCCGTAAGGGGGAGGAGTTACGACGCAAGGGGGAGGAGCTACACCAGCAGGATAGTTCCTCTACTATCCACGCCACCAACTATTACCTTTAGTAATTAGGTGGTGAGCGAAGCGGAGCGGAGCGAGCCACCGTGCCCGAAGCGTGGCGAGCGAAGCGAGCCCGCGAGGGTACTTTTCGGGTACCCTGTTCGCCCGTAGCTCCTCCCCCTGGTGACGTAGCTCCTCCCCTCAATACGTCACAAGGTCCCTTCAGACCCTCCGATATAGAACCAACCATGCCCAGAACTGTGAGAATGTCTTTAGGGAACTATCCCTGCAAAAGTATTTGACGAGTGAACACAATAGCGATACTCCTGCAAGTAGGGTGCATCATGGGAGAGCAATAAGACTTTCCAGCAATGTTACCATATAAAAGTGATATTACAGGGTGCTTCATCTTGCAGTCATTCATTCATAAGAAAATCAGCAGAGACTGCCGAGCTATGCAGTTACTGAAAAAACTCAGATGCCCCTTTCACATCGCAAAAATAACCCGGGTTATTGCCGAATTGACCCGGGTCGAGGTGCAGTGTGAAAGCGCCAAAGTGAATAACCCGGGTCGAGCAACATGGCATTTCAACCTGGGTTAAAAGAAGGATTAAACACGGGTCGGACCCAGGTTGTTGTGCAGTGTGAAAGCCTCTGACCTGGGATATTCAACCCGGGTCTCAGAAAAAGGTGCTGATTGGCTGTTTATGTGTCTGCTCAGCAGTGCCAGATTAAGGGCAACATGGGCCTGGAGCTGAAATTTACAAAGGGACTAATTGTGTGCGGCAACAAGGGATATGGCTAGTGATATGGGGGGCATGGGGTGCAGTGATCGCGCTGAGCGAAAAAAGTTCTGGATCTCAGGGACTCCTCACTTTAAGAAAGTGGGGTCCTACTCCAAGGTTTCTGGGTCCCATCACAATTTATGCATTATAGGCAGTGCTGGGGGAAGGCAGCAGTTGGGGTAGAGCTGGGGGTTGAGGCACGGAACACTTTGGGCGGGAGGGGGTTAAGGGCAGGCAGTGCTGAGGGTAGTGAGGAGGTAAGAGCAGGCAACAGTTTGAGAAGAACTGTAAGTGGGTAGCAGTTGGGGTAGAGGGAGATAAGGGCATGCAGGAGAGGATAAGGAAAGAAAGCAGCTGGGGAAGTACTGGGGCAATGTTGGGGATAGGTAGGGTGTAAGTGTAGGTAGGTACTGGGGGCAGTACTGGGGATAGTGGTAGATTGCAGCTGAGGCAGTATTGGGGGCAAGGAGTGGGTTAGGGGCAGACAGTACAGAGGTAATGCTGGGGGTAGCGAGAGGGTAAATTTGGGGGGTTGAAAGTACACTTCTTTGTAATTATACCACTAAATCACGGTGAAAGGTAGTTTTTTATTGCAGCAGTAACTGGCAATAGAAAACCAGAGGTAGAGGGTGATGCCTTGTGGAGACAGAGTGTGCCAGGAGAGAGGGTGATGGGGAGATAGTGATGCAGGGGAGAAGCAGAGGGTGAGGCAGTGGGTGAAAGGGAGAGGCAGAGGGTGACAGGAAAATGTGATAGCGAGAGGCATTGGGTGACGCCAGGGTGTGGGTGACATAGATGATAACGGGGAGAGGCCGTTGGTGACAGGGAAGTAAGGTGACAAGTACATATAGGAGGAGAGGGAGAGGCAGTCGGTGACAGGAAAGGGTGATGGGGATAATAAGATTTTAAACCTACCGGTAAATCTTTTTCTCCTAGTCCGTAGAGGATGCTGGGGACTCCGTAAGGACCATGGGGTATAGACGGGCTCCGCAGGAGACACGGGCACCACAAAGAACTTTAAGTATGGGTGTGCACTGGCTCCTCCCTCTATGCCCCTCCTCCAGACCTCAGTTAGAGAACTGTGCCCAGAGGAGATGGACAATATGAGGAAAGGATTTTGTTAATCTAAGGGCAAGATTCATACCAGCCCACACCAATCATACCATATAACCTGGCATATACGCAACCAGTTAACAGTATGAACAAAAAAAACAGTATCAGTCAAAGACCGATTCCAACTGTAACATAACCCTTATGAAAGCAACAACTATATACAAGTCTTGCAGATGTAGTCCGCACTAGGACGGGCGCCCAGCATCCTCTACGGATCTCTTACGTCCTAGAGGATGCTGGGGACTCCGTAAGGACCATGGGGTTTATACCAAAGCTCCCAACCGGGCGGGAGAGTGCGGATGACTCTGCAGCACCGACTGAGCAAACGCAAGGTCCTCATCAGCCAGGGTATCAAACTTGTAGAATTTTGCTAAAGTTTTTGAACCCGACCAAGTAGCTGCTCGGCAAAGCTGTAATGCCGAGACGCCTCGGGCAGCCGCCCAAGAAGAGCCCACCTTCCTAGTGGAATAGGCCTCTACTAAATTTGGTAACGGCAATCCAGCCGGAGAATGAGCCTGCTGAATCGTGTTACAGATCCAGCGAGCAATAGTCTGCTTAGAAGCAGGAGCGCCAACCTTGTTGGCTGCATACAGGACAAACAGAGCCTCTGTTTTCCTAACCCTAGCCGTCCTTGCTACATAAATCTTTAAGGCCCTGACTACATCCAGGGACTTGGAGTCCTCTCAGTCCCCCGTAGCCACAGGCACCACAATAGGTTGGTTCATATGAAATGAAGAAACCACCTTAGGCAAAAATTGAGGACGAGTCCTCAACTCCGCTGTATCCACATGGAAAATCAAATAGGGGCTCTTGTGGGACAAGGCCGCCAATTCGGACACCCGCCTTGCAGATGCCAAGGCCAATAACATGACCACCTTCCACGTGAGAAACTTTAATTCAACCGTTTGAAGAGGCTCAAACCAGTGAGAATTCAGGAAACTTAACACCACGTTAAGGTCCCACGGTGCCACTGGGGGCACAAAGGGGAGCTGGATGTGCAGCATTCCAGAGCCGGATTAAGGGGGGAGCCCAGGGGACACTTTACCCTGGGCCCCCCAAATCTAAGGGCCCCCCGTGCCTGCGTCAAGCACTGGCAGTTTTGCATGTTTTTTTTTTTAATGAAGTTCAGCAAACTTCCCCTTCCCCCGCAGACGAATTGTGTTTCAGAGACGGAGACAGCCTGGTCTCCGTCTCTGCACTAGGCGGGGCCACCCACAGGCACTAACGAGCAGCTGTGAATGCTCCTCACACAGAGCTCTGATCAGCAGAGCTCTCTGTACTGGAGACACAACTCACCGTGGAAGGAGCTGCTGAGCATGTGCAGTAGCAGCAGCAGCTCCTGTGCTCAACTCACATGGACTCCGGCAGAATCTCCTCCTCTTCTCTTAAATTGGTTAGTGGTGTGTGTGTGTGTTTTTGTAGGTATGCTGTTTGTTTGTAGGTGTGTAGTGTGTGATGTATGCATGCTGTGTGTGTATGTTAGCTATCATACCTTCCAACTGTACCTGCCAAAAAGGCTGTGTACCAGTTTTTGACTCTAGTTTACAATGAAAGTATTGGAAACTGGGCGTGACCACGCCCCCTTTACTCGTGACCATGCCCACTTTTCTAATTTGTACCGGGTTTTGTGTGTAAAATGTTGGAGGGTATATGTATGTATGTGTGTATGTTTGTATGTATGTATGTATGCTGCGTGGATGTAGGTATGCTGTACAGGGGCAAAACGCATGTTTTGTAAAGGGGGGGGGGGGGGGTTCCAAAGAGGGGGTGGAGGCAAGCATAAGGGAGCAGATATATATATATATATATATATATATATATGTATATATATATATATGGTAAAAGTCTGGGGAGTCGATAGATAGATAGCCAGCAGCAGTATCCGGTGGCGATGGTAAGAGGGGGACGTTTGGGACTCGGGAAGATGACAGTGTGTCACCCAGCCAGCTATCCAGACCCATAGAAAATACATTACCTGGCGGATGATCTGTGCACTACCGCTGCAGCTACCCCCCTAGCCCCAGCCAGCAACCAGCTCTCCTCGTCGGAAGGGGGGCGATCGCATTGGATCCTAGCATATAAAAAATGCCTACACTCTTATTCACCTGAATACCTACCCATGGCCTGAGACAGTTACCTGATTGTATTTATTCTTTATTGTACAACTTTGAAGAAGCTGTTAATAATAATAATAATAATAATAATAATAAAAAATTATTATTATTATTATAAAGGGGCAAACGTAATTAATAACAAGAGCTCCTGTTATTATAATCCTGCCAACACAGTGCAGTAGGGATGTGTGTAATTTTTGCATCTATAGATAACCAGACACATCCAATATATGTAGAGCCTACACATCTGCTGACTGCTGTAGGCAACGGGCTTCTGCTGACTGTGAAACTACAAGTGTCAGAATGCTGAGACTTGCAGTTCCACTCCGTTTGCCAGCTACCGGCACCAAGGTGTGAGACTCACCGATGTGGTGCCCTCCTCCCGGGCCATATGCATCCTATACATCGTCCTGATCAGCAGCTCCTGCTCCCTCCCTCCCACCCTCTGCCGCAAAGCTCTCAAGCAGCTCAAGAACCCGCGCCTACTTGTGGGACCACCCTGGACACCGACTCCGGGCCGCACTGCTTGGTCAGGTCCTGTAGCTCGGAGCCCGGGCTCTTTGCTATGCTGAACACATCGTCCAGGGACAGGAAGGCCGGGATCAGCAGCCACACCATCTCCTGCTGCTCCTCCATCACTGAGACAGTGTGTCTCATCACACTGAAAAGCAGCAGTGTGCTAGGGTAGGCGAGCGCCCCGATCGTTCCTCTCTTAAATCTGTGCCTGTCACCTACGGCGATGTATCGGCAGCAGGGGGGGTTTCTACAGTGTGATATTGTTTTTCTACAGTGTATACATATGCTAATTTTCTATTCAATAGTATGTGCTATATTTTGTTACTGCCTCCAACAGCTTTCTGCTTATACTTTTATCTATCTTAGATAGATAGATAGATAGATAGATAGATAGATAGATAGATAGATAGATAGATAGATACATGTAAGGAACCTCCCCTTCCTATATACACTATATTTAGTCCTCCGGGGCCCCCCTTGTCTAAAGTACCCCGGGCCCCCTGGAGCCTTAATCCGGCCCTGCAGCATTCCCTTCACAAACGTCTGAACTTCTGGGAGAGAAGCCAATTCCTTCTGAAAGAATATAGATAGGGCCGAAATCTGCACTTTAATGGAGCCTAACTTAGGCCCATATCCACTCCTGCCTGTAGAAAGTGGAGACACCGGCCCAGATGGAAATCTTCCGTAGGAGCATTCTTGGCTTCACACCAAGATACATACTTCCTCCAGATACGGTGATAATGCTTTGCTGTCACATCCTTCCTAGCCTTTATCAAAGTAGGGATGACTTCCTCCGGAATACCCTTCCCAGCTAGGATTCGGTGTTCAACCGCCATGCCGTCAAACATAACCGTGGTAAGTCTTGGAACACGCAGGGCCCCTGCTGTAACAGGTCCTCCCTGAGAGGAAGAGGCCACAGATCTTCTGTGAGCATTTCCTGAAGATCTGAATACCAGGCCCTTCGAGGCCAATCTGGAACAATGAGTATTGTCTGCACTCTTTTTTGTCTTATGATTCTCAATATTTTTGAGATGAGAGGAAGAGGAGGAAACACATAGACCAACTGAAACACCCATGGTGTCACCAGGGCGTCTACTGCTACTGCCTGAGGGTTCCGTGACCTGGCACAATACCTCTGAAGCTTCTTGTTGAGGCGTGACGCCATCATGTCTATTTGAGGAATTCCCCAAAGACTTGTTATCTCTGCAAAAACTTCTTGATGAAGTCCCCACTCTCCTGGATGGAGATCGTGTCTGCTGAGGAAGTCTGCTTCCCAGTTGTCCACTCCCGGAATGAAGACAGCTGACAGAGCGCTTACGTGATTTTCCGCCCAGCGAAGAATACTGGTGGCTTCCGCCATCGCCACTCTGCTCCTTGTCCCGCCTTGGCGGTTTACATGAGCCACGGCTGTGACGTTGTCTGTTTGAATCAGAACCGGTAGGTCGCGAAAAGATTCTCCGCTTGTCGTAGGCCGTTGTATATGGCCCTCAATTCCAGTATGTTGATGTGTAGACAAGCCTCCTGGCTTGACCATAGTCCCTGAAAATTTCTTTCTTGAGTGACTGCTCCCCATCCTCGAAGGCTCGCGTCCGTGGTCACCAGAACCCAGTCTTGAATGCCGAACCTGCGACCCTCTAGAAGGTGAGCACTCTGGTGCCACCACAGGAGAGACACCCTGGCCCTGGGGGACAGGGTTATTTTCTGATGTATTTGTAGATGGGACCCGGACCACTTGTCCAGAAGGTCCCACTGAAAAGTCCTCGCATGAAACCTGCCGAAGGGGATGGCCTCGTAGGCTGCCACCATTTTTCCCAGAACTCGAGTGCATTGATGAACAGACACTCTTTTTGGTTTTAGCAGGTATCTGACCATGTTCTGGAGATCCTGGGCTTTTTCCAATAGGAGAAAAAACACTTTTGTTCCGTGTCCAGAACCATGCCTAGGAATGATAGCTGAGGCGTTGGAACCAATTGTGACTTTGGCAGATTGAGAATCCAACCGTGCTGTTGCAGCACTCTCAGGGAGAGCGACACGCTCTTCAGCAATTGATATCTCGATCTCGCCTTTATCAGGAGATCATCCAAGTATGGGATAATTGTGACTCCCTGCCTGCGCAGGAGCACCATCATCTCCGCCATTACCTTGGTGAAAATCCTCAGGGCCGTGGAAAGCCCAAACGGCAACGTCTGAAACTGGTAATGACAGTCCTGTACAGCGAATCTCAGGTACTCCTGATGAGGGGGATATATGGGGACATGAAGGTATGCATCCTTTATGTCTAGTGACACCATAAAATCCCTCCCTTCCAGGCTGGATATTACAGCTCGGAGCGATTCCATCTTGAATTTGAACTTTTTCAAGTACAGGTTTAGGGATTTTAGATTTAAAATGGGTCTGACCGAACCATCCGGCTTCGGGACCACAAACAGGGTTGAATAATACCCTTTTCCCTGTTGGACCAGGGGAACCTTGACAACCACTTGCTGTTGACACAGCTTTTGAATTGCAGCTAACACTACTTCCCTCTCCGGGGGTGAAGCTGGCAAGGCCGACTTGAAAAATCGGCGAGGGGGCACCTCTTTGAATTCCAGCTTGTAGCCTTGGGAAACAATTTCCATCGCCCAAGGATCCACGTCTGAAAGAACCCAGATCTGGCTGAAAAGTCGAAGGCGTGCCCCCACTGGTGCGGACTCCCTTAGGGGAGCCCCAGCGTCATGCGGTGGATTTTGTAGAAGCCGGGGAGGACTTCTGCTCCTGGGAAATAGCCGAAGCAGGTGTTCTCTTTCCTCTACCCTTACCTCTGGCAAGGAAGGAGGAGCCCCGACCTACTGTAGAACAGTGTGATGAGACACACTGTCTCAGTGATGGAGGAGCAGATGTAGTGGATGTAGGTATGCTGTACAGGGGCAAAACGCATGTTTTGTAAAGGGGGGGGGGGGGTTCCAAAGAGGGGGTGGAGGCAAGCATAAGGGAGCAGATATATATATATATATATATATATATGTGTATATATATATATATGGTAAAAGTCTGGGGAGTCGATAGATAGATAGCCAGCAGCAGTATCCGGTGGCGATGGTAAGAGGGGGACGTTTGGGACTCGGGAAGATGACAGTGTGTCACCCAGCCAGCTATCCAGACCCATAGAAAATACATTACCTGGCGGATGATCTGTGCACTACCGCTGCAGCTACCCCCCTAGCCCCAGCCAGCAACCAGCTCTCCTCGTCGGAAGGGGGGCGATCGCATTGGATCCTAGCATATAAAAAATGCCTACACTCTTATTCACCTGAATACCTACCCATGGCCTGAGACAGTTACCTGATTGTATTTATTCTTTATTGTACAACTTTGAAGAAGCTGTTAATAATAATAATAATAATAATAATAATAAAAAATTATTATTATTATTATAAAGGGGCAAACGTAATTAATAACAAGAGCTCCTGTTATTATAATCCTGCCAACACAGTGCAGTAGGGATGTGTGTAATTTTTGCATCTATAGATAACCAGACACATCCAATATATGTAGAGCCTACACATCTGCTGACTGCTGTAGGCAACGGGCTTCTGCTGACTGTGAAACTACAAGTGTCAGAATGCTGAGACTTGCAGTTCCACTCCGTTTGCCAGCTACCGGCACCAAGGTGTGAGACTCACCGATGTGGTGCCCTCCTCCCGGGCCATATGCATCCTATACATCGTCCTGATCAGCAGCTCCTGCTCCCTCCCTCCCACCCTCTGCCGCAAAGCTCTCAAGCAGCTCAAGAACCCGCGCCTACTTGTGGGACCACCCTGGACACCGACTCCGGGCCGCACTGCTTGGTCAGGTCCTGTAGCTCGGAGCCCGGGCTCTTTGCTATGCTGAACACATCGTCCAGGGACAGGAAGGCCGGGATCAGCAGCCACACCATCTCCTGCTGCTCCTCCATCACTGAGACAGTGTGTCTCATCACACTGAAAAGCAGCAGTGTGCTAGGGTAGGCGAGCGCCCCGATCGTTCCTCTCTTAAATCTGTGCCTGTCACCTACGGCGATGTATCGGCAGCAGGGGGGGTTTCTACAGTGTGATATTGTTTTTCTACAGTGTATACATATGCTAATTTTCTATTCAATAGTATGTGCTATATTTTGTTACTGCCTCCAACAGCTTTCTGCTTATACTTTTATCTATCTTAGATAGATAGATAGATAGATAGATAGATAGATAGATAGATAGATAGATAGATAGATAGATAGATAGATAGATGTAAGGAACCTCCCCTTCCTATATACACTATATTTAGTCCTCCGGGGCCCCCCTTGTCTAAAGTACCCCGGGCCCCCTGGAGCCTTAATCCGGCCCTGCAGCATTCCCTTCACAAACGTCTGAACTTCTGGGAGAGAAGCCAATTCCTTCTGAAAGAATATAGATAGGGCCGAAATCTGCACTTTAATGGAGCCTAACTTAGGCCCATATCCACTCCTGCCTGTAGAAAGTGGAGACACCGGCCCAGATGGAAATCTTCCGTAGGAGCATTCTTGGCTTCACACCAAGATACATACTTCCTCCAGATACGGTGATAATGCTTTGCTGTCACATCCTTCCTAGCCGTTATCAAAGTAGGGATGACTTCCTCCGGAATACCCTTCCCAGCTAGGATTCGGTGTTCAACCGCCATGCCGTCAAACATAACCGTGGTAAGTCTTGGAACACGCAGGGCCCCTGCTGTAACAGGTCCTCCCTGAGAGGAAGAGGCCACAGATCTTCTGTGAGCATTTCCTGAAGATCTGAATACCAGGCCCTTCGAGGCCAATCTGGAACAATGAGTATTGTCTGCACTCTTTTTTGTCTTATGATTCTCAATATTTTTGAGATGAGAGGAAGAGGAGGAAACACATAGACCAACTGAAACACCCATGGTGTCACCAGGGCGTCTACTGCTACTGCCTGAGGGTTCCGTGACCTGGCACAATACCTCTGAAGCTTCTTGTTGAGGCGTGACGCCATCATGTCTATTTGAGGAATTCCCCAAAGACTTGTTATCTCTGCAAAAACGTCTTGATGAAGTCCCCACTCTCCTGGATGGAGATCGTGTCTGCTGAGGAAGTCTGCTTCCCAGTTGTCCACTCCCGGAATGAAGACAGCTGACAGAGCGCTTACGTGATTTTCCGCCCAGCGAAGAATACTGGTGGCTTCCGCCATCGCCACTCTGCTCCTTGTCCCGCCTTGGCGGTTTACATGAGCCACGGCTGTGACGTTGTCTGTTTGAATCAGAACCGGTAGGTCGCGAAAAGATTCTCCGCTTGTCGTAGGCCGTTGTATATGGCCCTCAATTCCAGTATGTTGATGTGTAGACAAGCCTCCTGGCTTGACCATAGTCCCTGAAAATTTCTTTCTTGAGTGACTGCTCCCCATCCTCGAAGGCTCGCGTCCGTGGTCACCAGAACCCAGTCTTGAATGCCGAACCTGCGACCCTCTAGAAGGTGAGCACTCTGGTGCCACCACAGGAGAGACACCCTGGCCCTGGGGGACAGGGTTATTTTCTGATGTATTTGTAGATGGGACCCGGACCACTTGTCCAGAAGGTCCCACTGAAAAGTCCTCGCATGAAACCTGCCGAAGGGGATGGCCTCGTAGGCTGCCACCATTTTTCCCAGAACTCGAGTGCATTGATGAACAGACACTCTTTTTGGTTTTAGCAGGTATCTGACCATGTTCTGGAGATCCTGGGCTTTTTCCAATGGGAGAAAAAACACTTTTGTTCCGTGTCCAGAACCATGCCTAGGAATGATAGCTGAGGCGTTGGAACCAATTGTGACTTTGGCAGATTGAGAATCCAACCGTGCTGTTGCAGCACTCTCAGGGAGAGCGACACGCTCTTCAGCAATTGATATCTCGATCTCGCCTTTATCAGGAGATCATCCAAGTATGGGATAATTGTGACTCCCTGCCTGCGCAGGAGCACCATCATCTCCGCCATTACCTTGGTGAAAATCCTCAGGGCCGTGGAAAGCCCAAACGGCAACGTCTGAAACTGGTAATGACAGTCCTGTACAGCGAATCTCAGGTACTCCTGATGAGGGGGATATATGGGGACATGAAGGTATGCATCCTTTATGTCTAGTGACACCATAAAATCCCTCCCTTCCAGGCTGGATATTACAGCTCGGAGCGATTCCATCTTGAATTTGAACTTTTTCAAGTACAGGTTTAGGGATTTTAGATTTAAAATGGGTCTGACCGAACCATCCGGCTTCGGGACCACAAACAGGGTTGAATAATACCCTTTTCCCTGTTGGACCAGGGGAACCTTGACAACCACTTGCTGTTGACACAGCTTTTGAATTGCAGCTAACACTACTTCCCTCTCCGGGGGTGAAGCTGGCAAGGCCGGCTTGAAAAATCGGCGAGGGGGCACCTCTTTGAATTCCAGCTTGTAGCCTTGGGAAACAATTTCCATCGCCCAAGGATCCACGTCTGAAAGAACCCAGATCTGGCTGAAAAGTCGAAGGCGTGCCCCCACTGGTGCGGACTCCCTTAGGGGAGCCCCAGCGTCATGCGGTGGATTTTGTAGAAGCCGGGGAGGACTTCTGCTCCTGGGAAATAGCCGAAGCAGGTGTTCTCTTTCCTCTACCCTTACCTCTGGCAAGGAAGGAGGAGCCCCGACCTCTTCTGGACTTATGCGACCGAAAGGACTGCATCTGATACTGTGGAGTTTTCTTTTGCTGTTGGGGAACAAAAGGTAAAAAGGTAGATTTACCTGCGGTAGCTGTGGCAACCAGGTCCGCGATCCCCTCCCCAAACAACACTTCACCCTTGTAAGGTAAAACCTCCATATGCTTCTTTGAGTCTGCATCACCCGTCCATTGGCGGGTACATAGAGTTCGTCTCGCAGAAATAGCAATGGCATTGGCTCTGGAACCCAGCAGCCCAACGTCTCTTTGAGCGTCCCTCATATATAAGACTGCGTCTTTAATGTGGGCTAAGGTTAATAAAATGGTATCCCTGTCTAGGGTATCGAGATCAGCTGACAAGGTATCTGTCCATGCTGCAACTGCGCTACATACCCATGCCGATGCTATTGCCGGTCTGAGCAAAGCACCTGTATGCGCATAAATAGACTTTAAAGTAGTCTCCTGTCTGCGATCAGCAGGATCCTTGAGGGCTGCCGGAGACGGTAGCGCCACCTTCTTGGACAGGCGTGTTAAAGCCTTGTCCACTCTGGGAGAGGATTCCCAACGTACCCTGTCCTGTGCAGGGAAAGGATACGCCATAAGAACCCTTTTGGGACTCTGCAGTTTTTTATCTGGAGTTTCCCAAGCTTTTTCAAATAACTCGTTAAGCTCATGGGATGGGGGAAAGGTTACCTCAGGTTTCTTTTCCTTATACATGCGTCTCTCATGTCAGGGACAGAGGGGCCATCAGTGATATGCAAAATATCATTTATTGCAATAATCATACACTGAATACTTTTTGCCATCATCGTAGTCGACACTGGAGTCAGAATCCGTGTCGGTACCAGTGTCTACTATTTGGGATAGGGGACGTTTTTGAGATCCAGAGGGGCCCTGTGACCCAGTCCAATCCGTGGATTGACTCCCTGCTTTCTCCCTGGACTCTGCTTTGTCCAGTCTCTTATGTAATGAGGCCACACTTGCATTTAACATATGCCACGTCCATCAAATCATGAGTCGGCGTTGCCGACGGAGACACACCACTCATCTGCTCCACCTCCTCCTTGGACACGCACGCACCGACACCCCACACACACAGATATATATCTATAAGGGGACAATTCCTCAACAAGGCCCTTTGGAGAGACAGAGAGAGAGTATGCCAGCACACACCCAGCGCCAACTGACACTGGAATAAAACCCAGATAGCACTTTTTATATATATAATCAATGTGTATACACTCGCTGCGCCTTAAAAGTGCCCCCCCCCCTCTTTTCAGCCCTCTGTCACCGAGTTCAGCAGGGGAGAGTCCGGGGAGCCAGCTTCTCTGCAGCGTTCTGTGGAGAAAATGGCGCTGTTAGTGCTGAGGGATCAAGCTCCGCCCCCTCCAGCGGCGGGCTTCGGTCCCGCTTCAATATACAAAAAATGGCGGGGGATCTCTGCATTTACTGCCTCCGCAGCCTAATGTACCCTTATTGCCAGTCCAGAGGTTTATTGCTGCCCAGGGCGCCCCCCCCCCCTGCACCCATCAGTGCCTGCTCCGTATGTGTAGTGTGTGGGAGCAATGGCACGCAGCGTTACCGCTGCGCGCTTACCTCAGTGAAGATCTGAAGTCTTCTGCCGCCTTGAAGTCTTCTTTTCTTCTTATACTCACCCGGCTTCTACCTTCCGGCTCTGCGAGGAGGATGGCGGCGCGGCTCTGGGACGAAAAGCGGGGTGAGACCTGCGTTCCGACTCCCTCTGGAGCTAATGGTGTCCAGTAGCCTAAGAAGCAGAGCCTATCACTTAAGTAGGTCTGCTTCTCTCTCCTCAGTCCCACGATGCAGGAAGCCTGTTGCCAGCAAGGCTCCCTGAAAATAAAAAACCTAACAAAATTCTTTTTCAGAGAAACTCAGTAGAGCTCCCCTGTAGTGCACCCTATCTCCTCTGGACACAGGATCTAACTGAGGTCTGGAAGAGGGGCATAGAGGGAGTAGCCAGTGCACACCCATATCTAAAGTTCTTTGTGGTGCCCATGTCTCCTGCGGAGCCAGTCTATACCCCATGGTCCTTACGGAGTCCCCAGCATCCTCTAGGACGTAAGAGAAAGAGAGGTTGACGGGGAGAGATAGTGGGAGACAGAGAGGCAGTAGGTGACAGTGTCACGTCTCCTTTATGCGTGCACAGATGAAGCTTGGGCCTGGGTTCAAAAGCCGGGTCCGACCTCTGTTTGCGACCTGAAAGCGGTAATACTGAAATATTAATACTAATCAAAATGTAAATTCTGATTGAGATTAGCTACTACAATAAATTACACCACATGATCTAGTGTAAAGTATTTACTATTATGTGGCATTAACAGCCACAGAAAGCACCTCTCAGAGCTTCATAATGAGAGTTACACAATAATTGGTTGTGAGAAATAGCTGACGAGAGATAAAACTCAGAAATGAAACTAGCTGAAAACGAATGTGTGTAGTGCATAAGATGACTATCAAGGTATGGAAACAACCATAAAAGAAGTCACATAATACATGCAATTATTCATGGACAATAGCTATGGCACTGGGTTAGAAGTTAGAACAAAGGGAGAGAAAATATATCAACATTTCAAGGGGAAAAAAAATGAGTTAGAAGTGGGGATTTCCATAATGCACAATTACGTGATGTACCATTCTTTTATCTAGGTATGACATTTTGAAATTATTTGCATAAACTGTATTTTGGACTTTTTCATAATACTGTAATGAAATATGTAACTGCTTACATTTTATTTATTTTATAATAGGAATCTAGTATACGTATAGTAATCTAGTATGTGCTAATGATTTAACTTGTGCTAAGTGATTTTAATTTTACTAGTCCAAACATCCTTCTCTTTACCACTCACCACAATCCACACCACATGTACTGTAGGCCACATATTTTTCATTATGGGACATAAACTAAAGCATGAAAAATATCCAAATCCTGTACTACCATCTCTATTTAATTTTACATTATATTTAAAATATTTCTAATACATAAAGTGTAATGTTCTCTGCATGCAATGCCGAAAACCTCAACAAAATTATTATAATATCTCATGTTGCTTAAGAGAAAGAAAGAAAGAAAGAAAGAAAGAAAGAAAGAAAGAAAGAAAGAAAGAGAGAGAGAAAGAGTAAAGAAAAGAAAAGAGAGATGGTATACTGTACTTCCCACGGGTGGTTTCAGGTTGCCAGCGGCCGGGCTCCCGGCGACCACCATACCGGCGCCGGAATCCCGACCGCCGGCATACCGTCATCTTTTCTCCCTCTTGGGGGTCCACGAACCCCCTGGAGGGAGAATAGATAGCGTGGCGCGCATAGCACGCGACCGTGCCTGCAAGGGGCTAATTTGCGCTCACCCAGCTGTCGGTATGCCGGCGGTCAAGGTTCCGGCGCTGGTATGCTGGTTGCCGGGACCCCGACCGCCGGCAAACCATACTACACCCCTTCCCACTGTCCTGATTTTCCAAATACTCGCCACTTATTTTATTTTTTTTTCAAAAACAAGTTATATTGAAGCATCAAGTGTCACAAAAGTACACAATGAACAATGGGCCTAATTCAAACCTGATCGTAGATGTACTAAATTTAGCACATCTACGATCAGTCACACTGACATGTGGGGGTACGCCCAGCACAGGGCTAGTCCGCCCCGCATGTCACGCCCGAACCCCCGCACAAGCACAAAAGCATAGCACAGTGGCGATGCTTTTGTACTGGAAGAGTAGCTCCCTGCCAGCGCAGCTCCTGCGCGCTGGCAGGAGCTACTCGTCGCTGTTAGGGTCGCAGCGAGGGCAGAAAGGAAGTAGGGTGTAGTAATTATTTCTTGAACAAGCATCATGGTATATGGATTTCTTACTGTATATCAGTGATGGATGTGCTAACCTACATGTGTTCATCAAATATTTAATTCAATAGTGTGAAATATTGAAAACTAAAACTATGCTGCCAAAAGTGTATATAAAGGAAACAAGATCAAAAGTATGTCGACACACAATATCCATCAATAGCCAACTTATTGTAGTCAAAACAGGTACAAGTGCACAAACAATAGGATTTTAATTATCTACCGGTAAATCCTTTTCTCGTAGTCCGTAGAGGATGCTGGGGTCCACATTAGTACCATGGTGTATAGACGGGTCCACCGGGAGCCATTGGCACTTTAAGAGTTTAATAGTGTGGGCTGGTTCCTCCCTCTATGACCCTCCTACCAGACTCAGTCTAGAAACTGTACCCGAGGAGACGGAGAAGGAAATACACAGATAGTGGCGAGATTCATACCAGCTCACACAAACAAGGTAAACCAAGCTATCTAGCTTGAAACTCAGCAATAGCTGAAAACATTACTTAACCAAGTAACAACGCAGTACTTAACTTAGAACAAAGTCATACTGAATAAAGTAACTACTGCAGGATAACGAAGCGCTGGGCAGGCGCCCAGCATCCTCTACGGGCTACGAGAAAAGGATTTACCGGTAGGTAATTAAAATCCTATTTTCTCTTACATCCTAGAGGATGCTGAGGTCCACATTAGTACCATGGGGATGTAGCAAAGCTCCCAAAACGGGAGGGAGAGCGTGGAGGCTCCTGCAGAACTGATTGACCAAACTTCAGGTCCTCAGAGGCCAAAGTATTGAACTTGTAGAACTTAGCAAACGTGTTCGACCCCGACCAAGTAGCCGCTCGGCAAAGCTGTAAAGCCGAGACACCCCGGGCAGCCGCCCAGGAAGAGCCCACCTTACGAGTAGAGTGGGCCTTAACAGATTTTGGACACGGCAATCCTGCCATAGAATACGCATGCTGGATAGTGAACCTGATCCAACGAGAGATCGTCTGCTTAGAAGCAGGACACCCAACTTTCTTTGGATCTACAGGACAAACAGAGAGTCCATTTTTCTGTGACGAGCAGTCCTCTTCACATAGATTTTCAGAGCCCTTACTACATCCAAGGACTCTGAAGTAATTGAGGAGTCAGCAGCCACTGGCACAATAGGTTGATTAATATAAAAAGCCGACACGACCTTAGGAAGGAACTGTTGACGTGTCCGGAGCTCAGCTCTATCCTCATGGAAGATCTAGTAGGGGCTTTTACAAGATAAAGCCCCCAACTCTGACACACGTCTAGCAGAAGCTACGGCCAACAAAGTGACAGTCTGCAACGTGAGAAACTTGACATCAACCTCCGGTAGAGGCTCGAACCAATTCTCCCTGAGTGACTGCGCCCCAGCCCTGGAGGCTTGCATCCGTGGTTAGAAGGATCCAGTCCTGAATCCCGAACCTGCAGCCCTCCAGAAGGTAAGACATTTGCAGCCACCAGAGGAGTGAAATTCTAGCTTTTGCGATAGACGTATCCTCAGGTGCATGTGTAGGTGAGATCCCGACCACGTGTCCAGGAGATCCAGCTGGAAGGACCGAGCATGAAACCTTCCGTACTGTAGAGCCTCGTAGGAGGCAACCATCTTCCCCGGAAGACGAATGCACTGATGAACCGATACCCGGGCTGGCTTCAGGACATCCCGGACCATTGCTTGAATCACCAATGCTTTCTCCTCCGGCAGAAAAAACCCTCTACACTTCCGTGTCGAGGATCATACCCAGAAAAGACAATCTCCTTGTCGGTTTCAAATGTGACTTTGGAAGGTTGAGGATCCAACCGTGTTTCCTGAGCAGATGAGTCGTGAGAGCAATGGACTGCAACAACATCTCCCTGGACGACGCCTTTATCAGTAGATCGTCCAGATATGGGATTATGTTCACCCCCTGTCTGTGGAGGAGAGCCATCATCTCTGCCATCACCTTGGTGAACACCCTCGGTGCTGTGGAGAGGCCGAACGGCAGTGCCTGAAACTGATAGTGACTGTCTAACAGTGCAAATCTGAGATAAGCCTGGTGCAGCAGCCAAATCGGAATGTGGAGGTACGCATCCTTGATATCCAGGGATACCTTTGTGTTGAAAACACGGCGGAACTGGGACAATGACCTGTGACATTTCCAATTTTCGGATGGCGTCCTGTAGGATCGCCCTGTCTGTCAGCAACGCAGGCAAGCCTGATTTGAAGAATTGGTGAGGCGGGAGTTCTTTAAACTCCAGTCTGTACCCCTGGGACACAATATCCTGTACCCAGGGATCCAGGCCGGAGGACACCCAGACATTGCTGAAACGTCTGAGTCTCGCACCCACCAGCCCGTCCTCCAGGCTGTGTGGTCCACCGTCATGCTGAGGATTTTGAGGAACCAGAAGCAGGTTTCTGGCCCTGGGAGCCTGCGGTGCAGGCTTTTTGGATTTTGCATGACCACCCCTAAAGAAAGTGGTATGAGGTTTGGACCTTTTTGTTTTAGTGGTCCGAAAGGACTGCAATGCAGTTGGGGAAAAAAGGTTTCCTCGTAGAAGGTGTAGCAGAGGGAAGGAAAGGTGACTTACTCGCGGTTGCCGTGGAAATCCACACATCCAATGCTTCCCCAAATAGAGCCAGACCTGTGTAGGGTAGGTTCTCCACACTTCTCCTGGATTCCTCGTCTGCAGATCATTGGCGTAGCCAGAGTCCCCTGCGAGCCGAGACCGACATGGCAGATATCCGTGCAGTCAGCGTACCCATGTCCTTCATGGATTCCACCATGAACCCCACAGAATCCTGTATGTTACATAAAAATAATTAAATGTCTCTTCTATCCATTGTATCTAAATCCTCTAGTAATATGCCTGACCACTTTACTATGGCTTTAGAAATCCATGCAGAGACAATGGTGGGCCTTAACGCCACTCCCGAAGCAGTGTATATGGATTTGAGTGTAGTGTCAATCTTACGATCAGCCGGTTCTTTTAACTCGGTAGATCCAGGGACAGGTAAAACCAACTTTTTAGAGAGTCTGGAGACAGATGTGTCAACTATGGGTGGGTTTTCCCACTTTTTTAGATCCTCATCAGGGAAGGGAAAGGCAACCAGAACCCTTTTGGGGATCTGGAATTTTTTCTCCGGGTTTTCCCAGGATTTTTCAAATATAGCGTTTAATTCTTTAGATGCAAGGAAGGTTAGCGAGGCTGTCTTACTGCCAGTAAAGAAAGCCTCCTCAACCTGCTCAGGTGACGTTTCAGTAATGTTTAATACATCTCTAATGGCCTCAATCATGAGTTGCACCCCCTTTGCCAGGGATGCTGCCCCCTTAGCACGTCCCCATCACCGTCTGCTGTATCAAAGTTGGTATCCGTGTCATCTAGCATAATCTGGGCAAGTGCACATTTCTGTGGGAACATGCTAGGGGGTCTTGTCGGAATAGGGACAGAGCCTGACCAAACTGCCATAGAATTCTTTAACACCTGAGTTTCTGTCTCAGTATGTGCTACCCTAGTAGAAATCTGGGAGATCATTCCTTTAATGGAGGCCAACCACTCAGGCTCAATCATAGGGATCTGAGACAAGACAGTACAATCCTGTGTACATGGACTGGATTCTTCCTGAGAAAAAAAACATACTCTGCAGCATATGACACAGAGTCCCTAGACATGACTATGGGAGATAATAAACACCCTCACACACACAGGAAATTGTAGACACAGTTTCCCCCTAAGTATGCCTCAGAGAGACACAGAGATTGGAGCCAACCCACACACAGCGCTTCCTGAGGTAGATATAATACAACTACTTAGCGGTTACTGTGTACCTTAATAGACTACACAGTATTTACACAGCCGCCTCCCCCCCCTTCTACAACCCTCTGGTATCGCACAGGATAGCTGGAGTTACGTGGAGGGACCGTTTCCCCTGTCAGCGTCTGTGTACATGAACTGCAGGCAAGAAAATGGCACTGAACGCTGCTGGGTCCGCTCTGAGAAGCTCCGCCCCTGAAGATGGCGATTCTTCCCGCACAAATTCTTTATACTGGCCTGAGGATTCCGTTGCTAGCCGGGGGATTCAGACCCCGGTTAGTGTCTGTGTATTGAGGATTCTGTCGCTAGCCTGGGGATTCAGTCTCCGGTTAGCGTCTGTGACCAGTTTAGGGTATTTAGACGCTGGCTCAGGACGCCCCTCATAGCGCCAACACTGTGTGCCGCTGAGCCTTCCGTGGAGAGCAGCCGTTCAGAGCTGCGCTCCTACTCTTGTGCCGCCATATCTCACCACCTTTTGTTCTTCTGGCTCTGTTAGGGGGTGGCAACATGCTGTGGGAGTGAGCGGTCGCCTGGGGCGGCTAACGATCAGCTGCCCTCAGGAGCTCAGTGTCCTGTCTGCGGAGATAGTGGCTCGGACCCCTCAGGGCAGACACTACTCCCCCCCTAAGTCCCCCGAAGCAGGGAGGCTGTTGCCAGCAGCCTCCCTGTGCCTACACTCTAAAATAAAATAATAAAACTAGAAAAGCTACTATGGAGCTCCCCTAGCTGTGACCGGCTCCTCCGGGCACATTTTCTAAACTGAGTCTGGTAGGAGAGGCATAGAGGGAGGAGCCAGCCCACGCTCTCAAACTCTTAAAGTGCCAATGGCTCCCGGTGGACCCGTCTATACCACATGGTATTAATGTGGACCCCAGCATCCTCTAGGACGTAAGAGAAATAAGGGGTAATTCAGACTAGCAGCGATCGCTGTCTGAATCCCTATGTGGAGTGCACACGCACACCCCGGGGAGCCCAGTGAGATGCTAATGGCGTTAAAACGCCATTGGCAAGGCGCGGTCCGGACAACGCAGGCGTGTCTGGACCACTGCTGGGATGGGAAGTGGCAACCTGGGATGCGGCATGTAGCGGCATGCCAGCGTGCAGGAGCTGCGCTGGCAGGGAGCTACTCAGCGGGTGCAAAAGCATCGCCGCTGTGCGATGCTTTTGCACCCATGCGGGAAAGTGGGGGGGGTTCAGACATGCGGGGAGAACTAGCCCTATGCTGGTCATCCCCCCGCATGTCTGAACAACTGATCGTAGATGTGCTAAATTTAGCACATCTACGATCAGATCTGAGTTACCCCCATAGTCATATCAAGTCACACAAGTCTGCTTTTGCGCAAAATCTCAATAACGTTTGCAGTTCACAATTGTGTCTTACAGTATGAGTGCACTGTCACATAAGGAGTAATGGTGGTCTTCAGAACCAGAAAGTGAAATATGGCTGGTCCATACAATGGAGTAACTCTTACTCAAATGATACGGGTAACAAGCATGTATTAAAATATTAACATACTGTACACTCAGTTTCCTCTTTATTACATGTACCTTTATAGTACTGGTAGCAATGCTGGATTAAAGACTGTGGAGGGCCCCTATGCAGCAGAAATCTTGGTTCCCCATCGCAAATGATCTCCTAATAGGGTTTAATTTTATCAACCAACAGTCTACGATCAGGAAACTGTAATGTGAATCTGATGTCTATGGCTTATGTACTTTAAGTTGTTAATGGAGTATTTTCTCTATAGAGTCTTTAATGTAAAGTTTTAGTTTCTTTGACTCGATTCATTTTTTTATATCGTTTGGAAACAATTTAAGAAATCTTGATTGTAATTTTCTTTCAAGATCAAATCAATATTATTTTGATCCCCGGTGTATACTCTGTTTATTTGGTAATCCTGCACTGACTAGTCAGAGCCGGCCCTAACCAATATGATGCCCTAGGCAAGAATTTGGCTGGTGCCCTCTAGCACTGCCGCTAGTTCTGCAAGAGATGTCTGGCATGAGTCAGCTGGCAGCTCTACTAACTTCGGGCGCATTTTGTTTATGAAAATGCATCTTATTTGCATTACTATATGGCTAGAATGCACAAGCAGCTTCTACTGATTAAAATTATATGTGGCATGCCTATATTCTGTGTGCGACTACGGCTGTATCTGATTCTGCATATACGAAATGCTACATTACAGTTATTTCCAGGAATACACGCAATGTAGCATTTCGAATGCAGATACAGCCACAGTCACACACAAAATATAGGCATGCCGCATATCATTTTAATCAGCAGAAGCTGCTGGTGCCCCTAAGCATACCAAATGCCCTAGGCATTTGCCTAGTTTGCCTATGCCTAAGGCCGGCTCTGTGACTAGTAGATAGGGGTGGATCATGTTGTGCCACCGCTAAGCAGGTGCCTAGTGGGACATCCAGCACAACTGGTAGGAAATTATTTTTGCATGTAAAATATCTAACGTAATTTTTCATCCAAACCTTAAATTTTTTTACTGGGTTTATCATAAATGTTTCTTAAATATGTGGTTATTTCCTAGCAGCTGTTTGAGTAAAAATATATTTCCGCTACACATCACAAGATATACATCACAAGATACACAAGCAATGGATCTGTTAGACCGCTCAAAAATATATTGTACAGGCTATGCTGTCGATCTGAAACCCTTTGGTTCCATTAAATTAAAAATAGCTTGACCTAAGAACAAAGTTCATACTTAGAATGAGTAATTAGTTGTAGCTATTTTCTAATTAGAGTTTCACCAGTTAGTCCGTTTTCGTGTATTTTTGGTGGCATTAATGTATGTAAGGCTTCAGTTAACTATACACAAAATGACACAAACATTTTTAAATATCCATTCAAAATATATAAAAACATGACGGAACTCTATAATTATGTTTTCAACTCTACAACTAAAGCTTTTAAAGGGTAATTTTTAAATTTACGCTATAAGTCTTCATCCACACAGCTTTTTGGCATGTTTGACACTCTGAAACACACAATCAGTCTTCTATTTGATTTAAATCTAAAAAAAAACTTACTGAAACAGTGTGAACATTTCTTTTTTCAATACACATGTCACATTATTATTCAAGTGTTCAAGTAGGTAACTCCAACATACAATAAGCCGCTAGATCTCTATATCAGGGCCTGGGGATGGTGGGTACACCTTCTTAAGGGTTACATTTATGATTTATTGACCCTTGTTCCATATGTAGACAAAGGATGAGGGAAGAGATAACTGAAAATGCAGGCAGTGTGTCTGCACCAGAGTATTAGGGGTGACCGAGTCCATTTGCTGACCACAAACATTTCTTTTGACAGGGGATGTAAGTGGTGGTAGTTGCCACAGTGGCTCTTGGGACGGAATTCAAATGTTTTGTACTCCGGCAGCCTCTAGATGGCGCCCAACAGAGCTAATCAATTGTAACACCGTATGGACATGATGGTTGCGGGCGTCTGCATTTCAGCTCGCACCCCCCGATCAGTGAAGAAAAAAAAAAAAAAAAAGATTGAATTGCGCCCCACGATCTCCCATCACTTTAAACGGGTGATCGGGCGCACATAATATTTGAATACCTCCCTTTAATACCGCAATTTAAGTTTGTGCTCTACTGGCTTCAACTTCGTTTATTCTCAGTGGCCACTTAGAAGCCAGCAATACATAATTATATGACATGGCCATAAAATGCAATTGGCATATTGCCGACCAATTTTCTACTTATGGGCTTATTAGTGTACATTCCTGCTTACATGCCTGTTGGTTGAAATTCACCACTGATTGGTGTATTGCTATATAATACTATAGCAAAATACATAATGCTACTACTATACAAAATATTGGATAGTTTATATCGCTTCTGGGGCATCTGTTTCTTATTTATTTTTAAATGTATGGTGAAATAACAAATTAAATGAAGCCTATGTGCTTTAGCTAACATGTCACACGTCCTACCTGATCTTCAGGGGCGGGAGGAGGTGGAGCTTGTGGTTCTGCATGGTTAACAGCTCGTTGCTCTCGCAAGGGATGAAAAAGGCGATTCCAAGCAAACATTCCACCCTACATATAAACAAACACAACAAACTTAGATATATCCTAAAATTGCTGCCCCAATAGCTCCTTATGATTAATACTGTATCAGTTCTTAAGCTATAAGACACAGCATACTTACTATAATGAGTCAAAGTTAAGTAAACAGTAGGTAAGTTGAAATTCAATGTACACTTCAGGAATTACTATTAGCCAGAGCGATGACTAAATAATACATTACTTATTTGCCCAACATGAACATTTGACAGTGCCACTCTGCATGTTGAGAAAAAACTAAATATAAATAAATGATATAATATATAAATACATACATACATACATACTTACGGGCAGAAATACACTGACCCCTGAGCATCACACCTATATGTGCTTCCTGAATATCTAATTTTGATACTATGGACATTTAGTATGGAGTTGGTTCTCCCTTTCCTGCTGTAACAGCATCCACTCTTGTGGGATAGTTTCAATTAGGTTTTGGAACATAGCTGCAGGGATTTGCATACAGTCAGCCATAATAGTATTAAGGGGGGTACACACCTAGAGATGTGTGCTGAGCGATCTATCACAGACCGCTCAGCACACATCTCTCCCCCGGCTCACCACTCAGCGCGATGTGTGCTGAGCGAGGGGGGGGGGGGGGGGGCCTCACTGCACACAGCACTGAAGTGAGCGACATGCTAGATTGAGCCTACATGCAGGCTCAATCTAGCACCGGCGCTGGGGGCATACACACGACAGATCTGTGCTTCATTTCAAAGCAATCTAGTCAGATTGCTTAGATTTTAAGCATGGATCTCTCCGTGTTTACCCCCCTTTAGGCCCAGATTTATCAAACCTTGGAGAGTGATAAGTGGCACGGTAATAAAGTGCCAACCAATCAGCTCCTGTCATTTTTCAAACACAGCCTGTAACATGGAAGTTAGGAGCTGGTTGGTTGGTACTTTATCACCGTGCAATTTATCACTCTCCAAGGCTTGATAAATCTGGTTGTTAATAAGGATGGACACTGATGTTGGGCAATTAAGCCGACTCACAGTCCCAAAGGTATTCAGAAGGGTTGAGGTCAAGGCCCAGTGCAGGCCAGTCAAGTTTTTCTACACCAAACTATTATTTTTTTTATGGACCTCACACTTTGTACGAGGTTGTTTTCTCAATGGAAAAGGAAAGGACCATTTCACAAACTGATACTACACAACTCTCTCAAATGTCATTGTAGATTTACCTTCACTGGAACTATGGAGCCCAGGTCAAAGCATAAAAAGTGCAGAAGGTCATTATTCCTCCAGCAAACTGTACATTTGGCAGTATGCACTCACATGAAGGCAAACCCAATTGTCCATCAGACCAATGGCGGCATGCTTTACATCACACCAGCAGATATTTACCTCTAGTGTGCGGCTGCTCAGCCATACAATTCCAGATGAAAAGTTCTAGTGCTGACAATGCTTCCAGAAGCAGTTTGGAACTTGGTATTGAGTGTTGCAGGTGATGTTAGATGATTTTTACGTGTTAAGGTCCCGGTATTCTGACTTGCAGTTATATATTATTCTGGTGGTATTTCTTGGGTCTCATTGTCGCTATTATATACACTTATATATAAATGTAACTGCCCATCATTTTATTTACAATGCTGATTATTTATGCATCATGTGAACTGACACTGCATGCAGCCATCTGGGGATCACTAACGACAATTACTATATTGATGGTCTGCAATCACCATGGACAACACTCAAAATGAACAACAACAAAAAGTTATTTTTCAAATAAGGCACTCACCGTTATATGTAACACCAAAAGACATATATATTACCATATGTCATGTAGTCCATTCGATTAAGCCCAAGTCAATGTTTTGGTGCAGCTATTGCACCTTTTTCAAGACACACTTATCGACTGGCCACTAGATATGTCGGTCCCTGGCATGCAGCTGGGTGGGCTTTTAAATTTGTTTGCCCAGCTATGACGCTGCCCCCACAGCAAGTGTACTGCTGACTGCCCGTACACACAGCACAATGCGCTGATGTATCTGAATATATATTTTCCATCGGCCGTACTGCAGGGCCGACGCTATATGTCTGGGACTGACATCGTTCACAGACATATTACCAGTATACACCCACCGGCGTGTCCACGATATATTTGCTGTTCAATTGCAGTGGCCGATATATCGACCAGTGTATACACAGCATAAGGGTTGACTTATTCCCCATTTGCTGTAAATAGAGCCCAATATTAAAGTGAAAATCACAATATAAAACATCTTAGCAATTTCCTTTTTTTCTGTTACCATGTATTGAAAATGCCAGTACTTTCAGTGCAAATTGGTCCCTTTTCATATTTACGGAACATGTAATCGTTGCCTCTAACAACGGTTCTCAAGCAGTATAGTAGCTACAGTGGAATTTACAAAGAGAAATGAACAAAAGACATGTTAATGAGATATACTGTATACATTCTATTTAGCATGTGGATTTTATACACATACTGTATTTTCAAATGCAGACAACAACTTATGCATATAATGTACACTGAAAACCAAAGGCTCAGGTGGCATTTTTACAAAGTGCTAAAAACACTAAACAATATCAACACTCTGAAAGATGTTTAAAAAGATTATTGTACGCATGCCTAATCTATAGTAAAACATCAATGCGCTCAATAACATGGAAGCAGCACAGGTTACAGCTTTATAAGACGGTGAAGTTTATTTCCTGTGCTCCAGGACTTCCACTCAAGCAACAAAAAGATAGATTATAAGATAAAACAATGCACATACTGAGTTTACTGTAACTCACATATCTACAATGTCAACAGGATATTCATATGAAAACAGGATATTTTTACTTACAATATGTTCAATTCTTTGCTATGAATCGATTAGGGGATACTGTGCCACTGGGCAAAGAGCTTCTATTAAGACTCCGGCACTTGACATTAATGTCCCCGCTAGGCACTTTCAACAGAGCGCCATGCACAGCATGCTGGGAATTGCACTTTGCTTGTTCTGTAAATCGTGTGAATTGTACCCCAGGTTCTCCGGAGGTGACAGACACACACTGAGACCACGACAGAGCAACAAGAGATGGCAGAGCAAGGGGCCGCAAGTCAGCCCAAGGGAGGGAAGAGGGTGGACTTGGTCTCCTACTATGTGCTGTTAGCAGTTCCACTCAAGCTGGAAACACCACGGTCCTTCTGCACCCATGCAAAGAAAGAGCTACATTCCACAAAATGGTAAATATAGGTTCCATGTAGGCTAGAAATTTACACCAAAAAGAAAAGGAATATGTTGCTAAAATAGAGTAGAAAGCCACTTGTACACTTCCAACATTGTCATGCGGCTTCGTGTGCCGCCTTGATGATTTATGTACGCCACTGTGGTGGCATGTCCGACTGTACTTGAACAGGCCCGTTCTGTACCAGAGGCAGGGCAAGTTTCAGAGCATTGAACACTGCCCGCAACTCCAGAATATTTATCGAGAGGAGAGATTCCTCCCTGATCCACCGACCCTGAAGAGAGTGTTGCTCCAACACCGCGCCCCAACCCCACAGACTGGCATCTGTCATTAGAAGGGCCCAGTTGGAGATCCAAAAGGGACGACCCCTGCTCAATTGTTGGTCCACCAGCTCAGTGACAAACGAACCTCCGGAGTCAAGGAGATCATGTGAGATCTGATCCGGTGAGGCAGGCCGTCCCACCTGGCAAGAATTAGCTTCTGCAGAGGGCGGGTGTGTAATTGAGCCTACCATGTTGAAAGCCGACACCATGAGGCCTAGTACATGCATCGCAGACTGTATCGACACTCGTGGGCGACAGAGGAAGCATCTTATCCTGTCTTGAAGCTTCAAGACCTTCTCTGGAGACAAGAACAAACGTTGGTTGTGTGTGTCCAGTAATGCCCCCAGGCGCACCATGCTCTGAGCTGGGACCAGTGAGGATTTTTTCCAGTTGATGAGCCACCTGTGTGCTTGTAGGAATTGGACCGTCAGTTCCAGATGACGTGTGAGAACCTCTGGGGAGTTCGCCAGGATCAGCAAGTCTTCCAGAGACGGCAGGATCCTGATACCTTGCCGACGGAGAATGGCCATCATGACTGCCATGACCTTTGTGAAGATCCGAGGAGCTGGAGTCAGTCCAAAGGGCAAAGCTTGGAAATAATAATGTAGGTTGCCAATAGCAAACCGCAGATACTGCTGATGCTATACAGCAATAGGTATATATATATATGTCACGATCCGGGTATCTGGACGCCATTACTTACCCTTCAGATGCCTCCTAAGGCTGGCTCAGCGTTCCAGGACCGGATCCCGCTGTTCCTGAGTTTCCACATGCAGAATGTCAGAGTGGTGATTTCATCAGCCGCGGCCTCCGCTGTGCCCGCGTGGTTAAATGTGCGCTTGTCAGTCTGGCGTCTCCTGTCTCCTGTGGCCGGCGTCGCCATTACTGTTTCAATTCTCACATGGATTACAAACCAAACTTCCCTCCAAGTGTCTGCATGGGCGCAGCCATCTTGGATTTTGTCATCTGATCATTTCCACCAATCTGCTGTCTGTATTGTTGATTTGCATAATTGCCTAGCCAACCCCTTCCTTGCTGCAGGTATAAGTAAGCTGTGCCTGAGCAAGGAAGGCGTCAGTGCTTTGGTTGTCTAACCTAGTTCCAGTTTGTCTCTCTCCTGTGGTTGTCTTCCAGGTTCCAGCTCCTGTCTCCAGACTTCTGCTATAGAGACCCGCACCAGCATTCCATCTGCGGTGTAGCCTGACTCTCCGATCCATTCTGGACTCACCTGTTTCCAGTTACAACAATCACCTGCTTCCAGCCCAGCTTCCAGCAGTGTACAGCTTCTCTTAAAGGGCCGGTGTCCTTTCTGCAGTTTACCACTCTCCACCGGTATTATTATTTCACCGCTCTCAAACTCCAAACTTCATTATCAATCACCTGCTTCCAGCCCAGCTTCCAGCAGTGTACAGCTTCTCTTAAAGGGCCGGTGTCCTTTCTGCAGTTTACCACTCTCCACCGGTATTATTATTTCACCGCTCTCAAACTCCAAACTTCATTATTATTTCATCGCTCTCAAGTTCGTTTATTATTTAACTGGTTCCAGCCAGTATCCACTCCGTACCAACAACAGTCTGGTTCCAGCCAGTATCCACAGCAGCCGTTTTATCTTCAGCAGCCCAGCCATTTCCTGGAACACCAGCTGGTACGATCCTGGGTTCTCTCCATTGCTACAGTCAGGCCTGGTAAGGACTTTCCAACTAGAAGATTATAAGAACTGTCTCACATTACCAGTGCCTGTGGCCCTTGCCACCCTGTAGTACCCAGGAATTGTATTTATCCTCTGTTGACTTTTATGTTTCCTTTACTGCTGCTGTGTTACGGAGTTTGTCATAATAAACATCATTGACTTTTATCCTGGTTGTCGTGGTCACGCCTTCGGGCAGTTATTCTACATGTTACTTACATGTCTAGGGGTCTGATACAACCTCCCAGGTTCCGTTACATCTCAGCCCCTACAACTGAGGCTGCCTCCCGTCAGCTCAGGCCCTCAGTTGTGACAGTAAGCACTGACCTAATGAATCCAGCCGGAGACCAGGATCAAGCGACCAGGCCGATGCAAGAACTGGCAGCCCGACTTGAACATCAGGAGGCTGCACAGGGCCACATCATCCGCTGTCTCCAGGATCTCTCTACACGGCTGGATGGGATTCGAACGACCCTCCGTGGACCTGGCACGTCCGGTGCGTCCACTACAGTGACACCAGCTGTAACCCCACCCACCTTACCTATTTCCAGTCCACATCTTCATCTTCCAACGCCAGCAAAATTTGATGGATCTCCAAGGTTCTACAGGGGATTTCTCAATCAATGTGAAATCCACTTTGAGCTTCTACCTGGCAATTTCTTCAGTGACCGTACCAAAATTGCCTATATCATCTCCCTTCTCAGTGGCTCAGCCCTTGACTGGGCATCACCTTTATGGGAGAAGTCTGATCCCCTGCTATCCTCCTATACTGACTTTGTAGCTACATTCAGGCGCATCTTCGACGAGCCAGGCCGGATAACATCTGCTTCATCTGAGATTCTCCGTTTACGTCAGGGAACACGTACTGTGGGACAGTATCTTATACAGTTTAAAATCCTGGCATCCGAACTGGCATGGAACGACGAGGCCCTGTATGCTGCATTCTGGCATGGCTTATCAGAACGCATCAAGGATGAGTTAGCTACCAGAGACTTGCCCTCTAAGTTGGATGAGCTAATTTCTCTTTGCACGAAGGTTGATCTACGTTTCAGAGAGAGAGCAACCGAGCGAGGAAGATCATCTACTCCTAAATCTTCTGCTCCTCCTCCTCGTCAACCATCTCCATCCAAGGATGAGCCTATGCAAATTAGTCGTTCCCGTCTATCTCCCGCTGAGCGCCGAAGACGTCTCCCTGAGTCTCTCTGTCTCTACTGTGCAGCTCCGTCACACACTATCAATGCCTGTCCCAAACGTCCGGGAAACTCCAGATCCTAGCTCGCCAAGGAGAGGGCCGGCTAGGAGTAATGATCTCCTCTCCATCTCCTCATGACTGTAACCTCCCAGTGTCGCTCCAAATTGCTCAACGTTACAGGAACGTCATTGCCCTCCTTGATTCCGGAGCAGCTGGGAATTTCATAACCGAAGCTTATGTTAAACGGTGGTCCCTACCCACTGAGAGACTGTCCTCGTCCATCTCTTTGACTGCCGTGGATGGCAGCAAGATTTTTGACGCAGTCATTTCCTTAAGGACTCTTCCAGTTCGTCTGAGAGTTCTTCATTCTGAGTATATTTCTTTTTTAGTGATTCCAAGAGCCACACATCCAGTGGTTTTAGGCCTTCCATGGCTCCGTCTCCACAACCCATCAATTGACTGGACGACTACGCAAATACTGGCATGGGGTCCCTCCTGTGCTGAGACTTGTTTAGCCAAAGTTCTTCCTGTTTGTTCTTCCTTCCCCAGGTCATCTGATGTTCCGTCTCCTCCATATCAAGACTTCACGGACGTGTTCAGTAAAGCCTCTGCTGATATCCTTCCTCCTCATAGAGAATGGGACTGCCCAATCAACCTTATTCCAGGGAAGGTTCCACCGCGAGGTCGAACTTATCCGTTGTCTCTGCCTGAGACACACTCCATGGAAGAGTACATCAAAGAGAACCTGGCGAAGGGTTTCATCCGACCATCTTCTTCTCCAGCCGGCGCAGGCTTCTTCTTCGTTAAGAAGAAAGACGGTGGTCTGCGTCCGTGCATCGACTACAGAGGTCTGAACGACATTACCGTCAAGAACCGATACCCTTTACCCCTGATTACCGAGCTCTTTGATAGAGTTAGTGGTGCAACTATTTTCACAAAGCTGGACTTGAGGGGTGCCTACAATCTCATCCGAATCCGTGAGGGTGACGAGTGGAAGACCGCCTTTAACACCCGTGACGGACATTATGAGTACCTCGTCATGCCCTTCGGATTGAGCAACGCTCCAGCAGTCTTCCAGCACTTCGTGAATGAGATTTTCAGGGACATCTTGTACCGCCATGTCGTGGTTTATCTAGACGACATCCTCATCTTTGCTAATAATCTCGAAGATCATCGTTTCTGGGTAAAAGAGGTTCTTTCCCGTCTCCGTGTCAATCACCTCTATTGTAAATTGGAGAAGTGTGTGTTTGAAGTTAAAACCATTCCGTTTCTAGGTTACATTGTGTCCGGTTCCGGACTAGAGATGGATCCTGAGAAACTCCAAGCAATCCAGAATTGGCCTATACCCTTAAGCCTCAAAGGGGTCCAGAGGTTCTTAGGGTTCGCCAATTATTATAGAAAATTTATACGAGACTTTTCCACCATTGTGGCGCCTATCACTGCATTAACCAAGAAAGGTGCTAATCCGTCCAAGTGGTCCGAGGAAGCTACACAGGCCTTTCACCTTCTGAAGCAACGGTTCATCTCTGCACCAGTTCTGAAACAGCCCGACACCGACTCTCCTTTTATCTTAGAGGTAGATGCCTCCTCCGTTGGAGTAGGAGCAGTGTTATCCCAGAGGGCCAAAGATGGACATCTACATCCTTGCAGTTTCTTCTCCCGGAAGTTCTCCCCAGCTGAGCGCAACTATGCCATTGGCGATCAGGAGTTGCTAGCCATCAAGCTCGCTCTGGAGGAGTGGAGATACCTGTTGGAGGGAGCTTCCCACTCAATCACCATACTTACCGACCACAAAAATCTTTTATATCTCAAAGGCGCACAATGTCTGAATCCTCGTCAGGCCAGATGGGCACTTTTCTTCTCTAGGTTTGACTTTAAACTCCAGTTCTGTCCGGGTTCTCAGAATCGTAAGGCCGATGCCCTTTCCCGCTCATGGGAGCAAGAAAATGAGTCCGAGTCTGCAGACAAGCATCCTATTATTAATCCGTTGGCATTCTCCACGGTAGGGATGGACTCTACGCCTCCACCAGGGAAAAGTTTTGTTAAGCCAGTTCTAAGGAAGAAGCTCATGCATTGGGCCCATGCTTCCCGTTTTGCTGGACATACAGGCATTCAAAAAACCCTTGAATTTATTTCTAGGTCCTACTGGTGGCCAACTCTGAAGAAGGACGTTATGGAATTTATTGCCTCCTGCCCAAAATGTGCCCAACACAAAGTCTCCCGCCAGTCGCCTGCGGGGCAACTGGTTCCATTATCTGTTCCCCGTCGACCTTGGACCCATTTGTCGATGGACTTTGTTTCCGATCTACCTATCTGCAACAAGTTTAATACCATCTGGGTGGTAGTTGACCGGTTCACCAAGATGGCACATTTCATCCCTCTCACCGGTCTTCCGTCAGCTTCCAAGTTGGCTCAAGTGTTTATACAAGAGATCTTCCGACTTCACGGTCTTCCTGAAGAGATCATCTCGGATCGTGGAGTACAATTTGTAGCCAAATTTTGGCGAAGTTTGTGTCAAGCCCTCCAAGTCAAGTTAAAGTTTTCCACGGCTTACCATCCTCAGACCAATGGTCAAACCGAGAGGGTGAATCAGGACTTGGAGGCCTTCCTCCGTATATATGTGTCTTCCTCTCAAGATGACTGGGTTCAACTCCTTCCTTGGGCCGAGTTCAGCCACAACAATCAATACCATTCCTCATCTTCTTCTACACCATTCTTCATTAATTATGGATTCCACCCTAAAGTCCCAGAATTCCAACCGCTTCCCGCAACTTCTGTTCCAGCAGTGGATGTCACCTTGCGTCAGTTTTCAAATAACTGGAGGAACGTCCGCGCAGCCCTGCTTAAAGCCTCATTCAGGTATAAGAAGTTTGCCGATAGGAAGCGTAGAGCGGTTCCTGCTCTCAAGGTGGGTGATCGTGTGTGGCTGTCCACGAAGAATTTGAGGTTGAGAGTTCCCAGCATGAAATTTGCACCTCGCTACATCGGACCCTTCAAGATTGAACAAGTCATCAATCCTGTTGCCTACAGGTTACAGTTACCATCCTTCTTGAAAATACCCAGGACATTTCATGTTTCTTTGTTGAAACCGCTGATCCTGAATCGGTTTCATTCCGCACTTCCTCCAGCTCCCAAAGTTCAGACTCAACGGGGAGTCGAGTACGAGGTGGCCAAGATTTTGGACTCACGTTTCCGTTACGGTCAGTTACAATACCTCATTGACTGGAAGGGCTATGGTCCTGAAGAACGCTCTTGGACCAATGCCTCAGACGTCCATGCTCCTGCCTTGGTCCGAAATTTCCACGCAAAGTTTCCTTTAAAGCCTAAGAAGTGTCCTGGGGCCACTCCTAAAGGGGGGGGTGCTGTCACGATCCGGGTATCTGGACGCCATTACTTACCCTTCAGATGCCTCCTAAGGCTGGCTCAGCGTTCCAGGACCGGATCCCGCTGTTCCTGAGTTTCCACATGCAGAATGTCAGAGTGGTGATTTCATCAGCCGCGGCCTCCGCTGTGCCCGCGTGGTTAAATGTGCGCTTGTCAGTCTGGCGTCTCCTGTCTCCTGTGGCCGGCGTCGCCATTACTGTTTCAATTCTCACATGGATTACAAACCAAACTTCCCTCCAAGTGTCTGCATGGGCGCAGCCATCTTGGATTTTGTCATCTGATCATTTCCACCAATCTGCTGTCTGTATTGTTGATTTGCATAATTGCCTAGCCAACCCCTTCCTTGCTGCAGGTATAAGTAAGCTGTGCCTGAGCAAGGAAGGCGTCAGTGCTTTGGTTGTCTAACCTAGTTCCAGTTTGTCTCTCTCCTGTGGTTGTCTTCCAGGTTCCAGCTCCTGTCTCCAGACTTCTGCTATAGAGACCCGCACCAGCATTCCATCTGCGGTGTAGCCTGACTCTCCGATCCATTCTGGACTCACCTGTTTCCAGTTACAACAATCACTTGCTTCCAGCCCAGCTTCCAGCAGTGTACAGCTTCTCTTAAAGGGCCGGTGTCCTTTCTGCAGTTTACCACTCTCCACCGGTATTATTATTTCACCGCTCTCAAACTCCAAACTTCATTATCAATCACCTGCTTCCAGCCCAGCTTCCAGCAGTGTACAGCTTCTCTTAAAGGGCCGGTGTCCTTTCTGCAGTTTACCACTCTCCACCGGTATTATTATTTCACCGCTCTCAAACTCCAAACTTCATTATTATTTCATCGCTCTCAAGTTCGTTTATTATTTAACTGGTTCCAGCCAGTATCCACTCCGTACCAACAACAGTCTGGTTCCAGCCAGTATCCACAGCAGCCGTTTTATCTTCAGCAGCCCAGCCTTTTCCTGGAACACCAGCTGGTACGATCCTGGGTTCTCTCCATTGCTACAGTCAGGCCTGGTAAGGACTTTCCAACTAGAAGATTATAAGAACTGTCTCACACTACCAGTGCCTGTGGCCCTTGCCACCCTGTAGTACCCAGGAATTGTATTTATCCTCTGTTGACTTTTATGTTTCCTTTACTGCTGCTGTGTTACGGAGTTTGTCATAATAAACATCATTGACTTTTATCCTGGTTGTCGTGGTCACGCCTTCGGGCAGTTATTCTACATGTTACTTACATGTCTAGGGGTCTGATACAACCTCCCAGGTTCCGTTACATCTCAGCCCCTACAACTGAGGCTGCCTCCCGTCAGCTCAGGCCCTCAGTTGTGACAATATATATATAGGTAAGCAGCCTGTATGTCCAGGGATACCATATAATCCTTGGGCTCCAAAGCCAGAACAATAGAGCGAAGAGTTTCCATACGGAATTTGGATACCTTCACAAATTTGTTCAAAGATTTGAGGTTGAGAATGGGCCGGGAGGATCCATTTGACTTCGGGACTAGGAACAGCGTTGAATAGTACCCCCTGCCCCTATGAGACAGAGGCACCGGCACTATCACTCCCGTGCACAAAAGTGATTGTACCACCAAACGTAGAGTCTTTGCCTATAATGGATCCGAAGAGATATCCGTCGAGCAAAACCTGTGAGGGGGTACGTGTCTTGTAAGAGATGGTGTATCCGTGAGTGACGACTTCCTCGCCCAGGCGCCCGAAGTGGTCTGTAACCATACCTGGGTGAACCGCAGAAGTCGGCCTCCCACCCTGGGATCCCCCAGGGGGAGGCCCGCCCCATCATGCAGCAGGCTTGACTGGTTTGGAAGCAGGCTGATGGGCAGCCCAAGAACGTTTAGGCTTGGGCTTAGAGGTTTTGGAAGTTATCCATGAACATGTTTTTCTCTAGGTTTTGGAAGTGCAAGCCTGTTTCGGGTACGCCTGACCCTTTGCTTTACTTGAAGGTCGAGAGGAATAAAAGGAGGTACTTTTAGCCATTGGAGCCGAAGGATTAGTACTTGGTAGACACGCAGTGTTAGCAGACGCTAAATCAGCAACAATCTTGTTCAAATTTTTCCCGAATATGATGTCTCCCTTAAAAGGGATCACCTCCAAGGTCTTTTTAGAGTCCAGGTCTACCGACCAGGACCGCTACCACAGAATCCGGCGAGCCAGAATGGACGTAGTAGACGCTTTGGCCGCCAGAACACCGGCATCAGAGGCCGCTTCCTGAATGTACTGAGTGGCTGTGGTAATATATGAAAGACACTGTCTGGCATTATCAGAAAAATTCAGAGGTAACTCTGCCTCAACAGCTTGAACCCATGCTTCAATACCTTTTGCAGCCCAAGAAGCTGCTATAGTGGGACTATGTACAGCACCCGCAAGAGTGTAAATAGACTTCAAGCAACCCTCCACGTGCTTATCTGTCGGTTCCTTCAGAGAGGTGACGGTAGTGACAGGCAGAGTAGAAGACACCACAATACGAGCTACATGTGAGTCCACTGGTGGTGGTGTTTCCCAATTATTACATAACTCTGCAGAGAGAGGATAGCGAGCTAGCATCTTTTTAGACAGGGAGAATTTCTTCCCTGGAGACTCCCAGGATTCCTGACGTATGTCAACTAAATGGTCAGAATGTGGCAAAACTAAATTTAGTAACCTTCTGATGTTTGAATTTATCAGGTTTCTTAGACGTATCTGGAGGGTCAGTTTCATCCTCAATCTGAAGAATCAGTGTGATAGCCTCCAATAGGTCAGGAACATCAACCTGCGTTGTGGATTCCTCATCAGAAGCATCTGCATCAGTGTCTGGGTCAGTATATACCCCATCGTCATCGGATGAAGTATCCGAAATATGAGTGGATTGTGAGGAATAAATGTCCCGACACAAACACCAGGCCCATCTAGGAGTGGCACTGCAGTGTCAGACAGGATGGCACTTCAAAAAAATAGTCCCCAAACAGCACATGATGCAAAGAAAAAAAGAGGCGCAATGAGGTAGCTGTGTGACTAAGCTAAGCGACCCAAGTGGCCGACACAAACACCTGGCCCATCTAGGAGTGGCACTGCAGTGTCAGACAGGATGGCACTTCAAAAAAATAGTCCCCAAACAGCACATGATGCAAAGAAAAAAAGAGGTGCACCAAGGTCGCTGGATGGCTAAGCTAAGCGACACAAGTGGCCGACACAAACACCTGGCCCATCTAGGAGTGGCACTGCAGTGTCAGACAGGATGGCACTTCAAAAAAATAGTCCCCAAACAGCACATGATGCAAAGAAAAATGAAAGAAAAAAGAGGTGTAAGATGGAATTGTCCTTAGGCCCTCCCACCCACCCTTATGTTGTATAAACAGGACATGCACACTTTAACAAACCCATCATTTCAGCGACAGGGTCTGCCACACGACTGTGACTGAAATGACTGGTTGGTTTGGGCCCCCACCAAAAAAGAAGCAATCAATCTCTCCTTGCACAAACTGGCTTTACAGAGGCAAGATGTCCACCTCCTCCTCATCGTCCGATTCCTCACCCCTTTCACTGTGTACATCCCCCTCCTCACAGATTATTAATTCGTCCCCACTGGAATCCACCATCTCAGGTCCCTGTGTACTTTCTGGAGGCAATTGCTGCTGGTGAATGTCTCCACGGAGGAATTGATTATAATTCATTTTGATGAACATCATCTTCTCCACATTTTCTGGCAGTAACCTCGTACGCCGATTGCTGACAAGGTGAGCGGCTGCACTAAACACTCTTTCGAAGTACACACTGGAGGGTGGGCAACTTAGGTAAAATAAAGCCAGTTTCTGCAAGGGCCTCCAAATTGCCTCTTTTTCCTGCCAGTATACGTACGGACTGTCTGACGTGCCTACTTGGATGCGGTCACTCATATAATCCTCCACCATTCTTTCAATGGTGAGAGAATCATATGCAGTGACAGTAGACGACATGTCAGTAATCGTTGGCAGGTCCTTCAGTCCGGACCAGATGTCAGCACTCATTCCAGACTGCCCTGCATCACCGCCAGCGGGTGGGCTCGGAATTCTTAGCCTTTTCCTCGCACCCCCAGTTGCGGGAGAATGTGAAGGAGGAGCTGTTGACGGGTCACGTTCCGCTTGACTTGACAATTTTCTCACCAGCAGGTCTTTGAACCTCTGCAGACTTGTGTCTGCCGGAAAGAGAGATCCAATGTAGGTTTTAAATCTAGGATCGAGCACGGTGGCCAAAATGTAATGCTCTAATTTCAACAGATTGACCACCCATGAATCCTGGTTAAGCGAATTAAGGGCTCCATCCACAAGTCCCACATGCCTAGCGGAATCGCTCTGTTTTAGCTCCTCCTTCAATGTCTCCAGCTTCTTCTGCAAAAGCCTGATGAGGGGAATGACCTGACTCAGGCTGGCAGTGTCTGAACTGACTTCACGTGTGGCAAGTTCAAAGGGTTGCAGAACCTTGCACAACGTTGAAATCATTCTCCACTGCGGTTGAGTCAGGTGCATTCCCCCTCCTTTGCCTATATCGTAGGCAGATGTATAGGCTTGAATGGCCTTTTGCTGCTCCTCCATCCTCTGAAGCATATAGAGGGTTGAATTCCACCTCGTTACCACCTCTTGCTTCAGATGATGGCAGGGCAGGTTCAGGACTGTTTGCTGGTGCTCCAGTCTTCGGCATGCGGTGGCTGAATGCCGAAAGTGGGCAGCAATTCTTCGGGCCACCGACAGCATCTCTTGCACGCCCCTGTCGTTTTTTAAATAATTCTGCACCACCAAATTCAATGTATGTGCAAAACATGGGATGTGCTGGAAATTGCCCAGATGTAATGCAAGCACAATATTGCTGGCGTTGTCCGATGTCACAAATCCCCAGGAGAGTCCATTTGGGGTAAGCCATTCTGCGATGATGTTCCTCAGTTTCCGTAAGAGGTTGTCAGCTGTGTGCCTCTTCTGGAAAGCGGTGATACAAAGTGTAGCCTGCCTAGGAACGAGTTGGTGTTTGCGAGATGCTGCTACTGGTGCCGCCGCTGCTGTTCTTGCTGCGGGAGGCAATACATCTACCCAGTGGGCTGTCACAGTCATATAAGTCCTGAGTCTGCCCTGCTCCACTTGTCCACATGTACGTGGTTAAGTGGACATTGGGTACAACTGCATTTTTTAGGACACTGGTGACTCTTTTTCTGAGGTCTGTGTACATTTTCGGTATCGCCTGCCTAGAGAAATGGAACCTAGATGGTATTTGGTACCGGGGACACAGTACCTCAATCAAGTCTGTAGTTGCCTGTGAATTAACGGTGGATAACGGAAACACGTTTCTCACCGCCCAGGCTGCCAAGGCCTGAGTTATCCGCTTTGCAGCAGGATGACTGCTGTGATATTTCATCTTCCTCGCAAAGGACTGTTGGACAGTCAATTGCTTACTGGAAGTAGTACAAGTGGTCTTCCGACTTCCCCTCTGGGATGATGATCGACTCCCAGCAGCAACAACAGCAGAGCCAGGAGCAGTAGGCGTTACACTCAAGGATCCATCGGAGGAATCCCAGTCAGGAGAGGACTCGTCAGACTTTCCAGTGACATGGCCTGCAGGACTATTGGCGTTCCTGTCTAAGGAGGAAATTGACACTGAGGGAGTTGGTGGTGTGGTTTGCAGGAGCTTGGTTACAAGGGGAAGGGATTTAGTGGTCAGTGGACTGCTTCCGCTGTCATCCAAAGTTTTTGAACTTGTCATTGACTTATGATGAATGCGCTGCAGGTGACGTATAAGGGAGGATGTTCCGAGGTGGTTAACGTCCTTACCCCTACTTATTACAGCTTGACAAAGGCAACACACGGCTTGACACCTGTTGTCCGCATTTGTGTTAAAATAATTCCACACCGAAGAGGTGATTTTTTTTTGTAATTTGACCAGGCATGTCAATGGCCATATTCGTCCCACGGACAACAGGTGTCTCCCCGGGTGCCTGACTTAAACAAACCACCTCACCATCAGAATCCTCCTGGTCAATTTCCTCCTCAGCGCCAGCAACACCCATATCCTCATCCTGGTGTACTTCAACAGTGACATCTTCAATTTGACTATCAGGAACTGGACTGCGGGTGCTCCTTCCAGCACTTGCAGGGGGCGTGCAAATGGTGGAAGGCGCCACCTCTTCCCGTCCAGTGTTGGGAAGGTCAGGCATCGCAGCCGACACAATTGGACTCTCCTTGGGGATTTGTGATTTAGAAGAACGCATAGTTCTTTGCTGTGCTTTTGCCAGCTTAAGTCTTTTCATTTTTCTAGCGAGAGGTGGACCACTAGCCATGAACATAGGCCAGGGCCTCAGCCGTTCCTTGCCACTCCGTGTCGTAAATGGCATATTGGCAAGTTTACGCTTCTCCTCAGACGCTTTTAATTTTGATTTTTGGGTCATTTTACTGAACTTTTGTGTTTTGGATTTTACATGCTCTCTACTATGACATTGGGCATCGGCCTTGGCAGACGACGTTGATGGCATTTTTATTGTCTCGGCCATGACTAGTGGCAGCAGCTTCAGCACGAGGTGGAAGTGGATCTTGATCTTTCCCTATTTTACCCTCCACATTTTTGTTCTCCATTTTTTAATGTGTGGAATTATATGCCAGTATCAATAGCAATGGCCTACTACTATATATACTGCGCACAACTGAAATGCACCACAGGTATGGATGGATAGTATACTTGACGACACAGAGGTAGGTAGAGCAGTGGCCTACTGTACCGTACTGCTATATATTATATACTGGTGGTCAGCAAACTGTGCAAAACTGAAATGCACCACAGGTATGGATGGATAGTATACTTGACGACACAGAGGTAGGTAGAGCAGTGGCCTACTGTACCGTACTGCTATATATTATATACTGGTGGTCAGCAAACTGTGCAAAACTGAAATGCACCACAGGTATGGATGGATAGTATACTTGACGACACAGAGGTAGGTAGAGCAGTGGCCTACTGTACCGTACTGCTATATATTATATACTGGTGGTCAGCAAACTGTGCAAAACTGAAATGCACCACAGGTATGGATGGATAGTATACTTGACGACACAGAGGTAGGTAGAGCAGTGGCTTACTGTACCGTACTGCTATATATTATATACTGGTGGTCAGCAAACTGTGCAAAAACTGAAATGCACCCCAGGTATGGATGGATAGTATACTTGACGACACAGAGGTAGGTACAGCAGTGGCCTACTGTACCGTACTGCTATATATTATATACTGGTGGTCAGCAAACTGTGCAAAACTGAAATGCACCACAGGTATGGATGGATAGTATACTTGACGACACAGAGGTAGGTAGAGCAGTGGCCTACTGTACCGTACTGCTATATATTATATACTGGTGGTCAGCAAACTGTGCAAAACTGAAATGCACCACAGGTATGGATGGATAGTATACTTGACGACACAGAGGTAGGTAGAGCAGTGGCCTACTGTACCGTACTGCTATATATTATATACTGGTGGTCAGCAAACTGTGCAAAACTGAAATGCACCACAGGTATGGATGGATAGTATACTTGACGACACAGAGGTAGGTAGAGCAGTGGCCTACTATACCGTACTGCTATATATTATATACTGGTGGTCAGCAAACTGTGCAAAACTGAAATGCACCACAGGTGTGGATGGATAGTATACTTGACGACACAGTGGTAGGTAGAGCAGTGGCCTTCTGTACCGTACTCCTGTATATTATATACTGGTGGTCAGCAAAATTATGCACTGTACTCCTACTATATACTACAATGCAGCACAGATATGGAGCGTTTTTTAGGCAGAGAACGTATAATACTGGTGGTCACTGGTCAGCAAAACTCTGCACTTTACTCCTCCTATATAATACTGCTGGTCCCCAGTCCCCACAATAAAGCAGTGTGAGCACAGATATATGCAGCACACTGAGCACAGATATGGAGCGTTTTTCAGGCAGAGAACGTATAATACTGGTGGTCACTGCTCAGCAAAACTCTGCACTGTACTCCTCCTATATAATACTGCTGGTCCCCAGTCCCCACAATAAAGCAGTGTGAGCACAGATATATGCAGCACACTGAGCACAGATATGGAGCGTTTTTCAGGCAGAGAACGTATAATACTGGTGGTTACTGGTCGCAAAACTCTGCACTGTACTCCTCCTATATAATACTGCTGGTCCCCAGTCCCCACAATAAAGCAGTGTGAGCACATATATATGCAGCACACTGAGCACAGATATGGAGCATTTTTCAGGCAGAGAACGTATAATACTGGTGGTCACTGGTCAGCAAAACTCTGCACTGTACTCCTCCTATAATACTGCTGGTCCCCAGAATAAAGATATTTGCAGCCCCCTGAAAGTTCTGAAACAAAGTGAGAGGACGCCAGCCACGTCCTCTCACTATCATTTCCAATGCACGAGTGAAAAATGGCGGCGACGCGCGGCTCCTTATATAGAATCCGAATCTCGCGAGAATCCAACAGCGGGTTGATGACGTTCGGGCGCGCTCGGGTTAACCGAGCAATACTGCAGTATCCGAGTATGCCACGGACCCGTGTAAAATGGGTGAAGTTCGGGGGGTTCGGATTCCGAGGAACCGAACCTGCTCATCACTAGTAATACTACATAAAACTATGTATCTATACAGATAAAACAATGCACAGTAAACACTGGATGTATATCACAGAATACTTGTACTAAATATTCCTGTAGTTATGCACTTGTTCTTAATTAACACTGTCTAAACGACAAGTAGAATACTTAAGTGTCCTATAAATGCACAGCGCTGATGGGGCAGGCGGCTTTACAGAGAAGACAGTGCCCAGCAGTCACAGAATCAGAGAGAGATGCAGCTCCATGGCGGGAACATCTGCTGTAGATGGCGCCTGGGGTTGGGGGAGGGGCTACAGGGCAGCGCCTTATCCCCTCTGCTGGGCTTCACCACTGGATACTAAGGAGTGTGCAATAAACAGATGTTAGTAAATACGACCTGTGCTCCTTGCCCTGGTGGATATAGTGGGGTCCCTGCACGGCAGCAGTGTCCACGGCAGAGGCACGGTCCGTCTCCTGGGACCGCGTCTGGATAGCGATTTTGGCGGGTCCCACCTGGGGGACCCTCTTACCTCCTCCCTGTAAGTGCGGCCACGCGATCCAGGAGAGCAGCAGCGGTGATGTGTGCCTGATGAGACCGGAGCGACTCCGCTGTAAGTACCCGGAAACCAGGGCGCGGGAGTATACAGTGCCGCTGGGGGAGGTGATGGAGCCGCAGCACGATATGTCAGTATGACATATAGCACCAAATGCCTATGCTGCGGCCCTTGAAGTCTTCATTCTTGTCAGAAAAGCTCTTTTCAGGGCTGCCAAACGCAGCCTTCCCTGTTAGCTGCCTCCAGTAACTGGAGGCGGGGATATAGAGGAGGTGGTGCAGTGCATCTTGGGAACAGTCAAAGCTTTAGCCTGTTAGTGCCTCGGATCAAGATCCAACTCTACAACCCCGATGGTATTCCCTGTGGAATCCCAGTGTACCCCGCTGCAGAAAATACTATACTCAGCCAAAGCTCTATGCTGTACTTCCCACAACAAGGCTCGCACCAGTCTGCTAGAATGTGCTTTTACATTGTAAGTGTGATCCCGCGCTGTCCACTTTCCTCAATTTTGCGTCTCAGTTCACATATACGGTGGGATGTCCGAGATCACCGGAGGTGTGGGTTGTTGGCCGATCTCAGATGTTTTTTAAATGGGAAAACACTTACAAGGCATGGTTTTTCCGTGTATTTGCTTCTTTAAAAATACGTCTGATATTGGCTGGCATCCTGCACCTCAGGTGAACTCGGACTCCATTAAATACCGCCAATAGTGTACTCGTTACTTAGGATCATATTTTCGGTCGCATAAAGATGCATGGCGCAGGTCACTCATATCAGACCTCTTTTGCCTTTTTACACAAGTTTGCTAGTAGTGTACTAGGCACTCTATTCAGCTTCAGTTGCACTTTTGCTAAATTAGCAATGGTACAACAGTCAGCAGTCACATGCTGGGGGCCGCCCTGCATGCAAACGGGCGCTAGTGATGCCATCGCTGAACCCGCAAAACAAGGGTAGCCCCCTGGCTGTGCAGCCTAGCTGGCGCACTGCCGCCATGTTTTGCTTTGCCACACCCGTGTGATGTCACGCGACTGCCCCCCCCCCCCCCCCCCCCCCCCCCCGGAAATGGTCCCCGTTTTTACTGCACCGACCCCGCAATGCCACCCCCCGAACGCCACTGCCTGTCAATCAGGCAGAGGCGTTCGCATCAATGCATCGTGATTGCACTGCCTGGTCAGAGCAGAACGGACCCTGAGCGTGCGCACTGGGAACAAAATCGTCCAGATGCGATCGCGTCGCTTAAGCAGAATAAGGCCCTAGGTACACTATTAGCAAAGTAAGATGCAAACTTCTGTAAAAAAGTATTTTTGTAGAAAATAAACTGGTATAAAGTCGCAAATGATGCATAAGGATGTACTTTTTACTCAATATTTCTATTATTGCCACCATTTTGTGTCTTGGCATTTAGGATTATCGTATAGGCACGACTAAGGCTGGGTACACAGTAGGCGATATGTCGTCCAATCCCGCAGATCAGACCGACATATCATCCACATTGTGTAGTGTGTACCCACTACCGTGCACTCCTGCCTGCCGGCATCGGGGTCATCCCATCTGCTGTGCTACACCGCTGACAGGACAAACCGGCGCCTGACACCATGCTGCTGAACGCGGTTAATGTCGTAAGCTATATTGCTCAGTGTGTATGGCCAACCGACATCTCTTCCTGACAGGCATGATGTCAGCCAGCATAACACATCGTTTTTGTCGTTGTAGTGTGTGTCGCAAAGTCTGTGGTGTGCTAAATAGGGCTATTTGGCATAATTTGAGAATAGTTGTATGTAGATTTATCTGTGTGTACAACATTGCCATCATATAGGGGGTCTATTCAATTAAAGTTGGAACTGACGTCTAGTCGGAAAGACGGCAGTCTCCGACTTTTTTTGGTCGAATCAGGATTCGACCTATTCAACGGTGCTGCCGTTTTTCCGACTTGTCGGAAAACACGTGGATCGGCGGATTAGTCACGGATCCACGTGTTCTGTCGAATTAGCGCCCAATTATCTTCAGGATTTAGGCCGCTAATTCGATTCAGGATTTTCGACAATGCTGATCCGACTTCAAAAAAAGTTTGATTAGCATTGTCAGGAATGAGCAAAACCTGTCGGAATTGCCCGCTAATTGAATACTACACTGCCGGATCCTCTCTGTCCGAGAGGATCCGACATGCATTGAATACAGCCGATAACCTTTAAATTATGCAAAACTTTTCTTAAGACCATTTATTTTGGCATACCTATTTGCTTATTCATTGTTATATAAAGAGAAAGCCCCCATGGTGTAGTCTGTATCCATTTAAACAAATAGGGGTTTCTGGCTTTGAATTGAGAGTAAGAAAATCAGAATCTTGTTAAATGTGTGTTTTTAAAATGTCTAACAGGATCTCTGTGGTTTTAGCTACACTGAGGAAGTACTGTAGTAGTTTCCTGCTAAATCACATAATGATATATACCAGCACAGTGACAGCTTTTAACTCCGTGACAGCCTAGAACACCTGCATCTTTAGTCAAATAAGTACAATGAGTCAGGATTTTTTTTTCCACAGATAGGACATATTGAACTAGCTTTTTGATGGCCTCTTACTGTATTATGAAGATTCAACAATATAGAAAACATATATATGAGGAGGAATCATATTTAAAGGAGGTAATATTTGGAGCAGTATAATACAAGTTCACTAAATATAGGATTTTAATTACCTACCGGTAAATCCATTTCTTGTAGTCCGTAAAGGATACTGGGGTCCATTTAGTACCATGGGGTACAGACGGGTCCACTAGGAGCCATGGGCACTTTAAGAATTTGATAGTGTGGGCTGGCTCCTCCCTCTATGCCCCTCCTACCAGACTCAGTCTAGTTAACTGTGACCGAGGAGACGGACATACTTTGAGAGAAGGATAGATAAGGATAGTGGTGACAGTGGCGTCATGCGGGGGGTGCGGCCCGCACCCGGGTGTTACCCTTCTATAGGGTGACACCAAAACGAGCCGCACACTCACATGCACCCCCATCCCCTGACATGAAAATGCCTGGTCCACGGCTGCGTCCACACCCCCTCCTCCCAGGCCCCGCCTCCTAAAGCCCGACACTCTCACCTGTCAGTGAGATCAGCAGGCAGCAGCCACAGACCCGTGCAGGCAGTGCACTGGCCAGCCCTCCCCTCTCCTCCAGCGTCCACTCTCTCCTCACTCCGGGTCCTGACTGAGCCTGACACACACAAGCTCCGCCCCCAGACTGTAACTACACGAGCATGTAGTTGCTGCTGATGTTGCTGCATGATGTCAGGTAACTTCTATAGTGGCTTCTCCATGTCCATGATGAGCAGAATCCATTTCTGATGTGTGTATGGGGGTGAATGTGGGATGTATAAATTGTTGGATTACTGAGTGCTGTGGGGGGGGGGGGGGTAATTTGGGCTGTGTGAGCATACTATGGGTGCAGTTCAAGTGTAGTATGGGTGCTGTGTGACATAGTATGGGTGCTGTGTGAGCGTAGTATGGGTGCAGTTTGAGTGTAGTATGGGTGCTGTGTGACGTAGTATGGGTGCTGCTGTGTGAGCGTAGTATGGGTGCAGTTCGAGTGTAGTATGGGTGCTGTGTGACATAGTATGGGTGCTGTGTGAGTGTAGTATGGGTGCTGCTGTGTGAGTGTAGTATGGGTGCTGTGTGACATAGTATGGGTGCAGTTTGAGTGTAGTATGGGTGCTGTGTGACGTAGTATGGGTGCTGCTGTGTGAGCGTAGTATGGGTGCTGTGTGTGAGCGTAGTATGGGTGCTGTGTGTGAGCGTAGTATGGGTGCTGCTGTGTGAGCGTAGTATGGGTGCTGCTGTGTGAGTGTAGTATGGGTGCTGTGTGACATAGTATGAGTGCTGTGTGAGCGTAGTATGGGTGCAGTTTGAGTGTAGTATGGGTGCTGTGTGACGTAGTATGGGTGCTGTGTGTGAGCGTAGTATGGGTGCTGTGTGTGAGCGTAGTATGGGTGCTGCTGTGTGAGCGTAGTATGGGTGCTGCTGTGTGAGTGTAGTATGGGTGCTGTGTGACGTAGTATGGGTGCTGCTGTGTGAGCGTAGTATGGGTGCAATTTGAGTGTAGTATGGGTGCTGCTGTGTGAGCGTAGTGTGGATGCTGTGTGAGCATAGTATGGGTGCTGCTGTGTGAGTGTAGTATGAGTGCTGCTGTGTGAGCGTAGTATGGGTGCTGCTGTGTGAGTGTAGTATGGGTGCTGTGTGACGTAGTATGGGTGCTGCTGTGTGAGCGTAGTATGGGTGCAGTTTGAGTGTAGTATGGGTGCTGCTGTGTGAGCGTAGTATGGGTGCTGCTGTGTGAGTGTAGTATGAGTGCTGCTGTGTGAGCGTAGTGTGTATGCTGTTTGAGCGAAGTATGGGTGCTGCTGTGTGAGTGTAGTATGAGTGCTGTTGTGTGAGCGTAGTGTGGATGCTGTTTGAGTGAAGTATGGGTGGTGCTGTGTGAGTGTAGTATGGATGCAGTTTGAGTGTTACGTAGTATGGGTGCTGCTGTGTGAGCGTAGTGTGGATGCTGTGTGAGCGAAGTATGGGTGCTGCTGTGTGAGGGGAGCGTTATGTCAGCTGATAGGGTGGGTGGATCAATGTGCTAATGGGTGTTGCAGTGATCGTGCACAGCAAAAAAAATTGTGGGTCCCAGGGACTCCTCACTTTAAAAAATTGGGGTCCTACTCAACATTTCTGTGTCCTATCACATATTATGGGATGTGAGGGCAGGCAGTACTGGGGGTTTTAAGGGGGTAAGGGTAGATAGAAGTTTGGGCAGTACTAGGGGAATGGAGGCGGGTAGGGATAGGAAATACTTGGACAGGGGGGATAAGCAGGCAATAGGATCTCTGACATTGCACTGGGTATATACATATTATGATACTGGGTGTATATTATACACACACACACACACACACACACACACACACACATTTATATATATATATATATATATATATATATATATATATAATATGTAGCATATGGTTCAACACTCCATTAAACAGAAAAACTGTGTCTGGTGCCCTCACAAACTATATATTCATAGCATATTCAAAACAGTGCGGCACTTCTGGCTATAGGGGGTAATTCCAAGTTGATCGCAGCAGGATTTTTGTTAGCAAACCCATCACCACGCCCCCCCCCCCCCTTCACCAGAATTCTGTGTGGTGTGATAGGGGAGGAGGTCCATGGGGGGTGACACCATGAGTTACCACACCGGGTGACACCAACGCTAGTGACGCCTCTGAGTGGTGAGATTCTGGACCAGCACACACAAGAGGAAAGCCAAGCTAACTAAACTTGAAACAGGAACAGCACCGGCTGAACCAACATTACTTAACCAAGTAACATTGCAGGAAGAACAAAGCACTGGGCGAGCGCCCAGTATCCTCTACGGACTACGAGTATCACATTTTCTCTTATGTCCTAGAGGATACTGGGGGTCCATTTAGTACCATGGGAATGTACCAAAGCTCCCAAACCGGATGGGAAAGTGCTGAGGTTCCTGCAGAACTGATTGACCAAACTGAAGGTCCTCAGAGGCCAAAGTAACGAACTTCTAGAACTTAGCAAACGTGTTCGAACCTGACCAAGTAGCTGCTCGGCAGAGCTGTAAAGCCGAGACACGCAGGCAGCCGCCCAGGAAGAACCCACCGACCTAGTAGAGTGGGCCTGTACAGATTTTGGACATGGCAAACCTGCCGTGGAATAAGCATGCTGGATAGTAAGCCTGATCCAGCATGTAATAGACTGCTTTGAAGCAGGACACCCAATCTTATTGGGATCAGAAAGAACAAACAGCGAGTCCGTTTTTCTGTGACGAGCTGTTCACTTCACATACACCTTCACAGCCCTCACAACATCCAAAGACTTTGAAGTAGCAGAAGTGTCGATGACAACCGGAACCACAATAGGTTGGTTGATGTGAAATGCAGACACCACTTTAGGAAGCAATTGCTGATAAATTCATGGAAAATTAAATAGGGACTTTTATGAGACAAAACCCCCAATTCCGACACACGTCTTGCTGAAGCCAAGACCAACAGTGTGACGGTCTTCCACGTAAGATATTTTACGTCTACCACCTGTAACGGTTCAAACCAGTCCGATTGGAGGAACTGCAGCACCACATTGAGATCCCAAGGTGCCGTGGGAGGCACAAAGGGAAGTTGGATGTGCAGAACACCTTTCAAGAACTTCTGGACCTCAGGGAGAGAAGCCAATTGTTTCTGAAAGAAAATGGACAAGGCCGAAATCTGGACTTTTAAGGAGCCCAGACACAGGCCCACATCTACACCTGCCTGCAGAAAAAGCAGGAAACGTCCCAGATGAAATTCCACCGCAGAATAATTTCTGCTCTCACACCAAGAGACGTATTTCTTCCAAATACGATGGTAATGCTTCTTCTTGAGCCGAGACGCCATCATGTCGATCTGTGGATATCCCCATCGACTTGTCCAGCACCTGAACACCTCCGGGTGAAGGCCCCACTCCCCCGGGTGCAGGTCGTGTCTGCTGAGGAAGTTTGCTTCCCAGTTGTCTACTCCCAGAATGAAGACCGCTGACAATGCCACAGCATTTCTTTCTGCCCAGAGGAGAATTCTTGACACCTCTGACATTGTTGCTCTGCTCTTCGTTCCACCCCGTCACATTTTCCGACTGGACCTAAATGGCCCGATCTTGAAGAAGATGGGAGGCCTGCAGAAGGGCGTTGTATATGGCCCCGAGTTCCAGAATGTTGATTGGAAGGACGACTTCCTGACTTGACCATCTTCCTTGAAACTGCACCCCGAGTGACTGCTCGCCAACCTCTGAGGCTTGCGTCTGTGGGTAACAGAATCCAGTTCTAAATTCTGAACCTCCGACGAGATGAGAAGTCTGTAGCCACCACAGAAGGGAGATCCTGGCTTTTGGCGACAGACGGATCCTCTGGTGTATGTGAAGATGCGATCCGGACCATTTCTCCAACAGATCTAGCTGGAAGGGTCTTGAGTGAAAACTTCCGTATTGAAGAGCCTCATAAGAGGCCACCATGTTCCCCACAAGGCGAATGCACAGATGCACTGACACCCGGGTTGGCTTCAGGACGTCACAAACCATCGACTTGATCACCAATGCCTTGTCCAACTCTGCGACTCTGTGTCCAGTATCAATACCAGGAATGGGAGCCTCCTTGTTGGCTCTAGGTGAGATTTCGGAAGGTTCAGAATCCACCCGTGATCCTGCAGGAGTTTGGTTGAGAGACCAATGCTGTCCAGCAACCTTTCCCTGGACGGTGCTTTTGTCAGGATATCGTCAAGGTATGGAATTATGTTCACTACCTGTTTGCGGAGTAGAAACATCAACTCTGCCTTCACCTTGGTGAACACCCTCGGTGCCGTGGAGAGACCAAAGGGCAGGGCCTGGAACTGGTAGTGACAGTCCTGCAGTGCAAACCGTAGATAGGCCTGATGAGGCGGCCAGATCGGAATGTGAAGGTACGCATCCTTGATATCCAGAGACACTAGGAATTCCCCCTCCTTCAGACCTGAGATTACCGCTCTCAGACTCCATCTGGAATTTGAACACTCGTAAGTATGGGTTCAAAGACTTGAGGTTCAGAATCGGTCTTACCAAACCATCTGGTTTCGGTACTATGAACAAGTTCGAATAGTACCCCTTGTTGAGAAGATGAGGTGGAACTGGAACAATGACCAACATCTGTACCAGTTTTTGGATGGCATACTGTAAAGTTATACTTGCCTTTTGTGAAACTGGCAAGCCTAATTTGAAGAATTTGCAAGGTGGGAGCTTTTGGAACTCCAGTCTGTAGCCCTGGGAAATAAGATCTATGACCCAGGGATCCTGTCACGAACTTGAACCGATATAACTGAAGAATTGTAGTCGGGCTACCACCTGACAGCCTTCCTGGCATTGCTGTCCACCGTCATGCTGAAGTATTTGAGGAATCAGAGCCAGGGCTCTGTTCCTGAGCACCTGCAGTTGCTGGCTTGCGTAGTTTATCTCTTGCGCCGCTGGAGGACCTAGAAGCACCTCTGGATTTTTCCTTGAACTTGGCCGTCCGAAAGGACTGTAACTTAGAAGCTGAATAAGTCTTTTTGGTGGGAAGGGGGGGGGCTGCGGAAGGAAGATACGTAGACTTACCCGCACTAGCTGTGGAGATCCATTTGTCTAGTTAATCTCCAAACAAGGCCTCTCCTGTGAATGGTAGGCCATCCACACCTTTCTTGGAGTCCGCATCAGCAGTCCACTGGCGTAGCCACAAGCCCCTGCGTGCCGACACTGCCATAGCGGTGGTGCGTGGGTTAAGCAAGCCTCTCTCTTTTATGGCTTCCACCATAAAGTTCGCAGAGTCGAGTAAAACAATATCCCCCCTAGACAAGGAATCTAAACCCTCAATTAGGTTACCTGACCATTTTGCAATGACTTTTGTGATCCACGCCCATGCAATAGTGGGTCTTTGGGCCACCCCAGCAGCTGTGTACAATGATTTGGGTGTAGTCTCAATTTTACGATCAGTCGTGTCTTTAAGGGAGGCTGCACCAGGAACAGGAAATACCATTTTTTGTGACAGCCTAGAGACTGATGCGTCCACTATCGGTGGATTTTCCCATTTTTTCCTATCCTCCAGAGGGAAGGGAAAAGATGAGAGCAACGAGCCTCTATTCCATGTGACAGAGCCGCATCCCCCCCCCCCCTCCAAGTCTACCTCACCCTCCTCCAAGTCTGACCCTTCAGCGTCAGAGTCAGACCGCAGGATATGGGTCAGAGGTCGCTTTTGGAGAGAAATGGGAGGGGATTGAGATGCTGTTTTGGGGTCTGAGTCTCTGCTCATAAACTCATCCACAGTCTGTTTTAAGTATTGTGACTCTTTCTCATTGCGGGACAATTTTGTAGAAAAAGTGGAGATCATTCCTTTCAGAGAATTAACCCACTCTGGTTCAGCCCCGCTATTTTGTGAACCCTGAGTACCCAGTAGTGAGTCCCCTGGTGAAGAGGTACACTCCGCTGTACAAGAAACACACTCTTTGCCTGACATAATGTACAATTTACCCACGAAGAGCCCTTAAGGGAGACACAGAGTTGTTTGGAGGCAGCCCCCACCGCGCCCTTAGTGCTAATGCCAAGCTTAGCCAGGTCGCAGACTAAGTACCCTGATAGGGGACTTAGTACACTACTAATCGATCCCCCCTGCTATGACCCCCGGTGCCGCTGAGGTAATTTGGAGTCACACTGGAGGAGCTGCGCATCCCTGTCAGTCAGCGTCTGTGTCCACTGCAGAGGGAAAATGGTGCTGGATCCTCTCAGAGTGAAGCCCCGCCAGTTCAATGGTGCACGGTCTTCCCGCTTTTTTTATACTGGCTGAAGAATTTGGTGCTTAAAATGGACAGAAACCGTTTTAAGGCTGTGTTGCCTATATGGGTACCGTGTACAGTGTACTGAGACGCAGTTGTGTACTGGAGATGCATTCTACCCCGTTTAGAAGCCGTGCGTCTCCGTATCCTTGTGCCACCATATTGGCCGGCACCCCGCTAACTGGGACGCCGGCTCAGTACTCACCACTCTTCATTCTTCTGGATCTGTAAGGGGTGGCGGCGTGCAGCGGGAATGTACGCGCGCCATGGTGGGGCTTGCAAATAGTTCCCTCAGGAGCTCAGTGTCCTGTCAGCGGGGAACGGGACCATTAACCCATCAAGAGGTTCCCCCCCCTAAGTCCCATGAAGCAGGCAGGCTGGTGCCAACTAGCTCTGCCTGAAAATAACCTGCCTGAAAATAACAACAGATAAAATAAATGCAGAAAACTCTTCAGGAGCTTCCTTCAGCATGACCGGCTCCTCCGGGCACATTTTCTAAACTGAGTCTGGTAGGAGAGGCATAGAGGGAGGAGCCAGCCCACACTATTCTTAATTGTTATTCTTGTTAATTCTTATTCTTAAAGTGCCCATGGCTCCTAGTGCACCCTTCTATACCCCATGGTACTAAATGGATCCCAGTTTCCTCTAGGACATAATAGAAACGTAGTTATACATTTTTGGGGGGAATTAAGCAGCCCTGCACACCCAAGAAGTCAGCATGTTCACTTCCTTCACAAGCTCATTATGGAGCTTAATAGGAACCACTGGACAGCAATGATCATCTACGACTATAAGAGTGGTCCGCGACAACATGAGAGTTTGACCGACTGCAACCTGCTTTTGGGGTGGGAGCATAGTCTTGAAACACTGTATTTGAGTGATATGAAGAATTTTGGTGCGGGAGATGGTCCTTGGAAGACGAGCAGCGATGTGGCAGACCTTTGTCCGCCATCACGAAGACAACGTTGCTGCCTTGCAGGCAATGGTTGAGTTGGGTGCCAGAGTCACCGTGGCCCAGTTAGAGAAGAACAAATACATCTCATCGGGATCCATCCGCTTGATACTAGACTAAAAGCTTGGCCTGAGCAAGGTTTCTGATGCTGGGCGCCCCATCAACTAACTCAAGCACAGAAGGAAGCTAGGGTGACTTGGGGCCGCAACATGCTGGTCGCTCAAACTCTATCTGGGAGATCACCTGTGGTGATGAATCCTGGATATACACTCTCAACCCCGAAACCAAACAGGAGTCGGCCTAGTGGACTCCAGTTGGAGATGCACTGCCACAGAAATTTCGACAAGAGCTCAGCGTGGCCAAGATAGTGGCTGTTTTTGTGGCCAAGACTGGTCATGTAGCTACCATACCACTCAAGCTGCAGCGCACAGTCACAGTGGACTTGTACACCAACCAATGCCTGCCGCAAGTATTGGAAACCATTTCCAGGCACCGTCCAAAAATATGCATCATGATAATGCACCTGCCCACAAGTCCAGGACAGTGGTGGATTTTTTGGCTCATGAATGCATCAATGTTTGATCATCCACCGTACACTCCAGACCAGGACCGCTGCAACTGCAAGATGCGTGGGATTCATTTTGAGTCACAGGAAGCTACAGTGGAGACCTTCATCCAGCATGTAGAAGACATACCTGCTTTGGACTGGTCCAGCTGCTTCACCAAGAGCACATGCAACTCTGCATAGACTAATTTGAAAAAAATGTGATGTTCACTTTGTTTGTAAATCAAATACTTTTTGTACATCCAGAAACTTATTGCACACCCCTCGTAACAAGCACTGGTATACATAGACTAAAAGAAATTGCAATTTTTAAAAAACAGGGACAGTTGAAGCAACAATCTTGTCTGTTAATTAATGGCAACCAAGCAATTTTTATGGATTTGTGCTTCAAACATCATGAGTGTAGAAACTATGTACCTGCTCTTGTCGTCTTCTTCCTAGCTGGGAAATTTGGGAAAACATTAACTGCTGATCAAGCAGCTCTATTCTCTGTTGCCTCTGGATGTCCACAGTCGCACCCATCCCAACATGGGCCTCAGTGACTGGCTCAATGGATGAGAATACTGGATCTATAGTTCGAGAAAAGATATCAGCAACCCAGTTCGGGACACATAGTATCTGTCGAACATTCAGAACATCCTTATTGTAGAAGAATCCAGAAACCTGTAGAAAATAAAACTATATGTAAACATTCTTGCACTCTGAATGCATAGTTACATACTGTAGTTGAGCCATTATTTTGTTTTGTCGGGATAAAAAAAAAAAACCTGTAACTAGCAAGACTAGATCGATTTCATCTACAAATTCACTAACTGCGATGAAACATACAGTAGAAAGGAAAATGTTAAATATTTTAACGTGGTATGAAAACATTTACATATGTACTTGTGAATCTTATACTATGTTTTGTAATGTTGTATTTTAGAGTCAGTATTCCTGGGTGCCATTTTGGATCCTCTTTTCATTCTTTTATGTTATTACGGGTTCAGTATGTTTGCCCGGTGGACAGGATGTCGGCTGTCACAATACCAACACTGGCATCCCGATCTTTGAAATCCCAACAGGAATGAGGTGAGTATGTTTCCCCCTCTCCCCTACCCATAGCCCTAACCTCCCTTCATTCAGCCTAAGCCTAACCTACCTCCGGTGGTGCCTAAACCTAATGCACCCCTTTCCTGCAGGCTAACCCTAACCCTCCCCACTCAGTGCCAAAACCTATCCTCCCCCATGGTGCCTAGCCTTAATCCCCCTCCCCAAAGCCTAACCCTAACACCCCCCCCTCCCCCACATGGCGCCAAATCTTAACCTCCGCCCGCTATACTTTTGTTAGGGATGCCGGCTGTCAGGATTCCGGCATCTGTCTTATGACCCAGTCGGGATTCCAGCTTCAACATTCTGACAGCTGTTGGGATTCTGGCGTTGGTGTTCTGACTGTCGGTATCCCAATAGCCGGTATCTTAACCGCATCCCGTTATTACAGTATCCCATTTTTTCAATGCATTATGTACATAGTCAAAATCATTTAAAACAGTTCTAGGGTGGTTTTGCTGTGTCAGTTACATGGTAGCACTACTTAGGTGAACTCAGAGCGCATCCAGAGCTTTTGGAATCACCAGTGAGTCCGAACAAAGCAAACTTTGGAGATTGCCGCCCTCTTCAGAGAGTCAGGGAGATTGCTACTATTTCAGCGAGTTGGGAAGAGTGGTGCAAACGGGAGTTTGGGAACGTTACTACTGACTTAACTTTCCTGCATTTCGCAGGCTAACTTCCTTGAAGCATACCTCTGCTGTTTTGAAGGACAATTCAGATCTGATTGCTAATCTGCGTTTTCGCACAGCAGGAGATCAAGTCCAAACTGCGCATGCATATGCACCGTAATGCGCAGGTGCACAAGGATACAAAGTGGATCGCCGCTCAGCGATGGGTTTGTGCAACGGATCTGTTCGCACGGGCGATCGCAAGGAGATTGACAGGAAGAAGGCGTTTGTGGGTGTCAGCTGACCGTTTTCAGGGAGTGTCTGGAAAAACACAGGCGTGTCCATGTGTTTGCAGGGATTGTTCCTGGCGTCAATTCCGGTCCCGGACAGGCTGATGTGATCGCAGTGGCTGAGTAAGCCCTGTGCTGCGCAGAATGCACAAAATCAGTTTGTACAGCTCTGGTACACATGCGTTCGCACACTTGCACTGCTAAAATACACTCCCCCTGTAGGCGGCGACTATCTATTCGCAGCAGTGCAAAAATCGCTTGCTAGCGATCAGGTCTGAATTAGGCCCATTAAGCGTCAGAATCCGATGTATGCTTTAACTGGCAGCAGAGAATCCTTGCGTGCCTTCCACAAGCTCCGGGACACTTCTAGAACTATGAGACACAGAGTAACCAGGGGGGGTGATGCAGACCTGATCGCTGCTGTGTGTTTTCGCACAGTGGGTGATCAGGTCATAACTGCGCGTGCTCACCAATGCGCATGCACGTCAGACAACAACAAAGGGCAATGCTTGTCAGTGACAGGATAGTGCGAAAATTACGAGGTGATTGACAGGAAGAGGCCGTTTGTGGGTGGTAACTGACCGTTTACTGGGAGTGTCCAGAAAAATGCAGGTGTTCCCAAGCGTTTTCAGGAAGGATGTCTGACGTCAGCTCCAGCCCAAATCAGCCTACAGTATTTTGATCGCACTGAAGGAGTAAGTCCTGGGCTGTGCAGAGACTGCACACAGTGGATTTTTGCAGCTCGGCGTACATATGGGAACGCACACTTGCACAGTGAATTTACACTCCCCCTGTGGGCGGCGACTATCTGAACGCAGGACAGCAAAGTTAGAAGCCAAGCGACCAGGTCATCTCGGGCTTTTGCACTCCACACACAGGGGGTTATTCAGGTTTGTTAGCAAACCAAAAAAGTAAGCAATTGGGCAAAACCATGTTGCACAGATTTGGGTGGGGTGTGTTCAAACTGAAATCTAAATTGCAGTGTACAAATTAAGCAGCCAGTATTTATCATGCACAGAAACAATATGACCCACCGAAAATCTAACTCTCCCTGCAAGTGTTACATCTGCCGTACCTGCAGTGCAACATGGGCCCTCATTCCGAGTTGTTCGCTCGCTAGCTGCTTTTAGCAGCATTGCACACACTAGGCCGCCACCCTCTGGGAGTGAATCTTAGCTTAGCAGAATTGCGAACGAAAGATTCGCAAAATTGTGAATAGAAATTTCTTTGCAGTTTCTGAGTAGCTCCAGACTTACTCAGCCATTGCGATCAGTTCAGTCAGTTTCGTTCCTGGTTTGACGTCACAAACACGCCCAGCGTTCGCCCAGGCACTCCCCCATTTCTTCAGACACTCCCGCGTTTTTCCCAGAAACGCCAGCGTTTTTTCACACACACCCATAAAACGGCCAGTTTCTGCCCAGAAACACCCACTTCCTGTCAATCACATTACGATCACCAGAACGAAGAAAAATCCTCGTAATGCCGTGAGTAAAATACCTAACTTTTGAGTAAAATAACTAAGCGCATGCGCTCTGCGAACATTGCGCATGCGCAGTAAGCGACTAATCGCAATATAGCGAAATTCGGCAACGAGCAAACAACTCGGAATGAGGGCCATGGTTTTGCCCAATTGGTAACTTTTTTGGTTTGCTAACAACTCTGAATAAGGCCCACGGTTCACTATACTTAGGCAATTGCCAAACATTTGCACCAGGCACAGCAAATTTTATTATTTATATAGCACACAAATATTCTGCAGAGCTTTACAGAGACTATTTCAGTCATGCACATCAGTTCCTGTACCAGTGGAGCTAACAATCTACAGTATATTAACTATGACATTTACACACAAATAAACAAATTAGGGTTATTTATTTATTTTTTGTCAAAAGGCAATAACCTACCAATATATTTACGATCTGTCAGAGGAAACTGAAGCACACAGGATAATATACTGTACAAACTCTACAGATAAGGCCTTGGTGGAAATCGAACACAAGTCCTTAATGCTTAAGTCTGTAATACTGACCACTAAGCCAACCATGCTGTCCATCCTTTGCAGCTTGCTCCGACTCAGGCTATGAATCACTTGAAAGCTTTCCAAGAGCATGAGAACGGGAAGCGGGAAGCCATTTTACTGTATCTATTTAATCTTATACAAGTTTGCAACTTCATCAAATGCACACAGAGGCATGCTATACCTCTTCCACTGTATGTTTCAGGTAACCAAAACTTAGATGCTGTGTACTGGCACCTAGAGACAACCAAAATCTTTTGAATGGTGAAATTGTAGAAGACGAAGATGACAACCATGCACAATAAATTCTACCACAATACCACTGTCTTTCAATAACCTAAGAAAAGCTTGTTTGTGGAAGTTTCTCTATTACTTACATTGAGACAAAGTAGGGATAGACTCTACCGATACAGAAAACCAGCAGAAAACCAGTGACATTGGAGACTATAATAAGAGTCTTAGGGCATGATTCTGAGCTGAATGCAAGACCTAATTGCTTTTTCACATACTGTGCACGTATTGCAGACAGCATATATAACTTTACAAATGTACACACGATTCAGAAGGTTATTATTTATTTATTACCAGTTATTTATATAGCACACACATATTCCACAGCGCTTTACAGAGAATATTTGCCTATTCACATCAGTCCCTGCCCCAGTGAAGCTTACAATCTAGATTCCCTATCACATGTACACGAGCACACACACACACATTCATGCTAGGGTTAATTTTGTTGGGAGCCAATTAACCTACCAGTATATTTTTGGATGGTGGGAGGAAACCCATGCAAGCACAGGGAGAATACACAAACTCCACACAGTTAGAGCCATGTTAGGAATCGAACCCACAACCTCAGTGCTGTGAGGCAGTAATGCTAACCATTACACCAACCCGTAATGGGTTATGCATAAAAACATAGAATTTGACAGCAGATAAGAACCCCTTGGCATATCTAGTCTGCCCCTGTACATGCACTAGGGTACATTTTATTGTTGGGAGCCAATTAATCTACCAGTATATTTTTAGATTGTGGGAGGAAACCCACGCAAGCACGGGATAATGGGGGTCATTCCGAGTTGTTTGCTCGTTAAAAATCTTCGCATCGCAGCGATTTTCCGCTTAATGCGCATGCGCAATGTCCGCACTGCGACTGCGCCAAGTAAATTTGCTATGCAGTTAGGAATTTTACTCACGGCTTTTTCATCGTTCTGGCGATCGTAATGTGATTGACAGGAAATGGGTGTTACTGGGCGGAAACAGGCCGTTTTATGGGCGTGTGGGAAAAAACGCTACCGTTTCCGGAAAAAACGCAGGAGTGGCCGGAGAAACGGGGAAGTGTCTGGGCGAACGCTGGGTGTGTTTGTGACGTCAAACCAGGAACGACAAGCACTGAACTGATCGCAGATGCCGAGTAAGTCTGAAGCTACTCAGAAACTGCTACGAGGTGTGTAATCGCAATATTGCGAATACATCGTTCGCAATTTTAAGATGCTAAGATTCACTCCCAGTAGGCGGCGGCTTAGCATGAGCAAATCTGCTAAAATCAGCTTGCGAGCGAACAACTCGGAATGACCCCCAATGTACAGTACAAACTCCATGCAGAAAGGTCTGTGGTGGGAACTGAACCCATGACCTCAGTGGTCTGAGGGAGTAATACGAACCATTATACTATCTATGCCGCCCCCATACTGCAGAGGCCTCTAAACGTCATTTCTGGGTAATAACCAGGTTGCAATTTGCAAACGTAAGAGAACTGTCTGGTAGGTGTGTCGTGGACTTGTAGCCAGAGTTACTCACTATTCTGAGCACTGATGCTAATTATGGTATCTGCACCCTCGCACGGAAGAGTGTGGGGGTGCAATTGCAAAGATGCATATACATTACAAAGTGTGTATAGTTGCATTTGCATTCCATTTGCAATTGATTCGCATTCTATTCACTGTGGGTGTCAAGAGATACGTTCACGTTATGTGCTATTTTCTAATTAGCAGCAAAATATTAAACTTCTGATGCTTGGCTCAGAAGTACAATCTTGCCACTTTAACACTTAAATGGCACTTGGGGTGAGCAGACAGGATTGAATATCTTATCTGTGTTCAACTTCCAACCACATCTGCCATAATTTCAGGCAACAATTTAATAAATTTCGATCATGGAAGTTATTGTGTGAAAAAGCCTGATATTTTTGTAGATATCACAGTGTGTATGCCCAGAATGATCAAGAGACACTGGGGGTCATTCGGACCTGATCGCACACTGACGTTTTTTGCAGCGGTGCGATCAGGTCTGAAGTGCACCTGCGCATGGGTCGCAATGTGCAGGCACGTCGCTCCGTCGCCAGGGAGCGACGGATCTAACAAAGAAAGCGATTGCACCGGCGATCGCTAGAAGATTGACAGGAAGAGACCATTTGGGGGCGTGAACTGACTGATTACAGGGAGTGTCCATCCAAACGCAGGCGTACCCGGCCGTTTCCAAGGGAGGGATCCTGACGTCAGCTCCGTCCTGGTTCATCGCAGCGGGTGAGCAAGTCCTGAGCTGGGCAGAGACTGCACAAACTTTTGTTTGTGTAGCTCTCTGCACAAGCGTTTGCAGCCCTGCACACCGTTTACCCCCTCCCCTGTGGGCGGCGATTACCTGGTCGCAGCAGTGCAAAAAATAGCCTGCGTGCGACCAGATATGAATTACTCCCACTGTTTTTACTATGCTATTGCTGAACTCGTGTGAGGCAGAATAAATTCTGGACAATGTGGTTTCAAAAAATGACTAATTCTGCAGAAATGCTTCTTCCTGTTTTGATGCAGCAATATCCTCAGTTACAAAATTTATTTGTTTTCAATATATTGTGAGAAAGCATATATATATATTTTCACACACAAGTTCAAACGGTGACAATCAATACATAAACAAAGCGTGTATTTGCCAACGTTTCAATATTCAATTAGACCTTTTCATCAGGGTGCATATAAGAAGTGAACGTACCTACTTTCTTTTACTGTTGTTGCAATTTAACTTTATCTTATGCTTGGTATGTTTATATTGTCATGACAACGAAACCTCCTACAACTGTTGTGTTTGTAGATCATGTGATCTGACCTCTGTGACGCAGCATGACTGATATCATCACATTTTGTGTGTCGATTCCAGCACCCTGGTGCCATGCACAGTCTGAAGGGGATTTAAGTGGGTAAGGTTTCCACTTCTTGTATGCACCCTGACAAAAAGTCTGATTGAAAATGTAAACATTGGCAACTACACACTGCTTGGTCTCTGTTTATGCACTGAGTGCTGCCATTTGAACTTGTTTATCTACATGTGTTACAGAATGGGATTACTTATTTGTAGTGCATCTGCATTCTGTTTACTATATGTACATTGACGAGTGCTGCCTTCACTGTTTGGTATATATACTGTATATCTTCTTTGGCTGTTTGGGTTACACATTGGTCTGCTGCTTTGTCGTTAAGAAGGTCCTTAAAGAACCGAAACATCAATTAATTTGTGGGTGACCCCAATTGACTTTGCGGTCTACCGCAGACCGCAAAGTTCCCATCATTGACTAGAATGGAGGAGCGCTCCCCTCCATTCTAGGCAGTGCGCTCGTCCTGATTGACAGGGCAGGAGTGCACAGCCAATCAGGAGAGCGCCATGACGTGGCGCTCCCTGATTGGCTACAGGGACCTTCAGTGACAGAAGTCACGGGGGGTCCCGACATTCGCGTGGATCGGGTTTCCGTTTTACTATTTTAATCAAGTTCGTGGATTACTTCGGAAAAGAAGAGGACAGAACTACGCAAGGATTGTTTGTGAGTATGATTTTTATTTACAGGTACCCCATGGATTCTACTGGAGAAGAGGACCGAGATGCACAGTGTCAACATAGGTAAGTATGTGTGTATGTAGGTGTGCATGTATGTACTAAAGTTGTACTTTCACGGTGTGTGCGTTGTGTACGTTTTTTTGTAGTAGAACTACAGGTACCAGCGGGCCTGTTATTTCCCCGCATGCTGGTACTTGTGGTCCGCCAAGTACCAGCTTGTTGAGAGGCTTGCTGGGACTTGTAGTTCTCCGACAAAAAAACAATATCTTCATTTTACACAAAGGCTATCAGCCTCCCATCCACCGCCCACGGATGGGGGGGGGGGGGCAGCCTCGAGCTTCACCCCTGGTCCTTGGGTGCCTGAAGGGAGGGGACCCCTTGATAGAAGGGGTTCCCACTCCTCCAGGGAACCCCGGCCACGGGTGACTAGTTGGGGGGGGGGGGGGGGTATTGCCACGGCCGCAGGGACCTATATAAAAGTGTCCCCCGGCTGTGGCATCATCTCTCTGGCTAGTGGAGCCCGGTGCTGGTTTTAAAAATACGGGGGACCCCTACATCTTTTCCCCCCATATTTTTGGAACCAGGACCGGACGCAGAGCCCGGTACTGGTTGTTTAAATATGGGGGGACCCTATGCAATTTTTTCCCTGTATTTTTACAACCAGGACCGGCTCAAAGAGCCAGAGGCTGGTTATACATAGGAGGGGGGACCCCACAATTTTTTTTTCTTTATTCAACTATGTGTGATGTCCACAGGGCTATTGTCTGCTGCTAGTGAATTTGCCTTTGGACCAGCCCCCCTAGCACCCTAATCCAGCCCATCAGATGTATCTGATATTTTGTGTACCTTACCTTTATATGTTGTTAATTAATTGAATTATTGTGTTAATAAAATTCAATATATACCCTCACGGACAGCGCTTATAATTTTTCTAGTGCCTAACAATACGATTAATCGCAGAAAATCCTGCAATTAATCGCGATTAGAAATTTTAATCGTTGCCCAGCACTAATATATATATATATATATATATATATACACATACACACACACACACACACACACACACACACACACACACACACAGCACTGTGCAAAAGTTTTGGGCAGGTATTGATAAAGTGCTGCAAAGTAATAATGCTTTCAAAAATAGAAGTGTTACTAGTATATTTTTATGAATTAACAAAATGCTAAGTGAACAAACAAGAGAAATATAAATCAAATTAATATTTGGTCTGAACACCCTTTGCCTTCAAAACAGTATCAATTCTTCTAGGTACACTTGCACACAGTTTTTGGAAGGAACTTTGCAGGGAGGTTGTTCCAAACATCTGTCTCTTCATGTAATCCCAGACAAACTAGACAATGTTGAGATCAGGGCTTTGTGGGGGCCATATAATCACTTCCAGGAATCCTTGTTCTCTTTTCCTCTTCATTTTCAGTTTCTGATTCTATTTAGTCTGCGGCTGCCCGCTTCTGATTCTATTTAGTCTGCAGCTGCCCACTCCTCTCCATGTTAGACGTCAGGATACAGAGATGTCTGCACTGCTGCGGCTGCCTGCCTGCTCCCGGTTCCTCTCTGATGCAACAGGAATCCAGGAGGCAGATGGGACGTTGTTTTGAGAAGCAAGCGCAGTACACAGTGGAGCAGGGGGGAGAGCGGGGAAGCACACACTCCTTCCCTTTGCTCTGCTGATTGGCCTGGTGGCTCTTCTGCTCCCATATCCTATGGAAGCTAGAGCAAGCTCCACTGGCCTGCTGGATGTGTGTCTGGTACCTCCTGCTTGGAACGTGACTGTGATTTGAGCCAGTGTTGCTTGTCTGTTACCATGGATAGCTCTGGCCAGATGCTGCTGGTCATAATCATAAAGCACATGTGGACTGCCACTGCGCTGTCCACAGTGGGTGGTAATGCCTTCCATGAGGTATTCCTGGTACACACGAAAATGCAGATCAAGTAATGTTGAATGTCCACTCAACTTCGGAAATGTAACGTCCCATCCGTGTGTTCAAACTGACTCATGAGATGTCAGATTACAACTGATACAGGTCTGGCCATTTCTAAGACCATTATCTTTTTATACTGCTGTCCCATGACTTTTGACACTTCAGTGTACAAGCATTTACGCAATCAATCAGGCCTTGTATTTAAAGATGTACAATCTACTAAGTACTCTTTAAAACAGCTATTTATATAGTTAGTATAACAGCTGTAAGTAGGTTTCTATTTTATGAAATATTCCCTCAATATGAATTAAAAAAACATAATTGCTAGGAAACATTGTGTATGTCAAAAATCTAGTCACAAACACATGCATAAATAAGGAGAGTTATGGTAGACTTACCATTGTTAACTCTCTTTCTGCGAGGTACATTGGGTTCCACAGGGAAACATCGGGGTAGAGTGGATCTTGATCCAGAGGCACCAACAGGCTAAAGTTTTAGGCTGTCCCAGGATGCATTGGGGCCTCCTCTATAAACCCGCCTCCAGGCACTGTGAGCTCAGTTTCGTTAACCAGTCCAATGCAGGAGCAGGTAAGAGAGAAGATAAATGTTAGTCACATAGAACCACATACTCATGATAGGAGAAGGGACCAGCAGCTAATGCCATACTAACCCATAAAAGCTAGGTGCTTCAGGGTGGGCACCCTGTGGAACCCAATGTACCTTGCAGAAAGAGTTAACAATGGTAAGTCTACCATAACTCTCCTTTTCTGCAGCAGGTTACATTGGTTTCCACAGGGAAACATCGGAGATGTCCTAAAGCAGTTCCTCAAGGGAGGGGACGCGCCTTAGCGGGTATGAGAACCTGGGGTCCAAAGGAGGCAGAAGTATCAAAGGCATAGAACCTAATAAACCTGTTCACAGAGGACCACGTAGCCGCCTTGCACAATTGTTCTGCGATCGTGCCACGGCGGGCCGCCCAAGAAGGTCCAACAGACCAAGTAGAATGGGCATTAATAGCAGCAGGAGCTGGGAGGCCAGCCTGCGCATAAGCTTATGCAATCACCATTCTAATCCATCTGGCATATGGTTTGCTTATTCGCAGGCCAGCCACGTTTGTGAAAACCAAACAAGACAAAAAGGGAGTCTGACCTCCTGATTGAGGTAGTCCTTTCTATATATATATATATATATATATATATATATATATATATATACGGAGATCCCATACCACAACCAAAGACCGCTCTATGGAGATCAAATCAGAAGAGATAAAGGCCGGAACCACAATATCTTCGGTGAAAAGATGACACCACCTTAGTTAAATAACCTGGGTAAGTTCTAAGAACTGCACAGACACAATGAAATATTAGAAAGGGTGGACGAAAGGACAATAAGCCTAAGTCCGACACCCTTCTAGCAGAGGCAATAGCCAGTAAAAACTAGACTTTGGCCGTGAGTCATTTAAGGTCCACCGTCTCAAGAGGTTCAAATGGAGACTCTTGCAGGGCATTCAGGACAACCGACAGATCCCATGGAGCCACAGGAGGGACATAGGGAGGCTGAATCCGTAAGACACCCTGAGTGAATGTATGAACGTCAGGTATAGGCGCAATTTTTCTCTGAAACCATACCGAAAAGGCAGATATGTGAACCTTGAGGGAGGCAGAAAAGCCAGAATTCTGGAAGTTCTGAATCTGTATGCATCATAATTCTTATGAGCACACCAGGTGAAGTAAGAATTCCAAATCTTGTAATAAATCTGAGCTGATGCTGGTTTACGGACTTTTAACATAGTTTGGATGACTGCCTCAGAGAATCCTTTGGCTCTCAGGAGTGATGCTTCACATGCCACGTCGTCAAAGCCAGCCTGGTGAGGTCCGGATAAAGACAAGGGCCCTGTATGAGGAGGTCTGGGTGCTGAGGAAGTAGAAGAAGACGCTCTGTCGATAGACCCTGCAGGTTTGAGAACCAATGCCATCTGGGTCATGCAGGAGCGACTAGAAGTATAAATCCTCCTTCTTGTTTGAACTTCCGGAGGACCTTGGGCAGGAGTAACACTGGAGGGAACACGTAAGGCAGCCAAAAGTTCCATGGAATTGCCATTGTGTCCATGAACATTGCTTGAGGATTCCTGGTCCTTGATCAACCGACCGGAACCTTGTGCTTGGGTCGAGACGCCATCAGGTCTACGTCTGGTAGGCCCCACTTGTCCACTAGGAGTTGAAAGACTTCTGGATAAAAACTCCACTCTCCGGTGTGTGCACGTCCTGGTGACTTAGGAAGTCCGCTTCCCAGTTCAGGATGCCCAGAATGAACACTACCGATATTGCTGACAGATGGCACTCTGCCCAACAAATGATTTTTGACACTTCCATCATTGCCATGTGGCTTTGAGTGCTGCCGTATTGGTTTATGTATGCCACCGTGGTGGCGTTGTCTGACCGTACTTGTATAGGCCATGTTCTGTACCAGATGCAGGGCGAGAGATAGCACATTGAACACCGCCGCAACTCCAGAATGTTTATTTGGAGGAGTTACTCCTCCTTGGTCCAGCGACCCTGAAAAGAGTGTTGCTCTAACAGCGCACCCCATCCCCTCAGACTGGCGTCCGTTGTCAGCAGGACTCAGTCTGCGATCCAGAAGGGATGGCCCCTGCTCAATTGCTGGTTCTGTAGCCTGGTGACAGAGATGGGCCGTAATTACGGCCATGACCTTGGTGAAGATCCGAGTAGCCGTAGCCAGTCCAAACGGCAGAGCCTGGAACTGATAGTGGAGGTTGCCAATAGCAAAACGCAGATACTGATGATGTGACATGGCAATAGGTATATGCAGGTACGCATACTGTATATCCAGGGATACCATATAGTCTCCAGGTTCCATAGCCAGTACAATTGAGCACAGTGTTTCCATACGGAACGTGGACACTCCTACAAACCTGTTCAGTGATTTCAGGTTGAGTATAGGCTGGAAAGACCCATTGGGTTTCATTACTAGAAACAGGGTTGAGTAGTAACCTCTGCATCTCTGGGCCAGAGGAACCGGCACTATCACTCCTGTATTCAGGAGGGAACCCACAACCTTTTGCAGAGCTTGCACCTGTAACGGATCCAAAGGGATAACCGTGGTGCAAAACTGGCGAGGGGGACTCGTACCCGTGAGAGACAACTTCCCGCATCTATGCGTCTAAAGTGCTCTTTAACCAGACCTGGGTGAACTGCAGAAGTTGGCCTCCCACCCTGGAGTCCCCCAGGGGGAGGCCCGCCCCATCATGAGACAGGCTTGTCTTGTTTAGAAGCAGGCTGACAGGCTGCCCAGTACTGTTTTGCCTTGGGCTTAGTGGTTTTGGGAGCACGAGATAGTCTTTGGTACGCCTGACCTTTTGCTTTCCCTTGAGGCTGAAAGGAACGAAAAGTGGCACCTTTAGCCTGCTGTGCAGAAGATTAGTATTTGGGAGAAAAGAAGTCTTAGCAGCCGCCAATTTAGGCACAATTTTATTTAGGTCTTCCCCAAACAAAATGTCCCCTTTAAAGGGGAGTACCTCCAAGGTCTTTTTGAAGTCTAGGTCCACCTTCCAGGACCTCAACCACAGAATACGGCGAGCCAGGACAGACGTAGTCAATGCCTTGGCTGCCAATACACTCGCCTCAGAGGTCACCTCCTGACTGTAATAGGCAGCGGTGGTAATGTGAGACATGTACTGTATGGCATTGTCAAATATATCCTCGGGCAGCCCTTCCTCTAATGCCTGAACCCATGCTTCAATTCCTTTTGCAGCCAGAGAGGCCGCAATAGTGGGTCTTATGTACAGCACCTGTAAGGGAGTAAATAGACTTTATCACTGACCTGATTGGAAAGTGTTGTGGACTCGGGGCTTCTTCCGGTGACCAGGAAGAGGAACCGCTACTGGGTCACAGTAGAGATGGCCGGATGTAGGTCTTCCTCATACAGGATTAAGACGGCAGGCAGGAGGCACGGAGGAATGCTTGAAGGTCTCCTGAAAGCAAGACTTGTAAAGATGCTGAATGCTGAGGCACTGAGATGCTGGAGGCACAGGTATTGAGGCACGGAAGTGCCGGAGGCACAGCGATGCTGAGTGCTGAGGCACAGAGGTGCTGGAGGCACTGAGGTGCTGGGGGCACAGGTATTGAAGCACGGAGGTGCCGGAGGCACAGGTATTGAGGCACGGAAGTGCCGGAGGCACAGCGATGCTGAGGCACAGAGGTGCTGGAGGCACAGGTATTGAGACACGGAGGTGCCGGAGGCACAGCGATGCTGAGTGCTGAGGCACAGAGGTGCTGGAGGCACTGAGGTGCTGGGGGCACAGGTATTGAGGCACGGAGGTGCGTGGAGGCGCTTGGGCGCTTGGAAGCCCGGAGGTGCTTGGAGGCACGGAAGTGCTTGGAGGCACGGAGATGCTTGGAGGCACTGAGGTGCTTGGAGGCACGGAAGTGCTTGGAGGCACGGAAGTGCTTGGAGGCACGGAGGTGCTTGGAGGCACGGAGGTGCTTGGAGGCACGGAGATGCTTGGAGGCACGGAAGTGCTTGGAGGCACGGAGGTGCTTGGAGGCACGGAAGTGCTTGGAGGCACGGAGGTGCTTGGAGGCACGGAGGTGCTTGGAGGCACGGAGATGCTTGGAAGCACGGAAGTGCTTGGAGGCACGGAGACCGCAGGAACGTGGGAGCTATGGAGATCACAGCTTCTGACAGCAGAATTGATGATACTCAGGCACCGGAGCTCTGCCCGGCGTCTGAATTTAAACTTCCCGCCTCTCTCCGATTGGCGGAGAGCGCCGATGACATCACCCGCCCATCTGACCCCCGGGGACGCCAGGCGCACCCGCGACGCCCGTCCCCCGGACATCCGCCGGGACCAGCGCCGACAGAGCAACAGGAGACGGGGACCACCAGCGGGGACGGCCGCCAGGAAGCCCAGCGCACCCGGAGGGGTAAGCGCAGCGGCGGCATGACAGTACCCCCTCCTCTAGGAGTGGCCTCAGGACACTTCCCTGGTTTAGTTGGATGTCTGGAATGAAAGATCCGAATTAGTCGGGGAGCGGTGACCTCAGAAGCCTTTATCCAACTTCTTTCTTCAGGTCCATAACCCTTCCATTCCACCAAATATTGTAAACCCTTGTGATAGTAACGAGAGTCTACAATAGTTTTGATCTCGAAGTCTGTCCCTGTTTCAGTCTCCATTGAGGTGGGGCTAGAGGCCTTTGAATGAAAACGATTAAGGACGAGAGGACGAAGAAGAGAAACATGGAAGGCATTAGGTATACGTAGGTGAGAAGGCAAACCCAGCTTACAGACCACAGGATTCAGGACTTGTAGCACAGGGTAAGGACCGATGAATCTTGGAGCAAACTTCATGGTGGGCACCTTCAACCGGAGATTACGTGTGGACAGCCAAACCCTGTCACCAACCTTGTATTGAGGAGCGGCTCGCCGTTTCTTATCTGCGAAGAACTTGTACCGGACTGAAACCTTCTTAAGATTAGCATGAATCTTACTCCAAATTTGTCCGAAGTGTCGTAGAGTGGACGTTACAGCTGGAACCTCTTCTGTCGGAAGGCTTGGTAATTCTGGAATACGTGGATGGAACCCGTAGTTGACGAAGAATGGAGATTCCCCAGTGGAAGAATGAAACGAATGGTTATGGGCAAACTCCGCCCAAGGCAACAACTCCACCCAGTTGTCATGTAAAGGGGAGAGATAAAGACGAAGGAAAGTCTCTAGATCTTGATTGACTCATTCCGTTTGACCATTCGTTTGGGGATGATAAGCGGATGAAAACTTAAGTTTAATCTGTAGGTTCGAACAGAGGGCTTTCCAAAACCTGGCGGTGAACTGTACCCCACGGTCAGAGACTATTTCTTGTGGCAACCCATGCAACCGAAAATGTTCTTGGATGAACAGTAGAGCTAGATTTGGAGCTGTCGGTAGACCAGTCAAAGGCACGAAGTGTGCCATCTTCGAAAAACGGTCAACGATTACCCAGACGGTGTTGCAACCCTTGGAACAGGGCAAGTCAGTGATGAAGTCCATGGAAATGTGAGTCCAGGGTCTCACAGGGATAGGCAAAGGACGAAGTAACCCAGCAGGAGGCAGGTGAGGAGATTTATGTTGTGTACACTGTGGACAAGAATTAACGTAATCCTGTACATCCTTCCTCATGGTGTTCCACCAGTAAGACCTTTGCAGATACTTGTACATCTTCTGGGCACCGGGATGACCGGAAAACTTGGAGTTATGGACCCACTGTAAAATTCTTGGCCGGAATCTAGCTGGTACGGACATTCTTCCAGGAGGAGGAGCTGGAGTAGTTAAAGCAGCGGAGACAGAAACTGGATTTAGAATTAAACTCCGCTCAAAAGATTCGTCCTCGTCTGTGGAAACTTGTGAACGGGACAGCGCATCTGCTTTAATATTGAGAGTCCCGGCCCGGTACTTGATAACAAAAGAAAATCGAGTAAAGAAAAGTGCCCATCTCGCTTGGCGAGGATTCAAGCATTGTGCGGATTTGATGTACAGCAAATTTTTGTGATCCGTGTAAATGGTAAACACATGTTTAGCCCCTTCCAAGAGGTATCTCCACTCTTCCAAGGCGGATTTAATTGCCAAAAGTTCCTGGTCTCCAATGGTGTAATTTCGTTCGGCCGGAGAGAATTTACGAGAGTGGAAGCCACACGGATGTAACTTTTTATCAGAGGAGTACTGAGAGAGAACGGCCCCAACCCCGACTGAAGATGCGTCAACCTCTAGGAAGAAAGGTTCATCGAAATTTGGTTGTTGGAGAACTGGAGCGGCCATGAAAGCTAACTTCAAGTGGGAAAATGCCTCAATGGCTTTGGGAGGCCACAAACTCGGATTAGAGCCCTTTCTTGTCAGGGCAGTAATGGGCGCGACAATGGTGGAGAAACCTCTAACGAATTTCCTGTAGTAATTCGCAAAGCCCAGGAACCTTTGTATTGCTTTCAAAGAGAGAGGCTGAGTCCAGTCACGAATGGCAGAAAGCTTTTCCGGATCTATGCGAAGCTCCGTCCCCGAGATGATATAACCGAGGAACGGAATTGATGTTACTTCAAAGGTACATTTGGAAAGCTTAGCATAGAGATGATTCTCTCGTAAACGGTGGAGCACTTCTTTGACTTGAGTCCTGTGTTCAACAAGATTCTTGGAAAAAATCAGTATGTCGTCCAAATATACCACAACACTGATATAACATGTCTCGGAAGATTTCGTTGACAAATCCCTGGAAAACAGCAGGAGCATTACTAAGACCGAACGGCATCACCAAGTATTCGTAATGCCCATCTCGGGTATTGAAGGCAGTCTTCCATTCATCCCCTTCTCGGATGCGTATAAGATTATAAGCTCCCCTCAAGTCGAGTTTGGAGAAAACGCGGCCACCACGAACCCTATCAAATAACTCTGTGATTAGTGGCAAGGGGTATTTATTCTTGATAGTGATATCGTTTAAGCCGCGGTAGTCGATACATGGTCTCAACCCCCCGTCCTTCTTCTTCACGAAAAAGAAGCCCGCTCCAGCAGGGGAGGAAGAGAGGCGAATAAATCCCTTGAGCAGATTGGACTTAATATATTCCGACATAGCTTGAGTCTCGGGAAGTGATAGGGGATATGTGCGACCACGAGGTGGCGTCTTCCCTGGGACAAGGTCAATAGGGCAGTCCCAAGGCCTATGAGGTGGTAACAGATCAGCTGCTTGTTCCGAAAACACATCCTTGTACCCTTGATACGCCTCCGGAATATGCTCTTCATCGTCTTGGAAGAGACACGGAGCGGACACACAGGAGTGAGACAATTAGCGTGACAAAAGGAACTCCAGGACAGAATTTGTGAAGACTTCCAGTCAATGTGAGGATTATGAATTTTTAGCCAAGGCATTCCAAGGACCAGATCATGGTGCATTTCTGGGATCACCAAGAGTTCCAGACTTTCTTGATGTAGAGCCCCGACCTGCAGCTTAACTGGCTCCGTGCGCCACATTATGAGACCCTTGGAAATTCTAGTCCCGTTGATAGCCGTCAACTAAATAGGCCGCTCGATAGGCCGTAACTTTAAACCCATGCTTTGGACACAGGAGGAAGAAACGAAGTTCCCCGCAGCCCCGGAATCCAACAGGGCTTCACAAGACTTGGAGGCTGATTCGGTGACTAGCGTTACAGGAAGCAAACAGTCCAAAATTGGAGAAGATTTTGTCGTAACCCCCAGCTTGACTCCTCCGGAACAAGCTAGGCCTGCCCGTTTCCCAGACGGGATTTACAAAACTTGAGAAAGTGATCTGCGGCTCCACAGTAAAGGCAAAATTTACCCTCACGATGACGCTGTCGTTTTTCCGAAGACAGTCGGGATCGGTTAATTTGCATGGGCTCGTCCGAGCTAGGCATAGCCACCGGTCTAGGAGTAGGATTCCGGAACCTGGAACGATCTGAACGGCTACGTTCTCTTCCACGCTCCTGCATCCGAAGATCCACCTTGACGCAAAGGGAAATCAACTCTTCTAATGGATCTGGCAGATCCCTTGTAACCAGCTCATCTTTCAGCCGATCGGAGAGACCGTTCCAGAAGGCAGCTCTCAGGGCATCATTATTCCAGCGTAATTCAGAGGCAATGGTCTGGAAATGAACCACGTACTGACCCACGGAACGGGAGCCCTGACGAACACGGAGCAAATCGGAAGAAGCAGTGGTCATCCTGCCGGGTTCGTCGAAGATTCTTCGAAAGGACGTGATGAAGTTGGTGTAGTTGGAAACAACGGGATCAGATCGTTCCCACAATGGAGACACCCAATCCAACGCTGATCCCTCAAGCAGGGAAATGATATACGCTACCTTAGAGCGATCCGTAGGGAAGTTATGAGCGAGCAGCTCGAAGTGCACCTCGCACTGATTTAAAAAACCACGGCAATTCTTTGGGTTCCCATTGTAGCGGGAAGGAGTAGGAAGCTGAAGACGTGACCTGGTACCGGCTGGAGGTTGGACATTACTGGAAACAGCAACTGGAGCAGTTACGGAAGCTGGAGCCGGAATTGCGGAGGCTAAGGATGCTTGGATTTGATCCAATCGGCCGGACAGTTCCTGGCGATATTGCATCACCTGACCCTGTGTCGCCTCTTGAGACTGAACTCGGGAAGCCAAACTTTGGATGGCGCTCGACTCTGTGTTCCGATTCCCCGGGTCCATGTGGCCTGAGTATACTATCACTGACCTGATTGGAAAGTGTTGTGGACTCGGGGCTTCTTCCGGTGACCGGGAAGAGGAACCGCTACTGGGTCGCAGTAGAGATGGCCGGATGTAGGTCTTCCTCATACAGGATTAAGACGGCAGGCAGGAGGCACGGAGGAATGCTTGAAGGTCTCCTGAAAGACAAGACTTGTAAAGATGCTGAATGCTGAGGCACTGAGATGCTGGAGGCACAGGTATTGAGGCACGGAAGTGCCGGAGGCACAGCGATGCTGAGTGCTGAGGCACAGAGGTGCTGAAGGCACTGAGGTGCTGGGGGCACAGGTATTGAGGCACAGGTATTGAGGCACGGAAGTGCCGGAGGCACAGCGATGTTGAGTGCTGAGGCACAGAGATGCTGGAGGCACAGGTATTGAGACATGGAGGTGCCGGAGGCACAGCGATGCTGAGTGCTGAGGCACAGAGGTGCTGGAGGCACTGAGGTGCTGGAGGCACTGAGGTGCTGGGGGCATAGGTATTGAGGCACGGAGGTGCGTGGAGGCGTTTGGAAGCACGGAGGTGCTTGGAGGCACGGAGGTGCTTGGAGGCACGGAAGTGCTTGGAGGCACGGAAGTGCTTGGAGGCACGGAGGTGCTTGGAGGCACGGAAGTGCTTGGAGGCACGGAGATGCTTGGAGGCACGGAAGTGCTTGGAGGCACGGAGGTGCTTGGAGGAACGGAGGTGCTTGGAGGCACGGAGGTGATTGGAGGCACGGAAGTGCTTGGAGGCACGGAGGTGATTGGAGGCACGGAAGTGCTTGGAGGCACGGAAGTGCTTGGAGGCACGGAGATGCTTGGAAGCACGGAGATCACAGCTTCTGACAGCAGAATTGATGATACTCAGGCACCGGAGCTCTGCCCAGCGTCTGAATTTAAACTTCCCGCCTCTCTCCGATTGGCGGAGAGCGCCGATGACGTCACCCGCCCATCTGACCCCCGGGGACGCCAGGCGCACCCGCGACGCCCGTCCCCCGGACATCCGCCGAGACCAGCGCCGACAGAGCAACAGGAGCCGGGGACCACCAGCAGGGACGGCCGCCAGGAAGCCCAGCGCACCCGGAGGGGTAAGCGCGGCGGCATGACAGTCTTCAGGCATCCCTCCACACGCTTATCTGTCGGTTCCTTCAGTGAAGTGATAGTGGTGACAGGCAGAGTGGATGACACCACTAGGCGGGCAACATGAGAATACACCGGCGGTGAATTTTCCCACTTGCTTCATAACTCTGCAGGGAGAGGATGGCGAGCCAAGGCCCATTTAGACAGAGAGAATTTCTTTCCTGGATTAGACCAGGGATCCTGACTGATGTCCACCAAATGGACAGAATGGGGTAATAGATTTTTAACCACCTTCTGCCGTTTGAACATAGCAGTTTTCTTAGCCACAGTAGTGGAATCCTCATCATCAGTGATTTGTAGGATTTGCTTAATAGCAACCATAAGGGCAGGGACATCAATTTGCAGTGGAGAATCCTCGCCAGAAACACCTGATTCAGTGTCTCCCCCTCCTCTTCAGCTGCAACATCTGAGAGATTCGTGGATTGTGAGGAGGAAGCAGCCCGCTTAGATGACCCAGAGACACGAGAGTGACCTCGAGTAGATTTTTGCCTGACCAAGGAACGATTTAATTGCTGCAACTGGTTAGACAAATTTTCGACCCAAGGCGGATTAACCATAGGGACAATTTGTGGCTGTAATGACACAGGTGGTCCCATAGGGGGCCACCATTTCACTGAAAAGGGCATAGTCAACTGGGAGCACATTTTTTAAAAATCTTGCATCAGAGTTTTCCAGCAAGTGCAAGATTTTTGGTATTCCATTGGATGCAAGTTTTTCTTTTTCAATGTGGTGCTCAATGTTTTTTTAAACACCTTTAGAGCAATTCCAATTTTTCCTAAAAGTCATACTTTAAGGAAAAAAAATGTTAGAGACTTGCTTGGAATCTTGTTTTTTAGATACCCCACTAAAACTAATTGAGCAACTGGAAGTTTTCAGTTAGTTTAATTAGTCCAGAGTTACTTACCTTCTGCAGCACTGTCCTCCACCTCCACTTCTTGTCTCTTCTCAATGTCACAGATTCACTTTCCGCATGCGCTACACTACCTCTCACCCCGCACTTGCTCCCTGCTCACAATGTACTCTTCCCAATCCATAATTCAATACATTACTTACCTTCTGCAGTGCTGTTCTCCTCCACCACCCCACACATGCTGGAAGTCTTCCCCTGTCTTCTTCCAGGAAAAAGGTCCACAAATTATTTTGCTGGCAAAATATCGTACCTAGTTGAAAATGCCCTTAACGCACATTCTATAAATTTGCTACATCCTTTCCAGTGCCAATTTGAGTAAAATTGTGTGGAATATACGCTTTAACGTTAAGTTAGCCATTCATTTTAATATGGTCGGATGGCACAAACAAATCTTTTAACAGTCATGAGAAAGTGAAAACTTGTTTTGTTCTTTCCAGCTCAGGAGGAACATCAAAGCCCTAACTTGATAAATCTGAAGGAGATGCTAAGAGGAGAATACTAAAGCAATAAAAGTACATTGACTTGGAAACCTGGGAAAGGAAAATAGTTTATTGGCTCTCCACAAGCCTATTATATAAGGCAGCCATAGGGAAGGCGTTAATATGGAAAAGCAATGGAAGGAAAAGTAAACCGTCTTATGCCACTAACAAAAACATAATAAAAGCCCTATACAGTGTAATTTTATTCTACTGAAAAGATGTGTTTGATTAGGGGGATGAAGGAAGTTAGTTGGTAGGCTTGGACTAATCTGATGATTGCCATGTGCAATTAATTGACAACTAGTAGGGGGCTACAATGTCACGGTCAATTTTATATAGAAGGCCCATACCTACATTAATTGAATCTTTCAAAGAATCAAATATTGGCCCTCATTCCGAGTTGTTCGCTCGGTATTTTTCATCGCATCGCAGTGAAAATCCGCTTAGTACGCATGCGCAATGTTCGCACTGCGACTGCGCCAAGTAACTTTACTATGAAGAAAGTATTTTTACTCACGGCTTTTTCTTCGCTCCGGCGATCGTAATGTGATTGACAGGAAATGGGTGTTACTGGGCGGAAACACGGCGTTTCAGGGGCGTGTGGCTGAAAACGCTACCGTTTCCGGAAAAAACGCAGGAGTGGCCGGAGAAACGGTGGGAGTGCCTGGGCGAACGCTGGGTGTGTTTGTGACGTCAACCAGGAACGACAAGCACTGAAATGATCGCACAGGCAGAGTAAGTCTGAAGCTACTCTGAAACTGCTAAGTAGTTAGTAATCGCATTATTGCGAATACATCGGTCGCAATTTTAAGAAGCTAAGATTCACTCCCAGTAGGCGGCGGCTTAGCGTGTGTAACTCTGCTAAATTCGCCTTGCGACCGATCAACTCGGAATGAGGGCCCTTGTGAACTGGGAAGCAAAATTTAGTATTTGCCACGTTATTGACAAACCACTTAAAGATCAACGTGAGTCCACATGTGTGATCAATTATATTCCATAGAAGGCTGTTTCATAGATTTATACATTGAATATTTTTTTTAAAAAAGGTCTTTCATATCAGGAATGAACCTGTATGTTCTAAATATTCTGAATTTAAGGTGTTTTTAAAACACTGTCTATAAGGTAGCCATATCTACAAATTGACTTCAGATATTTATAAGGCAAATTTATGAAATGGTCGCCTTGGATACTATGGCTGTATCTATTTTGCTATTATGACCCAGTATATTTAAGGTACAATCAGAGAGGTATTTATATTGACAGCAGATTATGGTTCCCATTGTGGGGGAGATAGTGACTGTCTGAAGAGATCTGTGTTCTTGGATAAAAATAAGAATTTACTTACCGATAATTCTATTTCTCGTAGTCCGTAGTGGATGCTGGGGACTCCGTCAGGACCATGGGATTTAGCGGCTCCGCAGGAGACAGGGCACAAAAATAAAAGCTTTAGGACTAGGTGGTGTGCACTGGCTCCTCCCCCTATGACCCTCCTCCAAGCCTCAGTTAGGATACTGTGCCCGGACGAGCGTACACAATAAGGAAGGATTTTGAATCCCGGGTAAGACTCATACCAGCCACACCAATCACACTGTACAACTTGTGATCTGAACCCAGTTAACAGCATGATAACAGAGGAGCCTCTGAAAAGATGGCTCACAACAATAACAACCCGATTTTTGTAACAATAACTATGTACAAGTATTGCAGACAATCCGCACTTGGGATGGGCGCCCAGCATCCACTACGGACTACGAGAAATAGAATTATCGGTAAGTAAATTCTTATTTTCTCTGACGTCCTAAGTGGATGCTGGGGACTCCGTCAGGACCATGGGGATTATACCAAAGCTCCCAAACGGGCGGGAGAGTGCGGATGACTCTGCAGCACCGAATGAGAGAACTCCAGGTCCTCCTCAGCCAGGGTATCAAATTTGTAGAATTTTGCAAACGTGTTTGCCCCTGACCAAGTAGCAGCTCGGTAAAGTTGTAAAGCCGAGACCCCTCGGGCAGCCGCCCAAGATGAGCCCACCTTCCTTGTGGAATGGGCCTTTACAGATTTTGGCTGTGGCAGGCCTGCCACAGAATGTGCAAGCTGAATTGTACTACAAATCCAACGCGCAATCGTCTGCTTAGAAGCAGGAGCACCCAGCTTGTTGGGTGCATACAGGATAAACAGCGAGTCAGTTTTCCTGACTCCAGCCGTCCTGGAAACATATATTTTCAGGGCCCTGACAACGTCTAGCAACTTGGAGTCCTCCAAGTTCCTAGTAGCCGCAGGCACCACAATAGGTTGGTTCAGGTGAAACGCTGAAACCACCTTAGGGAGAAACTGAGGACGAGTCCGCAGTTCTGCCCTGTCCGAATGGAAAATCAGATATGGGCTTTTGTGAGACAAAGCCGCCAATTCTGACACTCGCCTGGCCGAGGCCAGGGCCAACAGCATGGTCACTTTCCATGTGAGAAATTTCAAATCCACAGATTTGAGCGGTTCAAACCAATGTGATTTGAGGAATCCCAGAACTACGTTGAGATCCCACGGTGCCACTGGAGGCACAAAAGGGGGTTGTATATGCAGTACTCCCTTGACGAATGTCTGGACTTCAGGAACTGAAGCCAATTCTTTCTGGAAGAAAATCGACAGAGCCGAAATTTGAACCTTAATGGACCCCAATTTGAGGCCCATAGACACTCCTGTTTGCAGGAAATGCAGGAATCGACACAGTTGAAATTCCTCCGTGGGGGCCTTCCTGGCCTCACACCACGCCACATATTTTCGCCAAATGCGGTGATAATGTTGTGCGGTCACCTCCTTCCTGGCATTGACCAGGGTAGGTATGACCTCTTCCGGAATGCCTTTTTCCCTTAGGATCCGGCGTTCAACCGCCATGCCGTCAAACGCAGCCGCGGTAAGTCTTGGAACAGACAGGGTCCTTGCTGAAGCAAGTCCCTTCTTAGCGGCAGAGGCCATGGGTCCTCTGTGAGCATCTCTTGAAGTTCCGGGTACCAAGTCCTTCTTGGCCAATCCGGAGCCACGAGTATAGTTCTTACTCCTCTCCGTCTTATAATTCTCAGTACCTTGGGTATGAGAGGAAGAGGAGGGAACACATACACTGACTGGTACACCCACGGTGTTACCAGAGCATCCACAGCTATTGCCTGAGGGTCCCTTGACCTGGCGCAATACCTGTCCAGTTTTTTGTTGAGGCGGGACGCCATCATGTCCACCTTTGGTCTTTCCCAACGGTTCACAATCATGTGGAAGACTTCTGGTGAAGTCCCCACTCTCCCGTCCTGCTTCTTGTGCCGCCCTGTCTGTTTACGTGGGCGACTGCCGTGATGTTGTCCAACTGTATCAGCACCGGCTGACCTTGAAGCAGAGGTCTTGCTAGGCATAGAGCATTGTAAATTGCCCTTAGCTCCAGTATATTTATGTGGAGAGAAGTCTCTAGACTTGACCACGTTCCCTGGAAATTTCTTCCCTGTGTGACTGCTCCCCAGCCTCTCAGGCTGGCATCCGTGGTCACCAGGATCCAATCCTGAATGCCGAATCTGCGGCCCTCTAGTAGATGAGCACTCTGCAGCCACCACAGAAGAGACACCCTTGTCCTCGGAGACAGGGTTATCCGCTGATGCATCTGAAGATGCGATCCGGACCATTTGTCCCGCAGATCCCACTGAAAAGTTCTTGCGTGAAATCTGCCGAATGGAATCGCTTCGTAAGAAGCCACCATTTTTCCCAGGACCCTTGTGCAATGATGCACTGACACTTTTCCTGGTTTTAGGAGGTTCCTGACTAGCTCGGATAACTCCCTGGCTTTCTCCTCCGGGAGAAACACCTTTTTCTGGACTGTGTCCAGAATCATCCCTAGGAACAGCAGACATGTCGTTGGGATCAGCTGCGATTTTGGAATATTTAGAATCCAGCCGTGCTGTTGTAGCAGTACCCGAGATAGTGCTACTCCGACCTCCAACTGTTCCCTGGACTTTGCCCTTATCAGGAGATCGTCCAAGTAAGGGATAATTAAGACGCCTTTTCTTCGAAGAAGAATCATCATTTCGGCCATTACCTTGGTAAAGACCCGGGGTGCCGTGGACAATCCAAACGGCAGCGTCTGAAACTGATAATGACAGTCCTGTACTACGAACCTGAGGTACCCTTGGTGAGAAGGGCAAATTGGGACATGAAGGTAAGCATCCTTGATGTCCAGGGACACCATATAGTCCCCTTCTTCCAGGTTCGCTATCACTGCTCTGAGTGACTCCATCTTGAATTTGAACCTTTGTATGTAAGTGTTCAAAGATTTCAGATTTAGAATAGGTCTCACCGAGCCGTCTGGCTTCGGTACCACAAATAGTGTGGAATAATACCCCTTTCCCTGTTGTAGGAGGGGTACTTTGATTATCACCTGCTGGGAATACAGCTTGTGAATTGCTTTCAATACTGCCTCCCTGTCGGAGGGAGACGTTGGTAAAGCAGACTTCAGGAACCTGCGAGGGGGAGGCGTCTCGAATTCCAATCTGTACCCCTGGGATACTACCTCTAGGATCCAGGGGTCTACTTGCGAGTGAGCCGACTGCGCGCAGAAACTCTTGAGACGACCCCCCACCGCACCTGAGTCCGCTTGTAAGGCCCCAGCGTCATGCTGAGGACTTGGCAGAAGCGGTGGAGGGCTTCTGTTCCTGGGAAGAGGCTGTCTGCTGCAGTCTTTTTCCCTTTCCTCTACCCCGGGGCAGATATGACTGGCCTTTTGCCCGCTTGCCCTTATGGGGACGAAAGGACTGAGGCTGAAAAGACGGTGTCTTTTTCTGCTGAGAGGTGAGTTGGGGTAAAAAGGTGGATTTTCCAGCTGTTGCTGTGGCCACCAGGTCCGAAAGACCGACCCCAAATAACTCCTCCCCTTTATACGGCAATACTTCCATGTGCCGTTTGGAATCCGCATCACCTGACCACTGTCGTGTCCATAAACATCTTCTGGCAGAAATGGACATCGCACTTACTCTTGATGCCAGGGTGCAAATATCCCTCTGTGCATCACGCATATATAGAAACGCATCTTTTAAACGCTCTATAGTCAATAAAATACTGTCCCTGTCAAGGGTATCAATATTTTCAGTCAGGGAATCCGACCAAGCCACCCCAGAGCTGCACATCCAGGCTGAGGCAATCGCTGGTCGCAGTATAACACCAGTATGAGTGTATATACTTTTTAGGACATTTTCCAGCTTCCTATCAGCTGGTTCCTTGAGGGCGGCCGTATCAGGAGACGGTAACGCCACTTGTTTTGATAAGCGTGTGAGTGCCTTATCCACCCTAGGGGGTGTTTCCCAACGCGCCCTAACTTCTGGCGGGAAAGGGTATAATGCCAATAATTTCTTAGATATTAGCAGTTTTTTATCGGGGGAAACCCACGCATCATCACACACTTCATTTAATTCTTCTGATTCAGGAAAAACTACGGGTAGTTTTTTCACACCCCACATAATACCCTTTTTTGTGGTACTTGTAGTATCAGAAATATGCAAAGCCTCCTTCATTGCCGTGATCATGTAACGTGTGGCCCTACTGGAAAATACGTTTGTTTCTTCACCGTCGACACTGGAGTCAGTGTTCGTGTCCGTGTCTGTGTCGACCGACTGAGGTAATGGGCGCTTTAGAGCCCCCGACGGTGTCTGAGACGCCTGGACAGGCACTATCTGATTTGCCGGCTGTCTCATGTCGTCAACAGTTTTCTGTAAAGTGCTGACACTATCACGTAATTCCTTAAATAAGACCATCCAGTCAGGTGTCGACTCCCTAGGGGGTGACATCACTAATACAGGCAATTGCTCCGCCTCCACACCATTTTCCTCCTCATACATGTCGACACACGCGTACCGACACACAGCACACACACAGGGAATGCTCTGATAGAGGACAGGACCCCACTAGCCCTTTGGGGAGACAGAGGGAGAGTTTGCCAGCACACACCAAAGCGCTATATATGTATAGGGACAACCTTATAAATAAGTGTCTATCCCTTATAGCTGCAATATATCTATATCTAGCCAAATAAGTGCTCCCCCTCTCTTTTTTACCCTGTTTCTGTAGCAGGAGTGCAGGGGAGAGTCTGGGAGCCTTCCTACCAGCGGAGCTGTGTGGAAAAATGGCGCTTGTGTGCTGAGGAGATAGGCTCCGCCCCCTTCTCGGCGGCCTCTCTCCCGCTTTTTCTGAGGTAAAATGACAGGAGTTAAATACATCCATATAGCCCAGGAGCTATATGTGATGTATTTTTAGTCATATATAGTGTTTTCATTGCGTCTCAGGGCGCCCCCCCCCAGCGCCCTGCACCCTCGGTGACCGCGGTGTGAAGTGTGCTGAGAGCAATGGCGCACAGCTGCAGTGCTGTGCGCTACCTTTATGAAGACATGGACGTCTTCTGCCGCCGATTTCTGGACCTTTTCTGTCTTCAGCATCTGTAAGGGGGCCGGCGGCGCGGCTCCGGGACCCATCCATGGCTGGGCCTGTGATCGTCCCTCTGGAGCTAATGTCCAGTAGCTAAGAAGCCCAATCCACTCTGCACGCAGGTGAGTTCGCTTCTTCTCCCCTTAGTCCCTCGGTGCAGTGAGCCTGTTGCCAGCAGGACTCACTGAAAATAAAAAAACCTAAGTCTATACTTTTATTCCAAGCAGCTCAGGAGAGCTACCTAGATTGCACCCTTCTCGGCCGGGCACAAAAACCTAACTGAGGCTTGGAGGAGGGTCATAGGGGGAGGAGCCAGTGCACACCACCTAGTCCTAAAGCTTTTATTTTTGTGCCCTGTCTCCTGCGGAGCCGCTAATCCCCATGGTCCTGACGGAGTCCCCAGCATCCACTTAGGACGTCAGAGAAATGGAGAATACCAGCATACAGAACATTACTTGTCACTACAGATGTCAAACATCCATTATCTGTGCGACAGGTCCAGTATGACAATGCATTGTACCGAGCGTCTTTTTCACTCAATTGTGCGTCTAATAGCAATGTGTTCATTCTTAACGGCACTGCACTGATTAGTTTGATATGCGACATCTGTGTGCTACCGAGTCGAATCTGTAGACAAAGTGCTAAAATGCAGCAGCTAGCGATTGTTTTTACGTCAAGATCTGCTGAGAAGCAGTTTTGTTGCAGCATTGCGATTAAGACGCACATTCGAGCGAAAAAGATATTACACCAGTTGCCGCAGCACACTTGCGCCACATCACGTATTGAGGCTAGGGGTATGAGGACACACCTGTATATAAAATATCTAATAGATACAGAAGAAGAAAAGACAACTCTTTTTCATGGGGCACTCTTTACAGATAATCTAAAACTTAACTTTTATTAATAGAAATTAGGACTCACATTGACATACTAAGTATGTCAATGTGAGTCCTAATTTCTATTAATAAAAGTTAAGTTTTAGATTATCTGTAAAGAGTGCCCCATGAAAAAGAGTTGTCTTTTCTTCTTCTGTATCTATGTGAATTGTTCTTTACAACTCGAGGGAGCACCGCCGGGTCTTTTTCATCTGTGAATACAATAATTTGTTCTACCCAAAAATAGGGAAGTATTTATCTTATTATTTATCTTTATCTTTATTCCGGTTTATCTATACATTATACCTGCAGTAGGGTAGCCCTGTGCGCCGTTTTTCCCCCACAACCAATTTAGTGTCGTCTATAAAATATCTAAATTATACACTGGGGAGACCAAAGGTGGAGTTTTGAAAGGAGCAGGGTAGAGGTGTGATAAATGGACACAAATAAGGCTTCATAGATAATTGGATGTATTGTAACCAAATATGACAATGAAATACTACTGGGGGTATATATTTACTAAGGAGCATTCTGAACTCGATGATTGGTGGGCAGGCTCATAATATTGGACAATTTTATGCCAAGAACCTCGGATATGATGTGTGGTTCAGTTTATTATTATTTCAATGGCTGTATGGTCTTGTTTGTATGTTGTAGTACCAAGTCCCAGCTAGGAAGCACATCCCATTATAAGTAGCACCCCCCCACCCCCCACCCCCCACCCCTTCCCGCTGTCATTATGCTATGAGCTGATCAGTAACATCATTAACTTATATTGTGGGGTGTACAATGCACATCTGATAATTTGGATAAAAAGCTGATAGATGCATCAATCATATTAAACTCTGCATTATCTAATATTATCCTACGCAGTGTATAAGTATTTATGAGTGAGAGCCAGATTCACAGCTAAAGGAACATATTTATATACAGAAAAACTGCACAGAACAATCCAACTCTTTATTATTGCTGCATTTGCATTCACAGTGTTGGATGATGAGATGGATACAATGATGATACAATGGGGGTCATTCCGAGTTGTTGGCTCGCAAGCGGATTTTAGCAGATTTGCTCATGCTAAGCCGCCGCCTACTGGGAGTGAATCTTAGCATCTTAAAATTGCGAACGATGTATTCGCAATATTGCGATTACACACCTCGTAGCAGTTTCTGAGTAGCTCAAGACTTACTCGGCTTCTGCGATCAGTTCAGTGCTTGTCGTTCCTGGTTTGACGTCACAAACACACCCAGCGTTCGCCCAGACACTCCCCCGTTTCTCCGGCCACTCCTGTGTTTTTTCCGGAAACGGTAGCGTTTTTTCCCACACGCCCATAAAACGGCCTGTTTCCGCCCAGTAACACCCATTTCCTGTCAATCACATTACGATCGCCAGAACGAAGAAAAAGCCGTGAGTAAAATTCCTAAGTGCATAGCAAATTTACTTGGCACAGTCGCAGTGCGGACATTGCGCATGCGCATTAAGCGGAAAATCGCTGCGATGCGAAGATTTTTACAGAGCGAACAACTCGGAATGACCCCCAATGTTTCTAAAAAAGAAAACTGGTTGGAATCATTGTTAAATTTAAACATATGTAGCAAATTAATACACATACGATGTTGTCAACTCTACAGTCAAATAGTAGGATTTTAATTACCTACCGGTAAATCCTTTCCCCGTAGTCCGTAGAGGATGCTGGGCTCCACATTAGTACCATGGGGTATAGACGGGTCCACCAGAAGCCATGGGCACTTTAAGAGTTTAATAGTGTGGACAGCTCCTCCCTCTATGCCCCTCCTAGCAGATTCAGTCTAGAAACTGTGCCCGAGGAGACAGACATACTACGAGAGAACAAATTACACAGATAGTGGTGAGATTCATACCAGCTCACACATAACAAGGCAAACCAGGCTCAACAGCCTGAACAATCTCAGCAACAGCTGAACACAGTACTTAAACAAGTAACAACACAGTACCAAACCAAGTAACAAGGCAGTACTAAACCAAGGAACAACTGCAGGAAACCGAAGCACTGGGCGGACGCCCAGCATCCTCTATGGACTACGAGAAAAGTATTTACCGGTAGGTAATCAAATCCTATTTTCTCTTACGTCCTAGAGGATACTGGGGTCCACATTAGTACCATGGGGATGTACCAAAGCTCCCAATATGGGAGGGAGAGCGTGGAGTCTCCTGCAGAACTGATTGACCAAACTTTAGGTCCTCAGAGGCCAAAGTATCGAACTTGTAGAACTTACCAAACGTGTTAGATCCTGACCAAGTAGCCACTCGGCAAAGTTGTAAAGCCGAGACACCCCGGGCAGCCACCCAGGAAGAACCCACTTTACGAGTAGAGTGGGCCTTAACAGATTTTGGATACGGCAAGCCTGCCTTAGAATAAGCATGATGGATAGTGTACCTGACCCAGCGAGAAATCGTCTGCTTAGAAGCAGGACACCCAATCTTGTTTGGATCATAGAGGACAAACAGAGAGTCTGACTCTCTGTAACGTGAAGTTCTCTTCACATGAATCCTCAAAGCCCTCACAACATCCAAGGACTTTTAGGTAACCACAAGGCACCACAATAGGTTAGTTGATATGAAAGGCCAACACAACTTTTGGAAGAAACTGCTGACGCATCCTGAGCTCAGCTCTATAATCATGGAAAATCAAATAGGGGCTCTTGCAGGACAATGCCCCCAAATCAGACACATGCCTAGCTGAAGCTAATGCCAACAATGTGACCACCTTCCAAATGAGAAACTTGACCTCAACCTCCTGTAGAGGTTCGAACCAATCCGATTGAATGAACTGCAACACCACGTTAAGATCCCAAGGTGCCGTAGGAGGCACAAGGGGAGGCTGGATGTGCATCACCCCTTTCAAGAAAGTCTGAACCTCAGGGAGGGAAGACAACTGCTTCTGGAAGAAAATGGACAAGGCCGAAATCTGGACTTAAGGATCCCAAACATAGGCCTACATCCACACCTGCCTGCAGGAAGAGGAGAAACCGCCCAAATTGAAACTCCACTATAGGAAACTTCTTGGATTCACACCAAGCGCATACTTTTTCCAAATGCGATAGTAATGTTTAGACGTTACTCCTTTCCTAGCCTGTATCGGGGTAGGAATAACCTTTTTCGGAATGCCTTTCCAAGCTAAGATCTGGTGTTCAACCTCCATGCCGTCAAACGTAGCTGTGGTAAGTCTTGATAAGTGAACGGCCCCTGCTGTAGAAGGTCCTCTCGAAAAGGAAGAGGCCTCGGATCTTCTAGTAGTAGCTCCAGAAGATCCGCGTACCAAGCACTTCTTGGCCAGTCTGGAGCAATGAGGATTGCCTGAACTATTGTTCTTTTGATTATTTTGAGAATCCTTGGGATGAGCGGAAGTGGATGGAACACATACACTGACTTGAACACCCATCAGTTACCAGGGCGTCCACCGCCACTGTCTGTGGTAACCTCGACCTGGAACAATACCTCTGAAGCTTCTTTCTGAGGCCATCATGTCTATTTGAGGTACGCCCCAAAGACTTGTCACCTCTGCAAACACCTCTGGGTGGAGGCCCCACTTTCCCGGATGGAGATCGTGTCTGCTGAGCTAGTCCGCTTCCCAGTTGTCTACTCCCGGAATGAAGATTGCTGACAGCGCTACCGCGCTTTCCACCCAGAGGATGATTCTTGTTACCTCTGACATCGCAGCTCTGCTCTTCATTCTGCCTTGTCAGTTTATGTAGGCCACTATTGTTACATTATCCGATTGAACTTGAATTGCCCGATCATTTAGAAGATGAGCCGCCTATTGAAGACCGTTGTACATGGCTCTTAGTTCCAGAATGTTAATTGGAAGGCCGGATTCCAGACTTGACCACCTTCCTTGGAAGTTTTCCCCCTGGGTGACTGCTCCCCAACCTCTGAGACTTGCATCCGTGGTTAGAAGGATCCAATTCTGAATCCCAAACCTGCGGCCCTCCAGTAGGTGAGAAGTTTTCAGCCACCAGAGGAGCGAGATTATGGCTTTCGGTGACCAACGTATCCTCTGGTGCATGTGAAGATGAGTCCCTGACCATTTGTCCAGGAGATCCAGCTGGAAAAACCGTGCATGAAATCTTCCGTACTGTAGAGCACTGATGAACCGATATTCGGACTGGCTTCAGGACATCCCGTACCATCGATTGGATCCCCAATGCTTTCTCCACTGGCAGAAACACTCTCTGCACTTCTGCGTCAAGAATCATCCCCAGGAAGGACAGTTTTCTCGTTGGTTCAAAATGTGACTTTGGAAGATTCAGGATCCAACCATGATCCCGGAGCAGTCGAGTTGTGAGAGCAATGGACTGCAACAACTTCTCCATGGACGATGCTGTTATCAGCAGATCGTCCAGATATGGAATTATGTTCACATCCTGCTTGCGGAGTAGAAGCATCCTCTTGGTGAACATCCTCGGTGCCGTGGATAGGCCGAATGGCAGCGCCTGGAACTGACAGTGACAGTGTATACCTGAGATAAGCCTGGTGTGGCGGCCAAATAGGAATGTGAAGGTATGCATCCCTGCTATCCAAGGATACCAGGAATTACCCCTCCTCCAGACCTGAGATAACTGCTCTCAGAGATTCTATCTTGAACTTGAATTCCCTCAAATATGGATTTAACGATTTGAAGTTCAATATTGGTCTGAACGAACCGTCCGGCTTCGGCACCACAAAAAGGTTTGAATAGTAACCCTTGTTTTCCAGGTGAGATGGAACTGGAACAATGACATTTGCCCTTTCTAATTTTTGAATGGCTTCTTGTAAGATAGCCCTTTCTGTCAGCAAAGCTGGTAAGCCTGACTTGAAAAATCTTTAAGGCGGGAGCTCTTGAAACTCCAGTCTGTACCCAATATCTTGTATTCAGGCCTGAGGACGCCCAGACCTGACTGAAATTTCGTAGACATGCTCCCACCTGCCTGACCTCCAGGCTGGGAGGTCCACCGTCATGCTGAGGATTTTGAGGAAACAGAACTGGGCTTCTGTTCCTGGGAACCTGTCGGTGCAGGTTTTCTGAATTTTCCCCTACCACCTCTGAAGAAGGTGGCCGGGGATTTGGACTTCTTAACCTTTGCGGTCTGAAAGGACTGCATTGTAGATGCAGAAAAGGATTTCTTTGGCGTCGGAGTGGCTGAGGGAAGAAAGGTTGACTTACCTGTGGTTGCCGTGGAGATCCACGCATCCAAAGCCTCCCCAAATAGAGCCTGACCTGTGTAGGGTAGGTTCTCCACACTCTTCTTGGATTCCGCATCCGCAAATCACTGGCGCAGCCAGAGGCCCCTGCGTGCCGACACAGCCATGGAAGACGTCCGTGCAGTCAGATTACCAAGGTCCTTCATGGCCTCCACCATGAAACCCGCAGAATACTGAATGTGATGTAAAAACAATTCAATGTCACTTCTATCAATAGTATCTAAATCCTCTAGTAACGTGCCTGACCACTTTAGTATGGCTTTAGAAATCCATACGCAAGCAATAGTGGGCCTAAGCGCCACGCCTGAAGCAGTGTATATGGATTTGAGCGTAGTTTCAATTTTGCGGTCTGCCAGTTCTTTCAAGGCAGGAGACCCAGGGACAGGTAAAATCACCCTTTTAGACAATCTAGAAACAGAAGCGTCTACAATAGGAGGGTTTACACACTTTTTCCTATCCTCTTCAGGGAAAGGAAAAGCAACCAGAACTTTTTTCTTTGGGATCTGGAATTTTTTCTCTGGGTTTTCCAAGGATTTTTCAAATATAGCGTTTAATTCCCTAGAAGCAGGAAAGGTAAGGGATACTTTCTTATTGTCAGTAAAATAAGCCTCCTCGACTTGTTCAGGAACTTTGTCAGTAATGTGTAAAACATCCCTAATGGCCTCAATCATTGGCTGTACCCCTTTAGCAAAGGATGCCTCCCCCCGCAGTATGTCCCCATCACCGTCATCCGTATCAGAGTCGGCATCTGTGTCGACTTGCATTATTTGGGCAAGAGCACGCTTTTGGGGGCATAAACCAGGGGACTTAGATGAGGTAGTGGGAGCTGAATATGACAAAAGCTCCACAGATTGTATTAAAACCTGTGTTTCAGTCTCATAATGAGCTATCCTAGATGAAATCTGGTATATCATATCCTTAATAGAAGCCACCCACTTAGGTTCGGGTTCAGAGGGCTGAGACAGTGTATTACATTCCTGAGTACATGGAATAGACTCTTCTGGAGAAGATACATACTCTGCAGCACAAGACACAGTCCCTGGACATGGTAATGTGGGATATATAGCATACACACACACACAGGATAATGTCAGACACAGTTTCCCCCAGTACCTTCAGAGAGACGCAGAGTTATGGAGCCAGCCCACACAGCGCCCCAGTAGACAGATATATAAATGCCTAGCGCTGACTGTGCAACCTTAATAGACTACACAGTAATGGTAATAACACTCCCCCCCCCCCTAAAATGGCGCATCTTCCCGCATTTTGTAAGATTATACTGGCCTGAGGTAAATATTGCTAGCAGTAGTACAGTGTCCCTGATAGCTGCTGTGACCAGTTTAGGGGTGTCTGCACTGGCCCAGGGTGCCCCTCACAGCGCCACACTCTGTACCTCTGAACCCTCTGGAGCGCAGCCTCAGCGCTGCGCTCCCACCCTGATGCCGCCATTCTCACCGGATCCCCGCTTGTCGGGTCACTGGTGTTCAACTTACCACTGACGTCTTCTGGCTCTGTTAGGGGGAGGCGGCAGTGCTGAGGGAGCAAGCGGTCGCCTCGGGGGCTTGCGATCGACACCCTCAGGAGCTCAGTGTCCTGTCAGCGGAGCTAGTGGTCATTAACCTCAGAGGGTTAGACACTACTCCCCCCCTAAGTCCCACGAAGCAGGGAGGCTGTTGCCAGCAGCCTCCCTGTGCCGAACTCTAGTAAATATAAGAAAACTAGAAAAACTCCTATGGAGCTTCCCTAGCTGTGACCGGCTCCTCCGGCCACATTTTCTAAACTGAGTCTGGTAGGAGGGGCATAGAGGTAGGAGCCAGCCCACACTAATAAACTCTTAAAGTGCCCATGGCTCCTGGTGGACCCGTCTATACCCCATGGTACTAATGTGGACCCCAGCATCCTCTAGGCTGTAAGATAAATATAAGTGAATCTGTCTGAGCTGAATAGCCAAAAATATTTCACAAATGAGACACAAACATATATACATGTAGTATTAGAAATGAATAACACAGACTTTTAGTGTGCAGCATTTCGTTTTAATAATTTCTTTTTCTTTACACTTATCTCTTTGATTTTAATTTGTATTTCGCTAGCTTTTAAAAACGAGATTTATAGTAAGAACTTACCGTTGTTAAATCTCTTTCTGCGAGGTACACTGGGCTCCACAGGGAATGACATTGGGGTGTAGAGTAGGATCTTGATCCAAGGCACCAATAGGCTAAAAGCTTTGACTGTTCCCAGAATGCATAGCGCCGCCTCCTCTTTAACCCCGCCTCCGTGCACAGGAGCTCAGTTTTTGTTAACCAGTCCAATGCAGTAGCAGGTAAAAGAGATGGCAACCGTTAGTAGCCACATACACCATATTCTCACGACAGGAGAAAGTGTCAGCGGCTAATGCCATACCAACGCAAAGAAGCTAAGTGCGTCAGGGTGGGCGCCCTGTTGAGCCCAGTGTGCCTCGCAGAAAGAGATTTAACAACGGTAAGTTCTTACCATAAATCTCGTTTTCTGCTGCTGGGTACACTGGGCTCCACAGGGAATGACATTGGGGATGTCCAAAAGCAGTTCCTTATGGGAGGGAACGCACTGTAGCAGGCACAAGAACCCGGCGTCCAAAGGAAGCATCCTGGGAGGCGGAAGTATCAAAGGCATAGAACTTTATGAACGTGTTCACTGAGGAACACGTAGCTGCGTTGCACAATTGTTCAAGGGTCGCACCATGGCGGGCCGCCCAAGAAGGTCCAACAGACCGAGTAGAATGGGCCTTGATGGTAGCAGGAGCTGGAAGGCCAGCCTGTACATAAGCATTTGCAATCACCATTCTAATCCATCTGGCCAGTGTCTGCTTGTGAGCAGGCCAGCCACGTTTGTGAAAACCAAACAGTACAAAGAGAGAATCAGACTTCTGAAGGGATGCAGTTCTCTTCACATAGATACGGAGAGCCCGTACCACAGCCAAAGACCGCTCTTTGGAAGACAAGTCAGGAGAGGCAAAGGCCGGAACCACGATTTCCTGATTAAGGTGGAAAGAAGACACCACCTTAGATAAGTACCTGGGACGTGTTCTAAGAACATCCCGGTCACAGTGAAAAATCAGATATGGGGACCTACAAGACAAGGCGCCCAGATCCGACACCCGTCTAGCAGAGGCAATAGCCAGCAGAAACAATACCTTAAGAGAAAGCCATTTAAGGTCTGCAGATTCAAGAGGCTCAAACGGAGACCTTTGCAACGCCCCAAACAAATTTGCCCGAATGGACGAAGATTCGGTGGATGATAGCGACGAAATGACGGAGCCGGAAGATGGTGGTGGTAGGGGACTCTATCATTAGGAAGGCAGAAAGGGCAATCTGCTACCAGGACCGTGATCGCCGTACGGTCTGTCGTCTCCCGGGTGCTTGGGTACGGCATATCTCGGACCGGGTAGATAGATTGTTGGGAGGGACCCGGCGGTCTTGGTGCACGTTGGCACCAACGACAAAGTTAGTGGTAGGTGGGATGTCCTTAAGAAAGATTATAGGGACTTAGGCCAGAAACTAAAAAAAAAAGGACATCTAAAGTAATTTTCGCCGAAATATTACCAGTGCCACGCGCTAGCCCAGGGAGACAGAGGGAGATTAGGGAGGTAAATGTGTGGCTCAGAGACTGGTGCAGGAAAGAGGGGTTTGTGTTCTTGGAACACTGGGCAGACTTTTCAGTCAGGCGCCATCTTTTTTCTCGTGACGGATTGCACCTGAATGAGGAAGGGGCTGCGGTGCTGGGGGGTAGGATGGTTAGTAGGTTGGAGAAGTTTTAAACTAGAAGCCTGGGTGGAGGGTTTAGCTAGAAACTACGGGTCATGCAGCGAGTATAGTAGGGATGGTGGTAGTGAGATAAATGGGGGTGGAGAAGGGGGGAGGGAAAGTGCAGCCGGTAAGGGTATTTACATGGGTTCTATTAAGGGAGGGTGTTAAGAAAGGTATTGCTAAAGCATTAAATAATAACAATTATGTGTCATCATTACAGACTATAGAAAATGGAAAGAAGGAGTCTTTCAAGTATTACAAGGAGTGTAATAAGAAATGCAAAAAAGCAATAAGAGCAGCTAAAATGGAAAATGAAAAGCAAATCGCTATAGAGCAGGCATTCTCAACCACGGTCCTCGAGGCACACCAACAGTGCAGGTTTTAGTGATATCCAGGCTTCAGCACAGATGACTTTATTAGTAGCTCAGTTATTTTGATGTAACCATCTGTGCTGCAGCCTGGATATCACTAAAACCTGCACTGTTGGTGTGCCTTGAGGACCGTGGTTGGGAATGCCTGCTATAGAGAGTAAAACCAATCCTAAAAAGTTTTTTAAATACATAAACGGTAAAAGGTTAAAAAAGGAGAATATAGGTCCATTAAAAGATGAATTAGGAGAATTGATAAATGATGACGAAATAAAAGTGGAAATACTGAACAAATTGTTTTCATCAGTATTCACCAGTGAAGAACTGGTGGTGGGAGTAGAGCATAACAATTGTGACAGTAATGATTCATGGTTAGTTACTTGTTTAAGCGAAGAAGTAGTCCGGGAGAGACTAAGCAAAATTAAGATTAATAAATCACCTGGTCCTGATGGACTTCACCCGAGGGTTCTTATGGAGCTTAGTTCACAACTAGCACGACCCCTATACTTGATTTTCAATAGTTCAATTAGATCAGGCATAGTACTGAAGGATTGGTGTATAGCTGAGGTAGTGCCATTATTTAAAAAGGGATCCAAAAATCTTCCGGGAAACTACAGACCAGTTAGTTTAACATCTATAGTGGGGAAAATATTGGAAGGAATTCTAAGGGACGTCATACAGGAGTATCTAAAGTCCACTAGGATTATTAGCAAGAACCAGCATGGGTTTGTGAGGGACAGGTCATGTCAGACTAACTTAATTAGCTTCTACGAGGAAGTGACCAATAATCTTGATCAAGGAAAAGCAGTGGATGTGGTCTTCCTAGATTTTGGAAAGGCCTTCGATACAGTTCCTCACAGGAGACTGATGATCAAATTAAAGGAGATTGGCCTAGGAAAAACTATTTGCTCATGGATAAGCAGCTGGTTAGATAGCAGGGTACAGCGAGTAGTGGTCAACGGGAAGTCCTCATCCTGGTCCCCAGTAGTCAGCGGAATACCACAAGGGTCCGTACTCAGACCACTACTGTTCAACATATTTATCAATGACCTAGAAATATTCCTGGAAAGCACAGTGTCAATCTTTGCAGATGATACTAAACTGTGTAAGGTAATTCATTCAGAATTGGATGTGGAGTCCTTGCAGAATGATCTATCTAAACTTGAACTCTGGGCGTCTAAATGGAAAATGAGGTTCAATACAGACAAATGCAAGGTTATGCATTTTGGGACTAAAAACAAACTTGCATCCTACATATTAAATGAGGAACGCCTAGGAGAAACAGAGTTGGAATGGAGATTTGGGGGTATTCATTGATAATAGGCTTAATAACCGTACACAATGTCAAAACGCAGTAAAGAAGGCAAGTAAGGTGCTAGCGTGCATAAAAAGGGGAATTAAGACAAGGGACTCGGATGTAATCATGCCACTGTATAAGGCATTGGTACGTCCGCACCTGGAATATTGTGTTCAGTTTTGGGCACCATTGTATAAAAAAAGACATCAGTGAACTCGAAAGTGTTCAAAGGCGAGCTACTAAATTGATTAAAGGCCTAGAAGGACTGGACTATAAGGAAAGACTTACTAGGCTGAATATGTATACACTAGAAAAGAGGCGCCTAAGAGGAGATATTATTAATATCTTCAAATATGTAAAGGGACATCACAAAGAGTTATCAGAGGAATTATTTATTAAAAGAACACAGTTTAAGACACGTGGGGCACTCGCTGCGACTGGAGGAGAGAAAGTTCCCGAATGCAATGGAGGAAGGGGTTCTTCACTGTTAGGGCAATCAGGATGTGGAATTCCCTGCCAGGGAAGGTGGTAATGGCTGACTCTGTAATTGGATTTAAAAAAGGAATGGATACATTTCTGAATGAAAAAGCTATCTAAGGTTATAATACTTAAAATATCAACGTGGTTAATTCGGGGGTAGCATGAGTTATAGTAGCTAACTAGTCATAAAACATTATTTAGCAAGTATGTAGAATCATCACAACTTAAAACAGGTTGAACACGATGGGCAATTTGCCTCTATTCAACCTCAAATACTATGTTAAACTATGTTAAACTATGTATGCCTCCAGAACCACCAACAAGTCCCAAGGAGCCACAGACGGTACATAAAAAGGTTGAATCCGCAACACAACCTGAGTGAACGTATGATCATCAGGTAAAGTCGCAATTTTTCTCTGAAACTAAACAAGGCAGAAATATGAACCTTGATGGAGGCCAGACAAAGGCCCAAATCCAGGCCTTATTGTAGAAAGGCCAAAAGTTTGTCCGTACTAAACTTGTAAGCGTCATGATTATTAGTGGCCCACCAAGCAAAGTAAGAATTCCAGACCCTATGATAAATCCGAGCAGAAGCCGGTTTCCGGGCCATCAACATGGTTTGAATGACCGCCTCAGAAAATCCTTTGGCCCTCAGGACAGAAGCTTCAAGAGCCACGCCGTAAAAGCCAGCAGGGCCAGATCCTGGTAGACACAAGGGCCCTGAATGAGGAGAATTGGTCATTGTGAATGCAGAAGAGGACGCTCTAACGATAGACCCTGAAGGTCTGAGAACCAGTGCCGTCTGGGCCATGCTGGAGCGATCAGAAGTAGGATTCCTCCTTCTTGCTTGAATTTCCTTACTACTCTGGGCAGGAGTGACACCGGAGGGAACACATAGGGCAGACGAAAGTTCCATTAAAAATTGCAAGTACGTCCACGAACGCTGCTTGAGGATCCCTTGTCCTTGCTCCGAAGTCCGGAACCTTGAAATTGTGTCGAAACGCCATCAGGTCCACATCTGGGAGGCCCCACTTGTCCACTAGGAGTTGAAATACTTCTGGATGGAGGCTCCACTCTCCGGCGTGTACGTCCTGACGACTGAGGAAGTCCGCTTCTCAGTTTAGGACCCCCGGAATGAACACTGCCAATATGGCTGGCAGATGGCGTTCTGGCAAGGCGATGGCGTATTCATGACTACGACGCTCCTAGTCGTGATGACGTACACCGCAGGGCGCCTAGCAATGGGACACGGAAGCCAGAGGACGGTCTGACGAGGCTTCCCCTCCCGCAATTGGCCGGACGAACGGGTTGCCATGGTGACGGCGCCGCACAGCAGAGATCATGGACAAATAGGAAAACACTGTTTAGGATCAGCTGTGCGACGCAGTGAATGCTGGGAAGCTAGAGGGTATTTAAACCAGGAAATGGAGGGCATAAAAACATACAGCATCTGAGGACCTTGATAAAGACCTCAGAAGGGGTAGAAATGCGTTGGCGCTGAACTGTGTTGCCATAGGAGCCAGTGTGGAGCAAAACCCTGACAGCAGGAAGGTCAGCTATCTGTGGAAGTGCTTCCGGATAACACCCTATCAGATGCTTACAGAACTGTTGTTTCTGACACAGTTCACACTACCTTCGGTAATTGTTACCTTTACTGACTCCATGTGGATACATGCTATTTTTATGCTCTTATACATGTTATGATTTTTAATTCTTTGTGTCATTAAATTTTTATACTGTACTTCACTATTATTCATTTCCTTTTATTAAGCCGAAATGCTGATCATGCCAAGGAGTGAGAATCATTGCAAGTTCTAGACACTAGCGCTATAAAGGTTCTGTTTTACATATTCTGTTTTGCCCACTGAAGAATTTTTGAAACTTCCCTTATTGCCATGCGAGTGCCGCCTTGATGATTTATGTACGCCACCGTGGTGGCGTTGTCCGATTGTACTTGAACAGGTCTGTTCTGTATTAAATGCTGGGCCAAGTTCAGAGCATTGAACACCGCCCGCAGTTCCAGAATTTTTATCGGGAGGAGAGACTCCTCCTTGGCCCATCGACGTGACAGTAGTAACGGGCAGAGCTGAGGATACCACCAGCCGTTCCACTGGCGGGGTTGCCTCCCAAGTTTTAATTAGCTCTGCCGCGAGGGGATAGCGAGCCAGCATCTTCTTGTGAGGATTTTCACAGGATTCCTGACGTATGTCAACCAAATGGTCAGAGTGAGGTAAAACTTGTTTAACCACTTTCTGATGTTTAAATCTGTCCGGTTTCTTAGGGGCAGTATCAGGCTCTGGGTCATCAGTAATTTGAAGAATTATCCTGATAGCCTCCAACAAGTCAGGAACATTCACCTGTGAAACAGATTCCCCATCAGAATCATCAGTATCAGTGTCTGTGGGGTCAGTATATATGCCATCATAATCAGACGAGGTGTCAGGGACGTTGGTGGATTGTGAGGAAGTAATAGCCCACTCAGAGGACCCCTTGGTCTTAAGCGGGCGAGGGTGAGATTTCTGTTTAGTCAGTGATTGGTTCAATTGCTGTAACTGAGTGGACAGCTGATCTGCCCATGGTGGATTAACCGCGGGGACCATAAGCGGTTGCACCGGCACAGGAGGTCCCATAGGGGGCATAAGTCTACTTACCAGCGTATTCAATAACGTGGAGAAAGTAGCCCAAGGTGAGTCATTATGAACCCCCGTTGCTATGGTACCACTGGGGGGTAAGGAACCCCCAGAACCTGAACCCTCTGCTGCTAAGTTTTCCTCTAATGTGTCTGCAGCGTCACCACCACCCAATGTGGGATCAGCCCCAGCTCCGTCGCCTCTTGTAGCTGACATGTCTGAAAGCTCAATTCGAGGCAACCCAGGACAATATTCAGCAGCACAACACCTTACAAGAACCCCCTGTGTAGTACAAACAGAGAGAGTTCCAGAGATATATGGTGACTAAAAATCACAGAGAAAAATACACAATAAGTATATCTTGTGAAACACCTATATTAAGTAATAATCCTGACGCACTTAGCGCCCTTAGGTTACAGAATATAGGGATAGCAATCTGAGTGAGATACACGAAATGGAGGTCACACAGCAGCTATATGCACACACACATAGTCACATTGTACAATGCAGAAATTATGACATGCAATAAAACTGCACTAGACTAGCAATACAGAGTAATACTAAGTATAGCTATACACTCAATAGATATATCAATGCACAGTAAAGACTGGATGTATATCACAGGGTACTTGTACTAAATAACCCTGACTAAATGCACTTTTTCTTAACTAATACTGTCAACAGACATGTAGAATACTAAAGTGTCCTGTAAAATGCACAGCGCTGACATGCAGACAACTTTACAGAGGAGGATGTGCCCAAACAGTCCCAGGATCAGCTCAGCTTGTCCTAATGGCGCCCAAACGCTGACAGGGAGTGAGGGAGAGAGACATATGCAGCTTCAGGGTGGGAACATTTACTCTAAATGGCGCCCTGGGGCTGGGGAAGGGGCTACAGGTCAAAGCCTTATTCCCTTGCTGGACTTCACCACCGGGTACTGTGGGCCTTAGCAAACTGATTTTTTAGAGAATCCGACCTGTGCCCTTGCCCTGGTGGTCTAGCGGGGTCCCTGTACTGCCACAGTGTCCACGCCAGCGCGCGTGGCCCGCCTCCCACCGACCACGCCGAATCGTGGTTTACAGCGGGTCCCGCCTAGGGGACCCTCTTACCTCCTCCCTGAATGCAGCCACGTGATCCTGGAGAGCTGCGGTGGTGTGTGTGCCTGACTGAAGAAAACCGGAGCCTCTGCTGTAAGAACCCGGCAACCAGGGCGCAGGAGTATACAGCGCCGCTGGGGGAGGTGATGGAGCTGCAGCAGGAGATGTCTGACTGACATCTAACACAGACTGTGCCTCTGTTGCAGCCCTTGAAGTCTTAATTTTTCACTTAAACAAGCTCTTCTGAGGGCTGCTGGAACAGCCCACCTGTTGTATGCCTGCACTGCATGGCTCCAACTACAAAACTGAGCTCCTGTGCACGGAGGTGGGGTTATAGAGGTGGCGGCGCTATGCATTCTGGGAACAGTCAAAGCTTTTAGCCTGTTGGTGCCTCGGATCAAGATCCTACTCTACACTCCAATGTCATTCCCTGTGGAGCCCAGTGTACCCCGCAGCAGAAATGTACACTATACAATAAAAGTTATGTTTAATTTGATGTTTATTACTGTGCACCACTTTAGGGCAATCAGTCTTTTCTCCATACCCTTTCCCGAGTACATCATATATAAACATTTCTGCATCAGGGGACATGTCACTGAATTAAGCATCAGGGTGGCAGGATTAGTTGCCATTGTAGGGCGTATGGAGTAGAAGATAGTCTAAGTAAAAGAGTGAACCGTACATGTGGGGAGAGATCCCTGCTCGTGAGAACTTACATTCTGAAGGGGAGGTGACACAGATGGGGTAGAAGTGAGCCATGTAGCAGAGGGTTAGGATGAGATATGGGGTAGAAGTGAGCATGTAGCAGAAGATTAGGATGAAAGATGGTTGGGTTTGATGAAGAAGTGGGTCTTGAGAAGTTTTGTAGAGAGGTGGAGAGTCTGATAGGGAGAGGTAGAGAATTCCAGAAGAAGGAAGCACCACGGGCAAAATGTTGGAGGCAGAAATGTGAGGAAATAATAAGTTGGCAGGAGAAATGGCATGCATTTGTGAAGCGCAGAGGGAGGATGGCAGCGTAAAGGGAAATAAGGTCAGATATGTAAACGGAAAGAGAATGGATGAGAGTTTAGTAAGTAATTGTGATAATCTTGAATTGGATTCAGAAGGGGAAGGGGATTCAGATTATGACTAGTAATAGAGGGCAGGTGGATGTAGTATGTTTGGAAATGAAGATGAGCCAGGCAGCAGTATTGAGGATATATTGGAGTAGAGATAGGCATTTGTCAGGTGGGGACAGTCCAGTGCTTAGGGAGGAGACCCTGCCAAGAAGGAAGGAGACATCCCACAGAAGCTCCTGCTCCTCTTCTACTCCGCGATTGTGGAGTCGGTACTGTGCTCCTCGATACTCGTATGGTACAGCTCCGCCAGCGCGAGGGACATATGCAGGCTCCAAAAGGTGGTCAGAACCGCAGAGAAGATCATCGGGGCCGACCTTCCCTCAGTCCAGGACCTGTACTTGTCCAGAGCTAAAAAGCGGGCAATGAAGATAGTAAAAGACCAGCTACACCCCGGCCACAGCATGTTTAACTTGCTTCCTTCAGGCAGGCGTTACAGGGCTGTCCCCGCCAGATCCACCAGAAGCCTCAAAAGTTTCTTTCCCCAAGCTGTCCGCCTGCTGAACTCCTGAACATTGACTGACTAGACGTACATGTAACTCACTTGTGTCCCTACGGTATACCTATCTGTGTAACTTTACTTGCCCCCCACACACACACACACACACCTGCTTACCTGTTACCTACTTGGCTGTTGTATAGCAAACCGAAGACAAATTCCTAGTATACGTAAGTATACCTGGCCAATAAAGCTGATTCTGATTCTGAAGGAAGGAGACAATTAGAAAATGGGGCCCTGTTTTCTATAACATTTTTTCAACTCCTGAAACCTTGGGTAGGCGTCCTTCCACATGTTCTATTTGTTTTGTTGTTATTGTATTTTGGATTGGAATAAAGAGCTGTGAACTTTTTTCCTTTGGCTGTTGTGCTCCATCCTACTGGGGAGTTTCAAATGGAAAAGCCATGCTTGGGAGAGGGAAAAGAGAAAGCTGCCTGAAGTTTGCAAAGACCCACCTGATGTGCTCATTACTACTTTTGAGCTTGTGAGTGATTTGCTAAGAGGGCACCCCCAACAGATATTTGCTTATAGTTATGGTGATACTACTGCATGGAAGCAAGTTTACTTTATGAGGCATCTGTATTTATCAATAACTTGTGAGTGCATCCCCAAAAGATCATTACCCTTAAAGTTCCCTTATTGGGACTAGAATATTCTGCACATTTACTATTACCCAAAGGTTGTACAGTATTACACGAGGGTGGAAAGAAAGGGAACAGACCTTCACCAATACACCAAGGGAAGTAATGGTAATGTACAGTATATCCTGAGCAAAATTGAACAACAATAATTCTGTCTGTATCCATTTGACAGGAAGGCCAGATAAGAGGAGATTACAGTAGTCCAATCTGGAGATGACCAGTGAGTGGATGAGGGTTTTAGTAGCATCCAGGATGAGAACAGTTCCGATCATAAATATATTTTTGAGATGGAAACGACTGAACTGCAAGAGGTACGGAATGTTTGCTTTGAAGGAGAGGGAGGAATCAATGATAACTCCAAGACAGTGTACTTGGTGGCTAGAGAAGATAATTGTGCTATCAATAGATAATGAAATTCTGGGAAGTGAGGTTATGCGGGAGGGTAGGAAGATGATCAGCTTAGTCTTAGACATGCTAAATTGAAGATAGTGCTGGGACATTCAGAAAGCGATAGCAGAGAGATAGTTGGAAATACAAGTGAGGAGAGAGAGGGAGAGGTCAGGGGAGAAAAGGTAGATTTAAATATATCAGTAGCATAAAAATGATATTGGAAGTCAAAAGAAATAATGAGCTCACATAAAGAGGACATACAGTATAGATAAAACCTTGGGGGACACCTACTGTTAGAGGAAGTGCGGGGGAGAGGAGACAGAGAAGGAGCAGTCAGTAAGAGGACAGCCAGGAGGTCATTGCAAACTTTCATGAGAGCTGTTTCAGTGGAATGGAGAAGACAGATGCCAGATTGAAATGAAGCATAGAATGGGAGGAAAGAAAGGCAGTAAGGCGGTTGTAGACAACATGCTCAAGGAGTCTGGAGGCAAAAGACAGGAGAGAGATGAGTCGGTAGTTGGAGAGAGTGTTCAGATCAAGGGTAGGTTTTTAAAGAATAGGGGAGACAAGGGGATGCTTGAAGGCAGAGGGGATAGAGCCTGATAAGAAGGATCTATTGAAAAGGTGTGCAAGACAGGAATACGCAGAAAGAGAGGTAGCTGTTGAGGCAGGAGAGTATAGGGTCAAGTGAGGACTAGGAACTGGATGAGGGCCATGATGTCATCCCCAGATATAGGGGAAAAATAAGTCAGAGTTGGTAAAATGGATGGAAAGAGGAGGGGCAGATTGTTAAGGGTCTGGTGGGATGTGATGTCCTGACGTATCAAGTTAATTTTGTATGTGAAGTAGGTGGCAAAGTCAAGGGCAGAGTGTGTAGAAGGGAGTCGAGGTGGAAGTGGGCAGAGAAAGATGACAATGGCAAAGAGACACCAGGAGTTTGAAGAATGCAAATTACGTACCATTTACATGTATTCTCTGCACACATTCTATCCTTTCATAAAATTTATTTTTTTGTTTAAAATAAAAATAAATAAATAATAATAATAATCTAGTTTTAGAATTATAAGGGTTTTAAAGGGTCAAAAATCAACAAATCTTGGCACTTTTCAGCCAACAAAAAGCTGAGAATTGCCGATCCCTGTGCTACAACTTACCGGCAAAAGTAGGTTACCTCAATCCTATCTCCAGAGTAGACCATAGCAATTGGACAGCTACTATGAAGCTTGCCTCCCATCCTACAAGTGCTCATTTGATCCAGAGGACACTCTATATGTATGTATGAGTATGGTGACTGTTACATTTTACACTTTGCTTTCATCTTAGAGCCTGGATATGATACTATGATAGAGTCTCCTTTCCACAAATGCTCCAATTAGGATCCCTTAAAATAGGTCTATTGTGTTGCCTAAAATACAATATGTATAACAGATATACCTGACCCTTTATATATAGCGTATATACTCGAGTATAAGTCGACCCGAATATAAGCCGAGGCACCTAATTTTACCACAAAAACCTGGGAAAACTTATTGACTCGAGTATAAGCCTAGGGTGGGAAATGCAGTTTTAGCCGTACACAGCCCTCATACTGCCAGATATGCCCCCACAATGCCAGATATGCCCTCACACTGCCAGATATGCTCCCACAGTGCGATATGACCTCATACTGCCAGATATGCCCCCACAGTGCCAGATATGCCCCCATACTGCCAAATATGCCCCCACAGTGCCAGATATGCCCTCATACTGCCAGATATTCCCCCACAGTGCCAGATATGCCCTCATACTGCCAGATATTCCCCCACAGTGCCAGATATGCCCTTATAGTACCAGATATTCCCCCACGGTGCCAGAAATGCCCTCATAGAGCCAGATATTCCCCCACGGTGCCAGAAATGCCCTCATAGTGCCAGATATACCCCCACAGTGCCAGATATGCCCCCACAGTGCCATATATTCCCCAACGGTGCCAGATATGCCCTCATAGTGCGAGATATGCCCTCATACTGCCAGATATGCACCCTCAGTGCCACATATGCCCCCCTCCCCCCAAGTGCCAAATATGCTACCCCAGTGCCAGGTACAACTTACCCTCCCCGCTCCCCCGCTGTTTTGTGAAGGAGGGACACGGAGGGCACAGCGTGCGCCTCTCCTGTGTCCCTCCTGCGTCTCCGGCGGCGGGTCTGTTAAATGAAGTGCCGGTTCGTGAGCCAATCAGAGCTCATGAACGGGTACTTCATTTAATAGACCCGCCGCTGCCGCCGGAGACGCAGGGGGGACACAGGAGAGTCGCGCGCTGTGCCCTCCGTGTCCCTCCTTCCCAGGCACTGACTCGAGTATAAGCCGAGGGGGCTTTTTCAGCATAAAGAAAAGTGCTGAAAAAGTCGGCTTATACTCGAGCATATACGGTAAATATAATAATATATATCCTTTATATAATACAGAGTATATATAATGATATGGTCTAGATAGATATATATATATATATATTATATACACACACACATTTAATAGTCATTGCTGCAACATAATATGCATTTGCACAAATGTGGTGATGTAAATGTTTATAGAGTATGTAATTTTAATATCTTGTCTGTTTAATAAATGTATACCTATATTTTAATACAAAAGACTTGTTGATCTAAGGTAGCACGTGACCTTTTTTCCCTTAACGATTGTTTTTGAAGGATTTGCACTTTTTAAGAAAAACTGCACTTTAATGAGCACCACGTGACATACCAACACCCTACTTTTAAGATTTTTTTTATGTTTGTCCAAAGTATAGCACATTATTTATCACCACTATGAGCTTTGTACATTTGTCCCATTCCATTATAGAATCAAACTCATTAAGGGTTAAGGAATCTAGCCGAATTAAAAGAAGATATCAGTACTCAGCGATAAGCACTTAACAATCATACAAATCATGCATTACTTTATTAGGTCTATCATTGGAAGACCCAACATATTTTCTATATATACTATCTATTTTAAAAAAATGGTGTACTTACCAGGCCACTAATGGCAACCACCAGCATTGATGGACTTGAGGTCAAAAGCTAGTTAGAACAAATAAAAGTGTTAAGTACTGTTTCTAGTAAAGACAATAAATACAATAATTTTCTGTACTCTGGTACTTCTTAAAAACACAACCTACAGGCTGTTACTACATTTAAAGAGATTTCTACAGTTAGAATATACTGCGTTAATCAAATACATGTTCTCCAAATGAAAAAAAAACAAAAGATTAAAAGGATTCCCCAGTTATATTCAGTATTTGCCCTCCCCATCACTGGTATATATTGTTTATTTATTCAGTTATTTATTTTTTGCAAACATTTTCTGCAGACAGTACAGAGAATATTTAATTTCATTCACATCAGTCCCTCCCCGAGTGGAGCTTAAGGAGGGTACACATGGAGAGATTTACAGTATGCTTCATTTCTAAGCAATGACAAGATTGCTTAGAAATTAAGCACGGATCTCTCTTCGTGTTTATGCCCCATAGCGATAGCGATGCACGGCCCCACACGTCACTATCTATCGCTGGCTCTAGATTGGCCTGCATGCATGCACAATCTACTTACATCGCTCACTTCACCGCTGGGTGAAGTGAGCGTCGTCGTCCCCCACACTCGCTCAGCACACATCGCGCTGTGTGCTGTGATAGATCGCTTAGCACACATCTCCCCGTGCAGTGCTCAAGGCACCACAACGGTCCAGGTTTTAAGTTTATCCATGCTTGGCCACAGATTAATTATTTAGCACCTCAGTCAATTTGATTTAACCATCTGTGCTGAGCCATGGATCTACCTAAAACCTGGACCATTGGCGTGCCTGGAGAACCGCGTTTGAGAACCTCTGGTATATGTTTCAATATCACATGAACTAAAATGCACACGGATACAGTTATTTTTTATTTCTTTTTTTTGTCAGAATCCAATTAACCTATTAGTTTGTTTTTGCTGTTTGGGAGTAAAAGGAAGCACTTTGGGGAAAAAAACCATGCAAACATAGGAGGAAAAATAGGATTTGAATTGCCTACCAGTAAGTCCTTTTCTCATAGTCTGTAGAGGATGCTGGGGTCCACATTAGTACCATGGGGTACAGACGGGTCCACTAGGAGCCACTGGCACTTTAAGAGTTTGAGAGTGTGGGCTGGCTCCTCCCTCTATGCCCCTCCTACCAGACTCAGTCTAGAAACTGTGCCAGAGGAGACGGACATCTTCGAGAGGATGATTATACAGATAGTGGCGAGATTCACACCAGCTCACACATACAAGGCAAACCAAGCTAACTAGCTTGAAACATCAGCAACGGCTGAACAATATTACTTAACCAAGTAACAAAACAGTACCAAACCAAGAACTAAGCAGTACTGAACTAAGTAACCACTGCAGGATCACGATGCGCTGGGCGGGCGCCCAGCATCCTCTACGGACTACGAGAAAAGGATTTACCGGTAGGTAATTAAAATCCTATTTTCTCTTTCGTTCTAGAGGATGCTGGGGATGTACCAAAGCTCTCAGAATGGGAGGGAGAGCGCGGAGGCTCCTGCAGAACTGACTGACCAAATTTCAGGTCCTCAGCGGCCAAAGTATCGAACTTGTAGAACTTTGTAAACGTGTCCGACCCAGACCAAGTAGCCGTTTAGCAAAGCTGTAAAGCCGAGACACCCCGGGCAGCCGCCCAGGAAGAACCCACCTTACGAGTAGAGTGGGCCTTAACAGACGTAGGACACAGCAATCCTGCCGTAGAATAAGCATGCTGGATAGTGAACCTGATCCAGCGAGAGATCGTCTGCTTAGACGCAGGACACCCAAGTTTCTTGGGATCATACAGGACAAACAGAGTCCGATTTTCTGTGACGAGCAGTCCTCCTCACATAGATTTTCAGAGCCCTTACAACATCCAAGGACTTTGATGAAATTGAGGAGTCAGTAGCAACTGGCACCACAATAGGTTGGTTGATATAAAATGCCGACACAACCTTCGGAAGGATTTGCTGACATCATCCGGAGCTCAGCTCTCTCTTCATGGAAGATCAAGTAGGGGCTCTTACAAGACAAAGCCCCCAATTCCGACACACATCTAGCATAAGCTAAGGCTGACAAAGTGACAGCCTTCCACGTGAGAAATTTGACCTCAACCTCCGGTAGAGGTTCGAACCAATCCGACTGGAAGAACTGTAACACCACATTAAGATCCCAGGGTGCCGTAGGTGGCACAAAGGGAGGCTGGATGTGGTGTTACAGTTAATTCGGCTAGATTACAGAACCCCTTTCAGAAAAGTCTGGACCTAGCGGAGGGAAGCCAACTGTTTCTGGAAGAAAATGGATAGGGACGAAATGGTGGACCTTTACGGATCCCAACCTCAGGCCCACCTGCTTGCAGGAAGAGGGGAAACCGTCCCAGTTAAAACTCCACCGTAGGAAACTTCTTGGACTCACACCAAGATACATATTTTTTCCAAATACGATGGTAATGTTTAGATGTTACTCCTTTCCTAGCCTGTATCAGGGTAGGAATAACCTTGTTCGGAATGCCCTTCCGAGCTAATATCTGGTGTTCAACCTCCATGCCGTCAAACGCAGCCACGGTAAGTCTTGATAAGTGAACGGCCCCTGTTGCAGCAGGTTCTCCCGAAGAGGAAGAGGTCTCGGCTGTTCTAGCAGTAGATCCAGAAGATCCGCGTACCATCTTGGCCAGTCCGGAGCAATAAGGATTACCTGAACTCTTATTCTCCTTTTGAGTTTTAGAGCTCCTGAAATGAGTGGAAGTGGAGGAAACACGTACACCGACTGGAACACCCACGGAGTCACTAGGGCATCCACCGCCACGGCTTGCGTGTCCCTTAACCTGGAACAATACCGCCGAAGCTTCTTGTTGAGATGAGAGGCCATCATCTCTATTTGAGGTACACCCCAAAGATCTGTTACCTCCGTGAACACCTCCAGATGGAGTCACCACTCTCCTGGATGGAGATCGTGTCTGCTGAGGAAGTCCGCTTCCCAGTTGTCTACTCCCGGAATGAAGATTGCTGACAGCGGCAACGCATGTTTTTCTGCCCAGAGGATGATTCTTCTTACCTCTGACATTGCAGCTCTGCTCTTTGTTCCACCCTGTCAGTTTGTGTAAGCCACCATCGTTACATTGTCTGACTGCACTTGAATGGCTCGATCTCGCAGAAGATGGGCCGCTTGGAGAAGACCGTTGTAGACAGCTCTTAGTTCCAGAATGTTTATTGGAAGGCTGGATTCCAGGCTTGACCACCTTTCTTGGAAGGTTTTCCTCCTGAGTGACTGCGCCCCAGCCCTGGAGACTTGCATCCGTGGTTAGAAGGATCCAGTCCTGAATCCTGAACCTGCGGCCCTCCAGAAGGTGAGGTAATTGTAGCCACCAGAGGAGTGAAATCCTGGCTTTCAGTGACAGAAGTATTCTCTGGTGCATGTGTAGATGAGATCCCGACCACTTGTCCAGGAGATCTAGTTGGAAAGGCCGAGCATGAATCCTTCTGTACTTTAGAGCCTCGTAAGAGGCCACCATCTTCCCCAGAAGGTGAATGCACTGATGAACCGAAACCCGGGCAGGCTTCAGGACAACCCGGACCATTGTTTGTATCACCAACGCTTTCTCCTCCGGAAGAAACACCCTCTGCACTTCCATGTCGGGGACCATTCCCAGAAAAGACAACCTCCTGGCCGGCTCCAACTGCGATTTTGGAAGATTCAGGATCCAACCGTGTTCCCTGAGCAGATGAGTCGTGAGAACAATGGACTGCAATAATGTCTCCCTGGATGATGCCTTTATCAGCATATCGTCCAGGTATGGGATTATGTTCACCCCCTGTCTGCGGAGAACCATCATTTCTGACATCACCTTGGTGAACACTCTCGGTGCTGTGGAGAGGCCAAATGGCAGTGCCTAAAATTGATAGTGACTGTCTAACAGTGCAAATCTGAGATAAGCCTGGTGAAGCGGCCAAATCGGAATGTGGCGGTACGCATCCTTGATATCCGGGGATACCAGAAACTCTCCCTCCTCCAGACCTGAAATCACTGCTCTGAGAGACTCCATTTTGAATTTGAAAACCCTCAGGTAAGGGTTGAACGATTTCAAGTTTAAAATTGGTCTGACTGAACCATCCGGTTTCGCTACCACGAAAAGGTTTGAGTAATATCCCTTGTTTTGCATATGAGGTGGAATTGGGACAATGACCTGTGACTTTTCCAATTTTAGGATGGCTTCCTGTAGGATAGCCCTGTCTGTCAGCAAAGCTGGCAAGCCTGAATTGAAGAATCGGTGAGGCGGGAGTTCTTGAAACTCCAGTCTGTATCCCTGGAACACAATATCCTGTACCAAGGGATCCAGGCCGGACGACACCCAGACGTGCCTGAAACGTCTGAGTCTCGCACCCACCAGCCCGTCCTCCAGGCATTGAGGTCCACCGTCATGCTAAGGATTTTGAGGAACCAGAAGCAGGTCTCTGGTCCTGGGAGCCTGCGGGTGCAGGCTTTTTGGATTTTGCCCGACCACCACCAAAGAAAGTGGTAGAAGGCTTGGACTTTGTTTTAGCAGCCCAAAAGGACTGCAGCACAGCTGAAGAAAATGGTTTCTTTGTAGAAGGAGTAACAGAGGGAAATAAAGGTGATTTACCCGCGGTTGCCGTGGAAATCCACGCATCCAACGCTTACCCAAATAGAGCCTGACCTCCTGGATTCCGCGTCTGCAGACCACTGGCGTAGCCAGAGTCCCCTGCGGGCTGAGACCGACATGGAAGATATCCGTGCAGTCAGCGTACCCAGGTCCTTCATGGATTCTACCATGAACCCCGCAGAATCCTGTATGTTACGTAAAAACAATTCAATGTCACTTCTATCCATTGTATCCAAATCCTCTAGTAACGTGCCTGACCACTTTACTATGGCTTTAGAAATCCATGCACAGGCAATAGTGGCCTTAACGCCACTCCTGAAGCATTGAAAATGGATTTGAGTGTAGTGTCAATCTTACGATCTGCCGGTTCTTTTAATGTGGTAGATCCAGGGACAGGTAAAACCACCTTTTTCGACAGTCTGGAGACAGATGCGTCAACAATGGGTGGGTTTTCCCATTTTTTCCTATCTTCCTCAGGGAAGGGAAAAGCAACCAGAACCCTTTTTGGGATCTGGAATTTTTTCTCAGGATTTTTCAAATATAGGGTTAATTCTTTAGACGCAGGGAAGGTTAGCGAGGCTTTCTTATTGTCAGTGAAGTAAGCCTCCTCAACCTGCTCAGGTGTGGTGTCATTAATGTTTAACAAATCTCTAATGGCCTCAATCATGAGCTGCACCCCCTTTGCAAGGGATGCCGCCCCCCTCAGCACATCACCTTCTGCAGTATCAGAATAGGTATCCGTGACATCTTGCATAATTTGGGCAAGTGCACGTTTCTGTGGGAACATGCTAGGGGATTTTGCAGGAATAGAGCCTGTCCAAACTGCCGTAGACTTCTTCAACACCTGAGATTTAGTCTCAGTATTAGCTACCCTAGTAGAGATCTGAGAGATCATTCCTTTGATAGAAGTATACCACTCAGGTTCAATAATAGGGATCTGAGACAAAACCTTACAATCCTGTGTACATGGAATGGATCCCTCTTGAGAGGAAACATGTTCTGCAGCATATGACACAGAGTCCCTAGACATGGCTATGTGAGATATTAAACACACACACACACACACACACACACACACACACACACACACATACACACACAGGGAAATGTCAGACACAGTTTCCTCCCAAGTATGCCACAGAGAGATATAGAGATTGGAGCCAACCCACACACAGCGCTTTTTGAGGTAGAACTAATGAAACTACCAGCGCTGTCTGTGAACCCTAATAGACTACACAGACCTTACACAGCTTCCCACCTTCTACAACCCCCTGGTACCGCACAGGATAGCTGGAGTTGCTTGGAGGGACAGCTCTCCTTGTCAGCGTCTGTTTTACAGGAACTACAGGCAGGAAAATGGCGCTGAACGCTGCTGGGTCCGCTCTAAGAAGCTCCGCCCCCAAACATGGCGCTGCTTTCCGCTCTTCATTATATTATACTGGCCTGAGGATTTCTGCTGGCAGCGATCCGGGGACCCTGACAGGCTTGCTGACCAGTGTAGGGTATAGGCGCTGGCTCAGGGCACCCCTCACAGCACTGCACTATGTACCACTGAGCCCTGGAGCGCAGTTAGTACTGCGCTCCCTACCCTGTTGCCGCCATCTTCATACCGGCTCCCCACTTGCCACCGAAGTCTTCTGGCTCTGTAAGGGGGTGGCGGTGTGCTGCGGGACTGAGCGGTCGCCTGGAGCTCAGTGTCCTGTCAGCGGAGATAGTGGCTCAGACCCCGCATGGCGGACAGTACTTCCCCCATTAGTCCCAAGAAGCAGGGAGGCTGTTGCCAGCAGCCTCCCTGTAAAATAATAAACTAAAAAAAACTTTTACTAGAGAAACTCTGGAGAGCTCCCCTAGCTGTGACCGGCTCCTCCGGGCACTTTTTTTTAGACTGAGTCTGGTAGGAGGGGCATAGAGGGAGGAGCAAGCCCACACTCTCAAACTCTTAAAGTGCCAGTGGCTCCTAGTGGACCCGTCTATACCCCATGGTACTAATGTGGACCCCAGCATCCTCTAGGAATTAAGAGAAACATACAAACTCAACACAGATAATGTATTGGTCAGGAATTGAACTCATGACTTGGGGTCTGAGAGGCAGAAAATGCTAGCCACTACGCCAATAGTGCTACTTGTGATGTGCCCATAAGAGTCATTTGTATTTTTTTTACAATTGAACATTCATGAATAAACTGCTGACTGAATGGCCTGCTTGGTAATATATATGTATATAATTTAAATGCATTACTGGTCAAACCCAATAATAAAGGAGGCTGCTGGACAGTGTATAGCAACTGTACTTGACAGTACCACTCTGCCCAAAACCCAAGTATAAGCACAAAATCTAAAATCATAATGGGAAGGGGGAATAAACAGGTGGGGTGGGTAATTGTTAGCTGTTGGACTGGAGAATAATTCCTTCAAAGACTGCCTAACATCCTTAATCAAAATAGACAAAAACAATTAAGAGCGCTATTAATTTATCCATTCAGGTTGTCAAAAGATAAATGGATATTTGCAGACTTATATCTGACTTAATCTCAGTCTTTTGTAAGAAAGAGATTGTATGTAAGTGAATGCAAAAAACAACAACACTTTGCTGTATCATAAATTACTTCCAACAGGCAATCTGAACTGAATTCAGCAACTAGGAATGTCAGACAAACGTACACAAATATGGCAATCGCAGGGTACATATATAAAACGTCCTGAGTTCTATACTGTAGAATATCATATTATTATTTACGGATAGGTGGAGTACATCAGTAGTTCCACGTTTTACTTCCTCTTCCACTTGTTACATCCTTTATGATTTCAATCATGTTATTTCTATTTTGCTGGCATGTATTGTCTTATAACACACTGCACATATTATAAATATTTCGATCTCATCATGAAACAAAAAGGAATAAGAGCACATCCACTACACCAAATACTCAATGGTCTCATTTAATCCTATTAAAGGTCAAGACAAACGTGAACCCATCTGTACAGAAGAATCTTGTAAAGATGTGCAATTGCAGCCCACACACTGCAGGTTGTGATCCGTAACTATACAAGTAAATAAACTACACTGGTACATGTATGGTGTGATACTATGTTATATTTCTGATCTACTCAAATTTGTACTATTTCACACACATTACAGTTTCTTTACCATTGAATTTTATAATCAAGATTCAAATGTATGCAAATAATACCAGAGAATCAGCAGGTGGACATTTTGATTGCACTTTAAGCACCCCAGTAACATTTAGGCAACATAAGCCCTTTTGTATAACTGCTTTTGCAAGAAACAAAAACATTACATTTGTTGTTTAGAAAAATTAATTATTTCTTCTTCAGGAAAACAGTATAATGGAAAAGAACATTAATGTACCTGTAGTCCTACTATGTACACCAAAGTTTTGTTTGTGATTGGAAACCACCCAAATATGTGAGCCAATGGCACTCGTGGCACCGAACAATAAAATGGCACAAACAGTGCGAAGACAGGAGCCAAACTGTGGAGGAAGAAAGAAATTTGTAAATACCCAAATGAGCTGTACAGTATGGCAGTAGACACAGAGAGAAAATAAATAAGCTGCTACATACGGGTGTGGTATGGAAGGTCGAGCACACTTAGGTCGACCAGTATTGGTCGACAGTAACTAGGTTGACAGGTCAAAAGGTTGACGAGTTTTTTTAATTCTTTTGGGTGTTGTTTTCTCTGTAGAGTGACCAGGAATCCCAATTAGTGCACAGTGTTCGCTCGCCATGCTTCAGGCAAGGTTACTCATCTATTCCCAATTGTAGTCCAGGGGGATCGTTACGAATGAAAAGGTTCAGAAAAAGAAAAAGATTGTGAAAAACTTTTGACCTGTCGACCTAGAACATGTCGACCTAGAGACCCTGTCGATCTAGTTACTGTCGACCAATAGTGGTCAACCTAGACATTGTCGACCTAAGTGTGGTTGACCTAGAGACCGGATACCGCTACATACAGTATACATTATATATTTTCTTTGAACCTGTTTTTTTATTTCCCCATGCGGAAACTACATGCTGACTTATTACTTAGTATATAGTATTGGTGAAGTAAATACACTGTGCACCTGACTTTAATTTGCAAAAGTTACTTTCCAGTTGTTGTTAACATTAACAAAGATATGTACACATCTGATTTATAGTAATCAATGATTGATACCTTGTTCATTTATTATATACTGACTATTGATTATCACACCATATTTATATTAATTCTTGAGAGCTGATTAAAACAAACAATATTTAAAATAAATATTAAACAAAACAAAATAAATTATGTAGACTTTATGTAACAGCCACATATCCTGCATACAGTATCTGTGCAATCAGATTAATTACAATGATGTTTGGCACAACAAATATTATCCAGTTATCTCTTTTGCCCTTAAACCGGGTACACTCTACATGATGTAATGAACAATGGAATTATACCTCGTTCTGTCTTTCATTACACTACCCCGCATACGATAATGCCCGATTGGCCGTGCAACTTGCGCCTGAACAGAAGATGTCGCATGCGACCCGCAGTATTCCACAGTTGCGTGTACACACTAGACGATGTAGACAATTTGCCGTTCCAATATGGCAAATCATCCTGATATTGGGGGTAATTCAGAGTAGATCGCAGAAGCAAATTTGTTAGCAGTTGGGCAAAACCATGTCGCTGCAGGTGGGGCAGATATAACATTTGCAGAGAGAGTCAGATTTGGGAAGGTTATTTTATTTCTGTGCAGGGTAAAATAGAACCGGTAATTACTTTTCTCCTAGTCCGTAGTGGAACTGGGGTCTTGTACTATAGTACCATGGGGTATAGATCGGGTCCACTGGAGCCTGGCCCTTAAAAAATCTAAAGTGTGCGTATGTGTGTGCTGGCTCCTCTCCTCTTTGCCCCTCCTACCAGACTCGGTCTAGGAAAACTGTGCCCGAGGAGACGGACATAATATGAGAGAAGAAATATTACAACAGCGGTGAGGCAACAAGCCAACACACAACCAGAAATGAAAGGTGGGCGCTAACCAGAACAGAGGATAGCAACACCAACCCAACCCGGATAGCACAGCTATCCTAACAACATAACGAGACTGCAACACCGGTCCAACCAAATACTTAAACAGGTAAGCAGGAACGAAGCACTGAGGCGGGCGCCCAGTATCCACTATGGACTAGGAGAAAAGGAATTACTGGTAGGTATTAAATTCCTGTTTTCGTCCTAGTGGATACTGGGTCTTGTACTTTAGTACCATGGGGAAGTCCCAAAACTTCCAAATGGGTGGGAGAGTGTGGAGACTCCTGTAAAACCACCTGACCAAACTGAAGGTCATCCTTGGCCAGAGTATCGAACAGATAGAATTTTACATACGTTTTCAAACCAGACCAAGTAGCAGCTCAGCACAACTGTAGGGCGATACTCCCCAGGCAGCTGCCCAGGAAGAGCCCACCGATCTCATCGAGTGGGCCTGAATAGACGTTGACAAGGGCAGAGCCGCTGAAGTATATGCCTGTTGGATGGTCAACCGTAGCCAGCGAGCAATAGATTGCTTAGAAGCTGGCCGACCAACCTTGGAGGCATCATAAAGGACAAACAGCGAGTCAGATTCCCGATGATGAGCCATCCTTTTGACATAAATCTTCAGGGCCTTGACCACATCCAGGGACTCAGGACCAACGGAAGCGTCAGACAACAGCGAAACCACAATAGGTTGATTCACATGAAAGCCTGACACCACTTTTGGCAAAAACTGAGGACGGGTCCTACATTACGCTCTGTCCTCATGAAATATCAAATAGGGGCTCTTACAGGATAAGGCCCCCAATTCAGACACCTGTCTAGCAGACACCAATGCCAATAACATCACTGTCTTCCAGGTGAAAAATTTAAACTCCACCATGTGTAAGGGTTCAAAAAAGTCCGATTGGAGAAAGGACAGAACCACACTGAGGGTCCCACGGAGCCGTGGGAGGTACAAAGGGCGTTTGCAAATGAAGAACTCCCTTCATGAAAGTTTGTACTTCAGGCAAAACAGCAAGTTGTTTCTGGAAGAAAATAGAGAGTGCAGAAATCTGAACTTTGATGGAGCCTAATCGTAGGCACATATCCACTCTTTCTTGCAGGAAAAGTAGAAAAAACAACCAATTCTACATTCCACGGGAGAAACCTTTCTACCCTCACACCAGGAAACATACTTTTTCCAGATACGATGGTAATGTTTCGACGTAACCATCTTCCTGGCCTGGACCATGGTGGAAATGACCTTCGGGGGAAGACCTTACCTAGCTAGAATTTCCCTCTCAACTTCCAAGCCATCAAAACATAGCTGCTGTAAGTCGGGATAGACGAACGGACATTAATGAAGAAGATCTTCTCGGAGGGGTAGAGGCCAGGGATCCTCCAGAGACATGGTTAGGAGGTCCGAGAACCACGCCCGTCGCGGCCAATCCATGGCAATTAGAATTGCCTGAACGCTTTCCCTTCATAGTCTTTTGAGAACCCTTGGGATTAGCGGTAGAGGAGGGAAAAGGTACATCCACGGCGTCGTCAGTGCGTCCACTGCAACAGCCTGCAGATCCCTCGTTTTGGAACAGTAACAGCATAGCTTCTTGTTGAGTCGTGAAGCCATCAGATCTATCTGCAGACAGCCCCACCGGTGAATTAGCTGTTAAAACACCTGGGGATGTAGGTCCCATTCCCCCGGATGGAGGTCGTGCCAGCTGAGGAAGTCTGCTTCACAGTTGTCCACTCCTGGAATGAAAATGGCTGAGATGGCTCTTGCACTGGCCTCCGCCCAGAGGAGGATTTTTGACACCTCTCGCATTGCCGTTCTGCTTCTTGTTCCCCCTTGTCGGTTTACGTATGCCACAGCCGTGGCGTTGTCCAACTGAACCTGGATCGCCTGATCCTTCAGGAGATCAGAAGCCTGCAGAAGAGCATTGTAAATTGCCCTGAGTTCCAGGATGTTTATCGGCAGAACAGACTCCTGTCTCAACCATATCCCTTGGAACTGGGCCCCTTGGGTCACAGCCCCCCAACCCCGGAGGCTGGCATCTGTTGTCAGTAGAGTCCATCAGTGGATATTGAAACTCCTGCCCTTTACCAGGTGAGGAACCTGTAGCCACCATAATAGAGAAATCCAGGCTTTTGGAGATAAGGTCACTTCCTGATGCATATGAAGGTGAGACCCTGACCATTTGTCCAGTAGATGCCACTGAAATGGACGGGCATGGAATCTGCCGTATGGGATTGCCTTGTAAGCAGCCACCATCTTGCATAGTAATAGAATGCAAAGATGGATACCTTGCGAGGACAGAGCACCAAGCGAACCATAGACTGGCTAGTCAAGGCCTTGTCCATTGGGAGAAATACCTTTTGAGACACTGTATCCAGAATTATTCCCAGGAACTGAAGACGTTGGGTCGGCTCCAGGTGAGATTTCTGAAAATTTAGGATCCACCCATGATCCGTAAGTAGGTGAGTAATCAGATCGATGCTGTGCAGCAAACGCTCCTTGGACACAGCCTTTATGAGGAGATCGTTCAAGTAGGGGACTATGTTTACTCCCATCATGCGCAGCTGTAGCATCATTTCCACTATGATTTTAGGGAAGACCCTCAGGGCTGTAAATAATCCAATGTGTAAGGCCTAAAACTGGAAATGGTCATCCAATATGGCGAACCTGAGTTAAGCCTGATGAGGGGGCCACATGGGAATGTGTAGGTAAGCATCCTTGACATCCAGAGACACCAGAAATTCCCCCTCCTCCAGAGCGGATACCATCACCCGCAGGGAATTCCATCTTGAATTTGAACACCCGCAGATACGGGTTTAGAGACTTCAGGTTCAAGATGGGGCGCACCGATCCGTCTGGTTTGGGAACGTCAACAAGACTGGAGTAAAACCCCCTGTTGCATAACGGAGGAGGTACTGGAACCACCACCACTTTTGCTGTGGGTAAAGCTGGTAAGCCCGACTTGAAAAATCTGTGAGGAGGGAGTGTTTGAAATTCCAGCCGGTATCCTTGGGAAATTGGGTGGAAGGCTTAGTGGCAGGGGATCCCCTGGGAGTGGTGGAGACCTCACGGCCCCTGCCTCTAAACGTTGCCACACGAAAGGACTGCAAGGAGGGTCCGGTGTAAGAACGTCTAGCAGGTGGCGCAGCCGACGGCAGATAGGTAGACTTACCCACCTTTGCTTGGGAGATCCATTTATTTCATTTGTCTCCAAACAAGGCATCACCTGTAAAGGGAAGATTTTCTACCCCTTTATGGAATCAGCATCTGCCAACCATTGATGCAACCAAAGAGCTCTGCGAGCCAAAACAGCCATAGCAGTAGTGTGCCCATGTATGTGAAGAGCCTCTCTCACAGCAAAGATGAGGGCCTCCACCCCTGGGGACAGAAAGCTGTCCTCATCCATATCATGATCATCTACATCAGGCTGATCAGAATCAGACTGGAGCACATGTGGCAGTGATTGTTTATATGAAACCACTAGAGGGGGTGAGAAGCCTTCTTGATATCTGCTGGTTTGGTCACACAATCAATATTAACACCTGTCTCTCTTTTCTAGCTGCAGCTAATTCTGAATTAACATGCTGAATCATGCTTTTAAAACTATCTAGCCAGTCAGGTGCCTGTGAACTGTGACCTTGTGGAGATAAGGAACATTGTTCACACATAAATGACCCCACTGAAGACGGGGTTGAGTTACAAGCAGCACACACGACCATGTCCACAGACATCTTAAACAACTGTAAATAGCGCAGCCCTAAGGCCAACACCTCCACACAGACCCTAGAGAGCCCCTGGAGTGACACTGAGGAGCGGATACCAGCACACAGAAACACAGCAGTACAATGTGTAACTAAGTGTATGACCTGAACGTATGGAGCTGTGCTGCCGCTGGCGTGCTCCCCCCTTTCTATGACCCCCTGGTACCAGCACAGAGTCTTGTAGCAGCGTGGGTCTCTAGAGGAGCAGCATGCATGCAGCCTTGATCTGCAGCTGCAGAAAATGGCACCTTCCCGCCTCAGGTCCCGCTCCAGGAAGCCCCGCCCCCTGTAATGGCGCACGGTCCCTGATCAATAGTTCATACTGGCTATGTTAGAAATAACATCACAATATGCATACAGTACACACAAAGCCTTTTTGTGACAGTGAGCACTGAGGGTCATCAGCCCTTAGCCAGTTTGTCCATGGCGGGCACCGCAGCTCTGAGCCCGTGACTGCCGCATGACTTGCCGTGAAAACTGCACCGGTGCCCCACTATCCGGGACCCCGGTGTAACACTCACCGCACCTTGTACTTCGGCATCTGTTAGAGGGTGACTGTTAGCTGCTGGTGTGGGCACACATACTAACGATGTGTGATCAGTGCCTCAGGAGCTCAGTGTCCTGTCAGCTGGGATTACGAGCCATTAACCCTCAGGAGTTTGGTTCGGTCCCCCCTCTAAGTCCCTCAAAGCAGGCAGCCTGGTTGCCAACCAGGGCTACCTAAAAATAATAAACTAAAACAAAAACAAAGGAAACTCACTGGAGCTCCAGAGAAGTGCACCCGGCTCCTTGGGCACATTTTTCTAAACTGTGTCTGGTAGGAGGGGCATAGAGGGGAGGAGCCAGCACACACATACACACACTAAAGGTTTTTAAAGTGCCAGGCTCCAATGGACCTGATCTATAACCCATGGTACTAAAGTACAAGACCCCAGTATCCACTAGGACGCAAGAGAAATACTGGCTGCTTTATTTTTACACTGCAATTTAGATTCAGTTTGAACACACCCCACCCAAATCTAACTCTCTCTGCACATGTTATACTGTATCTGTCCCACCTGCACTGCACACACCTCTCCCATGTATATGGGCCTTTAGTATTCAGACAACGGACTGCATCAGAAAATGAGAAATGCTGAAAACCCAAACAGAACAAAACTTTGGCCCTCATTCCGAGTTGTTCACTCGCTAGCCGCTTTTCGCAGCATTGCACACGCTAAGCCGCCGCCCTCTGGGAGTGAATCTTAGCTTAGCAGAATTGCGAACGAAAGGGTGGCTTCGGAGGACATGGAGTAGCACACAGGCTGTGTGACTCTCCAGCTTCATTATCCTGCTGACATATCCTGTGTCCCCCCCTGGGCCTGAAAGCTGCCCCAAAACCTGTCTGAGGGTGTGGTGGGACCCCTGTGTCGTTTTGAGACCCGTTCGTCTCTTTCCTGCTGCGACCGGGCAGTTTCAGTGAGCAGAGATCCTGGGCCTCTACAGTCACGTGGGACGCCGCTCCTGTTTCACAGCGCTGGGGAGTTATACCCGGCCGCCGTCCTGCACCCGCTCCTGCCGTCGCGTGGAGCCGTGACCCGGAGGACGCTGCTGTACATCCGGCGGGTCCCTGCCTGGGCCCGGGTGAGCGTCTGCGAGATCTCCCGCTGTTGAGCTCCCGCGTGTGCCGCTGCCGCTCTCCTTCCTCCCTCGTGCGGCTTCAGTCTGTGCCCCCCGGATCCCATCTTGACCTCCAGGGCGACCCTATAACGCGGCTGTAAGACGGAGTGCGCTCTGGGAGAGCTGTGTATGTGCCCCCATAACCCCACACAAGCTGCCTGCACTGCAACATTTAGTGGGACTGCTAGCTGTGCCATATTAACCCCTTGTTAAAACCCCTTGTTAGTCAGTCTCAACACCCCACTCTGGACTGCATGGGATACAGATGGGCAGATCTGACCTCAGTGCATGCTGCATATAACTCCTATGCTGGGGTTTACCCTGTTGTGGCATTTCTCCTGGACCGAGTGAGTGGCCCATTGTATTACATCCTCTTGGTCTCCTGTGTATGCTACTGGGGACAGCAACTGGGTTGTTTTGATATACTATTCCTTTGCACAGACAACAACTGGACAATTCTGATATACTAAATATACCCGCTGGCGGTATCTGTTCAGTTTTGATATACTACATTTATTCATAGCAGCAGCTGGACAAGTTTGATATACTATATTTCCTTGCGGGCAACATCTGGACAGTTTTGATATATTATCTTTGTTTGCGGGTGGTGACGGGACTGCTCTAGTACGCTACATTTCTCTGATTCCCGCCGCTAGATCGGCCATGATGGTCAGACAACACCAGAATACTGCGGCCGCAGCAAAATTAGAGAAATATGCCAGGAACCCTCCGGTACGAACCCAACGCGGGGAGGATGCACAGTCGACCTCGTCGCCACCACCGCCATCACCTTCTAATAGCTCCTCCTCTGTGGATGCTGCAGATGCCGCTTTACAGAAAGTACTAGATGCGGTCACCGCCAGCGAAGCCCGCTTGGCCGACAGGATCGGTCAGGTCCAGGCGGACTTATCTATCATACACCAGGACCTTCAGCGAGTGCGGGAAAGGGTCGGTGAAGTTGAACGCGCACTTCCACGCTGGAGGACGCTGTTTCACCACTCGGTAGGCGTACCACCGCTCTAGAATCCCAGATGTCGGAAGTACAGAAAAAGATGACGGATATGGAGGGAAGATTGAGACGGAATAATGTCCGCTTCGTCGGCCTGCCTGAAAAGGAGGAGGGTGCCTCCCCCGAAAAATTTCTTGAACGCTGGCTGTTGGATACATTTGGAGCGGAGGAGTTTACCTCGCATTTTGCAGTGGAGCGCGCTCATAGAGTCCCGATGCGTCCATTACCTCCAGGGGCACCTCCCCGTACTTTCATAGCCAAGCTCCTTCATTATCGTGATAGGGATGTAATTTTGAAATTGGCCCGCACTAATGGTCCTCTCAAGTGGAACGGATCTCCAATTTCAGTCTTTCCGGATTTTGCTATTGACGTTCAAAAAGATAGGGCTCAATTTGTTCCTGTGAAACGTAGGCTGCGAGATTTGAATATCCCTTATGCTATGCTTTTCCCGTCCAAACTGCGGGTGGTCTCGGACGGAGAAACTAAATTCTTCATGCAGGGCTGTTTCTAGCCAATTTGGCTCCCAGTGCAAGATTTAAAAATGCGCCCCCCCCCCCCCCCCACACACACACACACCCATTGACACAATGGGTGGGGGGGGGCCTTCGGCGCGCGCGCTCCCGGCAAATGGACGTGGCCTCATCTGATCTCATCATCACAGCCACCACAGGAAAAAAAAAGTCTCCATTTTAAACAGTACGGCAGGCAAGAGTCCTCATTTTACACATTGCGGCAGGCAAGTGTCCCCATTTTACACATTGCGGCAGGCAAGTGTCCCCATTTTACACATTATTGCAGGCAAGTGTTCCCATTTTACACATTGCGGCAGGCAAGAGTCCCCATTTTACACATTGCGGCAGGCACGTGTCCCCATTTTACACATTGTGGCAGGCAAGTGTCCCCATTTTACACATTGCGGCAGGCAAGTGTCCCCATTTTACACATTATTGCAGGCAAGTGTCCCCATTTTACACAGTATGGAAGGCAAGAGTCCCCATTTTACACAGTACGGCAGGCAAGTGTCCCTATTTTACACAGTATTGCAGGCAAGTGTCCCCATTTTACACAGTACGGCAGGCAAGTGTCCCCATTTTACACAGTATTGCAGGCAAGTGTCCCCATTTTACACAGTATTGAAGGCAAGTGTCCCCATTTTACACAGTATTGCAGGCAAGTGTCCCCATTTTACACAGTATTGCAGGCAAGTGTCCCCATTTTACACAGTATTGCAGGCAAGTGTCCCCATTTTACACAGTATTGCAGGCAAGTGTCCCCATTTTATACAGTATTGCAGGCAAGTGTCCCCATTTTACACAGTATTGCAGGCAAGTGTCCCCATTTTATACAGTATTGCAGGCAAGTGTCCCCATTTTACACAGTACGGCAGGCAAGTGTCAAGTGGGGGGAGGGGAAGGGAGAGGGAGGGGGGGAGGGAGAGAGAGAGAGAGAGAGAGAGAGAGAATACTCACATACAGTATGAAGAGGCTCTTCCCGCTCTTCGGCCCGCGCCGGCTGCCTCCTCCTTACAGCTGGCTCCCCCTCCTCTTGTCATCGGTACTCCTGTTCGGGGGGCGGAGTTTCGCGCAATGACGTCATGACGCAACAGCGTCATTCCGTGAAACTCCGCCCCCCGAACAGGAGTACTCGGGAAGGGGCAGGAGGGGGAAAAGGACCTGCAGAGTGCCGCGGCGGGCGCCCCGTGCGGTTGCACGGCTCGCCCGCCGCTAGAAACGGCACTGTCTTCATGACTCCCCGCGAAGCATCGGTGTGGCTGGATAGCCGCTTCCCGGCAAAGCGGGCGTTGGCCGCTGATTGACCTCCTGCACTTAGTTTCTCTGCTAACAAGTATAATGTTTATTGAACATATGTAATGTTATATGCGAGTGCTGACTCGGGAGGGTTTTTTTTATTTTCTACGTTGGTGTTTTGTAATGTGCGGCTATGCTGGGTCTCTGAAGGCCCTTTGCGGTTTATTATGGGGCGCTGATGGGAATGGGTAGTAGTGGGTAGGTGAGGAGAGTATTTGTTGATAATTCCGTACTGTTGTACTGCTCTAAACATCGCTTTACAGTGCTCAGCTCCGTTCGCACATCTGCCTCCGGTTAATATCACTGCACAGTTCCGTTTGTCGTTTGTTTGTTTTTTTGTTTTGTTTTTTTTTATATTTTTTTGTTTGTTTGTTTGTTTTGTTTGGCCATCTGCTACGGGTTCGTCCCACTATGTAGTCCCTAGATTTTACTGAGTCGGGGTTGCCGTGATGGCCTGGGGGGGGGGGATTTTTGACTTTAGCTGGGAGTTTCTCCTGCCTCAGGGTCATTAAATTCTTGGCCCCCTTTTGGATACTGGATTTTGGTTTTATTTTATACCAGTAGAGTATGTAAAGGTATTTTTCTGCTGTAGTTATCATAGTTAACGTTTAGGGGGTTTTGACTGTTGGGGAACCAGGTATGCTGCAAGTTTTGAGTGGTATACGGGGTGGGGGTGGGGGTTACATACGGATAATGTTGTTCTTTTGTTTTTATTTCCAGATGTGCAATGTGCTTATTTCTATTATGTTTCTGACGCGACTAATCACGGGCATAATTCTTTTACTGTGTGCTGGAGATGGCTGGTCGCGGGTGATCTGCTTCATTAAATGGATGCTTTGTTATGGCTTTGGTTAGGCTTTTGTCGTGGAACGTGAGGGGGATCAATGACAAAATCAAGCGCTCCCTAGTACTGCGACAGATTAAGCAGTACGCATCGGATATAACCTGCCTGATGGAAACCCACTTAGTGGGTACTAAAATTATGTCTCTCAAAAAGCCATGGGTGGGCTGGGCTTTCCATTCCATGCATACCGCAGCGTCCCGGGGAGTGTCGATCCTAATTAAAAAATCTGTTCCCTTCTCGTTTGATAGTGTGCAAACAGATCAGTGGGGTAGATATGTGTTTTTAAAATGTAAAATTAACTCCATCCCCCTACTGTTGCTGGCTATATATGTGCCTCCTCCATACTCGCACGATGTGCTTAAAAAGGCATCTGTTTTTATGGCTGCATTCCCCTGGGTTAGCCGCTATTTGTATGGGTGACTTTAACAATGTTTTAAACCATGAGATGGATAGGTTATCTGCGGCATCTTCCAACCCACAGCCTAAGCGATCTCCGTTTGCAGAGCTGGGTTTGGTTGATCCTTGGAGATTGAAGTACCCCGATCTGAGGCAATACTCATGCTTTTCACACTCTCACTCTTCCTTCTCCAGGATAGACTTGGCTCTCCTTTCCCGGGAACTTTTGCCTAAAGTTCATAATGTTAGGTATGAGACTAGGGGTATTTCGGATCACTCCCCTATATCGTTACGTATTGACCTAGACTGTCAGCGAGGACAGGCAGTGTGGAAATTTAACCCGTTCTGGCTGACGCATATGGGTGAGGGATCTGAACTGGAAGCTAGCTGGCTGGAGTTCTTTGATATGCATAGAGACACCACCGATATCTCCCTACTGTGGGATACATTTAAAGCTTTCCTGAGGGGAACTTTGATTAAACGAGTGGGAAGTCTTAAATCCTCCTTTAGGAAACGTGAAGCTGAGTTGGAGGCCCGGGTTGTTGCTTCTGAGAAGGTATATATGCAGGATGGCGTGGATGCATCTAGGCTGGATTGGCTCACTGCTCAGGGAGAATGGAAGGAGTACCTGTGGGGGAAAACCCAGCACAGACTTCTCTTCTCCTCACATGTCCAATATGCTACAGGGGACAGACCAAGTTCCTACTTGGCTAATCTTGCAAGGGGGGACCGTTCCTCTCATACGGTGGTGGAGGTTGTGGATTCGACCGGGACAGTGCTGGACCGCACCCCCCAGATTGTAGCGGAATTTGTTTCATATTATCAGGCGCTGTATAGTTCCAAATTAACCTGTTCCCCGCTAGAAGTGTGTGATTATTTGGATGGCATTCAATTGCCCTGCATTTCCAATGAAGCCAGAGCTCTTCTTGATGCTCCTATTTCATTGGAGGAGATTGAGGCGGCTATCACTGCTTCCCCTGATGGTAAGGCCTCTGGCCTGGACGGCATTCCATCGGAGTTGTATAAGAAGCACACTAAATTTTTTGCCCCCCAGTTGCTTAGCTTATATGAAACCATCTTTGCCCAAAACATGCTTCCCCCTTCTATGGCGGAGGCGCTAATCATAGTGATTCCTAAGCCGGATAAGGACCCCAAGAGGGTCGAGTCATATCGTCCTATTTCCCTGCTGCCCACGGATGTTAAAATCCTAGCCAAGGTCCTGGCCTCCAGACTTAATCGGGTCATAACCCAAATCATTCACCCTGACCAAACGGGCTTTATGCCTGGAAAGTCCACTGCTGTTAATTTAAGACGCCTGTTCACTCATTTCCAGGATTCTCGGGGGGAGGCTTGCTCCTCCATTATAGCCTCCTTAGATGCCGCAAAGGCCTTTGATTCGGTGGAGTGGGCCTTCCTATGGGAGACTATGAGTAGATTTGGCATGGGTCCTAACTTTGTCAGCTATGTTAAATTACTATATTCCCTGCCCATGGCCAGAGTCTCGGTGAACGTGTATGTGTCACACTCCTTCCCCCTGTCTAGGGGAACGAGGCAGGGCTGCCCTCTGTCCCCAGCGCTGTTCGCCATTGCTATTGAGCCTCTGGCATGTTTGATTAGAGCTAGTCCAGACATCCTGGGTATTAGGGTGGGGGCGAAAGAGGACAGAATAGCACTGTACGCTGATGACCTTTTATTATTTGTTGATGATTATGCTTCCTCTATGCCCACAATCCTCAATCTGATAAATGCCTATGGACATTTATCAGGGCTCAAAATAAACTGGGATAAATCCAACATTACTCCACTCAAGGGCCCTATCCCAGTAGCCCCCTTGATCCATGTCCCGCTTAAATGGGTGGATTCTTTCAAATATCTGGGTATATGGGTGTCGAATGATCCCTGTACATATATTTCTCTTAATGTTATGCCTCAGCTTGTGTACCTTCGTTCAAAGGTCAAGATTTGGGGGAATTTACCTCTGACGGTGACGGGTAGGGTCAACTTGGTGAAAATGGTGTTTCTACCTAAACTTCTTTACGTCCTCCAGCAGTCACCTGTATACATTAGCTTAAAAATATTCCGACAGATTGGTAGTTTGCTATCTTCCTTGATCTGGGCAAGTAGGAGAGCACGGCTGAGGCTTGACATTTTGTCCAGGCCACGATTGCTGGGGGGCTTAGCCCTCCCTATTTTTAAATTTTACTACTACGCTGCGCAATTGGCACACATATGGGTATGGGTGACTGACTCTGACACTCTTACTATACACTCACAACTGCTTTTACGGGAATATCCTGATGGCACCCCCTTGCAAATGATGCTCTGTGGGAACTCTAAATTGTCTAAGATCCCTATAATAAAACAGGCCATTCTTGTATGGAAGCAGGTGCATGTTCTTTTATTAGGCAAGGGTATAGACCCGAATACTCCGTTGGACAATGCCCTTGGTTTTCCAGAATTCACCTCGCTGCAGCCTGGGGTGGTGTGGAGGAGATGGGGTGTGACTTCCCTGGGACAACTGTATAATAGCGATATACTGAAATCCTTCCTGCAACTCCAACAGGATTACAATGTACCCTCTTGCTATTTTTACCGCTACCTGCAATTGAGACATGCGATTAATGCACAGTTTCCCGATGCCCCTCCGGTGATTATCGACTCCCCAGTCAAGTCCCTGTTATTAAACCTGGGGAATGGACATTTGGTGTCCCACATTTATACAAGTATGCTTCGGTCTCACTACTCTGACCCTCTGTCCCTTCTTAGAATCAAGTTGGAAACTGACCTGGGATCAATCTCGAAGGAAATATGGGAGGGTGCTCTGGGCTCTCCACAACTATCCACCACCAACACTAGATATCAACACATTCAACTGTTTATTATACACAGAGTATATATGACACCTGTGCGACTATGTCGTATAGGGGGTACCCACTCTACCAGATGTCCTAAATGTGGCAGTTTAGATGCAGATTTCTGGCACGTTATATGGCTTTGCCCCAAGATTGCTGCATTCTGGTCTGGTGTTGTTAATGCCCTGGTGTCGACTGGAATTCCGTCTGTTGTGTGCACCCCGGTGACTTGTGTGCTGTCAGCTATGGAGGAGGACGCCCTGGATGCCCCTGCCAGACGCTATATAATTAATCTCTGTGGTCTGGCCAAGGTGTGTATTGCCAAGCTTTGGTTGGCCACAGAAGCTCCCACATTCCAATCTTGGGTGTCGCTTGTTAATGATACGGCCTCTCATGAGAAATATGTATACCTAGCCAGGAAAGCAAGGGAAAAATATCACGACTTATGGGGTAGATGACTTGAGTCCCCATACTCAACAAGCCGGAATGTCTGAGTAATCGCTACTATGTGTTTAATATCTAGATATGTGGAGGTTTGCGATACATGCCAGTAGGTTTGTGTGGGATTATAGTAGCTAGATCTCCATTGGGACAGTCGCCTCTTCTTCTTATATGCGTTTTCTGTAACCTGCGACCAGCCACTCCTCTGCCCGTGCCTGCTGCTTTGTATTGTAATGCACAGTTATGCATCGTGGCATGAAACATATATATGTTCTGTACTTCAGCAGCCATTGATCACTTATAACATTCTATGTTGATTTTTGTGTGTTAGTCTCCGAATATAAGCCTGCACATCTTCGATGCTATATTTGGAAATTACTAGTGTTAGGAATCTGCGCATTCCCCTAGTTTCAGGACCGTATTGTATTTAACGGTTTGTTTTTGTTTAACTGAAAAAAGGAAAAACAATAAAAGATTATTGAATTTAAAAAAAAAAGAATTGCGAACGAAAGAATCGCAATATTGCGAAAAGATTTTTCTGTGCAGTTTCTGAGTAGCTCGAGACTTACTCTTCCAGTGCGATCGGTTCAGTGCTTGTCGTTCCTGGTTTGACGTCACAAACACACCCAGCGTTCGCCCAGACACTCCCCCATTTCTCCAGCCACTCCCGCGTTTTTCCCAGAAACGGCAGCATTTTTTCACACACACCCATAAAACGGCCAGTTTCCGCCCAGAAACACCCACTTCCTGTCAATCACACTACGATCACCAGAACGAAGAAAAAACCTCGTAATGCCGTGAGTAAAATACCAAACTTCTTAGCAAATTTACTTGGCGCAGCCGCAGTGCGAACATTGCACATGCGCAGTTAGCGGAAAATCGCAGCGATGCGAAGAAAATTAACGAGCGAACAACTCGGAATGAGGGCCCTTGTGTTTGGTTTTGTCTTCAGAACACTTACTATAGCCATCTATGATCAGAGAGAGGAATGGAAACAGAATTTCTAGCAACACTAATGGAAAAGAAGACAATGCTAGAAAAAAATGACTATATTTCCAAAAGTTGGTATTTTTTTTAGTGTGGAGTATGAAAGACAAGATCAAGTAAACTAATGGAATTACAAAGTATGGGGCTGCATCAATGTTGTACGCAAATGTGGTGCAACTTTTTGCTGCTGGTGCGATCAACCAATCGCCGCCTATGGGGGAGTGTATTTTAGCTTAGCAGGGCTGCGTTGGCTTGTGCAGCCCTGCTTAGCTAAAAAAGTTTTGTGCAGTGGAAGAGTAACCCTGGAGCTACTTACCCTCCCGGCTTTGACGTCAGACATCCGCCCTCCGTTTGCCTGGACACGCCTGCGTTCGGACGACCGCTCCTCGAAAACGGCATCCAACGGTGAGTATCCGCCCCGGAACACCTCTCTGCTGTCAATCTTCTTGCTATCGGCGCTGCGTCTTCCTTTTTCGCTGTGCGCGACGTTGCCCGGCAACGCACGTCGCCTGGCAACGACGCACATGCGTAATGCGCATGCCGCACATGTGCAGCTCCGACCCGTTTGCAACTGTCGAACGGGTCTGAATGACCCCATGATATGAAGGATGTCTGTGCATGGCTAGCTTTGAATTGGGGCAACTCCATTTACATGCCTTTGAAACATGGGCCCTCATTCCGAGTTGATCGCTCGCTAGCTGCTTTTAGCAGCAGTGCAAACTCTAAGCCGCCGCCCTCTGGGAGTGTATCTTAGCTTAGCAGAAGTACGAACGAAAGGTTAGCAGAACAGTGATAAAAAAATTTCAAGCAGTTTCAGAGTAGCTGCAGACCTACTCCTACCTTGCGATCACTTCAGTCTATTTAGTTCCTGTTTTGACGTCACAAACACGCCCTGCGTCCGGCCAGCCACTCCCCTGTTTCCCCAGGCACGCCTGTGTTTTTATCTGGCACGCCTGCGTTTTTTAGCATACTCCCGGAAAAAGGTCAGTTACCTCCCAGAGACGCCCCATTCCCTGTCAATCACTCACCGATCGGCAGTGCGACTGAAAAGCGTCGCTAGACCTTGTGTGAAACTGCATCGGCTTTTGTGAAAGTACTTTGCGCGTGCGCAGTGCGCTCCATATGCATGCGCAGAAGTGCAGATTTTTTTCCTGATCGCTGCGCTGCGAACAACGGCAGCTAGCGATCCACTTGGAATGACCCCCATGGTGACCAACCAGTATGCATACCTATTCAGCCGCAAGTAGAGATGCATACGACTTTGAACTGAATGTATTGCTTAAAGTTGCTTATACTCAGCTATGGATCATGCGCAGTGTATATAAAATAAACAAGCACCCAGAATGGACTTATGTGAGCAAAACTAAACCAGCCCTTACATATATTGCTGGGGCAAATCAAAATGTAACAAAATGGCTCACTGAGATAACTTTTCAGCTACTGTTATTTAATTTAGATTGTGTGGTAAGCTCTGGTAATACCTCAGACTTCTCATTTATTGTTATATTAACAAACATGAAGAATAAGGTTCTTCTTAATATAATAATAGAAAGGCTTTCACTGCACGCTGATGAGATGCAGACTGGTAGCAACTTAGACGTGATATTCTAACCACAGGAACAAAAATGCTGATTATGACACTAGTAAAGACACAGGAAAACTTTTCTTGAAATTAGAGGGAGGAAACTTCTAAGTCACTCACTAATAAGAAGACAGAGGAAGAGGAACACCAGCTCTGTAAGTATGAGACCTACCATTATATTACAAGGCAATAGGATGTAGGTAAAATTGCAAGGAAGAATTATGCTACAGCAGTTTTTCAGCTATTTCCAGTTGCTTTCATTTACTATACCTATTGCTGAGCTGTGAGGACATTATTACCAAATGCTGAAAGTGTCAGCATGTGAGGAATTACAATATTTTTGTCACTTTATGATACTGTACGTTTCATTCTATCTTTAACGTTATTAACATCTTAACACATGGGTCTTCAACCTGCCGCCCTCCAGCTGCTGTGGAACTACACATCCCAGCATGCCCTGTCACAGTTTTACTATTAAGGCGTGCTAAAACTGAGGCAGGGCATGCTGGTATGTGTAGTTCCACAGCAGCTGGAGGGCCACAGGTTGAAGACCTATCCCTTAAAACTTGTCATTGAAAGAAAATGTGCACTTTAATGTAGTAAATGAATCATATGAGACAAGTAAAGCATGTGACACATATTGATAGAAAATCAAATATTACAAGAAATGCTTTTTGCACATTAAACATTAAGATGAAGCCCAGCAACTACTGTTTATGTGTGATGGGAGGCACACTGATGTGGTGTGGAGGTGAACCTGAATGTAATGCGGGGTGGGTGACTGACTATTATGTTATATGGAGTCTTACTGCCTACTTGGTGGAGGCTCCTTACTAAAATGGATTAAGTCAATCTTGATTATGGTAAAAGCTGGTGGGTGTTTCAGTGACTACTATGCTGTGGATGGCCCTAAGGACCACAATACAGAAAGGAGGTGGCAAATGAATCAGAATAGTGAATTACAGCATGGTGGAGACAAATACGAAGCATCTACAGGATTATAGTTAAGAGTTATGATAAATGCCATCATGTATAAATGTTACCTATACTAAAATAAAATCCATTTTAGTTTATTTGGGTAAAAGTGCCAATTGCCTGTAATCTCTAATTTGTACAATCTACCAGCTGTACATGTTGGTCTTGTATTACATCACATATTAGATATTTATCAGTCGCATATCATTTTGAAAAAGATTACATGAGTATTAATTATTCTATTATCCATACCTCCCAACTTTGTCCTCCTATGAAGAGGGACACACGCGCGGTGAAGCAGTGCGCGCCCCTGAAAAGGGACTTTGCCTATGAAAAGGGGGCGTAGCTTCATGGGGGCCCCAAGATCGTGAGCCACGTCCCCATCTTCGTCACTGAGGGATCATGCCCAGCGCTCTGTGAGCTGCTGGCATGCCCTCTCTCCCACTGTCTGCACTGAATAGACGCTGTGCGCATGCACAAGTGCAAAAGCCTCCCAACTGCCCCCCCCCCCCCCCACCACCACCGCGGGACAGTCCCGCGAAAATCGGGACAATTGGGAGGTATGTATTATCCCACTACCTATTATGTTAATATCAGACTTGGCAACACTTTATATGTGAGAATATGATGTTATCTGATTCTTCAGTAAGTCCACTGAAATTGCAAAAGCTGTGCTGTTCACTACTTATATTATCCTTGTATGTCTAATGTCCATGTATTGCTTATCGCATATTATAACCAATGTAGTGCGCCCAAAATGGCTGCCTCATCTGGTACTCTATTGTAAAGCATGAACAATGCATAGCTCTGAAGATTTCACAAGGCTCTCATGTAGTATTTTTTTTTCTTTTCATCAGAGCATATACAGACATAGCATATCACATGACAGTACAAAAATCAAAAGTATAATAGGTACATAAATACTTTAAGGGAAGCAACGATTCAAAAAGGAACCACAGAAACCATTTGGAAATAGTTATGTGCAGATAGTATATGTCAGTACAGAGTATGCAGTTCCTCCACCTAGACATGACTGGCAGCCTCCCGCCTCCCACCCTGGATCCGTTAACCGAATACAGAGCAAAACTTAGCTTGAGGGTGACAAGGAGATCGGGGGATCTCTAACAAAATACGTGTCTCATACCAAGATGTGTATCAGAAGTAGTTATATGTTTGGTGTTTAAGTTCTGGGGTTAAGGAATCTATAAAGCATTCCCACATATGAAAGAAAGAAGCTGACTTGGATTAGTTATGCATGTCTAGTATTTTAAATTTTCCCCAGTATGGGTATTAATTCCAGGCAATGCCTATTCTAGCCAGTATAATCCTATGTAGTACACCTAAAATGTGCAGGATGAATAATCCTTGCAACTGATGAACCAAAACGGCTGGCACACTTTTGTATTATCTTCATGGTTTCTATTTCATGCAAATCTAAAATTCTGTATAGGGTCAGGCTGACCCACAGGAGTACAGCGGAAACCCCCCACTGCCTGAGGGTCCACCCCCTCCTCTGGGGATCAGGATCCAGACTGTGCACCTGAATTATACATTATGCATACGTTACATTATACAGCACAGGACTATAGTGTATTTTCTACAGTGCATTGCGGTTAGGCACTAATGAAGGGGAGGGGATTCAGCCCTAGCTGCCACCGTCGGAGGGTTAGGGTAGGTGGGTGGGGGAGGTTAAAAATACCTCCTCCGACGTCGTGATCTTCATTATTGGGATGCCGCTGTCAGTCATGTGACCGCAGGCATCCCAACCACCAGCATTTAATGCTGAACCCATTATATATATATATATATATATATATATATATATATATACACATACATACACACAGGTTGAGTATCCCATATCCAAATATTCCGAAATATGGAATATTCCGAAATACGGACTTTTTTGAGTGAGAGTAAGATAGTGAAACCTTTGTTTTTTGAGAACTCAATGTACACAAACTTTGTTTAATACACAAAGTTATTAAGAATATTGTATTAAATGACCTTCAGGCTGTGTGTATAAGGTGTATATAAAACATAAATGAATTGTGTGAATGTAGACACACTTTGTTTAATGTACAAAGTTATAAAAAAATATTGGCTAAAATTACCTTCAGGCTGTGTGTATAAGGTGTATATGTAACATAAATGCATTCTGTGCTTAGTCCCATCTCCATGATGTCTCATTATGGTATGCAATTATTCCAAAATACGGAAAAATCCGATATCCAAAATACGTCTGGTCCCAAGCATTTTGGATAAGGGATACTCAACCTGTATGTATATGTATATATATATATATATATATATATATATGTGTGTACATAATATATATGTATATATATGTATATATAATATATATATATATATATATATATATATATATATATATTATATATATATATATATATATATATATATATATAAACAACAAATAACAGAGTGCGCTATAACATATACAGTGATCAAATTATATTTAATTCACAGAGCATGATGACAGGTTCTCTTGAGTTCTGTTCCACTGGGTACCTCTCCCCAGTGGAACAGAACTCAAGAGAACCTGTCATCATGCTCTGTGAATTAAATATAATTTGATCACTGTATATGTTATAGCGCACTCTGTTTTTTGTTGTTTTATGTAATTCTAAGTTCCTGCTAACAGGGGGACTTTCAGTTGTGCTGCTTTCTTTCAGCGCAGGAAAGGTATTTTCTCCTTCATATATATATATATATATATATATATATATATATATACACACATACACACAATTGTGCTCATAAGTTTACATACCCTAGCAGAATGTGATTTTCTGGCCATTTGTCAGAGAATATGAATGATAACTAACAAACTTTTCTTTAACTCATGGTTAGTGGTTGGGTGAAGCCATTTATTGGCACACAACTGTGTTTACTCTTTTAAAATCATAACGACAACAAAAACTACCCAAATAACCCCGATCAAAAGTTTACACACCATGGAGATTTTGGCCTGATAACATGCACACAAGTTGACACAAACGGGTTTGAATGGCTACTAAAGGTAACCATCCTCACCTGTGATCTGTTTGCTTGTAATCAGTGTGTGCGTATAAAAGGTCAGTGAATTTCTGGACTCCTGAAAGACCCTTGCATCTTTCATCCAGTGCTGCACTGACGTGTCTGGATTCTGAGTCATGGGAAAAGCAAAAGAATTGTCAAAGGATCTGCGGGAAAAGGTAATTGAACTGTATAAAACAGGAAAGGTATATAAAGAGATATTCAAGCAATTGAGAATGCCAATCAGCAGTGTTCAAACTCTAATTAAGAAGTAGAAAATGAGGGATTCTGTGGAAACCAAATCACGGTCAGGTAGACCAACAAAAATTTCAGCCACAACTGCCAGGAAAATTGTTTGGGATGCAAAGAAAAATCCACAAATAACTTCAGCTGAAATACAGGACTCTCTGAAAAAAAGTGGTGTGGTTGTTTCAAGATGCACAATAAGGAGTCATTTGAAGAAAAATGGGCTGCATGGTCGAGTCGCCAGAAGAAAGCCATTACTATGCAAATGCCACAAAGCATCCCGCTTACAATACTCCAAACAGCACAGAGACAAGCCTCAATACTTCTGGAACAAAGTAATTTGACGTGATGAGAACAAAATTGAATTTTTTGGCACTAACATAAACGTTACATTTGGAGAGGAGTCAACAAGGCCTATGATGAAAGGTACACCATTCCTACTGTGAAACACGGAGGTGGATCGCTGATGTTTTGGGGATGTGTGAGCTACAAAGGCACTGGAAACTTGGTCAAAATTGATGGCAAGATGAATGCAGCATGTTATCAGAAAATACTGGAGGAAAATTTGCACTCATCAGCCCGGAAGCTGTGCATGGGACGTACTTGGACGTTCCAACATGACAATGATCCAAAACACAAGGCCAAGTCGACCTGTCATTGGCTACAGCAGAATAAAGTGAAGGTTCTGGAGTGGCCATCTCAGCCTCCTGACCTCAATATTATTGAGCCACTCTGGGGAGATCTCAAACATGCAGTTCATGCAAGACAGCCCAAGAATTTACAGGAACTGGAGGCTTTTTGCCTAGAAGAATGGGCAGCTTTACCATCTGAGAAAATAAAGATCCTCATCCACAACTACCACAAAAGACTTCAAGCTGTCATTGATGTTAAAGGGGGCAATACACGGTATTAAGAACTGGGGTATGTAAACTTTTGATCAGGGTAATTTGGGTAGTTTATGTTGTCATTATGATTTAAAAAGAGTAAACACAGTTGTTTGACAATAAATGGCTTCACCCAACCACTAATCATGAGTGAAAGAAACGTTTGTGAGTTATCATTCATATTCTCTGACAAATGGCCAGAAAATCACAAATTCTGCTAGGGTATGTAAACTTATTAGCACAACTGTATATATACAGGTTGAATATCCCATATCCAAATATGCGAAATACGGAATATTACGAAATACTGACTTTTTTGAGCGAGAGTGAGATAGTGAAACTTTTGTTTTCTAATGGCTCAGTGTACACAAACTTTGTTTAATACACACAGTTATTAAAAATATTGTATTAAATGACCTTCAGGCTGTGTGTGTATAAGGTGTATATGAAACATAAATGAATTGTGTGAATGTAGACACACTTTGTTTAATGCACAAAGTTATAAAAAATATTGGCTAAAATTACCTTCAGGCTGTGTGTATAAGGTGCATATAAAACATAAATGCATTCTGTGCTTAGATTTAGGTCCCATTGCCATGATATCTCATTATGGTATGCAATTATTCAAAAATGCGGAAAAATCCGATATCCAAAATACCTCTGGTCCCAAGCATTTTGGATAAGGGATACTCAACCTGTATATATATATATATATATATATATATATATATATATAACTTACATTTATAAGGGGGTACAGACCATGTACACTCTAATACAAGGATGGGGAACCTTTGGCCCTCCAGCTGTTGTTAAACTACACATCCCAGCATTGCCAAATAGCTAGACTGTGGCTTGGCATGCTGGTATGTGTATTTCAACAACAGCTGGACGGCCAAAGGTTCCCCACTTCTGCTTGAGTAGTAATCTACGCCTTTGTGGTTTGCTGGCCACACCACTAAGCCCGGGCCGCTACCTATGCATTGCCCTGGTGGGCCTTTCCTGCTACAGTTCAACACTGCTTCTGTGTTACAGGATAAAGTGATTGAATATTACAATAATTAAGAAAAATTAGATTTGAAACCTACCGGTAAATCTTTTTCTCCTAGTCCGTAGAGGATGCTGGGGACTCCGTAAGGACCATGGGGTATAGACGGGCTCCACAGGAGACATGGGCACTATAAAGAACTTTAGAATGGGTGTGCACTGGCTCCTCCCTCTATGCCCCTCCTCCAAACCTCAGTTAGAGAAACTGTACCCAGAGGAGACGGACAGTACGAGGAAAGGATTTTGTTAATCTAAGGGCAAGATTCATACCAGCCCACACCATCCACACCGTATAACATGGAATATACGAACCAGTTAACAGTATGAAACAAAACAGCATCAGCCCGAGACTGATCAAAACCGTAACATAACCCTTATGTAAGCAAAAACTATATACAAGTCTTGCAGAAAATTTGTCCGCACTGGGACTACGTAGAATCCTCTACGGACTAGGAGAAAAAGATTTACCGGTAGGTTTAAAATCTTATTTTCTCTTACGTCCTAGAGGATGCTGGGGACTCCGTAAGGACCATGGGGTTATACCAAAGCTCCAGACCGGGCGGGAGAATGCGGATGACTCTGCAGCACCGATTGAGCAAACACTAGGTCCTCATCAACCAGGGTATCAAACTTGTAGAACTTTGCAAAAGTGTTTGACCCCGACCAAGTCGCCACTCGGCAAAGCTGTAATGCCGAGACGCCTCGGGCAGCCGCCCAAGAAGAGCCCACCTTCCTAGTGGAATGGGCCTTTACCGAATTTGGTAATGGCAATCCCGCCGTAGAATGAGCCTGCTGAATCGTGTTACAGATCCAGCGAGCAATAGTCTGCTTAAAAGCAGGAGCGCCAACCTTGTTGGCTGCATACAGGACAAACAGAGCCTCTGTTTTCCTAACCCGAGCCGTCCTGGCTACATAAATTTTCAAGGCCCTGACTACATCAAGGGACTTGGAATCCTCCAAGCCCCCTGTAGTCACAGGCACCACAATAGGCTGGTTCATATGAAACGATGAAACCACCTTAGGCAAAAATTGAGGACGAGTCCTTAATTCTGCTCTATCCACATGGAAAATCAGATAGGGGCTCTTGTGAGACAAAGCCGCCAACTCAGACACCCGCCTTGCAGATGCCAAGGCCAACAACATGACCACCTTCCAAGTGAGAAATTTTAATTCCACCGTTTGAAGAGGCTCAAACCAGTGAGATTTCAGGAACTGTAACACCACGTTAAAGGTCCCATGGTGCCACAGGAGGCACAAAAGGAGGCTGGATGTGCAGCACTCCCTTTACAAAAGTCTGGACTTCTGGGAGAGAAGCCAATTCCTTCTGAAAGAAAATTGATAGGGCCGAAATCTGTACCCTAATGGAGCCTAATTTTAGGCCCATATCCACTCCTGTCTGTAGAAAGTGGAGAAAACGGCCCAGATGGAAATCTTCCGCAGGAGCATTCTTGGCCTCACACCAAGATACATACTTTCTCCAGATACGGTGATAATGCTTCGCCGTCACCTCCTTCCTAGCCCTTATCAGAGTAGGGATGACTTCTTCCGGAATGCCTTTTCCAGCTAGGATTCGGCGTTCAACCGCCATGCCGTCAAACGCAACCGCAGTAAGTCTTGGAACAGACAGGGCCCCTGTTGCAACAGGTCCTCTCTGAGAGGAAGAGGCCACGGATCTTCTGTGAGCATTTCCTGAAGATCTGAATACCAGGCCCTGCGAGGCCAATCTGGAACAATGAGTATTGTTTGTACTCTTTTTCGTCTTATGATTCTCAATATTTTTGAGATGAGTGGATGAGGAGGGAACACATAAACCGACTGAACCACCCACGGTGTCACCAGGGCGTCCACTGCTACTGCCTGAGGGTCCCTTGACCTGGCACAATACCTCCGAAGCTTCTTGTTGAGGCGTGACGCCATCATGTCTATTTGAGGAAGTCCCCAATGATTTGTTATTTCTGCAAAAACTTCTTGATGAAGTCCCCACTCCCATGGATGGAGATCGTGTCTGCTGAGGAAGTCTGCTTCCCTGTTGTCTACTCCCGGAATGAAGACTGCTGTCAAAGCGCTTACATGATTTTCCGCCCAGCGAAGAATCCTGGTGGCTTCCGCCATCGCCACTCTGCTCCTTGTTCCGCCTTGGCGGTTTACATGCGCCACGGCTGTGACGTTGTCTGACTGAATCAGAACCGGTAGGTCGCGAAGAAGATTCTCCGCTTGACGCAGGCCGTTGTATATGGCCCTTAATTCCAGTACGTTGATGTGTAGACAAGCCTCCTGACTTGACCATAGTCCCTGGAAGTTTCTTCCTTGTGTGACTGCTCCCCATCCTCGGAGGCTCGCGTCCGTGGTCACCAGAACCCAGTCCTGAATGCCGAACCTGCAACCCTCTAGAAGGTGAGCACTCTGCAGCCACCACGAGAGACACCCTGGCCCTGGGGGGACAGGCTGATTTTTTGATGAATGTGCAGATGGGACCCGGACCACTTGTCCAGAAGGTCCCACTGAAAAGTCCTCGCATGAAACCTGCCGAAGGGAATGGCATCGTAGGACGCCACCATTTTTCCCAGTACTCGAGTGCATTGATGGACCGACACACTTTTCGATTTCAACAGGTCTCTGACCATGTTCTGGAGTTCCTGGGCTTTTCCCATCTGGAGAAAAACCCTCCTTTGTTCCGTGTCCAGAATCATGCCCAAGAAAGTCAACCGGGTCGTTGGAACCAACTGTGACTTTGGTAGATTGATAATCCAGCCGTGTTGCTGCAGCACTCTTAGGGAGAGCGACACGCTTTGTAGCAACTGTTCTCTCGATCTCGCTTTTATCAGGAGATCGAGCACCATCATTTCCGCCATTACCTTGGTGAAAATCCTCGGGGCCGTGGAAAGCCCAAACGGCAACGTCTGAAACTGGTAATGACAGTCCTGTACAGCGAATCTCAGGTACGCCTGATGAGGAGGATATATAGGGACATGAAGGTATGCATCCTTTATGTCTAGTGACACCATAAAATCCCCCCCTTCCAGGCTGGAGATAACCGCCCTGAGTGATTCAATCTTGAATTTGAACCTTTTCAAGTACAGGTTTAGGGATTTTAAATTCAGAATAGGTCTGACCAAGCCATCCGGTTTCGGGACCACAAACAGGGTTGAATAGTACCCCTTCCCCTGTTGAAGTAGGGGAACCTTGACAACCACTTGTTGCTGACACAGCTTTTGAATTGCAGCTAAAACTATCTCCCTTTCTGGGGAAGAAGCTGGTAAGGCCGATTTGAAAAACCGAGGAGGCACGTCTTCGAATTCCAGCTTGTAACCCTGGGATACAATTTCCATTGCCCAGGGATCCACCTCTGATTGAACCCAGACGTGGCTGAAGAGTCGAAGACGTGCCCCCACCGAGGCGGACTCCCTCAGCGGAGTCCCAGCGTCATGCGGTGGATTTAGTAGAAGCCGGGGAGGACTTCTGCTCCTGGGAACTAGCCGTAGCTGGCAGCTTTTTCCCTCTACCCTTACCTCTAGCGAGGAAGGAAGAGCCCCGACCTCTTCTGGACTTATGCGACCGAAAGGACAGCATCTGATATTGTGGCGTTTTCTTTTGCTGTGAGGAAACAAAGCAAAAAAGTAGATTTACCTGCAGTAGCTGTGGAAACCAGGTCCGTGAGACCCTCCCCAAATAACTCCTCACCTTTGTAAGGCAAAACCTCCATATGCCTCTTGAGTCGGCATCACCCGTCCACAGGGCTCGCCTAGCAGAAATCGCCATGGCGTTGGCTCTCGAACCTAGCAGGCCAACGTCTCTCTGAGCATCTCTCATCTATAGGACTGCGTCTTTAATGTGACCCAAGGTCAATAAAATGGTATCCCTATCCAGGGTATCAAAGTCAGCTGACAAGGTATCCGTCCAAGCCGCCACAGCGCTACAACCCAAGCCGGCGCTATTGTCGGTCTGAGCAAGGCACCCATATGCGTATAAATTGACTTCAAGGTAGTTTCCTGCCTGCAATCCGCAGGATCCCTAAGGGCTGCCGTATCCAGAGATGGCAGTGCCACCTTTTTGGACAAGCGCGTTAAAGCCTTGTCCACCCTGGGCGAGGATTCCCACCGTACCCTGTACTTTGCCGGGAAATGATACGCCATAAGAATTCTCTTGGGAATCTGCAGTTTCTTGTCTGGGGTTTCCCAAGCTTTTTCAAATAACTCATTCAGCTCATGAGATGGGGGAAAAGTTACCTCAGGTTTCTTTCCCTTAAACATGCATACCCTCGTGTCAGGGACAGAGGGGTTATCTGTGATATGTAAAACATCTTTTAATGCAATAATCATATAATGAATACTTTTGGCCACCCTTGGGTGTAACCTCGCATCATCGTAGTTGACACTGGAGTCAGAATCCGTGTCGGTATCAGTGTCTGCTACTTGGGACAGTGGGCGTTTCTGAGACCCAGAAGGGCCCTGTGACACAGTCAAAGCCATGGATTGATTCCCTGTTTTATCCCTGGACTCTGCTTTGTCCAATCTCTTATGTAATAAAGCCACATTTGCATTTAAAACATTCCACATATCCAACCAGTCAGGTGTCGGCGTTGCCGACGGAGACACCACAATCATCTGCTCCACCTCTTCCCTAGAAGAGCCTTCCGCTTCAGACATGCCGACACACACGTACCGACACCCCAACACACTCAGGGAAATAACTATATGGAGACAGTTCCCCAATAAGGCCCTTTGGAGAGACAGAGAGAGAGTATGCCAGCACACACCCAGCGCCACCAGACCCTGGAATAAAATCCCAGTTAGGACAGCGCTTTTATATAAATATATATAATAAGACTCACTGCGCCAAATACATGTGCCCCACCCCCTCTTTTTTGCCCTCTGTGATCGTGTTCAGCAGTGGAGAGTCCGGGGAGCCAGCTTCTCTGCATGTGCTGTGGAGAAAATGGCGCTGGTTAGTGCTGGAGGATCAAGCCCCGCCCCCTCAGCGGCGGGCTTCGGTCCCGCTCAAATAATAAAAAAACTGGCGGGGGTTAATAATATACTGCCTCCGCAGTATATTTACATCTGCCAGTGTCCCTTGAGGCTATTAATTGCTGCCCAGGGCGCCCCCCCCTGCGCCCTGCACCCTTACAGTGCCCGCAGTTGTGTGTGTGTGTGGGAGTTACCTCACTGAAGAACTGAAGTCTTCTGCCGCCTTTGAAGTCTTCTTTCTTCATCTACTCACCCGGCTTCTATCTTCCGGCTCTGTGAGGAGGACGGCGGCGCGGCTCTGGGACGAACGGCGAGGGTGAGACCTGCGTTCCGACACTCTGGAGCTAATGGTGTCCAGTAGCCTAAGAAGTAGAGCCTATCACCAGAGGCGTATCTAGGGTAGGGCGAGTGGGGCACGTGCCCTGGGCGCCTTGGCAGGCCCAGGAGAAGGGGGCGCCGCCGGCGGCCAGGGCATCATGCCCCACTCGCCCCCGTCACGCCGAAAGCCGAAATGTGAGGGGAGGAGAGCGCACCGTCTCTCCCTCCCCTCACCGCCGCTAAAAGCCCTAGCAGCGCTGCTGTGTCCGGTCTCCGGTGGCGTTAGCCAATCAGAGCTTGCGGACCGGCTCCTGATTGGCTGCCGGTCCGCGAGCTCTGATTGGCTAGCGAACCGGCGCCACACAGCCGCCGGAGACCTGTCCTGGAGCGGTGAGGGGAAGGAGAGGCGCTCTCCTCCCCTCACATAGAACAAGCGGCGCCGGTGACTCGGTAAGTGACCGGAGGGGGGGGGGAGAGAGCACAGTGGGGCATGTAACTGGCACAGTGGGGCATGTATCAGGCACAGTGTGGGGCATGTATCTGGCACAGTGAGGTATGTAACTGGCACAGTGGGGCATTGTATCTGGCACTGTGGGCCAATGTAACTGGCACTGTGGGGCTTGTATCTGGCACTGTGGGGCATTGTATCTGGCACTGTGGGGCAATGTAACTGGCACTGTGGGGCAATGTAACTGGCACTGTGGGACAATGTAACTGGCACTGTGGGGCATTGTATCTGGCACTGTGGGACAATGTAAATGGCACTGTGGGGCATGTATCCGGCACTGTGGGGCATTGTATCTGGCACTGTAGGGCAATGTAACTGGCATTGTGGGGCATTATATCTGGCACTGTGGGACAATGTATCTGGCACTGTGGGACAATGTATCTGGCACTGTGGGACAATGTAACTGGCACTGTGGGGCATGTATATGGCACTGTGGGGCATTGTATCTGGCACTGTGGGACAATGTAACTGGCACAGTGGGGCATTGTATCTGGCACTGTGGGGCAATGTATCTGGCACTGTGGGACAATGTAACTGGCACTGTGGGGCATGTATCTGGCACTGTGGGGCATTGTATCTGGCACTGTGGGGCAATGTAACTGGCACTGTGGGGCATGTATCCGGCACTGTGGGGCATTGTATCTGGCACTGGGGGGCAATGCAATTGGCAATGTGGGGCATGTATCCGGCACTGTGGGGCAATGTAACTGGCACTGTGGGGCAATGTAACTGGCACTGTGGGGCAAAGTAACTGGCACTGTGGGGCATGTATCTGGCACTGTGGGGCATTGTATCTGGCACTGTGGGGCAATGTAACTGGCACTGTGGGGCATGTATCCGGCACTGTGGGGCATTGTATCTGGCACTGGGGGGCAATGTAACTGGCACTGTGGGGCATTGTATCTGGCACTGTGGGGCAATGTAACTGGCACTGTGGGGCATTGTATCTGGCACTGTGGGACAATGTAACTGGCACTGTGCGGCATCTATATGACAGTGTCGGGCATTGTATCTGGCTCTGTGGGGCAATGTAACTGGCACCGTGGGGCATGTATCCGGCACTGTGGGGCATTGTATCTGGCACTGGGGGGCAATGCAATTGGCACTGTGGGGCATGTATCCGGCACTGTGGGGCAATGTAACTGGCACTGTGGGGCAATGTAACTGGCACTGTGGGGCATGTATCTGCCACTGTGGGGCATGTATCCGGCACTGTGGGGCATTGTATCTGGCACTGGGGGGCAATGTAACTGGCACTGTGGGGCATTGTATCTGGCACTGTGGGGCAATGTAACTGGCTCTGTGGGGCATTGTATCTGGCACTGTGGAGCATTGTATCTGGCACTGTGGGGCAATGTAACTGGCACTGTGGGCCACTTTTAGTGGCCACACCCCTTCTGGAGCATGGCCACACCCCTTCTGGAGCGTGGCCACGCCCATTTTTTTTCCGCACGCACATGCTTCTTTTGCTAATTTTTTTTTTTTGGGGGGGGGGGGGCATTTTACATCTTGCCCTGGGCTCCAAAAACCCTAGTTACGCCTCTGCCTATCACTTAAGTAGGTCTGCTTCTCTCTCCTCAGTCCCACGATGCAGGGAGCCTGTGCCAGCAGTGCTCCCTGAAAATAAAAAACCTAACAAAATTCTTTTACAGAGAAACTCAGGAGAGCTCCCCTGTAATGCACCCAGTCTGCTCTGGGCACAGGATCTAACTGAGGTCTGGAGGAGGGGCATAGAGGGAGGGGCTAGTGCACACCCATTCTAAAGTTCTTTATAGTGCCCATGTCTCCTGCGGAGCCCGTCTATACCCCATGGTCCTTACGGAGTCCCCAGCATCCTCTAGGACGTAAAAGAAATATAATTAATCTGTATGAATTAAACAATTTATATTGAGAGTATAACTCAGAATTTCAATACACTGATTAACCCAACCCAGTGGGAAACTTTCCATTTTGCTTTATGTGTTTCCTGAACAGGAGGTTACTCAAACTGTTCCAGAAAGTGATCTGTGTCACAAGAGTGTTTGCAATACCCGCCCACTGATAAGAGCAAACATCACAGAAACTGAAGATTATAACCTTCAAATGTTATATTAGTGTCACAATCTGATCAAAAAACATACACATTTATTAGCAGTTATCTATATAGCCTAGCACTGCATATTAGAGTGCAGGGCTGAGCATATTTAATGAGTAACATCAGTCCTAGCGTCTATGGCTCTTACTATTTATTTACTTAACTATAAACACTAGGGTTAAATTTGTCAGAAGCCAATTAACCATGTCTTTAAAGTATGGGGAGAAACTCACACATAACATGTGGAGAATATACAAGCTCCACACAGATAGATAGATAGATAGCAATGCTACTGTCCTGCAAAACACACACACATACTGTATATACTTAGTAATCCCGCTAGGCTGTTTTAGCAGTACACTGAACCCTGCCCGATTTGAAAATGGCAAAATGCGCTTGCCCTTTTAGCAATGTCTTTCTTGCGGGACACTGCAGCCTGCGGGTGGGAAAAATTGTGGTTGGTGATAATCAGCGCTGGGTAAATAGGGCATGTGCACAACCTCTATTCACAATGAGGAGAAGGCTCGGGGGCAGCCCAGCCTGTCCGTAAGTGCTGGGGACACCCCCAAGCGTGACAGCAACTGGACCTGGCCCCTCCCCTGCAAGCCACACCCCCTTTTCAGGCGTGTGCATAGGACACGTGCCCTCACCCTGGCCACAACCTAGTGGGAACACTACATGTATATTACCAGCCAAAATATTTTGAACACCCCCATTTTTTCCAGTTTTTATTGTAATTTGCAAAGTTTAATGTCTCAATGTACCCTGATATTAAAATATAAAACAGAAAAAAAAAAAAAAATGGAGAGAAAAAGGAATCATAGAATTATTTTAACAAAATGTTATCAAAATTTTGGACTCAAATGTGCCACCTTTTGCGATAGAACCGCTGTGGAGAGTTTTCTACAAAAGAAATTAAGTAAAGCTCATCAAGTTCTTCCTATTACTGTTTCCACAAATATGTTGCACTTGTAGGTTGCTTTGCTTTTGCCCATCTGTCCAGCTCATATAGAACCAGCTCGATGGTATTTAAATCTGAAGACGGTGCTGGTCAGTCCATGATATGAAGCCTACAGTCTTGTTTTTTGTTCCTTAGAGAAAGTACTGACAGAGGCCCGCTTTCATTATCAGTAGCAAATACTGCTAAATAGCAAAATCTGCTACTGAAAAAATCTCACGCTGGGGGCCGCTCAGCATGAGAAGCGCCACCCAACGCTGCGATCGATCGCAACGCAGGCATTGCAGCCACCAGGATTACCGGCTGCTCTCTGCATACGCAGTAGATGCACCGGCACCATGTTTTCCCATAGCGGCCACGTGTGACATCACGCAGCCGCCCCTTAAACTGCCCAGACATGCCTGCATTGTCCAGACCGCTCCCCCCTAATGCTTCTCCCCTGACGGCCACCGCTGTCAATCACAGTGCATCATGACGGGATGTGTTCGCATTATGGTGCCCGCGCACACACAATGCAAACTCTACGCAAGCGCAGACGGCCTATAATCGGCCAATCTGCGTAAAGGTTTGCCTTTAATGCTGTATGAGGGCAAAATAGCCTGAAGATATATTTTGGGTCATTGTCTTGCTGTACGATGAACCCTTGACCAACAAGGCGTAAAACCAGAGGGTACTGCAAGGTGCTGCGAAACCTTAGATCAGTGGTTCTCAAACTGTGTGCCGTGGCACCCTGGGGTGCCTTGGGATACTTGCAAGGGTGACTTAGATTGGTGGATTCAGATTATTTATGGTCAATGTGATAGGCAAAACCAGTGCGGGTGTCTTTCAATTATAAAGTATGTGCACAAACAGAAGCAAATCCTGACCCTCACCACATAATTAAACCTAAGGATGTCATATAAACATAATTTACTTAATTTAATATATTTTTTCTACATTTCTCAATAAGAAACTTTTGGCCTAGGGGTGTTGTGAAAACAATTCTGATGCTCTAGGGCGCCGTGATTCATAAAGTTTTGGAACCACTGACTTAGACCATCATCTTTTCTCTTCCATGTATGAAAATTGGTGTCACAGGGGGTTTATTTACCAAGTAAGCCACTGCTTCCCGACATAGGCCCAAAATGTAAAGGGCCAATGCTTTTAATAGAAAAACATAGGCAGCTAGTACATAAACTCCACACTTTAAAAGACCATCCTTTCGCCTACTTCACAGCATACAGAAATTCTGCATGATGAACCAAAGATTTCAAATGTTCCTTTTTTTCATTGCTGCAGAACAGTTGTAAATTTTTAACCAATCATTGTCTCCTGAAAAATGCCTTTTTTTTTATACACCTGTAAAAGTGACATTGTTTTTTTTGGGGGTTTTTTTTGGTATCCTAAACTTTTTTTTTTCTCAACTTCTGTTTACAGATTACCTTTGTACCATTCCAGGTTATTCACTGGAAAAAAAATAGATTATATTTCAATAAAAATGTGAAAATATAAACATTTCTAAAAGCAGGTTACTCGCCAGTCTTTAAGCAGTTACAGCAGCAATTTCATTTTTCAGTAAAGTGACATAATGCAGTCAATTCAGGCTAACTGACTCCATTATGTCACTTTACTGAAAAACAAAACTGCTGCTGTAACTGCTTGAAGACTGGGGACTGCCCTGTTTTAATAAATGTATGGAATCTAACCATTAGATGGGCGTTGTTCTCATGTTGTGTCCTTATTCTCTATAAAATGTGGCTCCTACTTCAGATTTTAATGTAGTTTTTCCAGTCTAAGGTGGTTTATAAATACAGGTGCGTCCATACTCATCTAGCCTCCATACGTAACGAGTCGCGGCATACAGTGCGCATGAGAGCCAACAGCTCCTGTGCGACTCAGCCAATGTATAGAGTCTTTTTATACCTGAAAAATGTGTCTTATTTGCAACACTATCTGAATAAGACACACAAGCAGACTATGCTGATTAAAATGATATGCGGCATGCCTATAATCTGTGTGTGAACGCAGCTGTAGCTGCATATGAAATGCTATGTTTCCCTGTAAAGCAGTACTGTGTAGTTAGATAAAGGGGTATATTCAATTGAAGTCGGATCCATTCCGACATTCATTTGTCGGAATGGATCCGACCTGGGCTATTCAATGACATCTCAATTCGACTTCTAAAAAAGTCGAATTGAGATCCCAGAGGGGAGACGGAGGAGAGCCGCGGGCACACGGGGGGAGAGCAGCTGCTATATAGCTGCTGCTGTAGCGCTGCTCTCCCCTGTCTGCCCGCGGATCTCCCCCGTCATTCTGCCTCTCCCCGTCCCTCCTCTACCAGTCCCTGCATCACAGCCGCTGCTGCTCTCCCCGTCTCCGGCGCGGCTCTCCCCGTCTCCGACGCTGCTCTCCCCATCTCACTTCGACTTTTTTTAAAGTCGAATTGAGGTGGTTGAAAAGGGGGCCCCATTTTCGACACAAGCATGAGGAACGGCAGCTATTCCGCCGATCCACGTGCTTTTTGACAAGTCGAATTCCTTGACTTGTCGAAAAATTTGGGGTTAGATTGAATAGGTCGGAACCCCCTTCCGACCTAAAAAAGTCCAAGACTGCCGTCTTTTTCGACAATTGAATATACCCCGTAGTAATTGTACTTTATGACATAAATTAGGTCCCTGGGGTGAGTAGAAGTTTTATGCCACAGGCAGAGTAGCAATCTTTAGGCTCATGCTATGATCTAAACTGCTATAACAGCCTTCCTGCATATCAGCTACAAATTTTTAGATTTTATGCCAGCATGATGAGGTCTTGGACTTGCCCATAGGATTGTATATCCTAAGCCAGAAATTTTCAACCTTTTACAACTCGCGGCACATTGGAAAAGATCTAAATATTACCAAGGCACACATTTTAATTTACTCAAATATAATAGTGATGCATGGTGCAGTTCAGTGTCCTAGGATGTCATGTTTCTCCATAGGTCTCGCCTGAGCCACATCTGAGAAGTCCAGAAGAGCCCAACACTGCCCGGGCCCAAAATTAGAACTGTCCCTGCAACCGCTAAACCCAACAGTATTGATCGTTCCAGGGCCTCAGTAGCGGCGGCACACCTGGAGACTGCTCGGGGCACTCTAGTGTGCCACGGCACAGTGGTTGAAAAACACTGTCCTAAGCCAATCAACAAAGTTCCTTAAATGTTAATATACAATCAAGTCTAAGAGGCCATATAATTATACGCCAAAACATATGAAATTATTGTGTACCAATAATCACTGATGAGGCAAATACACAATGCAGCAGCTGCAGGCGCTCTAGGGCCGGCAGTGAGGTGGGTCACCATTCCAAGTTCCCCTGGTCTGCTGTTAGAAAAGTAATGCAAATGGCCTATTTTGCATGGTGATTGCTCAGAATAGAAACATTCTGTGAAAGAACAGAACAGGGGCACGGAAGGTTGAAAAGGCATCATTCGCCTATCATTCGAATTTTACTATACTGCTTCGGGTACTGCTCCAGGTATGATGTACATCATTTTGCAGATAGCAGAGTTTAAACAAACCAAAATAATAATAACATTTATGCTACTGAGTTCAAACCTGATGACAACAAGACAGCAATTCAATTATTAGGGCTCAGTGAAGCTATCTTAAGGTTCATACACACTGGGCTTTTTTTTGCCCAGCGTGTATGCACAGCGATGATTGCTGACATCGCTGGGCTAAAAAAGCTCTCTATGCACACACTGAGCGCTTTTCCCCCTGCCCAGCGATGTCAGCGGGGGTGAGCGGCTTTCCATAGCAGGACGCTATGGAAAGCCGCTCACCCCGCCGTTCATCTACTGGTAATACCAATAGATGAACGGCGGACGCCAGCAATGAAGCAGGAGTGCGCATCAGCGCTCACCGCTTGTGCATACACACTGGGCGGCTCTGAGCTGAAAGCAGCTTAACACACCAAAAGTGAGCTGCTTTCAGCTCAAAATCGCCCAGTGTGTATGGGCCTTTAGTATTGAAAAACTTCAGACAGGCTGAAACTAGCACATGATTTGCAAAACAAATAAAATGCTATTCATTGTGAGACTGCACAATATACTGGACACTGCTAAATTACAAAATACTTGCCATTGCAATTTTAAGTGCAGTTACTTAAAATCCATACAGTATGAAGTAGCACGGTGAAGTAGTGGTTATTATTTCTGCCTCACAGCTAGAGATGGCAATCGACCATCGATGATTGCTAATCATTGATAGTTTAAGGCCGATGTTGAATAGTTTTGCCATCGATGGGAGAGAACCAGATGGTTTCTCTTCATCGATGGCTTAGTTTAAGCGAAAAAAAAATTTCTTAATTGTTTTTAAGATACTGGGACACGGAGCATAGCTCCATCCCCAGCACCAGTGAAGCCCCGCCCCTGGTGTGTGATTGGCCCGTGGGTCATTCACAAAAATAACAGGGATGGCCATTGATGACTGTCGACGGTCTCCCATAGCATAGTTAGTGACCATCGATGGCCACTTACAGTTTCGCCATCGATGGCTACCATCAATGGCGAACACACCAATGGCCATCCCTACTCACAGCACAGAGGTCAAGAATGCAATTCAAGACCAATGCCCAATCTGTGCAGAGTTTGCTTGGGTACTCCAGTTACCTTCCATACTCCATAAAATACTAGTAGGTTAATTGGCTTCTGATAAAATGAACTGTAGTGTGATGGCGTGACCATGTTATAGAGAATATAGATTGTAAGCTCCACTGGGGCAGGGACTGATGTGAATGACTAAAAATTATCTGTAAAGTGCTCAATATGTGTTATATAAAAGAAAAATGTGTCCTGAAATTAAAATAAATAAATTAACACTCTCAGAGACTGACAGACTAATTAAAATAACCACTCCCGTAATGTTTGCACACATTGATATATGTCATATACAAACATTCTTTATATTTGTGGGCAGCACACAGTTAAGTGATAGCCTATGCATCTTGACCCTGTATGTTCCCAGTTGTATCTCACAATGCTATGATGTGCTGTCTTTCTACTGAACTACTGTTGAACTTGTATTTCTCACCCCCTCTGTAAACCAACAGCTCTGAGCATAATTTTAATATAGTGAACTGAAACCCCTGTGCTGATTTAAATTAAGCAACATTTGCTAAATTCCTCTCGAAAGGGAGATACCGCTGACAAATTAATAAACCAAATTAACAAAAGTGAGAAAAGAATTGTGTCTATCACAGATTGACAATTCTTTTCTCCTTACTTTTGTTAAACCTCTGATCCAGAACATTCCTCCCACATCTTTACTAACAGAATTTTCCATTAAATAAATGTTACTAATGCTGCTTTCAGATCGCAAATGCCGGATCCCACCCGGTAAGAGAAACGTGTCCTTACCGGGTGGGATCCGGCATTTGCGCTCCTTTGCTGGCTTTCCGACCCGGCAATATACCGGGTCGGTTGCCATAGCAGCGGGGGGCACAGCAGCAGCAGGGGCGGGGGTGGAGGCGGCGCCGGGAGATGAGCTCATCTCCTGTGCCGCCTCTCCCTATGCTGTGAATGGGAGCCGTGTCGCATCGGAACGGCTCCCATTCACACTGCACCTGACCCGGTATTCAACCCGGTAATAACCCTTCTTTTTTACCGGGTTGAATTACCGGGTCAGGCGACCCGCTATTTCAGCAAAGGAGCTTTCACATCGCACACTGACCCGTTTCGACACGGCAATATGCCGTGTCGATACCGGGTTATTTGTGCGATGTGAAAGGGGTATAAATGGCAATGTTGACTTAAAATAAGCTACCTTTTTGAGTTGTTTTACCTTATTGCAAATCAGCAAAATAGTAATCAAATACTGCACTGTGATTAATGTTGAGATATGGTGAAAGCATTGTCATTGTGTAATGTTCTTTGAAACACAAGCCAACGGAACTGTGAAAAGGAAGCCACCTGAGGTTTAGTGTCTACACTGCTGGGCGCTCCAGATTAGTATGGGCATTTGCATACTGAGCATGCTATATTCTATGCCATATTTTATGCTCAAGCAAAGGCAGAGAGAGCAAAAACAAACTTTACCGTATATAGTGCAAAATGAACTGGTATTTATGTATAAATACTTAATTCACAAATACAGTATGTGTATATATATATATATATATATATATTATTTGTTTTCTTATTTTTTTTTATTATTAATTTTTTTCCATTGGTCTGTTTGTTTGTCTGTCTGGTTATGCATTCTGACACCACTGAACTGATTGGCATGACACCAATGCAAGTTGGTCCAGTTGAATACTGGCCAGGTTTTAGGGGTGTTAGAGCCCTGGTCGGACCTCATGGCTGAATGTACCAGACATAACTTTAACCAAGGGATTTGGAAGAAAACATCACATTATATCCCAGAAGACATACTATGGATTTGGGGGTCGGTCCTCACGGCAGAATGCGCCGGAAGAACTTTGACCCAGGGAGCCTGTTCTGGTCCTGCCACTGAATGGATTTGGAAGAAAACTTCACAGAATACTAACACTGGATCCCAGAAAACATACTAGGGGGTTGGGGTCCCAGTCGGGCCTCACTTTGGTGTACGCTGGCCAGAACTTTAACACAGGGGGGGAATGTAATAGGGTGTGAGAATCAAAAAGTGAGAGATTTTGGTCAAATTGTCCTATTTTTTTAAGCGCCAATCATTTACATGGCAAAACCAGGCTGATTTTGCCATTTAATTGATTGCCACTTAAAAAAAACAGGAGAATTTGACCAAAATCTCTCACTTTATGATTCTCACACCCTATTACATTTCCCCCTGGAAGCCTGATCTGGAATGTCCACTGGATGGATTTAGATGAAAACTTAAATGAACTGTAATAACTGAAAGAAATTACCATAATTCAATGACTTGAAATAAGTGACTGAAACTATCATAAATCAATGAACTAAAATAACTGATAGAAATGTAGGTGGGAAGACAAAAAAATGATGTGTACCCAAAAGCCTTGGAATAGCAACATTGAAGGAAACTTTAAACCCATCTCACAATGGAAAACTGATTATAAAACTGAACAGAAAGAAAAGCTGAGGATCAGGGCTACAGGCGACACCCCAAAAACAAAAACGACACTGGGCAGCCACCTCATGGGTATGCTGAAAGAGCTAGTAATTATTTTCAATATGTTAACAGTTACATCCAACTCACTGAACACTTAACTTGGAAACTTAAAAGTTGGGCAATGCTGGGTACTTCAGCTAATATGTGTATGTGGCAGGGACGTGCAGTCAGGGGAGGCAGGGGAGGCAGTGCCTCCCCTGTCATTAATTATTAAAATAAGATTTTACTTACCGATAAATCTATTTCTCGTAGTCCGTAGTGGATGCTGGGGACTCCGTCAGGACCATGGGGATTAGCGGCTCCGCAGGAGACAGGGCACAAAAACAAAGCTTTAGGATCAGGTGGTGTGCACTGGCTCCTCCCCCTATGACCCTCCTCCAAGCCTCAGTTAGGATACAGTGCCCGGACGAGCGTACACAATAAGGAAGGATTTTGAATCCCGGGTAAGACTCATACCAGCCACACCAATCACACCGTACAACTTGTGATCTGAACCCAGTTAACAGTATGACAACGTAGGAGCCTCTGAACAGACGGCTCACAACAATAACAACCCGATTTTTTTGTAACAATAACTATGTACAAGTATTGCAGACAATCCGCACTTGGGATGGGCGCCCAGCATCCACTACGGACTACGAGAAATAGATTTATCGGTAAGTAAAATCTTATTTTCTCTAACGTCCTAGTGGATGCTGGGGACTCCGTCAGGACCATGGGGATTATACCAAAGCTCCCAAACGGGCGGGAGAGTGCGGATGACTCTGCAGCACCGAATGAGAGAACTCCAGGTCCTCTTTAGCCAGGGTATCAAATTTGTAGAATTTTACAAACGTGTTCTCCCCCCGACCACGTAGTTGCTCGGCAGAGTTGTAATGCCGAGACCCCTCGGGCAGCCGCCCAGGATGAGCCCACCTTCCTTGTGGAATGGGCATTTACATATTTTGGCTGTGGCAGGCCTGCCACATAATGTGCAAGCTGAATTGTACTACACATCCAACTAGCAATCGTCTGCTTAGAAGCAAGAGCACCCAGTTTGTTGGGTGCATACAGGATAACAGCAAGTCAGTTTTCCTGACTCCAGCCGTCCTGGAAACCGATATTTTCAGGGCCCTGACAACATCTAGCAACTTGGAGTCCTCCAAGTCCCTAGTAGCCGCAGGTACCACAATAAGCTGGTTCAGGTGAAACGCTGACACCACCTTAGGGAGAAACTGGGGACGAGTCCGCAGCTCTGCCCTGTCCGAATGGACAATCAGATATGGGCTTTTGTGAGACAAAGCCGCCAATTCTGACACTCGCCTGGCCGAGGCCAGGGCCAACATCATGGTCACTTTCCATGTGAGATATTTCAAATCCACAGATTTGAGCGGTTTAAACCAATGTGATTTGAGGAATCCCAGCACTACGTTGAGATCCCACAGTGCCACTGGAGGCACAAAAGGGGGTTGTATATGCAGTACTCCCTTGACAAACTTCTGGACTTCAGGAACTGAAGCCAATTTTTTCTGGAAGAAAATCGACAGGGCCGAAATTTGAACCTTAATGGACCCCAATCTGAGGCCCATAGACACTCCTGTTTTCAGGAAATGCAGGAATCGACCGAGTTGAAATTTCTTCGTGGAGCCTTCCTGGCCTCACACCACGCAACATATTTTCGCCACATGTGGTGATAATGTTGTGTGGTCACGTCCTTCCTGGCTTTGACCATGGTAGGAAAGACCTCTTCCGGAATGCCTTTTTCCCTTAGGATCCGGCGTTCAACCGCCATGCCGTCAAACGCAGCCGCGGTAAGTCTTGGAACAGACATGGTACGTGCTGAAGCAAGTCCCTTCTTAGCGGCAGAGGTCATGAGTCCTCTGTGAGTATCTCTTGAAGTTCCGGGTACCAAGTCCTTCTTGGCCAATCCGGAGCCACGAGTACAGTTCTTACTCCTCTACGTCTTATAATTCTCAATACCTTGGGTATGAGAAGCAGAGGAGGAAACACATACACCGACTGGTACGCCCACGGTGTTACCAGAACGTCCACAGCTATTGCCTGAAAGTCTCTTGACCTGGCGCAATACCTGTCCAGTTTTTTGTTCAGGCTGGACGCCATCATGTACACCTTTGGTCTTTCCCAACGGTTCACAATCATGTGGAAAACTTCCCGATGAAGTCCCCACTCTCCCGGGTGGAGGTCGTGCCTGCTGAGGAAGTCTACTTCCCAGTTGTCCACTCCCGGAATGAACACTGCTGACAGTGCTATCACATGATTTTCCGCCCAGCGAAAAATCCTTGCAGTTTTTGCCATTGCCCTCCTGCTTCTTGTGCCGCCCTGTCTGTTTACGTGGGCGACTGCCGTGATGTTGTCCCACTGGATCAATACCGGCTGACCTTGAAGCAGAGGTCTTGCTAAGCTTAGAGCATCATAAATTGCCCTTAGCTCCAGTATATTTATGTGGAGAAAAGTCTCCAGACTTGATCACACTCCCTGGAAATTTTTTCCCTGTGTGACTGCTCCCCAGCCTCTCAGGCTGGCCTCCGTGGTCACCAGCATCCAATCCTGAATGCCGAATCTGCGGCCCTCTAGAAGATGAGCACTCTGTAACCACCACAGGAGAGACACCCTTGTCCTTGGAGATAGGGTTATCCGCCGATGCATCTGAAGATGCGATCCGGACCATTTGTCCAGCAGATACCACTGAAAAGTTCTTGCGTGGAATCTGCCGAATGGAATCGCTTCGTAATAAGCCACCATTTTTCCCAGGACTCTTGTGCAATGATGCACTGACACTTTTCCTGGTTTTAGGAGGTTCCTGACTAGCTCGGATAACTCCCTGGCTTTCTCCTCCGGGAGAAACACCTTTTTCTGGACTGTGTCCAGAATCATCCCTAGGAACAGCAGACGTGTCGTCGGAAACAACTGCGGTTTTGGAATATTTAGAATTCACCCGTGCTGTCGTAGAACTACTTGAGATAGTGCTACTCCGACCTCCAACTGTTCTCTGGACCTTGCTCTTATCAGGAGGTCGTCCATTTTCTTCGAAGAAGAATCATCATTTCGGGCATTACCTTGGTAAAGATAATCCAAACGGCAGCGTCTGAAACTGATAGTGACAGTTCTGTACCACGAACCTGAGATACCCTTGGTGAGAAGGGCAAATTTGGACATGGAGGTAAGCATCCCTGATGTCCCGGGACACCATATAGTCCCCTTCTTCCTGGTTCGCTATCACTGCTCTGAGTGACTCCATCTTGATTTGAACCTTTGTAAGTGTTCAAATATTTCAGATTTAGAATAGGTCTCACCGAGCCTTCTGGTTTCAGTACCACAATATAGTGTGGAATAATACCCCTTTCCTTGTTGTAGGAGGGGTACTTTGATTATCACCTGCTGGGAATACAGCTTGTGAATTGTTTCCAATACTGGCTCCCTGTCGGAGGGAGACGTTGGTAAAGCAGACTTCAGGAACCTGCGAGGGGAAACGTCTCGACTTTCCAATCTGTACCCCTGGGATACTACTTGTAGGATCCAGGGGTCCTGTACGGCTCCAGCGTCATGCTGAGAACTTGGCAGAAGCGGTGGAAGGCTTCTGTTCCTGGGAATGGGCTGCCTGCTGCAGTCTTCTTCCCTTTTCTCTATCCCTAGGCAGATATGCTTATGGGGACGAAAGGACTGAGGCTGAAAAGACGGTGTCTTTTTCTGCATAGATGTTGTCACAACTGAGGGCCTGAGCTGACGGGAGGCAGCCTCAGTTGTAGGGGCTGAGATGTACCGGAACCTGGGAGGTTGTATCAGACCCCTGGACATGTAAGTAACATGAATAATAACTGCCCGAAGGCGTGACCACGACAACTTGGATAAAAGTCAATGATGTTTATTATGACAACTCCGCAACACAGCAGCAGTAAAAGAAAACGTAAAAGTCAGCAAAGAATAAATACAGTTCCTGGGTACTACAGGATGGCAGGAGCCACAGGGCACTGGTAGTGTGAGATAGTTCTTATGATCTTCTAGATGGAAAGTCCTTACCAGGCCCGACTGTAGCAATGGAGATAACCCAGGATTGTGCCAGCTGGTGTTCCAGGAAAAGCTGGGTTGCTGAAGATAAAACAGCTGCTGTGGATACTGGCTGGAACCAGACTGTTGTTAGCACGGAGTGGATACTGGCTGGAACCAGTTAAATAATAAATGAACTTGGGAGCGATGAAATATGAACTGAAATGTAGAACTTGAGAGCGGAGAAATAATAATACCGGTGGAGAGTGGTAAAGTGTAGAAAGGACACCGGCCCTTTAAGGGAAGCTGTACTCTGCTGGAAGCTGAGCTGGAAGCAGGTAATGTTGTAGCTGGAAACAGATGAATCCACAATGGATTGGAGAGTCAGGCTACACCGCAGGTGGAATGCTGGTGCGGGTCTCTATGGTGGAAGTCTTGAGACAGGAGCTGGAACCTGGAAGACAATCACAGGAGAGAGACAAACAGGAACTAGGTTTGACAACCAAAGCACTGACGCCTTCCTTGCTCAGGCACAGTGTATTTATACCTGCAGCAAGGAAGGGATTGGCTAGGCAATTATGCAGATTAACAATACTGACAACAGATTGGAGGAAATGATCAGCTGACAGAATCCAAGATGGCTGCGCCCATGCAGTTTGTAATCCATGTGGTAATGAAAACAGTAATGGCGGCGCCGGCCACTGGAGACAGGAGACGCCAGGCTGACAAGTGCACATCCAACCACGCGGACACAGCGGAGGCCGCGGCTGACGTAATCGCCACTCTGACACTCTGCATGCAGAAGCTCAGGGACGGCGGCGGAGGCCGCGGGAGACGCCATGCCAGATGTAATAAGGCGTTACTGTGACAGCGTCTCAGAGAGACAGGAGAGGATGCAGGAATGTGAACATTAGGATAACAGATGGGATCCGGTCCTGGAGCGCTGAGCCAGCCTTAGGAGGCATCTGATGGGTAAGAAATGGCGTCCAGATACCCGGATCGTGACAGCACCCCCCCCTTTAGGAGTGGCCCCAGGACACTTCTTTGGCTTTTGAGGAAACTTGGAATGGAATCTCCGGACCAAGGCAGGAGCATGGACATCAGAAGCATTGGTCCATGAACGTTCCTCAGGGCCGTAACCCTTCCAGTCAATAAGATACTGTAGTTGACCGTAACGGTGACGTGAGTCCAGGATCTTGGCCACTTCATACTCAACGCCTCGTTGAGTTTGGACTTTCGGAGTTGGAGGAAGTGAGGAATGAAACCGATTCAAGATCAGCGGTTTCAACAGGGAAACATGGAATGTCCTGGGTATTTTTAAGAAGGGAGGCAACTGGAGTCTGTAAGCAACAGGATTGATGACTTGTTCAATCTTGAAAGGACCGATATAGCGAGGTGCAAACTTCATACTGGGAACTCTTAACCTCAAATTCTTCGTGGATAACCATACCCGATCACCCACCTTGAGAGCAGGAACTGCTCGACGCTTCTTATCCGCAAACTTCTTGTACCTGAACGATGCCTTGAGCAGAGCTGATCGTACGCTCTTCCAGATATTGGCAAACTGATGCAAGGTGATATCCACTGCGGGAACAGAAGTTGCTGGAAGCGGTTGGAACTCAGGAACTTTAGGGTGGAATCCAAAGTTAGTGAAGAATGGTGTTGAAGCAGATGAAGAATGATACTGGTTGTTATGACAGAACTCGGCCCAGGGAAGTAATTGAACCCAGTCATCTTGAGAGGAGGACACATAGATGCGGAGGAAGGCCTCCAAGTCCTGATTCACCCTCTCGGTTTGACCATTGGTCTGAGGATGGTAAGCCGTGGAAAACTTTAGCTTGACTTGGAGGACTTGACATAAACTTCGCCAGAATTTGGCTGTGAATTGAACTCCTCGATCTGAGATAATTTCTTCAGGAAGACCGTGGAGTCGGAAGATCTCTTGTATGAATACTTGAGCCAACTTGGAAGCTGACGGAAGACCGGTGAGAGGAATGAAGTGTGCCATCTTGGTGAACCGGTCAACTACCACCCAGATGGTATTGAACCTGTTGCACATGGGTAAGTCTGTAATGAAATCCATCGACAAGTGGGTCCATGGTCGACGGGGAACGGATAGTGGAACCAGTTGCCCCGCAGGCGACTGGCGGGATACTTTATGTTGGGCACACTTTGGGCAAGATGCAATAAACTCCAAGACGTCCTTTTTCAGAGTTGGCCACCAATAGGACCTAGAGATAAACTCCAGGGTTTTTTGGATACCTGTATGTCCGGCAAAACGGGAAGCATGGGCCCAATGCATGAGCTTCTTCCTTAGCATCGGCTTCACAAAACTTTTCCCTGATGGGGGCGTAGAGTCCATCCCTACCGTGGAGAATGCCAACGGATTTATAATAGGATGCTTGTCTGAAGACTCTGACTCATTTTCTTGCTCCCATGAGCGGGAAAGGGCATCGGCCTTGCGATTCTGAGAGCCCGGACAGAACTGGAGTTTAAAGTCGAACCTGGAAAAGAAAAGTGCCCATCTGGCCTGACGAGGGTTGAGACATTGTGCGCCCTTCAGGTATAAAAGGTTCTTGTGGTCTGTAAGTATGGTGATTGAATGAGAAGCTCCCTCCAACAGATACCTCCACTCTTCTAGAGCGAGCTTGATGGCTAGCAACTCCTGGTCGCCAATGGCATAGTTGCGCTCAGCTGGGGAGAACTTCCGGGAGAAGAAACTGCAAGGGTGTAAATGGCCATCTTTAGCCCTCTGAGATAACACCGCTCCTACTCCAACGGAGGAGGCATCCACCTCTAAGATGAAAGGAGAGTCGATGTCAGGCTGTTTCAGAACAGGCGCAGAGATGAACCTTTGTTTTAAAAGATGAAATGCTTGCATGGCTTCTTCAGAGCACTTGGACGGGTTAGCACCCTTCTTAGTGAAAGCAGTAATAGGCGCCACAATGGTGGAAAAGTCTCGTATAAACTTTCGGTAATAGTTGGCGAACCCTACGAACCTCTGGACCCCTTTGAGGGTTAAGGGTACCGGCCAATTTTGGATTGCTTGTAGTTTCTCAGGATCCATCTCTAGTCCGGAACCGGACACAATGTACCCTAGAAACGGAATGGACTTGACTTCAAAGACGCATTTTTCTAATTTGCAATAGAGATGATTGACACGGAGACGGGACAGAACCTCTTTAACCCAAAAACGATGTTCCTCTAAATCGTTGGCAAAAATGAGGATATCGTCTAGATCACAGGTTCTCAAACTCAGTCCTCAGGACCCCACATGGTGCATGTTTTGCAGGTCTCCTCACAGAATCACAATTGACATAATTAGCTCCACCTGTGGACCTTTTAAAATGTGTCAGTGAGTAATTAATACACCTGTGCACCTGCTGGGTTACCTGCAAAACATGCACTGTGTGGGGTCCTGAGGACCGAGTTTGAGAACCACTGGTCTAGATAGACCACGACATGACGGTATAGAATGTCTCTGAAGATCTCATTGACAAAATGCTGGAAGACAGCTGGAGCATTGCTCAATCCGAAGGGCATGACGAGGTACTCATAATGTCCGTCACGGGTGTTAAAGGCGGTCTTCCACTCGTCACCCTCACGGATCCGGATGAGATTGTATGCACCTCGCAAGTCCAGCTTTGTAAAGATGGTAGCTCCGCTAACTCTGTCAAAGAGCTCAGTAATCAGGGGTAAAGGATAACGGTTCTTGATGGTAATGTCGTTCAAACCTCTGTAGTCGATGCACGGCCGCAGACCACCATCTTTCTTTTTTACAAAAAAGAAGCCTGCGCCGGCTGGAGAAGAAGAAGGTCGAATGAACCCCTTTGCTAGGTTCTCTTTAATATATTCCTCCATAGAATGCGTCTCAGGCAGAGACAACGGATAAGTTCGGCCTCGAGGTGGAACCTTCCCTGGAACGAGATCAATCGGACAGTCCCATTCTCTATGAGGAGGAAGGATATCAGCAGAAGCTTTACTGAACACATCCGTGAAATCTTGATATGGAGGAGGTGGAACATCAGACGACCTGGGGGAGGAAGAACAGACAGGCAATACTTTAAACAAACATGTCTCAGCACAGGAGGAACCCCATGCCAGGATTTGCGTAGTCGTCCAATCAATTGTAGGATTGTGAAGACGGAGCCATGGAAGGCCCAGGACCACAGGATGTGTGGCTCTTGGAATCACTAAAAAAGAAATAAGTTCGGAATGAAGAACTCCCACTCTCAGACGAACTGGTAGAGTCCTTAAAGAAATAACTGCATCAAAAATTTTGCTGCCATCCACGGCAGTTAAAGAAATGGACGAAGGAAGTCTCTCGGTGGGTAGGGACCACCGTTTAACATAGGCTTCGGTAATAAAGTTCCCAGCTGCTCCGGAATCAAGGAGGGCAATGACGTTCCGATAACGTTGAGCAACTTGAAGCGAGACTGGGAGATTACAATCTTGAGGAGATGGAGAGGAGATCATTACTCCTAGCCGGCCCTCTCCTTGGCGAGCTAGGATTTGGAGTTTCCCGGACGTTTGGGACAGGCATTAATGGTGTGAGACGGAGCTGCACAATAGAGACAGAGAAACTCGGAGAGACGTCTTCGGCGCTCAGCAGGAGTTAAACGGGAACGGCCAAGTTGCATGGGCTCATCTTTAGATGGTGACAGTTGACGAGGAGGAGGAGCAGAAGATTTTGGAGCAGATGATCTTCCACGCTCCGTTGCTCTCTCTCTGAAACGTAAATCAACTTTCGTGCAGAGTGAGATTAGCTCATCTAACTTAGAAGGTAAGTCTCTGGTAGCTAACTCATCTTTAATACGCTCAGATAAGCCATGCCAGAATGCAGCATACAGGGCCTCGTCGTTCCATGCCAGTTCGGATGCCAGGATCTGGAACTGTATCAGATATTGTCCTACAGTACGTGACCCCTGGCGTAAACGGAGAATCTCGGATGAAGCTGAGGTTACCCGGCCTGGCTCGTCGAAGATGCGCCTGAATGTTGACACGAAGGCAGTGTAGGAAGATAGCAGGGTGTCGGACCTCTCCCATAACGGTGATGCCCAATCAAGGGCTGAGCCACTGAGAAGAGAAATAATGTAGGCAATTTTTGTACGGTCACTGGAAAAATTGCCAGGTTGTAGCTCAAACTGAATCTCACACTGGTTGAGAAATCCCCTGCAGAATCTTGGAGATCCGTCAAATTTTGCTGGCGTTGGAAGATGAAGACGTGGAGCAGAAATGGGTAAGGTGGGTGGGGTTATAGCTGGAGTCACTGTGGTTGACGCACCAGACGCGCCTGATCCATGGAGAGTTGTCTGAATCCCATCCAGCCGAGTAGAGAGATCCTGGAGACAGCGGATGATGTGGCCCTGTGCAGCCTCCTGATGTTCTAGTCGGGCTGCCAGTTCTTGCATCGGCCTGGCCGCTTGATCCTGGTCTCCGGCTGGATTCATTAGGTCAGTGCTTACTGTCACAACTGAGGGCCTGAGCTGACGGGAGGCAGCCTCAGTTGTAGGGGCTGAGATGTACCGGAACCTGGGAGGTTGTATCAGACCCCTGGACATGTAAGTAACATGAATAATAACTGCCCGAAGGCGTGACCACGACAACTTGGATAAAAGTCAATGATGTTTATTATGACAACTCCGCAACACAGCAGCAGTAAAAGAAAACGTAAAAGTCAGCAAAGAATAAATACAGTTCCTGGGTACTACAGGATGGCAGGAGCCACAGGGCACTGGTAGTGTGAGATAGTTCTTATGATCTTCTAGATGGAAAGTCCTTACCAGGCCCGACTGTAGCAATGGAGATAACCCAGGATTGTGCCAGCTGGTGTTCCAGGAAAAGCTGGGTTGCTGAAGATAAAACAGCTGCTGTGGATACTGGCTGGAACCAGACTGTTGTTAGCACGGAGTGGATACTGGCTGGAACCAGTTAAATAATAAATGAACTTGGGAGCGATGAAATATGAACTGAAATGTAGAACTTGAGAGCGGAGAAATAATAATACCGGTGGAGAGTGGTAAAGTGTAGAAAGGACACCGGCCCTTTAAGGGAAGCTGTACTCTGCTGGAAGCTGAGCTGGAAGCAGGTAATGTTGTAGCTGGAAACAGATGAATCCACAATGGATTGGAGAGTCAGGCTACACCGCAGGTGGAATGCTGGTGCGGGTCTCTATGGTGGAAGTCTTGAGACAGGAGCTGGAACCTGGAAGACAATCACAGGAGAGAGACAAACAGGAACTAGGTTTGACAACCAAAGCACTGACGCCTTCCTTGCTCAGGCACAGTGTATTTATACCTGCAGCAAGGAAGGGATTGGCTAGGCAATTATGCAGATTAACAATACTGACAACAGATTGGAGGAAATGATCAGCTGACAGAATCCAAGATGGCTGCGCCCATGCAGACACTTGGAGGGAAGTTTGGTTTGTAATCCATGTGGTAATGAAAACAGTAATGGCGGCGCCGGCCACTGGAGACAGGAGACGCCAGGCTGACAAGTGCACATCCAACCACGCGGACACAGCGGAGGCCGCGGCTGACGTAATCGCCACTCTGACACTCTGCATGCAGAAGCTCAGGGACGGCGGCGGAGGCCGCGGGAGACGCCATGCCAGATGTAATAAGGCGTTACTGTGACAGCGTCTCAGAGAGACAGGAGAGGATGCAGGAATGTGAACATTAGGATAACAGATGGGATCCGGTCCTGGAGCGCTGAGCCAGCCTTAGGAGGCATCTGATGGGTAAGAAATGGCGTCCAGATACCCGGATCGTGACAGCACCCCCCCCCTTTAGGAGTGGCCCCAGGACACTTCTTTGGCTTTTGAGGAAACTTGGAATGGAATCTCCGGACCAAGGCAGGAGCATGGACATCAGAAGCATTGGTCCATGAACGTTCCTCAGGGCCGTAACCCTTCCAGTCAATAAGATACTGTAGTTGACCGTAACGGTGACGTGAGTCCAGGATCTTGGCCACTTCATACTCAACGCCTCGTTGAGTTTGGACTTTCGGAGTTGGAGGAAGTGAGGAATGAAACCGATTCAAGATCAGCGGTTTCAACAGGGAAACATGGAATGTCCTGGGTATTTTTAAGAAGGGAGGCAACTGGAGTCTGTAAGCAACAGGATTGATGACTTGTTCAATCTTGAAAGGACCGATATAGCGAGGTGCAAACTTCATACTGGGAACTCTTAACCTCAAATTCTTCGTGGATAACCATACCCGATCACCCACCTTGAGAGCAGGAACTGCTCGACGCTTCTTATCCGCAAACTTCTTGTACCTGAACGATGCCTTGAGCAGAGCTGATCGTACGCTCTTCCAGATATTGGCAAACTGATGCAAGGTGATATCCACTGCGGGAACAGAAGTTGCTGGAAGCGGTTGGAACTCAGGAACTTTAGGGTGGAATCCAAAGTTAGTGAAGAATGGTGTTGAAGCAGATGAAGAATGATACTGGTTGTTATGACAGAACTCGGCCCAGGGAAGTAATTGAACCCAGTCATCTTGAGAGGAGGACACATAGATGCGGAGGAAGGCCTCCAAGTCCTGATTCACCCTCTCGGTTTGACCATTGGTCTGAGGATGGTAAGCCGTGGAAAACTTTAGCTTGACTTGGAGGACTTGACATAAACTTCGCCAGAATTTGGCTGTGAATTGAACTCCTCGATCTGAGATAATTTCTTCAGGAAGACCGTGGAGTCGGAAGATCTCTTGTATGAATACTTGAGCCAACTTGGAAGCTGACGGAAGACCGGTGAGAGGAATGAAGTGTGCCATCTTGGTGAACCGGTCAACTACCACCCAGATGGTATTGAACTTGTTGCACATGGGTAAGTCTGTAATGAAATCCATCGACAAGTGGGTCCATGGTCGACGGGGAACGGATAGTGGAACCAGTTGCCCCGCAGGCGACTGGCGGGATACTTTATGTTGGGCACACTTTGGGCAAGATGCAATAAACTCCAAGACGTCCTTTTTCAGAGTTGGCCACCAATAGGACCTAGAGATAAACTCCAGGGTTTTTTGGATACCTGTATGTCCGGCAAAACGGGAAGCATGGGCCCAATGCATGAGCTTCTTCCTTAGCATCGGCTTCACAAAACTTTTCCCTGATGGGGGCGTAGAGTCCATCCCTACCGTGGAGAATGCCAACGGATTTATAATAGGATGCTTGTCTGAAGACTCTGACTCATTTTCTTGCTCCCATGAGCGGGAAAGGGCATCGGCCTTGCGATTCTGAGAGCCCGGACAGAACTGGAGTTTAAAGTCGAACCTGGAAAAGAAAAGTGCTCATCTGGCCTGACGAGGGTTGAGACATTGTGCGCCCTTCAGGTATAAAAGGTTCTTGTGGTCTGTAAGTATGGTGATTGAATGAGAAGCTCCCTCCAACAGATACCTCCACTCTTCTAGAGCGAGCTTGATGGCTAGCAACTCCTGGTCGCCAATGGCATAGTTGCGCTCAGCTGGGGAGAACTTCCGGGAGAAGAAACTGCAAGGGTGTAAATGGCCATCTTTAGCCCTCTGAGATAACACCGCTCCTACTCCAACGGAGGAGGCATCCACCTCTAAGATGAAAGGAGAGTCGATGTCAGGCTGTTTCAGAACAGGCGCAGAGATGAACCTTTGTTTTAAAAGATGAAATGCTTGCATGGCTTCTTCAGAGCACTTGGACGGGTTAGCACCCTTCTTAGTGAAAGCAGTAATAGGCGCCACAATGGTGGAAAAGTCTCGTATAAACTTTCGGTAATAGTTGGCGAACCCTAAGAACCTCTGGACCCCTTTGAGGGTTAAGGGTACCGGCCAATTTTGGATTGCTTGTAGTTTCTCAGGATCCATCTCTAGTCCGGAACCGGACACAATGTACCCTAGAAACGGAATGGACTTGACTTCAAAGACGCATTTTTCTAATTTGCAATAGAGATGATTGACACGGAGACGGGACAGAACCTCTTTAACCCAAAAACGATGTTCCTCTAAATCGTTGGCAAAAATGAGGATATCGTCTAGATAGACCACGACATGACGGTATAGAATGTCTCTGAAGATCTCATTGACAAAATGCTGGAAGACAGCTGGAGCATTGCTCAATCCGAAGGGCATGACGAGGTACTCATAATGTCCGTCACGGGTGTTAAAGGCGGTCTTCCACTCGTCACCCTCACGGATCCGGATGAGATTGTATGCACCTCGCAAGTCCAGCTTTGTAAAGATGGTAGCTCCGCTAACTCTGTCAAAGAGCTCAGTAATCAGGGGTAAAGGATAACGGTTCTTGATGGTAATGTCGTTCAAACCTCTGTAGTCGATGCACGGCCGCAGACCACCATCTTTCTTTTTTACAAAAAAGAAGCCTGCGCCGGCTGGAGAAGAAGAAGGTCGAATGAACCCCTTTGCTAGGTTCTCTTTAATATATTCCTCCATAGAATGCGTCTCAGGCAGAGACAACGGATAAGTTCGGCCTCGAGGTGGAACCTTCCCTGGAACGAGATCAATCGGACAGTCCCATTCTCTATGAGGAGGAAGGATATCAGCAGAAGCTTTACTGAACACATCCGTGAAATCTTGATATGGAGGAGGTGGAACATCAGACGACCTGGGGGAGGAAGAACAGACAGGCAATACTTTAAACAAACATGTCTCAGCACAGGAGGAACCCCATGCCAGGATTTGCGTAGTCGTCCAATCAATTGTAGGATTGTGAAGACGGAGCCATGGAAGGCCCAGGACCACAGGATGTGTGGCTCTTGGAATCACTAAAAAAGAAATAAGTTCGGAATGAAGAACTCCCACTCTCAGACGAACTGGTAGAGTCCTTAAAGAAATAACTGCATCAAAAATTTTGCTGCCATCCACGGCAGTTAAAGAAATGGACGAAGGAAGTCTCTCGGTGGGTAGGGACCACCGTTTAACATAGGCTTCGGTAATAAAGTTCCCAGCTGCTCCGGAATCAAGGAGGGCAATGACGTTCCGATAACGTTGAGCAACTTGAAGCGAGACTGGGAGATTACAATCTTGAGGAGATGGAGAGGAGATCATTACTCCTAGCCGGCCCTCTCCTTGGCGAGCTAGGATTTGGAGTTTCCCGGACGTTTGGGACAGGCATTAATGGTGTGAGACGGAGCTGCACAATAGAGACAGAGAAACTCGGAGAGACGTCTTCGGCGCTCAGCAGGAGTTAAACGGGAACGGCCAAGTTGCATGGGCTCATCTTTAGATGGTGACAGTTGACGAGGAGGAGGAGCAGAAGATTTTGGAGCAGATGATCTTCCACGCTCCGTTGCTCTCTCTCTGAAACGTAAATCAACTTTCGTGCAGAGTGAGATTAGCTCATCTAACTTAGAAGGTAAGTCTCTGGTAGCTAACTCATCTTTAATACGCTCAGATAAGCCATGCCAGAATGCAGCATACAGGGCCTCGTCGTTCCATGCCAGTTCGGATGCCAGGATCTGGAACTGTATCAGATATTGTCCTACAGTACGTGACCCCTGGCGTAAACGGAGAATCTCGGATGAAGCTGAGGTTACCCGGCCTGGCTCGTCGAAGATGCGCCTGAATGTTGACACGAAGGCAGTGTAGGAAGATAGCAGGGTGTCGGACCTCTCCCATAACGGTGATGCCCAATCAAGGGCTGAGCCACTGAGAAGAGAAATAATGTAGGCAATTTTTGTACGGTCACTGGAAAAATTGCCAGGTTGTAGCTCAAACTGAATCTCACACTGGTTGAGAAATCCCCTGCAGAATCTTGGAGATCCGTCAAATTTTGCTGGCGTTGGAAGATGAAGACGTGGAGCAGAAATGGGTAAGGTGGGTGGGGTTATAGCTGGAGTCACTGTGGTTGACGCACCAGACGCGCCTGATCCATGGAGAGTTGTCTGAATCCCATCCAGCCGAGTAGAGAGATCATGGAGACAGCGGATGATGTGGCCCTGTGCAGCCTCCTGATGTTCTAGTCGGGCTGCCAGTTCTTGCATCGGCCTGGCCGCTTGATCCTGGTCTCCGGCTGGATTCATTAGGTCAGTGCTTACTGTCACAACTGAGGGCCTGAGCTGACGGGAGGCAGCCTCAGTTGTAGGGGCTGAGATGTACCGGAACCTGGGAGGTTGTATCAGACCCCTGGACATGTAAGTAACATGAATAATAACTGCCCGAAGGCGTGACCACGACAACTTGGATAAAAGTCAATGATGTTTATTATGACAACTCCGCAACACAGCAGCAGTAAAAGAAAACGTAAAAGTCAGCAAAGAATAAATACAGTTCCTGGGTACTACAGGATGGCAGGAGCCACAGGGCACTGGTAGTGTGAGATAGTTCTTATGATCTTCTAGATGGAAAGTCCTTACCAGGCCCGACTGTAGCAATGGAGATAACCCAGGATTGTGCCAGCTGGTGTTCCAGGAAAAGCTGGGTTGCTGAAGATAAAACAGCTGCTGTGGATACTGGCTGGAACCAGACTGTTGTTAGCACGGAGTGGATACTGGCTGGAACCAGTTAAATAATAAATGAACTTGGGAGCGATGAAATATGAACTGAAATGTAGAACTTGAGAGCGGAGAAATAATAATACCGGTGGAGAGTGGTAAAGTGTAGAAAGGACACCGGCCCTTTAAGGGAAGCTGTACTCTGCTGGAAGCTGAGCTGGAAGCAGGTAATGTTGTAGCTGGAAACAGATGAATCCACAATGGATTGGAGAGTCAGGCTACACCGCAGGTGGAATGCTGGTGCGGGTCTCTATGGTGGAAGTCTTGAGACAGGAGCTGGAACCTGGAAGACAATCACAGGAGAGAGACAAACAGGAACTAGGTTTGACAACCAAAGCACTGACGCCTTCCTTGCTCAGGCACAGTGTATTTATACCTGCAGCAAGGAAGGGATTGGCTAGGCAATTATGCAGATTAACAATACTGACAACAGATTGGAGGAAATGATCAGCTGACAGAATCCAAGATGGCTGCGCCCATGCAGACACTTGGAGGGAAGTTTGGTTTGTAATCCATGTGGTAATGAAAACAGTAATGGCGGCGCCGGCCACTGGAGACAGGAGACGCCAGGCTGACAAGTGCACATCCAACCACGCGGACACAGCGGAGGCCGCGGCTGACGTAATCGCCACTCTGACACTCTGCATGCAGAAGCTCAGGGACGGCGGCGGAGGCCGCGGGAGACGCCATGCCAGATGTAATAAGGCGTTACTGTGACAGCGTCTCAGAGAGACAGGAGAGGATGCAGGAATGTGAACATTAGGATAACAGATGGGATCCGGTCCTGGAGCGCTGAGCCAGCCTTAGGAGGCATCTGATGGGTAAGAAATGGCGTCCAGATACCCGGATCGTGACAGATGTGACTTAGGGTAAAAACGGTGGATTTCCCAGCAGTTGCCGTGGCCACCAGGTCCGATGGACCGACCCCAAATAACTCCTCCCCTTTATACGGCAATACATCTTTGTGCCGTTTGGAATCTGCATCACCTGACCACTGTCGTGTCCATAAACATCTTATTGGCAGATATGGACATCGCACTTACTCTTGATGCCAGAGTGCAAATATCCCTCTGTGCATCTCGCATATATAGAAATGCATTTTTTTAAATGCTCTATAGTAAATAAATACTGTCCCTGTCAAGGGTATCAATATTTTCAGTCAGGGAATCCGACCAAGCCACCCCCGCGCTGCACATCCAGGCTGAGGCGATCGCTGGTCGCAGTATAACACCAGTATGTGTGTATATACTTTTTAGGATATTTTCCAGCCTCCTATCAGCTGGCTCCTTGAGGGCGGCCGTATCTGGAGACGGTACCGCCACTTGTTTTGATAAGCGTGTGAGCGCCTTATCCACCCTAAGGGGTGTTTCCCAACGCGCCCTAACTTCTGGCGGGAAAGGGTATACCGCCAATAATTTTCTATCGGGGGAACCCCGCGCCTCATCACACACTTCATTTAATTTATCTGATTCAGGAAAAACTATAGGTAGTTTTTCCACACCCCACATAATACCCTTTTTTGTGGTACTTGTAGTATCAGAAATATGTAACACCTCCTTCATTGCCCTTAACAAGTAACGTGTGGCCCTAAAGGAAAATACGTTTGTTTCTTCACCGTCGACACTGGAGTCAGTGTCCGTGTCTGTGTCTGTGTCGACCGACTGAGGTAAAATGGGCATTATAACGTCCCTGACGGTGTTCTAGACGCCTGGACAGATACTAATATGTTTGCCGGCCGTCTCATGTCGTCAATCGACTTTCAGCGTGTTGACATTATCACGTAATTCCTTAAATAAGCCATCTATTCCGGTGTCGACTCCCTAGAGAGTGACATCACCATTACAGGCAATTTGCTCCGCCTCCCAACATCGTCCTCATACATGTCGACACACACGTACCGACACACAGCACACACACAGGGAATGCTCTGATAGAGGACAGGACCCACTAGCCCTTTGGGGAGACAGAGGGAGAGTTTGCCAGCACACACCAAAAACGCTATAATTATACAGGGACAACCTTTATATAAGTGCTTTTCCCTTATAGCATTTTAATATATGTAGTCATATCGCCAAATCAGTGCCCCCCCTCTCTGTTTTAACCCTGTTTCTGTAGTGCAGTGCAGGGGAGAGCCTGGGAGCCTTCCCACCAGCATTTCTGTGAGGGAAAATGGCGCTGTGTGCTGAGGAGAATAGGCCCCGCCCCCTTTTCGGCGGGCTTCTTCTCCCGTTTTTCTGAGACCTGGCAGGGGTTAAATACATCCATATAGCCCCCAGGGGCTATATGTGATGTATTTTTAGCCATAAAAAAGGTATTATACATTGCTGCCCAGGGCGCCCCCCCAGCGCCCTGCACCCTCCGTGACCGCTGTGTGAAGTGTGCTGACAACAATGGCGCACAGCTGCAGTGCTGTGCGCTACCTCAGGAAGACTGAAAAGTCTTCTGCCGCCTGCTTCTGGACCTCTTCCATCTTCGGCATCTGCAAGGGGGGTCGGCGGCGCGGCTCCGGGACGAACCCCAGGGTGAGACCTGTGTTCCGACTCCCTCTGGAGCTAATGGTGTCCAGTAGCCTAAGAAGCCAATCCATCCTGCACGCAGGTGAGTTCACTTCTCTCCCCTAAGTCCCTCGATGCAGTGAGCCTGTTGCCAGCAGGACTCACTGAAAATAAAAAACCTAAAAACTTTTTCTAAGCAGCTCTTTAGGAGAGCCACCTAGATTGCACCCTGCTCGGACGGGCACAAAAACCTAACTGAGGCTTGGAGGAGGGTCATAGGGGGAGGAGCCAGTGCACACCACCTGATCCTAAAGCTTTGTTTTTGTGCCCTGTCTCCTGCGGAGCCGCTAATCCCCATGGTCCTGACGGAGTCCCCAGCATCCACTAGGACGTTAGAGAAAATAACACAAAGAAGTTACTTATGACACATATTATGTGTCATAAGTATATGCTTTAGCTTTATATTATTTTAATAATTTTTATTCATAAAAAAAAAGCTTACATTTGTGTTTTGGAGGCACCGCTCCAGGTGCCTCCCGATATCAATGAGACCGGGCCGGAAGCGGGGGGCGGGGTCGACCATCGGGCAGTAAAGGCCCGTTAAAAATAGTAATGCAAGCGGCACTTAAACAAGTGCCGCTGTGACAGGGGCGTTGCTTTCAGTCATGTGAAAGCACGCCCCCTGTCACTGAAACAGCTCTTATTGGGCAGTGGGCGGATCGGCTCTTGCAGGCAGGCGGCGGATCGGCTTGTGACGAAACGGCAGCCGGTCCCTGCCTGACAGCAAACCCACTACCCGGGCCGGCTGCCGCAAGCGTAAGTCACCCGCCACTCAAACTATACAGCAGCGCCAGGGAGAGTACGGATTAGGGCTGCAACGGACAGCCCTACTCTCCCTGCAAATGATGCAGCATTGCAGCTTTAGCAGGAGAATGGCGGCGGAGGCGGGGGGGGGGGGGGGGACCTGTGTATTTTGGGGGGGGGGGGGTTGCAGCAGATTCCAACATGACCTGTGTATTTTGAAAATGTGTCAGATGGTAATACATACAGCTATGCACCAGCAAGGGGATTTGTTAAGGTTCCTTGACAAATCCCATTGCTGGTGCACAGGTGTACGTATTACCACCTGACACATTTTCAAAATACACAGGTCGTGTTGGAAAAATACCAACCCCCCCCCCACCCCCACCCTCCCCACCACCATTCCCTGTTGGAATATACTGCAGCGGCATTACCCCTTCTAAAGGTGCATCATATGCAGGGAGAACTGGGCTGCAACAGAGGTCATGCCCCCATCCCAGTGCTGATTATGTACAGCTGGAGCAGAGGTTCGGCGCCACTCCCCCCCCCCCCAACCCGATTGCAGGCCGCATCCACCCCCGTGTCCAAGCTCCCCTGGATCACACAGGAAAGAGGTGTGAGGGACCCATCACTTCCACTCCAGATGTCAGAGTGTCCGCCGGTCCTGTGTGAGCCTGCTGTCAGTATGGAGGGAGCACCGGTGGCCGGGACCCAGGAGCTAAAGAGGAGGTAAGATCCTTGCTCAGCTTATTCAATTAACGCCGAGTCCCTTCCACTCTCATCCTGCCCACATCTTCCCACCACTACTCCCATCCTGCCCCCCTTCTATTACTCCCTGCCTGCCCTCCTACTCTGCACTACTCTTACTCCCATCCTGTCTCCCACTATCCACCACTACTTCCATCCTGCCCCCTGCTCCCCACCACTACTACTCTCAGCCTGCTCCCTGCTCTTCACCATGACTACTCCCGTCCCTGTTCTGCACTTCTACTGCTCCTATCCTGCTTCCCACTATTCCTCCCACCATGCCCCCAGCAGTGGCGGAGTGTATGGAGCTTGTGCTCCTTGTCTCGCAGTACAGTACCAACCCAGGTGGTCCATGGCACAGTGGAGTCTGAATTTAATAGCTATGGGGCGACCTGAGTGCATACACCGGAACGGATGGTCTTTACAACCACCTATGACAATGTCTCCAATAAACTCAAGGGAACCATACGGAGAAATTGGCCCATTCTCGCCACTGATGACCGTCTTAAATTGAAGAGGAGTTCACCGCCTATGATGGCCTACCGTAGATCGGCTAACTTAAAGCAGTTACTTCTGAGACCAATGGCCGGCAATGAAGGGACACAAAGTACTACATGGCTGCATGAGAGACGGCCTGGATGCTTTAAGTGCACTGGATGCACAGCATGCAGGGCCATGTTAACTGGTTCGCATTTTCCGCATCCGCACTCAGGTCGCCCCATAGCTATTAAATTCAGACTCCACTGTGCCATGGACCACCTGATCTATATTCTGACCTGCCCCTGCGGGCTGTACTACGTGGGCATGACCACGAGACGTTTTCGGGATCGTATGGCAAACCATAGGACATCTATACACCAAGCCATTGCCACGGGTTCGGCAGTTCTGCCGGTAGCCAGACACTTCATGACATCTAAGCACCAGGTCTCTGATCTAAGGTCCAAACTGATTGATTGGATACCGCCACCTACCAGGGGTGGAGACCGCGCCCTACTGCTGAAGAAAAAGGAAAGCATGTGGATTCATAGACTTGATACAATAGCCCCGATGGGAATGAATGAAAATAACCCCCTGTCTATTTTCCTGAAATTAGCTGTCGACTTCAAATTTCTATAAAGCTACTATATTGCACAAACACATTGCCGAGCTTTGTATCATGGATTATGTAGATGCAACATGTTTGTCTTATCATTAGAAATCGTCTAATTGCATGTCTTGATTCACTATGACTTGTGTTTAAGAGGTGCTATTATATTTATCTTATTGATTGTCACATTCCCCATTTGTGCCTTTAAACTGTGTGATGTTATTTACTCCCCCATTGAGTGATCTCACCGGCCTCTGCTATACCCCAAGTAGGTGTACTATTACCATGGCAACAGTATTGTCTGTTCCGGACCTGTTTAATACAGGCCGCATTTACCCACTGCTAATACTGACTATATGTGCCCCGTGTCACCGCTTATTATTATTGTTGCCCACTATCAAGTTTGCAAAGCACCGCCAGCAGTTATAACTACGGCTGTGGTGTGCAGTACTTTGTACTGTTGATAACTATTGCCATAGACACATCGCGTCACCGGAAGTGACGCGATGCGCTCCAAGTGCGGTCCACACACGGACACTGACCGCTTCCTGGATACAGAGCTGTTGCCGTGGACACATCGCGTCACCGGAAGTGACGCGATGCGCTCAATATGCGGTTCACACACTGACAGTGACCGCTGGTTCATTACACTGCTGTATCAATTGTCTGGACGCAGCCCACTTCCGGCGGAAGTGACGCGCTTGCGTTCCAGCCATGCATTCCACACGGCCTGCGGCCGTGTTGGGGGCGTGTTTAGCGCCATATGGATAGGTATTTAGCAGGGGCCGGTGAGGCAATATCTGTGTCTCCAGTTCTCCTGCAAAGCTGACTTTATGCTGTATCGTTGACATTGCTGACTGTCTGTATATTCCTTGAAAAAGGCCCCGCCAGGGACCAAAACGTTGGAAATCGCTTTAATACTTCATATGAACTATGAGACTACTCTTGCATTAAATTTACCTTTTTGCTTTATTGGATATTAAGTCTGGAGAGTGCTATCTTTTCCCACGAAAGTGGGATTTAGTGTATTATATATATATATATATATATATATATATATATATATATATATGTATATAACACTCCCTCTTAAGGTGGATGTTCGAAAGTCCTCAATATTAACTCATATTTCAAAGTTAATAAAATGTCTAATCATGAAAGAACTCAGCGCCTTCAGTGTTAGAAACAAATCCTTATGGAAAATATACAGGGTGGACCATATGAGTGGAAACACCTTTAAGAAAAGGAAATTAGTAAGGAAATATGAATCGAGTGTCTACAAACGTTTTAGATTATGTAACCAGTATGGCCGCCATCTTGGATAGCACTTCAGACATATTTTAGAAACTTTATGTTAAAACTTGAGAATGAATAAAGATATGTTAAAATGAAGAACACCATTGTTTTGCTTACGAAATTCTGAATCTGTCTGATGACACGACTACATTCCCAATTAAAAAAATTGGAGTTGCATCAAATATGGCCAACTTCACCATACTGGTGACATACGCTAAAAACGTTTCCCCGCTCCCATATAATACGTGTAGACACTGTATTAATATTTCCTTACTCGTTATTTTTTATAAGGGTGTGTCCACAGTTATAGAACACCCTGTGTAATATGCATACCAGATAGTAAGTGATTCAGGCTTATAACAATTTTTTACTTTGGTTTCCTTCCTCAGCTTGTCCGCTTTTTCTCCAAGATATTCAGCGGGTAGTATGTACCATAGGTACAGTAGGGAAAACAAAGGTAGTATACTATTTATATAAAGTGACTTGTGCTCACATGTAAAAACATATTAGCTCATAAATAACCAGAGCCATACAGAAAACCAAACTGTAGTCAGCACTCCAAATTGTGCTACACAACATATAGGTCAAGAAATATATAGTAATATTGCCTCTACCCGTCATGGTGGGGTCTCAACTGTCCTCTTGTATAGACTTCAAAGGATCCAGACTCTCCACCTTAAAACCAAAATTTCTCCCCCTGAAGTGTATCTGCACACAAAGGTAGCTGCTTGTCTGGCAGTAGATCCTCCAGCAGTGCACTGCCTACAGCCAATCTAGGTCACTCTCTCCGATAGAATCTTCTCAGAGTGCTCTCAGAGTGAGAGCCCTTTAAGTTTATAACTTAAATTGTGTTTATATTTTTTTTTACAAAAGAATTGGTAGAATTCAGGTTAAGCATTACAATGGGTGTGGGTCACTCATATTGGCCTTGTCATCTGCATTTTTCTAACCTTATATTGTGTACTTTTTCCTCAAATTGGATCTTAGCTTGCTTATTATGTACAAGGTACTTAGGATTAGTGTTTTGGCTTGGCTAAATCACAAAGTCTCTGGCACTCTACAAGGGGCTATTCATCTTGATTTGAGGATAGGTGTATGTGGACACATCTGTAATGTTTAGATTGCCACTGAATATGTGTCAATTTGGATAAACAGGATCAGCATGCTTGAATGAAAATGCACACTCCACCAGCTCTTACACCAAGACGGAGGTAGCACTTCTTTCTCCTTCAGCCCTTTCTCATTTCTGAATTGCGGTGACACCCTGCAATGTCAGCTGATATCAGGGTGTCAGCTACGTTCTAACAGAAACAGCAGAAAGGCCCTTTATTTTCCTTCATGCCAGCAGAGGTCCGGCTATACTCTCATCCACCCTTCCCTGATTTAACCTGATTTGCCAGGCGATCAAGAGGGTGAGAAACAGATATCAGCAGGGACAAGATCTGCTGGACTATTCTCTACTCAATCCCTCTTTGATATTGCCTATGCCCTATGTGATACCATTTGCATTGAGGTCATTAAGCTTATATTGCTGGTTAAATTATTTGCTGGATGCTCACATGATATTATTTGGACTATAAGCAATGCTATAGGAATTTTTGGAATTGATTAATATATGTGATACAGTAAAGAGGTACAGTGTGAGTAAAAAAATGTTGTGTTTCATACTGTTCTGCTGTATCTTACAACCTGAAGGTTTATATGATACATTGCTGTCGAATTAGGAGCAGCGATTGCACAGGACAAGTGCCCAAAGAGGTACAGAGTCAGTTAAAGATTTTGTACTTTATACTGTTTTGCTGTACCTTACAACTTGAAAGTATACTTGATACATTGATGTCTGATACAGGAGCAGTGATTCTGCTACTAAAGGGAATTATTCTCTGGCATTCAAGGAGTGAGACAATTTTATCTCTGTGTTACTTATAGGGAATTGACAGTTTGTTTCTAAGCTGAATGTTGTTGTAGATGGAACCATAACAATACTTATTACATGTGTCTGATACTGGTAACATTTCCATATATTATTTGCAAAAATAGCATTTTTTGTGACTTCTTTCGTTGTGGTGTATATTGAACAAGCCCAATGGGCGTTCTACTGATTATTACATAATATTGGAGTGTCCTCTCTGAGCGCATGCAATTAATCTAACAATCAGGACTCATTACAGTCCGAATAATATTTTGGTCCCTAAAATCCATGCATTATTTATAATGTACCTGCACAGGTTTAATCAATAAATTATTGAAACCTATCTGGCATTTATTCGCTGTCCAGGAACATAGTTTTCCCCTTTTTTATGTGTATGTGTGTCTGTGTTGTTCCTTTTATTTTAATCCATATCTAATATAAAGTAGATTGTAGACTGATCAACATGGATACCGTTCTGGACTCTTTTTCCTATTATAGTTATAGAGTCTTTTTGTTTCCTCACACCAAAATATGTTTTTTTTCTGACTCTGGGGAGCACCACCAATCCCTGTATTATTGATTTTGCTGACGTAAAAGCAGCCATCAAATGAAAGGAATTTGGTTATTCATTTGTTTTTATAGCTCCTTATGCAATTCTAAGCACTCCTACTCACCCTAGAGGGTTAATAGGGCTAGGAGTGATCTCGTGTGGCAGTGTCGGACTGGGGAATGAAGGGCCCACCGGGGGAATGCTGTTGTAGGGCCCATGCTTAAGGGTGTGGCCAGTCACCACAGAAGTTTGGCTAACCATTACAGAGTACATGTTCTGTGCCCCTTGGTAAATATATAATAAACCATGTTCTTATGAAGTATAATGTAACATATGTATAATGCATAATTCATGTGCACTAGGATAGAGACTGGAACCTGATCTCTAGAGAAGGAGGAGGAGGGCCCACTGGTAGTGGGGCCTACCGGTGGTTTCCCCTGTTCCCCTGTGGGCCAGTCCGACTCTGCTGTGCGGTAAAAACCCACCCTGTTTTTTCTGATAGGTCAAAGTAAACGTATTTTTACACGTATGTATACAATATATGTATGTTCTGGTGATATTTCATTTATATACCTTTTTATAGTTTCTTATTGTAATGTCTTCATCAGGGAATAATTATTTACTTTATAATTCTGTATAAAGATTATGGCCTTTGTTTAGAGTTAGGAGGTGTAATTTTGCACTTTCGCATAACAATGCTACACTGAAGGTGGAAAACATAAGATTTGTATTTGGTTGGTTCGCATTTCCTATCTCAACTCTAAATCACAGTGCTAAAATGAGCTGCCTAGCATTTTTAAAAGCAGGCAGTAATTTTATTGTATGCAAACTCCACCTCCCAAAAACGAGATAGCAACATGGCTTCTCCAGGTTTCGTGTCCGTCTCAGCAGCCATCACTATTGAGGTTGCCAGAAAGTGTGCCTTGCCATGCCCTTTCTTCTGTGAGCTGATGAGGTTGTGAAGTGCATACGTTAGGTAGCGTGGGTTGGCAGTGATATGATGCACAGTGTCATAGTTATCTGGTATAGTGAACGGAGAAGCCAAAGTGTGAGAGGTGTAGCTGGCAGTGCCCTGCGTTAGGCTGAGTACACATTGGATGATATTTTGAATTAGTGGCCTGATTACGACAGATCAGAACCATAAATCATTTAAAATTGTCAAATGTGTACGCACTATCTACAGTAAGGCCAACAGAAGACATTACTAACAAAAGCCATGCTGCCGCCCATGTCGGCATGCACTTGCTGTGTGTGCCCTTGCCAATGCAGGATCCTTATCGCTCACGATATAGGGCTGGGTACACATGTCTAATGTGTACCCAGTCTTAGTATGTGTTTTCTGCACTGTGCAGTAGTAGTCCAGTGCAGGGGACTAATCAGCAACCTGTGTTAAGGAGCAGGAGGTCAGCAGGGCTCATGAGGCAGAAATCATAGGATTTCTGTCAGAAATAACTGAATTCTGCTTGTAGGCTGGACTCCATTCTGACTGGATATATAGCTCTTATAGTACACTGCCTCAATCCTTGTCCTCGACTTACTGTATTGTCAGTTAAGCTCAGGGACCTCATGTACAGGGCCTGATATTAGGGGATGTGCCTCGTGGGGTAGCATTGTTGCAACTTTCAAAGGCCAGTGCGCATGTACAATAGCCAGTGCATGTACAATACTACAACTGCTGAGGGCGCTTGGGACATCTACATGATCCCTTGTTTCATAGCAGTGTCGGTACCTGGTGAAATGTTTCCTGGCTAAAAAGCAAAATAAGTGCAATTAATTTGCTAAATACAAAAACTTAAAAGTTAGCTTTAATCCCTCTATATGAAGACATTTTTGACCATTATATATCTGCTGGTGGCAGATACTAAGTATGAAAAAATTGGGTTCCTGTCTATAGACAGACAGTTAAAAGATAGACAGTCATTAGTTAGACACTATATGGTCAACGGTCAAAAGTCAGACAGGGTCACATCCTCCACAGCAGTAGGCTCAACAGAGGGAAAAAAATAAAAAAAACACCTGATGCTTACTGGTACAGAAAACCAATGGGCACTGTGTGCATTGGGAAGTGTCGTCATGTCTAAGCGTGAGAATGTCACTTTTGGTAAAATAATACCTTTAAAAAAATAATAATAGTGAATAATGGTGGAACGGGGACTTTAACATGTTCACCAGCATTGACAGAAGTTTGCCAGCGGAGCCCGGAAGCAAGATCGCCCATGCTGTCTTACCCGTCAAATGATGCTGGCCCACTAGTGGCTACTGTCTGGTGCAATATTATCAATGGAAAATTTGCCCTCTCACGCTCATAACTGCACATGCACACGCTGGGGTACCAAGATACGATGTGGCCCTGATCAGCTAAATTTGGTAATCATGTGACAGTATGAACGGTGTAATGGTTAGCATTACTTCCCACCATGGTCCTAACTGCATGGAGTTTGTATATTCTCCTCATGCTTGCGTGGCTTTCCTCTGGGTACTCTTGTTTCCTCCCACACTCCACAAATATACCGGTATGTGTAGTATGTGTGCGCTATATAAATAACTTGTAATGATGATGATAATAATAATAATAATAATAATAATGTGACAATGTCACAGTTATCCCCGTATTTATTGCATTAGTGTTAATGGAAGGAAAAAAAATATAGCTTTATTTTATATACTTGAAATATAAATAAAAAAAGGCATTTCTTTAACCAGTTCGGTTACATGTTATTTGACAGAGCAAATTAGCAAACAATATTATGTCCTGAAAATAAAAAGCCTGAAAAAAACCCACAATATATAATTCGTGTTGGTACTGTATACAAGAAAAAAAAGCCAGCATATCCAACAATATTGTCTCAAACTATTTTCAGTTCCTTAAAGCAGTCTGTTTCTGCATTGCGGTGGTAACTTCCAATGCTGTCACAATACTAAGAACATTCCTCCTGGACAGAAGTTTGAATAACTAAATCACTTATACCCTTTAAAGCAGGGGTGGGGAACCTCAGGCCGTATAAGGCCCGCTGAGCCACTTGATCCGGCCCGGCCAGGCTCGCCTAGCCGGGCACCCGCTGAGATTTTGCCAGAGGCATGAGCTCACTCCTGAGCTCCGGCTTTGGCAGTGTACGTGTGCTGCTGTGCGGTGTTATTGGAGAGATGTCATGACTTCTCTCCCATAGTTCTTTGGGCAACGGTCCGGAAGCAGGAGCGGGGCTGGTGAGTATTGTGGGGTTTTTTTTCTTTTAATGTGTGTGTGTAAGCGTCGCTACTAGGGGGCATATCTAATGGGGCATAACAACTGACTGGTGGCATATCTAATGGGGCATAACAAGTGACGGGGCATATCTAATGGGGCATAACAAGTGACTGAGGGCATACTTAATGGGGGCATAGCTACTGGGGCATAACAACTGACTGGGGTAAATTTACTAAGGGCATAACTACTGACTGGGGGAATAACTACTGACTGGGGGCAGGCTCATTTTTAAGTTGATCATTTTTGTATGGCCCCCGAAGGATTTTATAAATATCCAAATGGCCCTTGGTAGAAAAAAGGTTCCCCACCCCTGCTTTAAAGCATCACTAAAACAAGGTGTTTACACCATACTTGCCTACTTTTGAAAAGTAGTTTCAGGGAGATTCTAGATCGCACTCTAATGTGCTGCATGGCGCACCATGGAGGAGGCGTGTCACGTTCCACCCAAAGGGCGTGTCTATCCCCACCTATGGGCATATCTACTGTCAATCATGGGTGTGTCCTGCAGTGGCAGGTAAAAGCCAAAGTACAAAGCTCAGTACTGGTTACACACTGACATCGCAGCTACATTACAAGGCTACACACTGACATCACACCTACATTACACAGCTGAGCATAATACTGACATCACACTTACATAATTATGCACATACAGTATATGTGACATATACATTTGACAGACTTTAATCCAGCCCTGGTGATAACTACTAAGGGGGGGTTCTTTTCCAGTGTCAGGGGGGACAGGAGGGGGGTGGGTCAGAGAAAGTGAGGAAATGAGAAGGGGAGAGCAAGAGAGCATCGGGGTAAGAGAGAGGGATGAGAGGGAGAGAGGGGGATGAGAGGGAGAGAGAGGATGTCAAGGAAAGTGAGGGAATGACAAAAAGTGAGAAGGGAGAGCGAGAGTGTCAGGGAGAGAGGGGTGAAAGAGTGTGTCAGGGATAGAGAGAGAGGGTGAGAGTGTGTCAGGGATAGAAATAGAGGGGTGAGAGGGGGATGAGAGGGAGAGAGAGGATGTCAGGGAAAGTGAGGGAATGACAAAAATTGAGAGGGGAGAGCGAGAGTGTCAGGGAGAGAGGGGTGAAAGAGTGTGGCAGGGATAGAGAGAGAGAGGGTGAGGGTGTGTCAGGGATAGAAAGAGAGGGGTGAGAGAGACAGGGTGTCATTGATAGAGAGAGAAGAGGGTGAGAGAGAGGGTGTCAGGGTTAGAGAAATAGGGGGATGAGAGAGAGAGAGAGAGAGAGAGAGAGAGAGAGAGAGAGAGGTGTCATTGATAGAGAGAGAGGGTGTCAGGGATAGAAAGAGAGGGGGTGTGAGAGAATGGTTGCAAGGGATAGATGGGGGTGAGTGTGTGTGTCAGGAATATAGAGAGAGAGTGTCACAACTGAGGGCCTGAGTTGACGGGAGGCAACCTCAGTTGTAGGGGCTGAGATGTAACGGAACCTGGGAGGTTGTATCAGACCCCTAGACATGTAAGTAACATGTAGAATAACTGCCCGAAGGCGTGACCACGACAACCAGGATAAAAGTCAATGATGTTTATTATGACAAACTCCGTAACACAGCAGAAAATAAGAAAACATAAAAGTCAGCAGGGCAATAATACAGTTCCTGGGTACTACAGGGTGGCAAGGGCCACAGGCACTGGTAGTGTGAGACAGTTCTAATAATCTTCTAGTTGGAAAGTCCTTACCAGGCCTGACTGTAGCAATGGAGAGAACCCAGGATCGTACCAGCTGGTGTTCCAGGAAAGGCTGGGCTGCTGAAGGTAAAACGGCTGCTGTGGATACTGGCTGGAACCAGACTGTTGTTGGTACGGAGTGGATACTGGCTGGAACCAGTTAAATAATAAACGAACTTGAGAGCGATGAAATAATAATACCGGTGGAGAGTGGTAAACTGCAGAAAGGACACCGGCCCTTTAAGGGAAGCTGTACACTGCTGGAAGCTGGGCTGGAAGCAGGTGATTGATTTGAGAGCGATGAAATAATAATACCGGTGGAGAGTGGTAAACTGCAGAAAGGACACCGGCCCTTTAAGAGAAGTTGTACACTGCTGGAAGCTCGGCTGGAAGCAGGTGATTGCTGTAGCTGGAAACAGGTGAGTCCAGAATGGATCGGAGAGTCAGGCTACACCGCAGATGGAATGCTGGTGCGGGTCTCTATAGCAGAAGTCTGGAGACAGGAGCTGGAACCTGGAAGACAACCACAGGAGAGAGACAAACTGGAACTAGGTTAGACAACCAAAGCACTGACGCCTTCCTTGTTCAGGCACAGCTTACTTATACCTGCAGCAAGGAAGGGGTTGGCTAGGCAATTATGCAAATCAACAATACAGACAGCAGATTGGTGGAAATGATCAGATGACAAAAACCAAGATGGCTGCGCCCATGCAGACACTTGGAGGGAAGTTTGGTTTGTAATCCATGTGAGAATTGAAACAGTAATGGCGACGCCGGCCACAGGAGACAGGAGACGCCAGACTGACAAGCGCACATTTAACCACGCGGGCACAGCGGAGGCCGCGGCTGATGAAATCACCACTCTGACATTCTGCATGTGGAAACTCAGAAACAGCGGGATCCGGTCCTGGAATGCTGAGCCAGCCTTAGGAGGCATCTGAAGGGTAAGTAATGGCGTCCAGATACCCGGATCGTGACAGCACCCCCCCCTTTAGGAGTGGCCCCAGGACACTTCTTAGGCTTTAAAGGAAACTTTGCGTGGAAATTTCGGACCAAGGCAGGAGCATGGACGTCTGAGGCATTGGTCCAAGAGCGTTCTTCAGGACCATAGCCCTTCCAGTCAATGAGGTATTGTAACTGACCGTAACGGAAACGTGAGTCCAAAATCTTGGCCACCTCGTACTCGACTCCCCGTTGAGTCTGAACTTTGGGAGCTGGAGGAAGTGCGGAATGAAACCGATTCAGGATCAGCGGTTTCAACAAAGAAACATGAAATGTCCTGGGTATTTTCAAGAAGGATGGTAACTGTAACCTGTAGGCAACAGGATTGATGACTTGTTCAATCTTGAAGGGTCCGATGTAGCGAGGTGCAAATTTCATGCTGGGAACTCTCAACCTCAAATTCTTCGTGGACAACCACACACGATCACCCACCTTGAGAGCAGGAACCGCTCTACGCTTCCTATCGGCAAACTTTTTATACCTGAATGAGGCTTTAAGCAGGGCTGCGCGGACGTTCTTCCAGTTATTTGAAAACTGACGCAAGGTGACATCCACTGCTGGAACAGAAGTTGCGGGAAGCGGTTGGAATTCTGGGACTTTAGGGTGGAATCCATAATTAATGAAGAATGGTGTAGAAGAAGATGAGGAATGGTATTGATTGTTGTGGCTGAACTCGGCCCAAGGAAGGAGTTGAACCCAGTCATCTTGAGAGGAAGACACATATATACGGAGGAAGGCCTCCAAGTCCTGATTCACCCTCTCGGTTTGACCATTGGTCTGAGGATGGTAAGCCGTGGAAAACTTTAACTTGACTTGGAGGGCTTGACACAAACTTCGCCAAAATTTGGCTACAAATTGTACTCCACGATCCGAGATGATCTCTTCAGGAAGACCGTGAAGTCGGAAGATCTCTTGTATAAACACTTGAGCCAACTTGGAAGCTGACGGAAGACCGGTGAGAGGGATGAAATGTGCCATCTTGGTGAACCGGTCAACTACCACCCAGATGGTATTAAACTTGTTGCAGATAGGTAGATCGGAAACAAAGTCCATCGACAAATGGGTCCATGGTCGACGGGGAACAGATAATGGAACCAGTTGCCCCGCAGGCGACTGGCGGGAGACTTTGTGTTGGGCACACTTTGGGCAGGAGGCAATAAATTCCATAACGTCCTTTTTCAGAGTTGGCCACCAGTAGGACCTAGAAATAAATTCAAGGGTTTTCTGAATGCCTGTATGTCCAGCAAAACGGGAAGCATGGGCCCAATGCATGAGCTTCTTCCTTAGAACTGGCTTAACAAAACTTTTCCCTGGTGGAGGCGTAGAGTCCATCCCTACCGTGGAGAATGCCAACGGATTAATAATAGGATGCTTGTCTGCAGACTCGGACTCATTTTCTTGCTCCCATGAGCGGGAAAGGGCATCGGCCTTACGATTCTGAGAACCCGGACAGAACTGGAGTTTAAAGTCAAATCTGGAAAAGAAAAGTGCCCATCTGGCCTGACGAGGGTTGAGACATTGTGCGCCTTTGAGATATAAAAGATTTTTGTGGTCGGTAAGTATGGTGATTGAGTGGGAAGCTCCCTCCAACAGGTATCTCCACTCCTCCAGAGCGAGCTTGATGGCTAGCAACTCCTGATCGCCAATGGCATAGTTGCGCTCAGCTGGGGAGAACTTCCGGGAGAAGAAACTGCAAGGATGTAGATGTCCATCTTTGGCCTTCTGGGATAACACTGCTCCTACTCCAACGGAGGAGGCATCTACCTCTAAGATAAAAGGAGAGTCGGTGTCAGGCTGTTTCAGAACTGGTGCAGAGATGAACCGTTGCTTCAGAAGGTGAAAGGCCTGTGTAGCTTCCTCGGACCACTTGGACGGATTAGCACCTTTCTTGGTTAATGCAGTGATAGGCGCCACAATGGTGGAAAAGTCTCGTATAAATTTTCTATAATAATTGGCGAACCCTAAGAACCTCTGGACCCCTTTGAGGCTTAAGGGTATAGGCCAATTCTGGATTGCTTGGAGTTTCTCAGGATCCATCTCTAGTCCGGAACCGGACACAATGTAACCTAGAAACGGAATGGTTTTAACTTCAAACACACACTTCTCCAATTTACAATAGAGGTGATTGACACGGAGACGGGAAAGAACCTCTTTTACCCAGAAACGATGATCTTCGAGATTATTAGCAAAGATGAGGATGTCGTCTAGATAAACCACGACATGGCGGTACAAGATGTCCCTGAAGATCTCATTCACGAAGTGCTGGAAGACTGCTGGAGCGTTGCTCAATCCGAAGGGCATGACGAGGTACTCATAATGTCCGTCACGGGTGTTAAAGGCGGTCTTCCACTCGTCACCCTCACGGATTCGGATGAGATTGTAGGCACCCCTCAAGTCCAGCTTTGTGAAAATGGTTGCACCACTAACTCTATCAAAGAGCTCAGTAATCAGGGGTAAAGGGTATCGGTTCTTGACGGTAATGTCGTTCAGACCCCTGTAGTCGATGCACGGACGCAGACCACCGTCTTTCTTCTTAACGAAGAAGAAGCCTGCGCCGGCTGGAGAAGAAGATGGTCGGATGAAACCCTTCGCCAGGTTCTCTTTGATGTACTCTTCCATGGAGTGTGTCTCGGGCAGAGACAACGGATAAGTTCGGCCTCGCGGTGGAACCTTCCCTGGAATGAGGTCGATTGGGCAGTCCCATTCTCTATGAGGAGGAAGGATATCAGCAGAGGCTTTACTGAACACATCCGTGAAGTCTTGATATGGAGGAGGCGGAACATCAGTTGACCTGGGGAAGGAAGAACAAACAGGAAGAACTTTGGCTAAACAAGTCTCAGCACAGGAGGGACCCCATGCCAGTATTTGCGTAGTCGTCCAGTCAATTGATGGGTTGTGGAGACGGAGCCATGGAAGGCCTAAAACCACTGGATGTGTGGCTCTTGGAATCACTAAAAAAGAAATATACTCAGAATGAAGAACTCCCACTCTCAGACGAACTGGAAGAGTCCTTAAGGAAATGACTGCGTCAAAAATCTTGCTGCCATCCACGGCAGTCAAAGAGATGGACGAGGACAGTCTCTCGGTGGGTAGGGACCACCGTTTAACATAAGCTTCGGTTATGAAATTCCCAGCTGCTCCGGAATCAAGGAGGGCAATGACGTTCCTGTAACGTTGAGCAATTTGGAGCGACACTGGGAGGTTACAGTCATGAGGAGATGGAGAGGAGATCATCACTCCTAGCCGGCCCTCTCCTTGGCGAACTAGGATCTGGAGTCCCGGACGTTTGGGACAGGCATTGATAGTGTGCGACGGAGCTGCACAGTAGAGACAGAGAGACTCAGAGAGACGTTTTCGGCGCTCAGCAGGAGATAGACGGGAACGACTAATTTGCATAGGCTCATCCTTGGATGGAGATGGTTGACGAGAAGGAGGAGCAGAAGATTTAGGAGTAGATGATCTTCCTCGCTCGGTTGCTCTCTCTCTAAAACGTAGATCAACCTTCGTGCAAAGAGAAATTAGCTCATCCAACTTAGAGGGCAAGTCTCTGGTAGCTAACTCATCCTTGATGCGTTCTGATAAGCCATGCCAGAATGCAGCATACAGGGCCTCGTCGTTCCATGCCAGTTCGGATGCCAGGATTTTAAACTGTATAAGATACTGTCCCACGGTACGTGTTCCCTGGCGTAAACGAAGAATCTCAGATGAAGCAGATGTTATCCGGCCTGGCTCGTCGAAGATGCGCCTGAATGTAGCTACAAAGTCAGTATAGGAGGATAGCAGGGGATCAGACTTCTCCCATAAAGGTGATGCCCAGTCAAGGGCTGAGCCACTGAGAAGGGAGATGATATAGGCAATTTTGGTACGGTCACTGAAGAAATTGCCAGGTAGAAGCTCAAAGTGGATTTCACATTGATTGAGAAATCCCCTGCAGAACCTTGGAGATCCATCAAATTTTGCTGGCGTTGGAAGATGAAGATGTGGACTGGAAATGGGTAAGGTGGGTGGGGTTACAGCTGGTGTCACTGTAGTGGACGCACCGGACGTGCCAGGTCCACGGAGGGTCGTTTGAATCCCATCCAGCCGTGTGGAGAGATCCTGGAGACAGCGGATGATGTGGCCCTGTGCAGCCTCCTGATGTTCAAGTCGGGCTGCCAGTTCTTGCATCGGCCTGGCCGCTTGATCCTGGTCTCCGGCTGGATTCATTAGGTCAGTGCTTACTGTCACAACTGAGGGCCTGAGTTGACGGGAGGCAACCTCAGTTGTAGGGGCTGAGATGTAACGGAACCTGGGAGGTTGTATCAGACCCCTAGACATGTAAGTAACATGTAGAATAACTGCCCGAAGGCGTGACCACGACAACCAGGATAAAAGTCAATGATGTTTATTATGACAAACTCCGTAACACAGCAGAAAATAAGAAAACATAAAAGTCAGCAGGGCAATAATACAGTTCCTGGGTACTACAGGGTGGCAAGGGCCACAGGCACTGGTAGTGTGAGACAGTTCTAATAATCTTCTAGTTGGAAAGTCCTTACCAGGCCTGACTGTAGCAATGGAGAGAACCCAGGATCGTACCAGCTGGTGTTCCAGGAAAGGCTGGGCTGCTGAAGGTAAAACGGCTGCTGTGGATACTGGCTGGAACCAGACTGTTGTTGGTACGGAGTGGATACTGGCTGGAACCAGTTAAATAATAAACGAACTTGAGAGCGATGAAATAATAATACCGGTGGAGAGTGGTAAACTGCAGAAAGGACACCGGCCCTTTAAGGGAAGCTGTACACTGCTGGAAGCTGGGCTGGAAGCAGGTGATTGATTTGAGAGCGATGAAATAATAATACCGGTGGAGAGTGGTAAACTGCAGAAAGGACACCGGCCCTTTAAGAGAAGTTGTACACTGCTGGAAGCTCGGCTGGAAGCAGGTGATTGCTGTAGCTGGAAACAGGTGAGTCCAGAATGGATCGGAGAGTCAGGCTACACCGCAGATGGAATGCTGGTGCGGGTCTCTATAGCAGAAGTCTGGAGACAGGAGCTGGAACCTGGAAGACAACCACAGGAGAGAGACAAACTGGAACTAGGTTAGACAACCAAAGCACTGACGCCTTCCTTGTTCAGGCACAGCTTACTTATACCTGCAGCAAGGAAGGGGTTGGCTAGGCAATTATGCAAATCAACAATACAGACAGCAGATTGGTGGAAATGATCAGATGACAAAAACCAAGATGGCTGCGCCCATGCAGACACTTGGAGGGAAGTTTGGTTTGTAATCCATGTGAGAATTGAAACAGTAATGGCGACGCCGGCCACAGGAGACAGGAGACGCCAGACTGACAAGCGCACATTTAACCATGCGGGCACAGCGGAGGCCGCGGCTGATGAAATCACCACTCTGACATTCTGCATGTGGAAACTCAGAAACAGCGGGATCCGGTCCTGGAATGCTGAGCCAGCCTTAGGAGGCATCTGAAGGGTAAGTAATGGCGTCCAGATACCCGGATCGTGACAGCGAGAGAGTGTGTGCCAGGGATAGAGAGAGAAGGGTAAGAGAAAAGGTGGGCGAGAGGGAGATGGAAGAGAGAGAAGGGGCTGAGAGGGTGTCAGGGATAGAGAGAGGGGGGATGAGAGAGAGAAGATAGAGAGAAAAGGGGTGAGTGAGACGGTGTCAGGAACAGAAAGAGGTGGTGGGAGGAATGGTGTCAGGGATAGATAGAGAGAGAGGGAAGAGACAGAAGGAGGTGTGAGAGACAGGGTGTCAGGCACAGAGAGAGAGAGGGATGAGAGAAAGGGGGGTGAGAGTGTCAGGGATAGAGAGAGAGGGAAGAGAAAGAAGGGGTGAGAGGGTGTCAGGGATAGAGAGGGGGAAGAGAGAAAAGGGGGTTTGAGGGAGACTGTGTCAGGGATAGAGAGAGAGGGGATGAGAGATAGTGTCAGGGAGAGAGAGGGAAGAGAGAGAAGGGGGGTGTGAGAGAGGGTGTCAGGGATAGGGAGAGAGGGAAGAGAGAAAGGGGGTTAGAGAGACGGTGTCAGAGATAGAGAGAGAGGTGTGAGGGAGAGAGAGTGTCAGGGATAGAGAGGGGGTGAGAGAGGGTGTCAGGGATAGAGAGAGGGGATGAGAGGAAAGCGAGAGCAGGGGGTGAGAGAGGGAAGAGAGAAAGGGGGTTGAGAGAGACTGTGTCAGAGATAGAGAGGGTATCAAGAATAGAGAGAGGGAGGTAAGAGAGAGTGTCAGGGATAGAAAGAGTGGGGGCTGAGAGAGGTTGTCATTGATACAGAGAGGGTGAGAGAGAGGGTATCAGGGATAGAGAGAGAGGGGGTGAGAGGGGGAAGAGAGAAGGGGGTAAGAGAGAGAGAGATGGTGTCAGAGATAGAGAGGGAGTGAGAGAGATGGTGTCAGGAATAGAGAGAGAGAGAGTGTCAGGAATAGAAAGAGAGGGTGTCATGGATAGAGAGAGGGGGTGAGATGGTGTCAGGGATAGAGAGAGGGAAGAGAGAGAAGATGTCAGGGATAGAGAGAGGGGGGTTGAGAGAGATGGTGTCAGGAGTAGAGAGAGAGAGGGAGTGAGAGAGAGATGGTGTCAGGGATAAAGAGAGAGGGGGCGAGAGAGGGTGTCAGGGATAAATAGATATGGGGTGAGAGAGGGAAGAGAGAAGGTGTCAGGGATAGAGAGATAGGGGGTGAGAGAGGGGGGTGTCAGATAGAGAGAGATCTGAAGGCAGCTCTTCTTCCAACCCCCCCCCCCCCCCCCCAACCCCAACAGGAGAGAACACTAACCAGGCAGCAGGGAGGTGGCTATAGGGAGTTGCTGGCGTCAAGACTTCAGCAGCCAGGTCATGCCATGAGAGGGGGTTGGGGGTGCCGCGGATAGGGAAGGTGAAAGTCTGCAGCTATGAGGGGAGAAAGTGAAAGTCTAAGGAAACAAGCCACTTTGCAAACAGAGCCTACCCTGCTGGATAATGAGACCTCTGTGGCTCTGCTACGTGTGACTGTTATGCTGAACATGCTGTCACAGTGGATGCCGCCGTGGACTGGTGGCTGGAGAAGCTCAGGCTCCTCCAAGCTGCGGAGTCTTCGTAGCTGCCAGTGTGCTGTAAGGAAAGTGATGTGTTACGGGAGTGGGGCCACATGCTGTGGTCCTTCCCACAGTCCTACCAGCCCCGAACCCGTTAATTCCATACTCGCGCATGCCATGGTCTATGGGGGGCGAGAGCTGCTCTTCAGTTTGTGGGGCAGATGGGGACTCTGGTAAAAAGCGGGAGCCTCCCACATTTAGGCAAGTCTAACCCAACAGCCTCCCTCACACATGACTCTGCCCTGCACCCGGCAATCTCCCTCACACACATGACCCAGCCCTGCACCCGGCAATCTCCCTCACACACATGACCCAGCCCTGCACCCGGCAATCTCCCTCACACACATGACCCAGCTCTTCAACCGGCAATCTCCCGCACACACATGACCCAGCTCTGCACCCGGCAATCTCCCTCACACACGTGACCCAGCCCTGCACCTGGCAATCTCCCTCACACACATGAGCCAGCTCTTCACCCGGCAATCTCCCTCACACACATGACCCAGCCCTGCACCCAGCAACCTCCCTCACACCCATTATGACCCAGCCCTGCACCTAGCAACCTCCCTCACACCCAATGCCCCAGCCTGGCACCCAGTATCCTAACCTCCTGGCTCAAACATATATACCTCTGCCCTGCACCAGTCACTGACTGATTTGGAGCTGGAGGGGGCAGGGCTACCAGCCGGAGTGTGAGAGAAGAGCACCCAGTAGCAGCTATGAAGTCCTGGGGCCTGGCTGGGACTGCACGGAGGAAGCCTGGAGGCTGTCCCTGCTTTGGCTGCCGAAGGAAAGGCTGTCACACACTGGTGAGCACAGACACCCCCTCCTCTCCATGCCCACCAGTGAATGTCAGAGCTCTGGTGCAGAGCACATAGATGTGGGTAACTTCCTGGAAGCTGGAACATCCTCTCCCTGCCGGCTGCTACATTCTGCACCAGGACCCGCCGCTGCTGTCTCCTCCTCCACATCCTGTCAGGCCCCCGGCTCTCTCTGCAGAACGACTACTGCGACTTACAACCCACGGTGGCCGGCGTTTAGGTAACATGACGTCAAACGTCATGACATCATGCCATCTCCTGTGCAGGTCCCATCCTCAGGTATTTCTACGTTCGCACATGCACAGTCCGTATATTTCGCGATGAGACCGCAAAATCCAGGAGGACAAGCAGAGTTTGTGAGGCAGCGGAAGGCTCAATTACAAAATGGGAGCCTCCCGCTAAATGCGGGAGGGTAGGCAAGCCTGGTTTACACTGTACTTCTTAGTGATTAAAAGGAATTAAATGTAACACATTACCTCCTAATATATTAATAAGGTGCATTTACAGTAGAAGTACTGGGGAAGCTGTTGCTAAGGGGCACGGCAGCTAAGGGTTCCATTTAGCACAACTCCCCCTCCCCCCATGCTACCAGCCTTACTCCACTATGCAGTATCTGCAATCAGCTTTATGTTTGACCACACTTGCAAAAATGAAAGGATTTAGTCTGCTCAGAGGGTAAGGTAACTCCAGTGTCCCGGAATTGAGGGTGAGTTGGGGGGTATCACCATTTTACAGTCACTAGAGACAACTCCTCCAGGTGCGATAATAAAATGAGGGTGCAGGAATTGAAACACTGGCTCTGTTCTAGCATGGTCACTATGATGCGATCATGGCTCCTGCGTACCAAAGCCATGGCCTATTTCAAGGACCAAATGCTATGAGATATGGAATGCAGTCACCGGAGTCACTGGCCCTGAATCCACCAATACACAGAGTGCATTTGTGCAGAGTAGCTCTGTATAGTGGTCATGAGGCCCTGCTCATAGAATGTAGTGACTGTACAGTGTAACCTTGATATTTATTTCTGATGAAGTCCTTGATTGCACTGGTAGTTTGTTTTTGATTGCTACACTGTTGCAGAATAAAGATTTTATCATGAGAGAATGACATTTCATGATCCTTCTGTTCACTTCTGAAGCCACCCTGCTGTGGCAAGACTTTGATACATCGTAATATGCAATTCAGTTCCACAGACATCCAACCCACTGTGTTTGTAAGAAAAGGCATGGTATGGACCCATCCACACTGCATTACTTTCGCCATACATTAACCCTGCCATCCTTTTAAAGTTTTATCTTTTCTCATTTTTCACTTCCTTACAGAACTCATTCCACCCCAGAGCAACCCAGAAGATTGTCTCCCTTGTGACCCCAGCAAAATCCACATACTTAGATTAGGTTTAAATGAAAATACTGTATTTGTTGCTCCACCCAAGCAACAGATTAACAATATCCCCAGTGTATAAACAATGAATGGTGCAAGATTACTACGAAAAGATAACTTAAATTATGAAATTTTAGTTACAATAATCAGTACATCACTATAAGTGTGAAAACCACCAGATAACATTATTTTACTTTGTGTAACATCTGTCAAAATATTGTAGCTTTACCAGTCATTGTGTCACTACGTAACCAATTTCCTTCCTTAATTTGGATTAAGAAAGAGAACCTTATACAGGGAGATATTCAATTCTACATTCCTAATATTTTATGTCACATGTAATAAATGTTTTAAGGGTGTATTCTACCTTAATGACCTTATTACATCAATTGACAATACTAGTTTTTCTTCTGCCGGGAGGTGGAGAGACTGATCACTGTTAATGCCGACCTGCCTGGAAATATCTGCCAAGCTGTCCAGGGTTGTGGTGAAAAGACTTCCCTAGCTACAGGGAGGAGCAGCAGCAGAAAAGGCGAGTGCCAAAGGTCCTATTTTCGTTTCTCTCGTGGAATAAATTCTAAGTAAGGCATCCATAGTGAAACTGTTATCCTTAGTGAACAAATATATTTAATAAGAATCCACTTGATAACTCACATTAGAACCCAAATTATTTGAAATGGTCCATTTGAGGAATACATACAGCTTGCCAACAATCAAAATGTCGACAAGCTGTAGGTTGACCCTCCGAAACTTAGACAGTATTATGTTGACTGCTGTAAAATGCAAAAAACTCATTTTACAAGCAGCACAACTGTAAACATGATAGTAAATAATCATGTTTACAGTTATACTGCAGTCAATCATAAAATGCTTAAATATCATTTTAGAGTTGGTGACATAATGATGTTGACAGACATGACTGGAGTCTATATTCAGCTTGTCGACAAGCAAACTACATCCCAGTACTTCCCATTCTTTGTACTTACATTTTTTGGATATTGTTTCTTAGTTAATGGAAATTAGATTATTTCTGAAACCTTACAAAAAGTTACCTTGTAGTGGGTATAAACTAAAAACTGAATAATATGCCCAAGGGTTAATATTTAAATTACACAAAAATTGATAATTAGACCAAATCTTTAAAAGACAAGTTAATATTTTAAAGCAGTGTTACAGATATAAAGAATATCCCAAATCCATATTGCTTGAAACGGTATACGTTTAATTTGCTGGCTGTCGGGATCCCGGTGGTCAGGTTACCGACGCTGGAATCCCGACAGCTGGCAATGCTGCCAGCCGGAATCCTGGTGCACAGCGGCTATTCCTACTCGTGGGTATCCATGACACGCATAGAGTGGGCATAGAACCTGTTGCGAGCACAGCGAGCCCACAAGGGGACTCTTTGCGCTTGCTCCGCTGCCAGCATACTGGCGGCTGGGATGCCGCTATCGGTATACTGACGGCCAGTATCCCGGCCGCCGGTAAATCATACTGAATCCCTTGAAACCTATGAGGTAATTTACATGAAGCGCTACTCCTTTCATACAGCAGTAAAAGTAGAAAAAACACTATACCCTTAACCTCTAAATTGCATTTTATGTCTGTACAGTAAGATTAAACGCAAACAGAAAAAATTATGCACCTTTAAAATGTGACCTCCTGAAATCAATTTTGCCCTATACAACATGGGGCCTAATTCAGACCTGATCGCAGCAGCAAATTTGAGATGAGTTAAGGCTGATATACACGGGAGAGATGTCTGCTGAGCGGACCGCTCAGCAGACATCTCTCCCGCCGCTCAGCACAGCGCGATGTGTGCTGAGCAATGCGGGGGTGAAATGAGTGACGTGCTAAATTGGCCTGCATGCAGGCTCAATCTAGCACCGGCGATAGCGATGCGCGGCCCTATCGCTGTGGGGGGTACACACGAGTGATCTAGTCAGATTGCTTAGATTTTAAGCATGGATATTGCCGTGAGTACCCCCCTTTAGATTTGGGTGGGGTGTGTTCCAACTGAAATCTAAATTGCAGTGTAAAAATAAAGCAGACAGTATTTACCCTGCACAGAAACAATATAACCCACCCAAATCTAACTCTCTCTGCAAATGTTAAATCTGCCTCTCCTGCAGAGCACATGGTTTTGGGCAACTGCTAACAAATTTGCTGCTGCGATCAACTCTGAATAACCCCCATTGTTTTTAGAAAGGCATAAACTCTATGGGGGTAATTCCAAGTTGATCGCAGCAGGAATTTTGTTAGCAGTTGGGCAAAACCATGTGCACTGCAGGGGAGGCAGATTTAACATGTGCAGAGAGAGTTAGATTTGGGTGTGGTGTGTTCAATCTGCTATCTAATTTGCAGTGTAAAAATAAAGCAGCCAGTATTTACCCTGCACAGAAATAAAATAACCCACCCAAATCTAACTCTTTCTGCACATGTTATATCTGCCTCCCCTGCAGTGCACATGGTTTTGCCCAACTGCTAACAAGGTGGGTAATTCCAAGTTGATCACAGCAGGAATTTTGTTAGCAGTTGGGCAAAACCATGTGCACTGCAGGGAAGGCAGATATAACATGTGCAGAAAGAGTTAGATTTGGGTGGGTTATTTTATTTCTGTGCAGGGTAAATACTGGCTGCTTTATTTTTACACTGCAAATTAGATTGCAGATTGAACACACCACACCCAAATCTAACTCTCTCGGCACATGTTAAATCTGCCTCCCCTGCAGTGCACATGTGGGGTAATTCCAAGTTGATAGCAGCAGGAATTCTGTTAGCAACTGGGCAAAACCATGTGCACTGCAGGGGAGGCAGATATAACATGTGCAGAGAGAGTTAGATTTGGGTGTGGTGTGTTCAATCTGCAATCTAATTTGCAGTGTAAAAATAAAGCAGCCAGTATTTACCCTGCACAGAAATAAAATAACCCACCCAAATCTAACTCTTTCTGCACATGTTATATCTGCCTCCCCTGCAGTGCACATGGTTTTGCCCAACTGCTAAAAAATTTCCTGCTGCGATCAACTTGGAATTACCCCCATGGTTTTGCCCAACTGCTAAAAAATTACCTGCTGCGATCGACTTGGAATTACCCCCATGGTTTTGCCCAACTGCTAACAAAATTCCTGCTGCAATCAAGTTGGAATTACCCCCTATAAACAAAAAGTAGCACCTACATGCATTAGGTGTATGCGTCCTCATACACCTAATCTGAAATTGCACCAAATAGCCCAGTAATGCACGCCACAGAATTTGTAATTTTGTTGCTCCAAGTGCCCTACCAGAGACTTTTTCACAAAATATGTATCTGATTCACTAATGCTACAACAGTACAATGTAGGGGTACACTGACTACTGAAGCTGGCAGGTCATGTAGCATATGTGTGCAATTTTGTAGCTAATCTGGGATAAAAAAACAAAACACAGAGTTCCAATATATCATTATGTTTAATCCGTGACTTTATAGCTAATAGTTTGGGCCAAAAGTAGTAATCCAGTGTGTCTAGTACACTGTAAGCAACTCTGTATGCAGCTACAATGTCAATCACTGCACATGGTGGAGCGGCTAAGTCATGCCAAGTATCTTGTACCATATGTCGCAAAAGCGCTTGGAGTATGAGGACACATTGATAGTTTTTCTTAAGAAATCAAATCAGTGCGCTCTGCAGCATCTGACATCTAGCGCCCACAGCCCCAAGCTCACACTCTGCAGCCCCAAGCTCCGACCAGCGGGAGCCTCTGCCTAATCTCTGCCACTGGTCGCTGTTTATAGCTGAGCAGTGTTAAGGGCCCCATACACTAGAACGATTATGCCCGATTTCAGCCCAATTCGGGCATTCAGCCCAATATATTGGGTGAAATCTGGCATTTTGGCTGTGTATCCGATCCGATGCGCGGCCCCGTGAGCATCGGATCGGATCCTCCAGACTGAATGTGCTGCACATTCAATCTGGTCCAACCCCGCAGGCGTGGCTGGGATCGGCCAGGATCACCAAAGATACATTGTACGCAAAAGGACAGCATACAATGTATCTTGGGCGATCCAGCCGCCCGGGAGGCTGCTGGGGTGATCGCCAGCGATTGCCTGTGACATGTCAGATGGACATGTCGCACTAGTGTATGGGGCCCTATAGAGTCTATCCCATGTGTGCTGCACTCCCACCACCTCTCCTGTCCTCAGTGAACAGAGGGAGCGAGTTCCAGGTCAGGAGCTGGCAGCAGCGCAGAATGGAGAAATAATGTAAGTGCCTACACACACAGTACACTACACCGTAACGGTAAAGGGGGGGTTGGTAAGGGGCTCTACCTGACAATGATTGTAAGGGCTCTACCTGGCTTAATGTGTACGTCACAAAGAGAGAGTGTTCAACGCTGCCCTGCCGAGCTCTCTCCTACCTCTCCAGCTCCTGCTCAGTCCCGATGATCGCGAGTCCTGAATTTCTCCTCATCCTTTTGCTGCTGCGATTCACGTGAGGCTGGATCCTGGCGCCGCCATGTTACTTCCGGGTTCTCATTCCACTAAGCACCAATGGTCACTCACAGGAGACAGCATCAGTGGGCAGGAAACAATCAACTGAGACCCAGGGGTATAAATCTCCTTCACTAGCACTTATGTTGTCCATAGCCTGCTCGAGGCTCCAGCAGTTTCCCCCTGTTCCAGGTTCCTGCCCAAGGACTCTAGTGAATACTATCTGGCACTCACTGACTTTGCTCCTGTAGCCGCATCCCGGCTTTCCTACAATCCAGACCTGCTCACAGTCTGGAATCAAGTCTGTAGCCGCATTCTGGCTTTACTGCAATCCAGACCTGCTCACAGGGGGTCACTCTGACATGATCGCACGCTGCCGTTCATTGCAGCGCAGCGATCAGGACAGAAGTGCGCATGCGCCGGCGCCGCAGTGCACCAGAGCATGGGCGGGAGGGGGCGGCACGGCGGCGTTAGGCCGCCAATTTGTGGGCGCAGTCTGGTCAACGCAGGCGTGGCCGGACTGTGCGGGCTGCATCGGCTGCGTGATGTCACACGCAGGCACCGCGACCTGGGCAGCAACAAGTAGCTGAAAGCCAACACGCAAAAGCTGAGCTGGCCGGGAGCAACTCTTGAAGTGCAAAAGCATCACCGCTGTGTGATGCTTTTGTACTTCTGCGGGAGAAGGGGGCGGGCCTGACATGCGGGGTGAACTAGCCCTGTGCTGGGCCTCCCCCCGCATGTCAGTGTGCCTGATCGTAGCCCTGCAAAATTAGGCCCACAGTCTTGAATCAACATCCTGGCTTTACTGCAATCCAGACCTGCTCACAATTTGGAATCAAGTCTTATAGCCGTGTCCCGGCTTCCCTGAAATACGGACCTGCTCCACAGTCCAAGTTCAAGTATTTTGGCAGAGTCCTGGCTGCTCCACTCCAGCAAACCAAAGAATCTTGCAGTTCAATCTTTAACTCCATCGCAGCATTCTAACCATCTGCAACTGGCTTTACTGCATGAAGAAGCCATGTCGGGACTGTAAGGTGACGGGATCCCGGCGTCAGTATTGTGACTGGCAAACTCCTGACCGCCGGTCATGTAACTACCTCCCTAGCTTCCTGCCCAAGCTCCCACGCTCCTCCTCTGCAGCAACCTCTAGAATGGATCCACAAATCAAACCCACTCTGACAGTGTATTACATGCTCTACCTGATGTAATGTGTAGAAGGGAGTCTACCTGGCATAATATGTGTAAAGTGCTCTACCTAGTGTAAGGGGCTCTACCTGGCGTAATGTGTGTAAGGGCTCTACCTGGTGCAATGTGTATAATGTGCTCTACCTGGCGTAACTTGTATACTGGGCTCTACCTGGTGTAACATGTATGGGGCTCTACATAAGGTGTATAACATGTGCTGATGCAATGCGTATAAGGTAGTTTACCTGGCATAACATGTGTAAAGTGCTCTACCTGGTGTAATGTGTGTAAGGGGATCTATAAAGACTCTACCTGGCATAATGTGTGTAAAGGGCACTATCTGGTATGTATATAATATGCTCTACCTAGCATAACATGTATAAGGGGCTCTACCTGGTGTAATGTGTATAAGGGGCTCTACCTGGTGTAATGTGTAAAAGGGGCTCTACCTGGCGTAACATGTATAAGAGGGCTCTAACTGGCGTAATGTGTGTAAGGGGCTCTACCTGGCATAATGTGCGTAAGGGGCTCTTTTGTGGTGTAATGTGTATAAGTGGCACTACAGTGTGGTGTGATCTGAATAGTGGATACTACTGTGCGGTGTAATGTAAATTGGTACTATTCTGTGGTCACACCCCTTCCCCATGAAGTCACACCCCCATTACAAATAGGGATGACACCAATTCTCTTTCTGGCACAGGGCACCAAAATGTCCAGTTACGGCTCTGCTCCTGCATACACACCTATGTAATCATCGGGCCAATCAGTCAATATTGGGTGACTGGTGCAATAATTGCATAGGTGTGTAAACACCTATTTACATCAGTAAATGTGTTGCCTTTCTATAGAAAAAGAAAGCATGGATAATAGGTTTTATTCACTGTCAAATTAAAACTAATACATGTCCACTTGAGTAAGTGATGTGCACTGTTTTAAGATTCATTTTTATCTGGTAGTTTTATTGATTTAAGAGTCTCTAACTGTATTATTTTTTAAGGGGGGTCATTTTTTAGACAGCATCTATATACTACAATTGCATATCATTTTATTTCTGATGTGTAAGTACAAGCTTAACTTACTAGTATAATGCTTGCATTAAAGTTGGCAACTTTCTTAGTGGATTTGCTTATACTGTCCGATTGATTTTTCTTACTGGATTTGTTTTTTTTTTAATATAATTTTGTATTTTACATCGTTAACTATCTGGAATTACATACATGCATGGGTGTCCTTTACACTTAAAAGTCAGAAAGAAAGCAGACAAATCTGCAGGGGTTACAATGGGTTTAAATAGGCAGGTTCCAACCAACATATGGTAATGGCAGTAAGCAGCACTAATTACACATCGATCTTACCTTATAAAAAGTTATTACTGAGGCTAAGCACATCACTATTCATAAATACAAACAAAAATGGACTATACTGTATAAGCAGTTTAAACAAGTGTCACCTGTTAAGAGAAGACATTATCCATTATTTTTGTACATCTGACCTGGGTCATGACCATTTTTAGATCTTTCAGAGAACAGTTGTGACAACAGGTTTCCCATACCTCTGTGTGTTAAAATGGATTCCTAGGGGTAGTTATTTAGGTCACTTTCTGGTTTTAGTAATACAGCTTAACAAGAATCTCCCCTTAATCCTCAGCTTCAGTTCTTTTGAATCTATTGCATATTTTCTTGGCAATTATAACTACTAGTTACCAGCCTATCAAAATGACATAACAAGAACAACATATCAGTAAGGTCAGCGCCAGCAGCTGTGCACGCCTGAACGGCGCAACACTTGAATTGCTCCATCTGGGACCATCTAGTGACCGCCGGGCATCGTCTACATACAGTGGGCGGGATGTACTAATGTACATCGCCGCCCTGCGCCACGATGCTGATCGCATATGTACTAACATATGCGATCAGCATTGCAAAGGACAGCTCTTCCGATAAGAGCTGTCCTCCGCGATGCGCAGCGGCAGCCTGACTTCCGGGATTCGGCCCCAGGAGTCAGTCTGCGCATGCGCGGGGTGACGGGGGCGGCCGCAGGGCATGCTGGGAGGGATCCGATCGGATCCCTCACACAGCGCCGCGGAGAGAAGCCCATAGGCTTCTATGGACTATCGCCAGCTAAAGCTGTCGTACCCCGCCGCGGCGCTATCCTGCCGGCCGGGGGTTAGTACATCAGGAAAATGCGGTAAACAGGGAGTTTACCGCATTTTCCGCTTAGTACATCCCGCCCAGTATGTCTTCATGGTGAGCGGTATGGGCTCTCCTGGACCCATTATAGATACCACATTGCTGTACACTTTCATATGATGTGTGCTTTATGATTAAACCACTTTGTGTATGAACATGTCAGGACTCGTGGATCAGTGAATGATGTGACAGATTTAATTAGCTCTAATTGTTCATTATTTAAGGTTTGGGTTCTGGAAGATTGTGATGTGAGTTACGTAGTGCTGTTGCAGAGACTGCTACTGTACATTATAACCTCAGCTGAGAGGTAAATAGCAGGTATGTAAGAACATTACATTACATTTCCTCTCACCGTTGATGCTTACTCGCTAGCAATTATTTTTGTAATATCATTTGCAGCTCAGAAGAGGCTCTCAAAATAAATTGGGATTCCCCAATTGTATGTGATTATTTTGAAATCACACGCGCACACACACACGTTCATATGTATGCATATAAATTATATTACATATATATATGTGTGTGTGTGTGTGTGTAATATATATATATTCTTCAGATTGACGTTTTGTTATACGTCGAATTTACAGCGACAAGAGATTACATCCATAATAGCTGTTAAGGTGTTGAATATGTCATGCTACTGAACAATTATGAAATGAATCAATTTGTTCTGAGTCTGTTAATACATTTTCTCTGACGTCCTAGTGGATGCTGGGAACTCCGTAAGGACCATGGGGAATAGACGGGCTCCGCAGGAGACTGGGCACTCTAAAAAAAGATTAGGTACTATCTGGTGTGCACTGGCTCCTCCCTCTATGCCCCTCCTCCAGACCTCAGTTAGAATCTATGCCCAGCCAGAGCTGGGTGCTCCTAGTGGGCTCTCCTGAGCTTACTAGAAAAGAAAGTATTTATTAGGTTTTTTATTTTCAGTGAGTTTCTGCTGGCAACAGACTCACTGCTACGTGGGACTAAGGGGAGAGAAGCAAACCTACCTGCTTGCACAAGCTGTACCTCCAGCAAGTGATTGTCAGGGTCCCCCTCCTTCAACAGGGAAGGGGTTACTATTCCACAATGTTTGTGGTACCGAAACCGGACGGTTCGGTGAGACCCATTCTAAACTTAAAGTCCTTGAACACTTATATAAAGAAATTCAAGTTCAAAATGGAATCGCTCAGAGCGGTTATTGCAAGAGGGGGATTTTATGGTGTCGCTGGACATCAAAGATGCTTAATTGCATGTCCCCATTTACCCACCTCACCAGGAGTACCTCAGATTTGTGGTACAGGACTGTCATTACCAATTCCAGACGTTGCCGTTTGGCCTGTCCACGGCACCGAGAATATTTACCAAGGTAATGGCCGAAATGATGATACTTGTCACAACTGAGGGCCTGAGCTGACGGGAGGCAGCCTCAGTTGTAGGGGCTGAGATGTACCGGAACCTGGGAGGTTGTATCAGACCCCTGGACATGTAAGTAACATGGATAATAACTGCCCGAAGGCGTGACCACGACAACTTGGATAAAAGTCAATGATGTTTATTATGACAACTCCGCAACACAGCAGCAGTAAAAGAAAACGTAAAAGTCAGCAAAGAATAAATACAGTTCCTGGGTACTACAGGATGGCAGGAGCCACAGGGCACTGGTAGTGTGAGATAGTTCTTATGATCTTCTAGATGGAAAGTCCTTACCAGGCCCGACTGTAGCAATGGAGATAACCCAGGATTGTGCCAGCTGGTGTTCCAGGAAAAGCTGGGTTGCTGAAGATAAAACAGCTGCTGTGGATACTGGCTGGAACCAGACTGTTGTTAGCACGGAGTGGATACTGGCTGGAACCAGTTAAATAATAAATGAACTTGGGAGCGATGAAATATGAACTGAAATGTAGAACTTGAGAGCGGAGAAATAATAATACCGGTGGAGAGTGGTAAAGTGTAGAAAGGACACCGGCCCTTTAAGGGAAGCTGTACTCTGCTGGAAGCTGAGCTGGAAGCAGGTAATGTTGTAGCTGGAAACAGATGAATCCACAATGGATTGGAGAGTCAGGCTACACCGCAGGTGGAATGCTGGTGCGGGTCTCTATGGTGGAAGTCTTGAGACAGGAGCTGGAACCTGGAAGACAATCACAGGAGAGAGACAAACAGGAACTAGGTTTGACAACCAAAGCACTGACGCCTTCCTTGCTCAGGCACAGTGTATTTATACCTGCAGCAAGGAAGGGATTGGCTTGGCAATTATGCAGATTAAAAATACTGACAACAGATTGGAGGAAATGATCAGCTGACAGAATCCAAGATGGCTGCGCCCATGCAGACACTTGGAGGGAAGTTTGGTTTGTAATCCATGTGGTAATGAAAACAGTAATGGCGGCGCCGGCCACTGGAGACAGGAGACGCCAGGCTGACAAGTGCACATCCAACCACGCGGACACAGCGGAGGCCGCGGCTGACGTAATCGCCACTCTGACACTCTGCATGCAGAAGCTCAGGGACGGCGGCGGAGGCCGCGGGAGACGCCATGCCAGATGTAATAAGGCGTTACTGTGACAGCGTCTCAGAGAGACAGGAGAGGATGCAGGAATGTGAACATTAGGATAACAGATGGGATCCGGTCCTGGAGCGCTGAGCCAGCCTTAGGAGGCATCTGATGGGTAAGAAATGGCGTCCAGATACCCGGATCGTGACAGCACCCCCCCCTTTAGGAGTGGCCCCAGGACACTTCTTTGGCTTTTGAGGAAACTTGGAATGGAATCTCCGGACCAAGGCAGGAGCATGGACATCAGAAGCATTGGTCCATGAACGTTCCTCAGGACCATAACCCTTCCAGTCAATAAGATATTGTAGTTGACCGTAACGGTGACGTGAGTCCAGGATCTTGGCCACTTCATACTCAACGCCTCGTTGAGTTTGGACTTTCGGAGTTGGAGGAAGTGAGGAATGAAACCGATTCAAGATCAGCGGTTTCAACAGGGAAACATGGAATGTCCTGGGTATTTTTAAGAAGGGAGGCAACTGGAGTCTGTAAGCAACAGGATTGATGACTTGTTCAATCTTGAAAGGACCGATATAGCGAGGTGCAAACTTCATACTGGGAACTCTTAACCTCAAATTCTTCGTGGATAACCATACCCGATCACCCACCTTGAGAGCAGGAACTGCTCGACGCTTCTTATCCGCAAACTTCTTGTACCTGAACGATGCCTTGAGCAGAGCTGATCGTACGCTCTTCCAGATATTGGCAAACTGATGCAAGGTGATATCCACTGCGGGAACAGAAGTTGCTGGAAGCGGTTGGAACTCAGGGACTTTAGGATGGAATCCAAAGTTAGTGAAGAATGGTGTTGAAGCAGATGAAGAATGATACTGGTTGTTATGACAGAACTCGGCCCAGGGAAGTAATTGAACCCAGTCATCTTGAGAGGAGGACACATAGATGCGGAGGAAGGCCTCCAAGTCCTGATTCACCCTCTCGGTTTGACCATTGGTCTGAGGATGGTAAGCCGTGGAAAACTTTAGCTTGACTTGGAGGACTTGACATAAACTTCGCCAGAATTTGGCTGTGAATTGAACTCCTCGATCTGATATAATTTCTTCAGGAAGACCGTGGAGTCGGAAGATCTCTTGTATGAATACTTGAGCCAACTTGGAAGCTGACGGAAGACCGGTGAGAGGAATGAAGTGTGCCATCTTGGTGAACCGGTCAACTACCACCCAGATGGTATTGAACTTGTTGCACATGGGTAAGTCTGTAATGAAATCCATCGACAAGTGGGTCCATGGTCGACGGGGAACGGATAGTGGAACCAGTTGCCCCGCAGGCGACTGGCGGGATACTTTATGTTGGGCACACTTTGGGCAAGATGCAATAAACTCCAAGACGTCCTTTTTCAGAGTTGGCCACCAATAGGACCTAGAGATAAACTCCAGGGTTTTTTGGATACCTGTATGTCCGGCAAAACGGGAAGCATGGGCCCAATGCATGAGCTTCTTCCTTAGCATCGGCTTCACAAAACTTTTCCCTGATGGGGGCGTAGAGTCCATCCCTACCGTGGAGAATGCCAACGGATTTATAATAGGATGCTTGTCTGAAGACTCTGACTCATTTTCTTGCTCCCATGAGCGGGAAAGGGCATCGGCCTTGCGATTCTGAGAGCCCGGACAGAACTGGAGTTTAAAGTCGAACCTGGAAAAGAAAAGTGCCCATCTGGCCTGACGAGGGTTGAGACATTGTGCGCCCTTCAGGTATAAAAGGTTCTTGTGGTCTGTAAGTATGGTGATTGAATGAGAAGCTCCCTCCAACAGATACCTCCACTCTTCTAGAGCGAGCTTGATGGCTAGCAACTCCTGGTCGCCAATGGCATAGTTGCGCTCAGCTGGGGAGAACTTCCGGGAGAAGAAACTGCAAGGGTGTAAATGGCCATCTTTAGCCCTCTGAGATAACACCGCTCCTACTCCAACGGAGGAGGCATCCACCTCTAAGATGAAAGGAGAGTCGATGTCAGGCTGTTTCAGAACAGGCGCAGAGATGAACCTTTGTTTTAAAAGATGAAATGCTTGCATGGCTTCTTCAGACCACTTGGACGGGTTAGCACCCTTCTTAGTGAAAGCAGTAATAGGCGCCACAATGGTGGAAAAGTCTCGTATAAACTTTCGGTAATAGTTGGCGAACCCTAAGAACCTCTGGACCCCTTTGAGGGTTAAGGGTACCGGCCAATTTTGGATTGCTTGTAGTTTCTCAGGATCCATCTCTAGTCCGGAACCGGACACAATGTACCCTAGAAACGGAATGGACTTGACTTCAAAGACGCATTTTTCTAATTTGCAATAGAGATGATTGACACGGAGACGGGACAGAACCTCTTTAACCCAAAAACGATGTTCCTCTAAATCGTTGGCAAAAATGAGGATATCGTCTAGATAGACCACGACATGACGGTATAGAATGTCTCTGAAGATCTCATTGACAAAATGCTGGAAGACAGCTGGAGCATTGCTCAATCCGAAGGGCATGACGAGGTACTCATAATGTCCGTCACGGGTGTTAAAGGCGGTCTTCCACTCGTCACCCTCACGGATCCGGATGAGATTGTATGCACCTCGCAAGTCCAGCTTTGTAAAGATGGTAGCTCCGCTAACTCTGTCAAAGAGCTCAGTAATCAGGGGTAAAGGATAACGGTTCTTGATGGTAATGTCGTTCAAACCTCTGTAGTCGATGCACGGCCGCAGACCACCATCTTTCTTTTTTACAAAAAAGAAGCCTGCGCCGGCTGGAGAAGAAGAAGGTCGAATGAACCCCTTTGCTAGGTTCTCTTTAATATATTCCTCCATAGAATGCGTCTCAGGCAGAGACAACGGATAAGTTCGGCCTCGAGGTGGAACCTTCCCTGGAACGAGATCAATCGGACAGTCCCATTCTCTATGAGGAGGAAGGATATCAGCAGAAGCTTTACTGAACACATCCGTGAAATCTTGATATGGAGGAGGTGGAACATCAGACGACCTGGGGGAGGAAGAACAGACAGGCAATACTTTAAACAAACATGTCTCAGCACAGGAGGAACCCCATGCCAGGATCTGCGTAGTCGTCCAATCAATTGTAGGATTGTGAAGACGGAGCCATGGAAGGCCCAGGACCACAGGATGTGTGGCTCTTGGAATCACTAAAAAAGAAATAAGTTCGGAATGAAGAACTCCCACTCTCAGACGAACTGGTAGAGTCCTTAAAGAAATAACTGCATCAAAAATTTTGCTGCCATCCACGGCAGTTAAAGAAATGGACAAAGGAAGTCTCTCGGTGGGTAGGGACCACCGTTTAACATAGGCTTCGGTAATAAAGTTCCCAGCTGCTCCGGAATCAAGGAGGGCAATGACGTTCCGATAACGTTGAGCAACTTGAAGCGAGACTGGGAGATTACAATCTTGAGGAGATGGAGAGGAGATCATTACTCCTAGCCGGCCCTCTCCTTGGCGAGCTAGGATTTGGAGTTTCCCGGACGTTTGGGACAGGCATTAATGGTGTGAGACGGAGCTGCACAATAGAGACAGAGAGACTCGGAGAGACGTCTTCGGCGCTCAGCAGGAGTTAAACGGGAACGGCCAAGTTGCATGGGCTCATCTTTAGATGGTGACAGTTGACGAGGAGGAGGAGCAGAAGATTTTGGAGCAGATGATCTTCCACGCTCCGTTGCTCTCTCTCTGAAACGTAAATCAACTTTCGTGCAGAGTGAGATTAGCTCATCTAACTTAGAAGGTAAGTCTCTGGTAGCTAACTCATCTTTAATACGCTCAGATAAGCCATGCCAGAATGCAGCATACAGGGCCTCGTCGTTCCATGCCAGTTCGGATGCCAGGATCTGGAACTGTATCAGATATTGTCCTACAGTACGTGACCCCTGGCGTAAACGGAGAATCTCGGATGAAGCTGAGGTTACCCGGCCTGGCTCGTCGAAGATGCGCCTGAATGTTGACACGAAGGCAGTGTAGGAAGATAGCAGGGTGTCGGACCTCTCCCATAACGGTGATGCCCAATCAAGGGCCGAGCCACTGAGAAGAGAAATAATGTAGGCAATTTTTGTACGGTCACTGGGAAAATTGCCAGGTTGTAGCTCAAACTGAATCTCACACTGGTTGAGAAATCCCTTGCAGAATCTTGGAGATCCGTCAAATTTTGCTGGCGTTGGAAGATGAAGACGTGGAGCAGAAATGGGTAAGGTGGGTGGGGTTATAGCTGGAGTCACTGTGGTTGACGCACCAGACGCGCCTGATCCACGGAGAGTTGTCTGAATCCCATCCAGCCGAGTAGAGAGATCCTGGAGACAGCGGATGATGTGGCCCTGTGCAGCCTCCTGATGTTCTAGTCGGGCTGCCAGTTCTTGCATCGGCCTGGCCGCTTGATCCTGGTCTCTGGCTGGATTCATTAGGTCAGTGCTTACTGTCACAACTGAGGGCCTGAGCTGACGGGAGGCAGCCTCAGTTGTAGGGGCTGAGATGTACCGGAACCTGGGAGGTTGTATCAGACCCCTGGACATGTAAGTAACATGGATAATAACTGCCCGAAGGCGTGACCACGACAACTTGGATAAAAGTCAATGATGTTTATTATGACAACTCCGCAACACAGCAGCAGTAAAAGAAAACGTAAAAGTCAGCAAAGAATAAATACAGTTCCTGGGTACTACAGGATGGCAGGAGCCACAGGGCACTGGTAGTGTGAGATAGTTCTTATAATCTTCTAGATGGAAAGTCCTTACCAGGCCCGACTGTAGCAATGGAGATAACCCAGGATTGTGCCAGCTGGTGTTCCAGGAAAAGCTGGGTTGCTGAAGATAAAACAGCTGCTGTGGATACTGGCTGGAACCAGACTGTTGTTAGCACGGAGTGGATACCGGCTGGAACCAGTTAAATAATAAATGAACTTGGGAGCGATGAAATATGAACTGAAATGTAGAACTTGAGAGCGGAGAAATAATAATACCGGTGGAGAGTGGTAAAGTGTAGAAAGGACACCGTCCCTTTAAGGGAAGCTGTACTCTGCTGGAAGCTGAGCTGGAAGCAGGTAATGTTGTAGCTGGAAACAGATGAATCCACAATGGATTGGAGAGTCAGGCTACACCGCAGGTGGAATGCTGGTGCGGGTCTCTATGGTGGAAGTCTTGAGACAGGAGCTGGAACCTGGAAGACAATCACAGGAGAGAGACAAACAGGAACTAGGTTTGACAACCAAAGCACTGACGCCTTCCTTGCTCAGGCACAGTGTATTTATACCTGCAGCAAGGAAGGGATTGGCTTGGCAATTATGCAGATTAAAAATACTGACAACAGATTGGAGGAAATGATCAGCTGACAGAATCCAAGATGGCTGCGCCCATGCAGACACTTGGAGGGACGTTTGGTTTGTAATCCATGTGGTAATGAAAACAGTAATGGCGGCGCCGGCCACTGGAGACAGGAGACGCCAGGCTGACAAGTGCACATCCAACCACGCGGACACAGCGGAGGCCGCGGCTGACGTAATCGCCACTCTGACACTCTGCATGCAGAAGCTCAGGGACGGCGGCGGAGGCCGCGGGAGACGCCATGCCAGATGTAATAAGGCGTTACTGTGACAGCGTCTCAGAGAGACAGGAGAGGATGCAGGAATGTGAACATTAGGATAACAGATGGGATCCGGTCCTGGAGCGCTGAGCCAGCCTTAGGAGGCATCTGATGGGTAAGAAATGGCGTCCAGATACCCGGATCGTGACAATACTCCTTCGGCAGAAGGGAGTTATAATTATCCCGTACTTGGACGATCTCCTCATAAAGGCGAGGTCCAGGGAGCAGTTGTTGATCAGCGTAACACTCTCTCAGGAAGTGTTACTACAGCACGGCTGGATTCTGAATGTTCCAAAGTCGCAGCTGATTCCTACGACGCGTCTGCTTTTCCTGGGCATGATTCTGGACACAGAACAGAAGAAGGTGTTTCTCCCGGTGGAGAAGGCCCAGGAATTAGCATCTCTGGTCAGGGACCTCCTGAAACCAAAACAGGTATCGGTGCATCACTGCACGCGAGTCCTGGGAAAGATGGTGGCTTCATACGAAGCCATTCCCTTCGGCAGGTTCCATGCAAGGATCTTTCAGTGGGATCTGTTGGACAAGTGGTCCGGATCGCATCTTTAGATGCATCGGCTGATCACCCTGTCTCCAAGGGCCAGGGTGTCTCTTCTGTGGTGGCTGCAGAGTGATCACCTTCTCGAGGGCCGCAGGTTCGGCATACAGGATGCAAGCCTCCGAGGGTGGAAGGCAGTCACTCAGGGAAGAAACTTCCAAGGGCTGTGGTCAAGTCTGGAGACTTCTCTACACATAAATATACTGGAACTAAGGGCCATTTACAACGCCCTGAGTCAAGCAGAGCCCCTGCTTCGAAACCGGACAGTGCTGATTCAGTCAGACAACATCACGGCGGTCGCCCATGTAAACCGCCAGGGCGGCACAAGAAGCAGGATGGCAATGGCGGAAGCCACAAAGATTCTTCGATGGGCGGAGAATCACGTGCAAGCACTGTCAGCAGTGTTCATTCCGGGAGTGGACAACTGGGAAGCAGACTTCCTCAGCAGACACGACCTCCACCCGGGAGAGTGGGGACTTCATCAAGAAGTCTTCCAACTGATTGCAAACCGATGGGAACTGCCACAGGTGGACATGATGGCGTCCCGCCTCAACAAAAAGCTAAAACGTTATTGCGCCAGGTCAAGGGACCCTCAGGCGATAGCTGTGGACGCCCTAGTGACACCGTGGGTGTACCAGTCGGTATATGTGTTTCCTCCTCTTCCTCTCATACCAAAAGTACTGAGAATAGTAAGAAAGAGAGGAATAAGAACAATACTCATTGTTCCGGACTGGCCAAGAAGGACTTGGTACCCGGAACTGCAAGAAATGTGCACAGAGGACCTATGGCCTCTGCCTCTCAGACAGGACTTGCTGCAACAAGGGCCCTGTCTGTTCCAAGACTTACCGCGGCTGCGTTTGACGGCATGGCGGTTGAACGCCGGATCCTAGCGGAAAAAGGCATTCCAGATGAAGTTATTCCTACGCTGGTAAAAGCTAGGAAAGACGTGACAGCAAAACATTATCACCGTATATGGCGGAAGTATGTTGCTTGGTGTGAGGCCAGGAAGGCCCCTACGGAGGAATTCCAGCTGGGTCGATTCCTGCACTTCCTACAGTCAGGGGTAACTATGGGCCTAAAATTGGGGTCCATAAAGGTCCAGATTTCGGCCCTATCCATTTTCTTTCAAAGAGAACTGGCTTCACTGCCTGAGGTTCAGACATTTGTTAAGGGAGTGCTGCATTTTCAGCCCCCTTTTGTGCCACCAGTGGCACCCTGGGATCTTAATGTTGTGTTGGATTTCCTGAAATCCCACTGGTTTGAGCCACTTAAGACCGTGGAACTCAAGTATCTCACGTGGAAAGTGGTCATGCTGTTGGCCTTAGCATCGGCTAGGCGTGTGTCGGAATTGGCAGCTTTGTCATGTAAAAGCCCATATCTGATCTTCCATATGGACAGGGCAGAATTGAGGACTCGTCCCCAATTTCTCCCAAAGGTGGTGTCATCGTTTCATTTGAACCAACCTATTGTGGTGCCTGCGGCTACTAGGGACTTGGAGGACTCCAAGTTGCTGGACGTAGTCAGGGCTTTGAAGATATATGTTTCCAGAACGGCTGGAGTCAGGAAGACTGACTCGCTGTTTATCTTGCATGCACCCAACAAGCTGGGTGCTCCTGCTTCAAAGCAAACTATTGCTCGCTGGATCTGTAGCACGATTCAGCAGGCTCATTCTGCGGCTGGATTGCCGCATCCAAAATCGGTAAAAGCCCATTCCACAAGGAAGGTGGGCTCTTCTTGGGCGGCTGCCCGAGGGGTCTCGGCCTTACAGCTTTGCCGAGCTGCTACTTGGTCGGGTTCAAACACATTTGCAAAGTTCTACAAGTTTGATACCCTGGCTGAGGAGGACCTTGTGTTTGCTCATTCGGTGCTGCAGAGTCATCCACACTCTCCCGCCCGTTTGGGAGCTTTGGTATAATCCCCATGTTCCTTACAGAGTTCACAGCATCCACTAGGACGTCAGAGAAAATAAGAATTTACTCACCGGTAATTCTATTTCTCGTAGTCCGTAGTGGATGCTGGGCACCTGTCCCAAGTGCGGACTCTCTGCAATACGTGTATATAGTTATTGCTTAACTAAGGGTTATTGTTATGAGCCATCCGTTTAGTGAGGCTTAGTTGTTGTTCATACTGTTAACTGGGTAAGGTTATCACAAGTTGTACGGTGTGATTGGTGTGGCTGGTATGAGTCTTACCCTGGATTCAAAATTTCCTTTCCTTGTAATGTCAGCTCTTCCGGGCACAGTTTCCCTAACTGAGGTCTGGAGGAGGGGCATAGAGGGAGGAGCCAGTGCACACCAGATAGTACCTAATCTTTTTTTAGAGTGCCCAGTCTCCTGCGGAGCCCGTCTATTCCCCATGGTCCTTACGGAGTTCCCAGCATCCACTACGGACTACGAGAAATAGAATTACCGGTGAGTAAATTCTTATTTTTAAACTACTTTGTTTTATTAATTATTCATACAGTGATTGGTGGTATTTAATAATACCCCCCGTATGTAGAGCGCCCTCTGATCTTGTATCTACCATTTATTGGACTTTAGCTAACAGAAAGTCCTTCAAGAGGTGCTGCTAGTATCATTCTTTAGCGCAATTTGGGAATCTCTTTGTGTGTGTGTGTGTGTATATATATATATATATATATATATATATATATATATACACACACACATACACACACACACACACACACACACAATACATTAGGACAGGTATAGAAAAAATGCTGCATAGTAAGAATGCTTTCAAAAATAGGTGTTTATCGTTTATTTTTATCAATTAACAAAATGCAAAGTGAATGAACAGTAGAGAAATCTAAATCACATCAATATTTGATGTGACCATCCTTTGCCTACAAAACAGCATCAATTCTTCTAGGTACACTTGCACAAAGTCAGTAATTTTGTAGCATTATAGTCAGGTGTGTGATTAACCAATAATACCAAACAGGTGATAATCAGGGCTAACTCTAGAGAATTTTGCTCCCAGTGTGAACAGTAATTTTTTTCCCCCACCCCCCGTTAGACATTCTTAAATGCTCCCCCACCCCGTAAACATAAAAAAAAAACTAAAATTATTGGGGGGGGGGGGGGGGGGGGGGGTCGCGTATGGCCTTGCAGGAAAAGACTACCTTACACCCCAGTTTTCAGCCCTGCCTCAACAGTCCTCGGCCACCAAAGGAAAGAAAAAGTTCCACCATATTAAGCCCCACACAGTAATGTTCCTCGCACCCTATTATGCCACACACCATATTGCCCGTAATACATTATGCCCCACAGTAAGGCTTCTAATTACTTTTAAATTAATTGCTTGTTGCCAGGGGTTTCATGCTCTGGGTTCCATGCTTGTTGCCAGGTATTTTATGATCTGGGTGTCATGCTCATTGCCAGGGGTTTCACGCTCTGGGTTCCGTGCTCATTTCTAGGGGTTTTATGCTCTGGGTGTCATGCTCGTTTCCAGGGGTGTGTACTGCAAATTGTTGTAATGCTTGTTGGCAACAGTGGCTCCCTGATATTACCTGCTCCCCCTTCTCCCACCCATAGTACCCGCAAAATGACACATTTGCATCATGACGTCAAGACGAAACCACGTCATTTCGTGAAACTCCGTCCAGCGAGTGGAGTACTATGAGTGGGAGGACGGAAATCAGGTTATAGCAGCCAGCAGGTGGCACCCAGTGCATTTGCACAGCTTACCCGCCGGCAGAAACAACATTGGTGATAATGATCATCATTTTCATATGTAAGTTGAAACACAGTCATTGACTGAAACAGAAACAACTGTGTAGGAGGCTTAAAACTAGGTGAGAAACAGTGAAACTCTGTTACAAAGGATGTGGAAAACAGTTTCATGTCACAGGACATACACCATGGCAAGACTGAGCACAGCAAAAAGACACAAGGTACATATATACTGCATCAGATAGGTCTCTCCCAGGCAAAGATTTCAAAGCAGATTGGGATTTCAAGATGTGCTGTTTAAGCTCTTTTGAAGAAGCACAAAGAATGAGCAACGTTGAGAATCATAGATGCAGTGGTCGGCCAAGTAATCTTTGTGCATCAGATGAAAGACACATCATGATTACTTCACCTCGAAACTGGAAGATGTCCAGCAGTGCTATCAGCTCAGAAGTGGTAGGAAACCAGTGAGACCCAGGTACACCCGTCTACTGTTAGGAGCAGTCCGGTCAGAAATGGTCTTCATGGAAGAAATTCGTCCAAAAAGTCATATTTTCCACATAGAAACAAGGCCAAGCAACTCAACTATGCATGAAAACATAGAAACTGGGGTGCAGAAAATGGCAGCAGGTGCTCTGGACCGATGAGTAAAAATGTTAAATATTTGGCTGTAACAGAAGGCAGTTTGTTCGCAAAAGGGCTGGAGAGCAGTACAATGATGAGTGTCTGCATGCAACAATGAAGTATGGTGGAGGTTCCTTGCCAGTCTGGGGCTGCATTTCAGCAAATGGAGTTAGGGGTTTGTTCAGGAATAATGGTGTCCTCAATGCTGAGAAATACAGGGAGATACTTATCCATCATGCAATACCATAAGGGAGGCGTCTGATTGGCTCCAAATTTATTCTGTAGCAAGACAACAACCCCAAACTACATGCAGCGTAAAGAACAAGGAATCCTGGAAGTGATGATACGGGCCCCAGAGCCCTGATCTCAACATCATCAAGCCCGTCTAAGATTACATGAAGACACAGAAGGATATGAGCAAGCCTACATCCACAGAAGATTTGTTGTTAGTTCACCAAAATTCTTGGAACAATCTCCCTACAGAGTTCCTTCAAAATCTGTGTGCAAGTGTACCTAGAAGAATTTATGTTGTTTTGAAGGCAAAGGGCGGTGGTCACACCAAATATTGATTTGATTTAGATTTCTGTTCTTTTCATTAACTTTGAATTTGTGAATTGATTAAAATAAACTATTAACACTTTTATTTTTGAAAGCATTCTTACTTTGCAGCATTTTTTCAATACATGCCTAAAACTTTTGCACAGTACTGTATATACATACACACGTAAACACACACACTCACATTGATAAATTTAAAAAAAAAAATTCTCAGTGGACCCATCTTATTAGGACTTATTGTCCTTACTGGTTATCTGGATATATAGGATGATCCGTAAGTGTGGAAACACCCTTATAAAAAGTAAATGAGTAAGGAAATATTAATCCAGTGTCTACACATATGATATGGGAGTGGGGGAAAAACTATTTAGGATATGTCACCAGTATGGCCTATATCATATGTGTAGACACTGGATTAATATTTCCTTACTCATTTACTTTTTATAAGGGTGTTTCTAAATTTATGGACCACCCTGTATATGCAGCTACTGTACAACATAAATCCTAGAAAACATTATGTAAGAATTACAATCCTTTATTTTTAAAGAACAAAAATGCTAATTGTATGAATCTGAAGACAATTTATAAAAGTGGGAAATCACAGTAAGCAAAAAAAACAAAAAAAACAGCTTTCCTACAACATAATATAATATTTCTTTATTCCTTTGAAAAACAGTGGGGATTAGGAAGATGTTAAACAAGCTGAATTACATAAACTGTTAACTGTGTACTGTGTGTCATAAAGGAAGCAGGGTGACGAATATGCATCTTTAGCAGCAATGCCAAATTCCATTCCTCGAGAGCAAGAAAGTATAATTTTATATTGCAACATACCAAAAATAATAAAACCACAATATATATATATATATATATATATATATATATATATATACCTTAAAGAAAAATGTAACCAGCTTTATTTTTGAAAATCAGAGCAATAAAATGATTTATAAATTCTAACATAATTTGCAAACCATTGTTATGTTTTTTTCTAATGCCTCTAAATATAACATAAGTTGTTGGAATGTATCCAGGAGTACTCTACAATATATTACACTTATTTTTATACATGATTTATACATTTTAGAAATAGTTCACTTTTAGTGGTGCAGAGTTACTAAATCACTTGGGGCTCAAATTACCCATAAATTCTTCACAGTAAAGGTGGGTACACACTGTATTGAACGGCCGATATATCGCGGGTCGGTCGGCCAGTGTGTACGGGCGATATATCTGTCTGTTCACAGACATATCGCGTCGGCCCCGTAGCACAGCCGATGGCCAATATATCTACCGATATATTGGCGCATGACTGTGTGTGTACGGACGACCAGCCAGCCGCCGGTACACATGCTGCGGCGGCCGGCGGTGATTGACAACTGAACTGGGCGGGTACACAGCACACTGGCCGATCCGTCCATAGATATATCTGCAGATCAATTGATCTGCAGATATATCTATCAGTGTGTACCCACCTTAAGAGCGGTTTACGTTACAGCCAGACACACAGATTTTTGTTTGCAGCTACATAGAGCTGCGTACAAAAATATGCAAGTTTAGGGTGAGATTTGGCCGTGACGGGGAGTGAATGTAAACTCTCCTCCTTCGCAGGTAATTGGATTGACCCCTTTGACTCCATTTACTGTACAGTAGGTAGAGACCCCTGCTCTGCTTTTTTTAGCATAAAAGCAAATTATCATAAAATAAATGAAGATTGTAACTGATAATTTGATGTGCAATTATGTTTTTCAGGCTGCTAAAGCATTATAAATATGGACAACATTACCAACAACGACACATGTGATCTGTATTTCCACCACAAAACAGCAAGAATTCTGCTGCCGATATTTTACAGCATGATTTTCTTATTTGGACTGCTTGGAAACCTGTTGGCTTTGTACGTCATCCACAAAAACAGACGGAAACTAAACTCCACAACACTCTACTCCAGAAACCTGGTCATCTCAGATATTTGTTTTGCTATTGTGTCACCTACCAGAATTGTGTATTATGCTATGGGTTTTAATTGGATCTTAGGAGAAGCGCTTTGCCGAATTACATCCCTTTTCCTTTACATCAACACTTATGCAGGTGTAAACTTTATGACTTGCTTAAGCGTCGACCGTTTCTTTGCTGTTGTGCACCCACAAAACAAAGTTAGGAGAGTGAAGTTTGCCAAGATCATCTGCATTATTGTTTGGGTGCTAGTTTTCTTCCAGACATTTCCACTACTTTTACAGGAAATGTCACAGAAGGAGCCAGATGGTAAAATAACCTGCATGGAGTACCCAAACTTTGAAAAAATCCCACATTTGCCATTCTTGCTTCTTGGAGCTTGTTTTATAGGATTCTTTATTCCTCTAGTAATAATACTGTATTGCTATTCTCAAATAAGCATAACACTTTGCCAGACTACAAAATCAAATCCATTATCAGAAAAATCTGGAACCAACAAAAAGGCTACTAACACAATCATTTTAGTTATCGTGGCGTTTTTCATTTGTTACACTCCTTATCACATTGCCCTTACTCAACATATGGTTAAAAAGTTACTTTACACCCCAGGATGCAATGAGCTGAAACAATTTCAAATCGTTCTTCATATTAGCGTGTGTCTAATGAACCTGAACTGCTGCCTAGATCCGCTCATATATTTTTGTGCATGCAAAGGATACAAGAGACAAATCATGAAAATATTAAGACGGCAGGCTAGCATAAGCTCTTCCAGTGCCACAAGGCCTCAAGCTGATGAAAGCTCACATGACTGCACAGAAAGCCAAATAGGGCAAAACATGCAACTAAACCAGGAACTCGGGACAAAAAAAGAAACAAATAAAATAAGACAAAACAGCATGTTATGAATGTTACGTAAGAAACGGTAACCTTGGAAGAGGTTAAGGTTTTACATGCTACATAATGATGGATGAATATAGGTTATAACAGTGCTGAAGCTTACATATTACAATCATTATAAAATGGCTCTGTAATTCATTCTACAAAGGTGTATCTAAAAAGAGTGTGCTTATGGAGGAGTTGCATATTAGTTTATGGTTGTTCAACTGATGCCTAGTGCAAAAGGAGTAACACAGGGTTGTCTATTCTTTTGTAATGTCCAGGCAACTAACTCATTTTGTGGAGATCTCCAGAGACAATAAAACCGTCTCCCTTAACCCATCCAGTTTACAAGTGCTGTGGGCCATCCCGGACTATAGTAACACAACAGTGAACTGAGACATTACGACCCCATACCCTGATGCAAATTGCATCTTAACAATCCCCACAGTTGCCCAATAATCTCCAAGAGGTGTGCAATTAAAAGCAGGAAAGTATGGATACATGTGAACCTTTCACCTACAATCAGTGGAGGCATCCATACTATAGTCTGAACCAGTTTACGACATATAAACTTGCTAGTAAACAGTGACAGTGAGGCATTGCTGAATTGATCGACTATATTCTCATGGGTAGTAGATCAGACTAAAGATACCCATATTGTCTATGTAACAGGCTCATATTAACCACATCACGGTAAATCGTTAAATTACTAGGTGAGCAAAATGAAAAGTAATTCACATTTTATATAAAAATATGTAATATATGTAATGTGTAAAGGTTTGCATACTTTGACAGAATCCAAGATGCTTCACACTGTTTTTACATTTGACACTGAATACAAGCTGTTTGACAAACTACCAGCAGTGTACTTCAACAGAACACTGGGCTGTACAGGAAATATATCCCCCAGTTTTATCACAACTATATTTTGATATAGAAAGATTCTGGATTTGTGTATGTATAGTTTATTTTTGAATATTAATATAACAGCTCTTTTATTTAAGGCAATTTGCATGTCAGATACAGAGGTCTTCAAAAGTAATATCACAAGTATTGATCTCACTTTCAATAACCACTTATCAAGTAGGACCCACTCATAGACAATTGGGTTGTCTCTCCTTTAAAACACAGATTACCTGAAACTGGAGGAATCAGAACAAAGAACAGAGTAAGGATTTGCTTGGTTTTCCTTCAGGAAGTGTTGCTTTAGAGTTAGTTGGCTTCATGATAACAGAGGAAGCTCCAGGGTTGGAAGACCTACTCATATACTGTACAAGGGGTTGCGCAAAAATTAACTGCCCAAACAGGAATATCACTCTATAAACACTATAACAATTTAAATAGTTTTCTGCAAGTATCCTGATTGTACTGACATAGTAGATAGCAAACAAAACTTGGTAAATGTAAAAAATCTATATATATAAATATCAAAAAATGTAAAGAAAAAATGCATAAATATTATGCAAGGTACCATGCAATACTGTAAATATTATATATGCACCTATATAATGTACTGTACTGTTTAAGTCACAAATACCAAAATATAGTAATTAGTGACTATTTATACAAATGCTGTGCATTGTTTTTTTAGATCACATATAGAGCTTATTCACACTGCAAATGCCAGATCCCACCTGGGAATTGGAAACGGGTCCTTCCCGGGTGGGATCCGGCATTGGACGCTACAGCTGGCTTCCCTGATCCGGCAATATGCCGGGCGGGTTGCCATTGCAGCGGGGGGGCGTAGACGGCGCTGGGAGATGAGCTCATCTCCGCACCGCCTCTCCCTATCTAGTGATCGGGTCCCTGGGCCCCAACAACCCGGGTACCCGTTTACGCTGCAACTGACCCGGTATTCAACCCGGCAATAACACTGCTGTATTCCCGGGTTGAGTTAATGGGTCAGGCGACCCAGGAATTCAACCACGGCGCTTTCACACCGCACGCTGACCCGGGTCGATACCGGGTTATTTGTGCGGTGTGAAAGGGGTTTAATTAATCTGCATATTTTATCTGCCAATTAGGCCTGAAGAGTGGGGAAAAAAGGAAAAAGAAAACAGATGAATGGTTTCTTATGGGTGCATTATCACCACAGCAGTCTACAGTATTAACACCATGGGGTATATCTAGCTATTTTCTAGAATGTGCTAGATAAATGTTATATAGAACCTAATTGGTTGCTATGGCCAACATTTCTAATTCTAAAAACCCACACTTTAGTTAATATACCCCCATGTCTGACATTTTAGGTAATTGAAAAGCCTTTTTCTCATGTAATAATATACAGTACACTATATAAGACAATGGCCATCTTGAACAGGGCATTTTATTTCTTTTGAAACCAATGACTACATAGTTTTGTCTTTAACATTAATTTACGTTACCATGGCTAATATTTTTATTGTTTAGTTAAATGGCACCGTACAGGGAAAATGCAGTAGAACAAACAAATCAAATTGCATGTGCAAAAAGACTGTACAAGGTAAAAACACCATTGAGATCTCTCACAGTTGAATGACAGAAAGTAACAGTAGTCAGTGACCCAGTGCCCTAGGATGGCAGACAGGATCAGGTAGGTAGGATCCCACATAGCCATTCACGTCCACTTGTCCATGTAGAAATCCATACAGTAGGTCACCTCTAATTAAAAAAAAAAAAATTATACTCACCTATTTCCAGTGTAGATCGGTCCTCTTCAGCCAATGTAGGCATCCACAGGGTTAAAAACAACAAACCGCAAAAAATCCAGTCCAGAACGGACATGTATACATATACACTTGTACTATGCGACTACCGGGCCTCTGTGTGACTAATGTCACTAGAGGGACCCGGCAGCCAGTCAGGAGCCGCTGCCATAGCAACTGCTTCCTGATTGGCTTTGGTCTCCCCAGGCTCAGCCTATCGCTGTTTGCCCATAGAAATGAAGGAGACACTCGGTTAGAGGGGAAAACCACAAGGTCAATTGGGGATGACCATTGTGGTCTTCTCAATTAAGCGGTTCCCACCACGGGAATGATTGGAGCCACGCGTCTCCATTCAATCCAATAGGCAAACAGTGATAGGATGAGCCCGGGGAGAGAAAAGCCAATCAGGAAGCAGTTAAGAGCCCATGGCTGGTTATGTTTAGGAGGGGGGACCCCAGGCACCATCCTTTTCCAGCAGTGTTTGTGTAATGTCGGCAGTGACTGAGAATATTAATTTTTGGTGAATTCCTGTGTTCTATGAGGTGTATCTGAAAATACAACCATGTTTGTCTGTTTGTCTAATTGTTCGTACATGTGTGGCCAGCCATGTGTCTCAATATGAATTGGTAAAACTCTGCCATGATCTGTGTTTACTAAATTACAGAAATGCATTTTCGTCCAAAAACGCAATCTCGAATGGAATTGGGAGCTTAGTAGATTTCCCTATAAGAGAGGTGAACAGCATGGAAAATGTCTTTGATGAGGGAGTGCGAGGCAGTGACAATTGCAGAAGGGGACCGTACAAACAAGTGTAGTGTAAAGTATCTGGAATTTCAATTTCATACAATGTTGATAAGCGCTGCAAATCAACCTTATTGAATGAAAATGTAAACTCATACATGCCTGAATTCACTTTTAAAGCAGCAATTTTTGCAATATTGTTTTTTTTTTCATGTTACATTTTAAAGTAGAATAGGGGCTATTAAATGTGCAGCATAAATTAGTTTGGAAGGCCTGAAAACATATTGGGGTCAATACAATTAGATGCAAGTCTGCAAATGTGAGTTTGTTACATGAATGCACGCACCCAAGAATTCTTTAATTTAATTAGAAATGCCTATTTGTGGTACTTGCGGAGGTGGTTTGCAAATTGACTAGAAAATGAGATATGAGGGAAGTGAATGAAGAAGTGGGGAGACCTTCGTTGACCCCCAAAAAGGGACAACTTCGTTAGCAGAATCATACAGAAGTGTTAGTGGACAAAAGGAAAGTAGTGGACACTCTTAAAAGGTGTCAAATAGATGTAAAAATATGATATTAAGCAAACAAATTTTGTTTAATTACAGAGGAATTAAGGGAAAAGAAAAAAATTGAAAAAAAAGGTGCTTTTTAGGCAGTTTAAGGTGACTTTACATTTTAATTGAAATAAACACTCATTAAATCTGGGGTGCACAATAAAATGAAAATGTTGATTTGGGGGTATTTTGAGGCCATTTATTTTTTTAAATGGGGTGTGGAGGGATTATTATTGAATAAAATTTCTATTTAAAACTTCTCTAAATTGATTTATAAAAAAAAATATATATATATATATATATATATATATCATTTGTAAAAATAGGATTTTAATTACCTACCGGTAAATCCTTTTCTCGTAGTCCGTAGAGGATGCTGGGGTCCACATTAGTACCATGGGGTATAGACGGGTCCACCAGGAGCCATTGGCACTTTAAGAGTTTGAGAGTGTGGGCTGGCTCCTCCCTCTATGCCCCTCCTACCAGACTCAGTCTAGAAACTGTGCCAGAGGAGACGGACATCTTCGAGTGAAGGATTATACACAGATAGTGGCGAGATTCATACCAGCTCACACATGCAAGGCAAATCAAGCTAACTAGCTTGAAACTCAGCAACCGCTGAAACATTACTTACCAAGTAACAATGCAGTACTCAACTAAAAACAAAGTTGTACTGAACCAGATAACCATTGCAGGAAAACGAAGCAAAAGGATTTACCGGTAGGTAATTAAAATCCTATTTTCTCTTACGTCCTAGAGCAGGGATGGGGAACCTTCGGTCCTCCAGCTGTTGTTGAACTACACATACCAGCATGCCTTGCTACAGTTTTGCTATTTGGCCATGCTAACAATGTTGCAGGGCATGCTGGGATGTGTAGTTCAACAACAGCTGGAGGGCCGAAGGTTCCCCATCCCTGTCCTAGAGGAAGCTGGGGTCCACATTAGTACCATGGGGATGTACCAAAGCTCCCAGAACGGGAGGGAGAGCATGGAGGCTCCTGCAGAACTGACAGACCCAACTTTAGGTCCTCATAGGCCAAAGTATCGAACTTGTAGAACTTTGCAAACGTGTTCGACCCAGACCAAGTAGCCGCTCGGCAGAGTTGGAAAGCCGAGACACCCCGGGCAGCCGCCCAGAAAGAACCCACCTTACGAGTATAGTGGGGCATAACATACGTAGGATACGGCAAGCCTGCCGTAGAATACGCATGCCGGATAGTGAACCTGATCCAGCGAGAGATCGTCTGCTTAGAAGCAGGACACCCAATTTTCTTGGGCTCATACAGGACAAACAAAAAAGTCAGATCCCACAGCGCCGTAGGCGGTACAAAGGGAGGTTACATGTGCAGAACTCCCTTCAAAAAAGTCTGAATCACAGGGAGGGCAGCCAATAATTTCTAGAAGAAAATGGATAGGGCCGAAATCTGGACCTACACGGTTCCTAACCTCAGATCCATATCCACACCTGCTTGCAGGAAGAGAAACCGTTCCAGTTGAAAATCCACCATAGGAAACTTCTTGGACTCACACCAAGATACATATTTATTTTCAAATACAATGGTAATGTTTAGATGTTACTCCTTTCCTAGCCAATATCAGGGTAGGAATAACCTTGTTCGGAATGCCCTTCCGAGCTCAGCTAATATCTGGCGTTCAACCTTCATGCCATCAAATGTAGCGGAGGTAAGTCTTGATAGGCGAACGGCCCCTACTGCAGCAGGTCCTCCAAAAGAGGAAGAGGCCTCGGCTCTTCTAGTAGTAGATCCAGAAGATCCGCGTACCAAGACCTTCTTGGCCAGTCGGGAGCAATGAGAATCGCTTGAACTCTTGATCTCCAGACCAGACTGAGATTGTTAGGTAACTACTCCCACCAACATATTCTGCTGCATTATACTTCTCTAGGCCAGACTGAGATTGTTAAGTAACTACTCCAACCAACATATTCTGCTGCATTATACCTCTCTAGGCCAGACTGAGATTGTTAGGTAACTACTCCCACCAACATATTCTGCTGCATTATACTTCTCTAGGCCAGACTGAGATTGTTAGGTAACTACACCCACCAACATATTCTGCTGCATTATACTTCTCTAGGCCAGACTGAGATTGTTAGGTAACTACTCCCACCAACATATTCAGCTGCATTATACTTCTCTAGGCCAGACTGAGATTGTTAGGTAATGCAAATTGAAACAATATTGCATAGTATCTCATTCTGATGTACTTTACTTAGTTTTGAATTGTACAGACCAGAGTGTTATCTATGTGGGATGGCTGGTTGTTCTTGTAAGGTGATTTACTGCCTGGCATTCTAGGGGTTGGGGAATGGTTGCAGATTCCAATTATTAGTTTCACATGCAGTATTCCTCTACTTAAGTTCTATTGTGTAGGCTGTGCAAAGCCGGTTGGCGGTGCATTTAATATCGAAGTGCATTTGTATCAAAGTGCGATAAAATTGACACATAACAGCAGCGTTCCATCAGCGTTCATTCGAAGTGAAATAGAAGGAAAACAGAGGCACACCATTCAAACAAAACATAGAAAACTGAAGAACTTATAACAAATGTGAGTTACTTTCTCTTCATATCACTCACCTCCGGATTGTTGCATCTGATCAAAAAGCACGGAACTACCTTACGTGGACATTTCAACAACCATCCATTTTACCAACAAATGTTTGTATCTGTATTTTTGTAATCTGTTATGTATGCACAGCTGCCCCAATGCAATTTTACCAACAAACACTGAAAAATCCTTTCAGAATTACCATTGCTATTTAACCCTCTCACAATCCTCTCATTTCTACCAGTCCAAATACATTTCTGTACCCACTTTATCTACGCTTTTGATTCACTTCAAACTAAATCTGCACTCATTGAGCCTACACTGCTTTTCTCAACTGCATTTCTGCAACTCTTCTGCTCTGATTCCCTTACAGCCGCCTCTCCTACTTCCAGCTAACCTCCACCTAATTACCTACATAACACTATGTCAAGGTTTTCCTCTACTCCCCACATCACTCAGTGTCTACCTAATCAAGTATCTTGCTCCCTGTTCACACCTCTATCCTCCCCCCCACCCCTAGTCTCCTACACCTCTTCCTCTCTCCACGCCTCTGTCTCCCCTCCATCCCTCTGTTTCCTTCCCCCTCCTTTCCTGTTACCCCACTTTCATTCGCCTCTGCTCCATTGTCCTGCTACCCCACAACTCAGCCCTGCTCCCTCCCTCCCTTCCCCGTCATCTCCCCACACCCCCATCCACATCACACTGAACTCCCCCCCCTGCCCACCTCCTGCAGTTTCCCCTCCTAGCTCAAGCACCCGCACCATCACTACTCTCTCATCATCCTTGTCAGCAAAGTTAATCTCACCGCATCGCTACAGCAACCCTGATAATCTCATTCACATGTTTCCCACAGACTCATACCCCCTATCCTGTGCCTTCTGGAATGCCAGATCTGTTTGTAACAAAGTGGTCCCCACTCATGACCTTTTCATTTCCAACTCCCTGCACCTACTAGCCATTACTGAAACTTGGATTACGCCCTCTGACACTACTTCTCCTGCTGCTCTCCCTGCTGGGGGCCTCACATTATCACACACACCCGACCTGGGGGTCGCCATGGGGGTGGTGTTGTGATCCTTTTACCTTCTAGTTACTCCTACCAACTCATACAACCAGAACCGTCCCTTACATTCTCTACATTTGAGGTCCATGCTATATGCCTCTTCCAACCAGTCCATTTTAGAGTAGCTGTCATTTACCGCCCCCTGGCATTGCCTCCAAATTAATCGACAACTTTGCTTCCTGGCTTCCTCACTTTCTATCTTCTGACATTCCCTCCATTATCCTAGGTGATTTCAACATCCCTATCGATATCCCCACACAATCCCCTGCCTCTAAACTCCTTAACCTCACCTCTCCCAGTGGACCTCCTCACCCTCCCATGTGAATGGGAGCTCACTGGATCTGGTCTTCACTCACCATTGTGATATTTCTGATGTCTCCAACTCCCCATTTCCCCTCTCTGACCAGCACCTGCTCTCCTTTAACCTATCTCTCTCTGCTTCCCCATCTCTACCTCCTAAGGCTACCATCAGTAAGCGTAACATTGAGGCTATTGACACCACATTCCTTTCCTCCCTGTTTGACTCACTTCTCTCTCCTATTCTCTCTCTCATGCCCTGAACAAGCCACTTCCACATACAATGCATTCCTTACTTCTGCTCTTGACTCTGTTACTCCACCAACCACTATTCACCCTCGAAAATTAACACCTCAACCCTGGCACACCAAATGCACCAGATATCTGCAAAAATGCTCACATACTGCTGAGCAACACTGGAGGAAATCACGCTCTAAGGCAGACTTCCTCCATTTCAAACTTATGCTCTCATCCTTCAGTGCAGCCCTTTCCCTTGCTAAACAGTCATACTTCAAGAACCTAATTTCCTCCCAGTCTTCCAACCCCCCCCTCTTTGCCACTCTCAACTCACTCCTCTGCCCACCCTCACCTAGTCTCCCCTCCTCACTCTCTGTTCTTGACTTTGCTACTTACATCACATCCAAAATTGACTCCATATGTCAGGACATCACATCACACGAGACCATCAGCAACCAGCCTCCTCCCATCCCTTACCAACACTCCCCATCCCTCGCACCTACTCTTACATCTTTCTCCCATGCATCTGGTGAGGAAGTCATGGCCCTCATTCGTTCCTCTCCCCTTACCACATCCCCTCTTGACCCTATACCCTCCCACCTCCTTCGCTGCCTCTCTCCTTCTGCCTGTTCCCATCTTGCCCACCTTCTCAATCTCTCCCTCTCATCAGGCACTGTCCCCTCTGCCTTCAAGCATGCACTCATCTCTCCTATTCTTAAAAAACCTACCCTTGATCCAAACACTCTCTCCAACTACCGACCCATCTCTCTTCTCCCTTTTGGCTCCAAACTCCTTGGGGTATATTTACAAAGATTTGTGTTTTGGCCGTTTTGAAGGGTGTTTGAACTCGAATGTTATCGGGTGCATTTTACTGCAACTTTTTGAATCCTGATACGATCATTCACTAAGCTGCAGAGTTTTGCACAATCGTTTTTTTCCGATGTCGATGTGATTCGTAATATCAGGCAGTGTTTTACGGGAGTGATGAGTAAAACACTGCCTGACAAAACACAAGGAATCCCGGCCGGATCTGTGAGATCCGTGCAGGGCTTCATTGTGTACCTTAAAAAGTTGATTAAAGTCTCAAAAAATCTGAAAAAAATTGCGTGGGGTCCCCCCTCCTAAGCACAACCAGCCTCCGGCTCTTTGAGCCGGTCCTGGTTGAAAAAATATGGCGGAAAAAATGACAGGGGTTCCCCCATATTTAATCAACCAGCACCGGGCTCTGCGCCTGGTCCTGGTTCCAAAAATACGGGGGACAAAAAGCGTAGGGGTCCCCCGTATTTTTGAAACAGCACCGGGCTCCACTAGCCAGGTACATAATGCCACAGCCGGGGGACACTTTTATACTGGTCCCTGCGGCCCTGGCATTACATACCCAACTAGTCACCCCTGGCCGGGGTACCCTGGAGGAGTGGGAACCCCTTAAATCAAGGGTTCCCCCCCCTCCAGCCATCCAAGGGCCAGGGGTGATGCCCGAGGCTGTCCCCCCCATCCAAGGGCGGCGGATGGGGGCTGATAGCCTTTTGAAAAAATGTGAATATTGTTTTTAGTAGCAGTACTACAAGTCCCAGCAAGCCTCCCCCGCAAGCTGGTACTTGGAGAACCACAAGTACCAGCATGCGGTGGAAAACCGGGCCCGCTGGTAACTGTAGTACTACTACTAAAAAAATACCCCCAAAAAAACAGGACACACACCGTGAAAGTATAAGTTTATTACATACATGCACACCTCCATACACACATACTTACCTATGTTCCCACGAGGCTCGGTCCTCTTCTCCATGTAGAATCCTTGGGGTACCTGTGAAAGAAATTATACTCACATAATCCAGTGTAGAATCAGACCTTTGTATAATCCACGTACTTGGCAAAATAATAAAACGGAAACCCGACCACGCACTGAAAGGGGTCCCATGTTTACACATGGGACCCCTTTCCCCGACTGCCAGGACCCCCCCTGACTCCTGTCAAAGAGGGTCCCTTCAGCCAATCAGGGAGCGCCACGTCGTGGCACTCTCCTGATTGGCTGTGTGCTCCTGTAGTGTCTGTCAGGCAGCACACGGCACAGATACAATGTAGCGCCTATGCGCTCCATTGTAGCCAATGGTGGGAACTTTGCGGTCAGCGGTTGACCGAAAGTACCCTCACCGCTGACCGCAAAGTTCCCACCATTGGCTACAATGGAGCGCATAGGCGCTACATTGTATCTGTGCCATGTGCTGCCTGACAGACACTACAGGAGCACACAGCCAATCAGGAGAGTGCCACGACATGGTGCTCCCTGATTGGCTGAAGGGACCCTCTTTGACAGGAGTCAGGGGGGGTCCTGGCAGTCGGGGAAAGGGGTCCCATGTGTAAACATAGGACCCCTTTCAGTGCGTGGTCGGGTTTCCGTTTTATTATTTTGCCAAGTACGTGGATTATACAAAGGTCTGATTCTACACTGGATTATGTGAGTATAATTTTTTTCACAGGTACCCCAAGGATTCTACATGGAGAAGAGGACCGAGCCTCGTGGGAACATAGGTAAGTATGTGTGTATGGAGGTGTGCATGTATGTAATAAACTTATACTTTCACGGTGTGTGTGTCCTGTTTTTTGGGGGGTATTTTTTTAGTAGTAGTACTACAGGTACCAGCGTGCCTGGTTTTCCACCGCATGCTGGTACTTGTGGTTCTCCAAGTACCAGCTTGCGGGGGAGGCTTGCTGGGACTTGTAGTACTGCTACTAAAAACAATATTCACATTTTTTCAAAAGGCTATCAGCCCCCCATCCGCCGCCCTTGGATGGGGGGACAGCCTCGGGCTTCACCCCTGGCCCTTGGGTGGCTGGAGGGGGGGACCCCTTGATTTAAGGGGTTCCCACTCCTCCAGGGTACCCCGGCCAGGGGTGACTAGTTGGGTATGTAATGCCAGGGCCGCAGGGACCAGTATAAAAGTGTCCCCCGGCTGTGGCATTATGTACCTGGCTAGTGGAGCCTGGTGCTGGTTTCAAAAATACGGGGGACCCCTACGCTTTTTGTCCCCCATATTTTTTGAACCAGGACCAGGCGCAGAGCCCGGTGCTGGTTGATTAAATATGGGGGAACCCCTGTCATTTTCCCCCCCATATTTTTTCAACCAGGACCGACTCAAAGAGCCCGAGGCTGGTTATGCTTAGGAGGGGGGACCCCACGCGCAATTTTTTTTCCAGTTTTTACACTAAACAGACCCTTTCCCATAGATAACCATGCACAGATCTCACTGATCCGTGCATGGTTATCCAAACTCGACTGGAAAAAGCAGGTCTATTTTTTTGCTGCTTTTTTTAACGAATCAAAAAAAAAAACAGACCCGCACTTGAGCACTCAGAAACTAACACCCAAATACGAATGAATAGTGAATGCCCGTATTGTATGAAATAACAGCCGTGTTTGACCTATGGTCTATTCATTCGTATTTCGGAACTTTGCAAATCAAACCATTACGAATAGTCCAAACACTGCCGAGATTAGTGTTTAGTGAATTCCCGGATTGGGACTTAGAAAAAAAAACACAAATCGGACAAACTCGAATTTTTAGTAAATATTGGCCCTTGAGTGTATTGTCTACAACCGACTTCCTTTCTTTCCTCACACTCACTGCTTGACCCATTCCTGTCTGGCTTCCGTCCTCTCCACTGAAACTGCCCTTACAAAAGTCTGCAATGACCTCCATGTTGCTAAATCTAAGGGCCACTACTCTCTACTTATTCTTCTTGATCTCTCTGCTGCTTTTGACACTGTGGACCACCCTCTCCTACTGCAAATCCTTCACTCAATTGTCTGCGTGATACTGCCCTCTCTTGGCTGTCTTCCTACCTCTCTGACCGTTCATTCTCTGTCTCCTCTCATGACTCCCCCTCACTTCCACTAACTGTAGGTGTACCCCAAGGCTCTGTCCTTGGTCCTCTTCTTTTCTCTCTCTATACATCCTCACTAGGTAAGCTCATTAGCTCTTTTGATTTCCAATATCATCTATATGCCGATGACACTCAAATCTATCTTTTCTCTCCGGACCTCTCACCTGCTCTCCTCACTTGAATCTCCAACTGTCTCTCTGCTATCTCTGTCTGGATGTCCCAGCATTTTCTTAAACGTAACATGTCTAAGACTGAGCTGATCATCTTCCCTCCCTCCTGCATAACCTCACCTCCCACAATCTCATTATCTATTGATGGCACCACTATCTCCTCTAGCCCCCAAGTGCGCTGTCTTGGAGTAATCTTTGACTCCTCCCTCTCCTTCAAACCAAACATTCAACACCTCTCACAAACCTGCCGTTTTCACCTAAAAAATATTTCCAGGATCAGACACTTTCTGACCTAGGACGCTACTAAGACCCTTATCCACTCACTGGTCACCTCCAGACTGGACTACTGTAATCTCCTCCTGACTGGATTCCTGACAAATACCTCTCTCCACTCCAATCTATCCTCAATGCTGCTGCCCGGCTCATTTTCCTCACCAAATGCACTACGTCCACCTCCCCTCTCCTACAAGACCTTCACTGGTTTCCCTTCCCTTTCAGAATCCATTTCAAGCTTCTCACACTCGCTTACAAAGCCCTTACCCACTCCTCTCCCATTTACATCTCTGACCTTATCTCCCCTTACACTGACACCCGTGCTCTTTGCTCTGCTAACGCACGCCGACTCTCTTGCCTACTGATTACTTCCTCCCACTTCTACCTCCAAGATTTTTCACGTGCTGCTCTAATTCTCTAGAATTCCCTACCTCTCCCCCTCAGACTTGCCACCTCTCTACAAAACTTCAAACAAGCTCTCAGGACCCACTTCTTCACCAAACCCAGCCAAATCTCATCCTAACCCTCTGTTCCACGCTCTCTATGTACCCCGTCTGTGTCACCCCTGTCTGTCTACCCCTCCCCTTTTGAATGTAAGCTCTCATGAGTAGGGCCCTCTTCCCTCATGTGCTTATCCTCTTACATTAATAATCTTCAACTGTATCAACTCCAGCAGTCTTCTGCCACCTGATGCTTATTCCAGTGTCATCTGCTGATGTAGCTATGTTCATTTACCCTGTATTGTCCTATATTGTCTTCAACTGTAAGTTGCTGTTTTCCTGTTTTGATTATTTATGTACTCTGTAATTGGGCGCCGCGGAACCCTTGTGGCGCCATATAAATAAAGGATAATAATAATCTCCTTATGAGCTTTAGAACTCTTGGACTGAGTGTAAGTGGTGGAAACACGTACACCGGCTGGAATATCCACGGAGTCACTAGGGCGTCCACCGCCACTGCTTGCGGGTCCCTCGTCCTGGAACAATATCGCCGAAGCTTCTTGTTGAGACGAAAGGCCATCATGTCTATTTGGGGAATACACAAAAGATCTCCATTAAAACCTCCGGAATGAAGATTGCTGACAGCGCCAATGCGTGTTTTTCTGCCCAGAGGATGATTCTTGTTACCTCTGACATTGCAGCTCTGCTCTTGGTTCCGCCCTGTCGGTTTATGTAAGCCACTGTCGTTACATTGCCTGACTTCATTTGAATGGCCCGATTTCTTAGAAGATGGGCCGCTTGGAGAAGACCGTTGTAGACAGCTCTTAGTTCCAGAATGTTTATCGGCAGGCAGGCTTCCAGACTTGACCACCTTCCTTGGAAGGTTTCCCCTTGGGTGACTGCGCCCCAGCCACGGAGACTTGCATCCGTGGTCAGAAGGATCCAGTCCTGAATCCCGAACCTGCGGGCCTCCAGAAGATGAGGTAATTGTAGCCACCAGAGGAGTGAAATCCTGGCCTTTGGCGACAGACGTGTTCTCTGGTGCATGTGTAGATGAGATCCCGACCACTTGTCCAGGAGCTCCAGCTGGAAGGACCGAGCATGAAACCTCCCGTACTGCAGAGCCTTGTAAGAGGCCACCATCTTCCCCAGAAGGCGAATGCACTGATGAACCAATACCCCGGCTGGCTTCAGGACATCCCGGATCATTGTTTGTATCACCAACGCTTTTTCCTCTGGAAGAAACACCCTCTGCACTTCCGTGCTGAGGATCATTCCCAGGAAGGACAACCTCCTGGTTGGTTCCAAATGTGATTTTGGAAGAGTCAGGATCCAACCGTGTTCTCTGAGTAGATGGGTCGTGAGAACAATGGACTGTAACAGCTTCTCCTTGGACGATGCCTTTATCAGCAGATTGTCCAGATATGGAAGTATGATCACCCCCTGTCTGCGGAGGAGAACCATCATCTCTGCCATCACCTTGGTGAATACCGTCGGTGCTGTGGAGAGGCCGAAAGGCAGGGCCTGGAATTGGAAATGACCAACAGTGCGAATAGGAGATAAGCTTGATGCGGCGGCCAAATCGGAATGTGGAGGCACGCATCCTTGATATCCAAGGATACCAGGAATTCCCCCTCTTCCAGACCTGATATCACCGCCCTTAGAGACTCCATTTTGAACATGAACTCCCTCAGGAAGGGGTTTAGCGATTTTAAGTTCAGAATGGTTCTGACCATCCAGTTTCGGTACCATGAAAAGGCTCGAATAGTAACCTTTGTCTTGCAAATGGGGTGGGACTGGTACAATAACCTGTGACTCCACCAACTTCTGGATGGCTTCCCGTAGGATAGCCCTGTCTGCCAGCAAAGCTGGCAAGCCAGATTTGAAGAATCGGTGAGTAGGGAGATCTTGAAATTCCAACCTGTACCCCGGGACACAATATCTCACACCCAGGGATCCAGGCCGGACGACACCCAGACGTGACTGAAATGCCTGAGTCTCGCCCCCACCGGCCCTACTTCCAGGCCGCGCGATCCACCGTCATGCTGAGGACTTTGGCGTACCTGAAGCAGTTTTCTGTTCCTGGGAAACCGCAGCAGCAGGTTTCTTGAATTTTGGCCGACCTCCCCCAAAGGTGTTGGACGGTTTGGCCTTTCTTGTCTTGGCAGTCCGAAAGGACTGTGATGCAGCTGAAGAAAAAGGGTTTCTTCGTGAGAGGTGCGGCAGATGGAAGAAACGGAGACTTACCCACTGCAGCCGTGGAAATCCACGCATCCAACGCTTCCCCAAAGAGAGCCTGAGAGGGTCTCCACACCTCTCCTGGATTCATTGTCGGCAGACCATTAGCGCAGCCAGAGTCCTCTACGAGTTGAGACAGACATGGAGGATATTCCTGCAGCCATCGAACCCTGGTCTTTCATGGATTCCACTGTAAATCCCGCAGAATCCTGTATGTTACGTAAGAACAATTCAACGCTACTTTTATCCATTGTACCCAATTTCTCAAGTTACGTGCCAGACCACTTTACTATAGCTTTAGAAATCCATGCACAGGCAATGGTAGGCCGTAGTATCGCCCCCCGAAGCCGTATACATGGATTTGAGCGTAGCGTCAATCTTGCGATCAGCCGGTTCTTTCAATGCGGTAGATCCTGGCACAGGTAAAACCTCCCTCTTTGACAGTCTGGACACAGATGCGTCAACTATGGGTGGGTTTTTCCCCAATTCTTTCTATCCTCCTCAGGGAAGGGGAAAGTAACCAGAACCCTTTTGGGGATCTGGAATCCTTACACTCAGGATTTTTCAAATAGTGTTTAATACTTTAGACACAGGGAAGGTTAGCGAGGCTTTCCTATTGTCAGTGAAGTAAGCCTCCTCAACCTGCTCAGGCGACATGTCAGCAATATTTAACATATATCTAATGGCCTAAAACATGAGCTGCACCACCTGCCAGGGGTGCCGCCCCCACAGCACGTCCCCATCACCGTCTGCAGTCTGTGGAATAGGAGCTGCAGACAGGAAAATGGTGCTGAACTCTGCTGGGTCCAAACTGAGAAGCAGCTCTGCCCTCCGAAGATGGCGCGTCTTCCCGCGCAACTTCTATATACTGGCCTGAGGATTCCGTCGCTAGCCGGGGAATTCAGTCCCCGGTTAGCGTCTGTGTACTTAGGATTCTGTCGCTAGCCTGTGGATTCAGTCTCCGGTTAGCGTCTGTGTACTGAGAATTCTGTCGCAACCCTGGGAATTCAGTCTCCGGCTAGCGACTGTGACCAGTTTAGGGTATTTAGACGCTGGCTCAGCACCGCGATTACATTTCTGTGTACATGAAATGGATTCCTCCTGAGAGGAAACCACTTCAGCAGCATATGACACCGAGTCCCTAGACATGGCTATGGAAGGCATTAAAAACCCACATACACACACACATGGAATGTCAGTCACAGATCCCCCCCCCCCCCAAAGTATGGCAGAGAGAGACACAGGGACTGGAGCCAACCCACACACAGCGCTTACTGAGGTAGAACAAATAAACTACCATCGCCATCTGTGTACCTTAATAGACTACACAGATTTTACACAGCCTCCCCTCCCCCCCATCTATATCCCCCTGGTACTGCTGCTCAGGATAGCTGGAGTTGCTTGGAGGGACACCTCCCAGTGTACAGGAACTGTAGGCAGGAAAATGGCGCTGAACGCTGCTGGGTCCGCTCTGAGGAGAAGCTCCGCCTCCTGAAGATGGCGCGTCTTCCCGCACAAATTCTTTATACTGGCCTGAGGATTCCGTCACTAGCCGGGGGACTCAGTCTCCGGTTAGCATCTGTGACCAGTGTAGGGTATTAAGACGCTGGCTCAAGACACCCCTCATAGCGCCAACATTGTGTGCCGCTGAGCCTTCCCGGAGCACAGCCGCTCAGTGCTGCACTCCTACCCTTGTGCCGCCATATCTCGCCATCTTCTGATCTTCTAGCTCTGTAAGGGGGTGGCGGCATGCTGCCGGAGTGAGCGATCCCCTGTGGCGGGGAACGTTCGATCCCCTCAGGAGCTCAGTGTCCTGTCAGCGGAAATACTGGCTCAGACACCGCAGGGCAGACACTACTTACCCCCTTAGTCCCTCGAAGCAGGGAGGCTGTTGCCAGCAGCCTCCCTGTAAAATAATAAACTCTAAAAATAACTTTACTAGAGAAACCCTGGAGAGCTCCCCTAGCTGTGACCGGCTCCTCCTGGCACATTTTCTAAACTGAGTCTGGTAGGACTAGCACAGAAGGAGGAGCCAGCCCACACTCTCAAACTCTTAAAGTGCCAATGGCTCCTAGTGGACCCAGCTATACCCCAAGGTACTAATGTGGACCCCAGTATCTTCTAGGACGTAAGAGAAATATCAACCATGTCTATCTAATAGACATGAAAAAACAGACACCCAACTGACTTTTCAAACAATTGAATTCCACCTCAGGTGTTTTTGAAAATATATTCTATCCACTATGAGGAAAAGATGCACTGTCTTCTGGTCACAGACTTGCCTAACTTATTAAACCTCACTTTATCTAGTCAAATGAAGTTTAAACTCTAAAGAAGAGAAAACCGGTGGAGAGAGTGTCATTTTGCTACATGTACTTTGATACCCACAGCCCAAGGGAAAAAAGAAAAACCCTAGCAGTGTATACTGTAGGACTGGTAGAATTAGGGTGACCAATCCCGGGATCAGGATTGGCAGGATCCAGGGATTTAGGCCTAAAATTGTCCGGGATTCAATCCCGGAGATTTCGGGAGTAGTAAAGCCCCTTTGTTTTTTCAATGCCAGGCAGCATTGAACGTACCCAGGAGGCTCAGACTGCCCAGCTCACTCCTCCCGGCTCCCCCTGCCACTAGCTGTGCGCACTGTGCCGTGAAGTCAGAGGTCATGCTGCGCAGTCTGACGCCAGCAGCCCGTGCTGCCCGAATTGCACTTCACCGCCCACCGCCTGCAGAAAGTGAACCCGCCCGCACTCCCAGAGGATGGTGTGTAGATCTGTGGGCTGGGCGGATCTGGGAAGGGGGTGGGGGCACTAAAGTTTTTAATTTTTAAATCTTCAACCCAATCCCGGGTATGATAATTTTTCAATCCCGATACCCAGGATTGAAAAAAAGCCCTGGGATTGACCTCCCTAGGTAGAATCAAAAGGCTGTATTTATGAAGCGGTGACTTTTGTCTCTGTGGGTTTCAGGTAGACCTTTAAAGTGCCACTAATATCAGAGCCGGCCCTAACCAATATGTTGCCCTAAGATTTTGGCTGGTGCCCCCTAGCACCACCGCTGGTACCGCCTCTGACCTTGTACCTCTTTCCCAGCACCATCACTGCTCACCCATAACAGTCCTTATTTTGGTGTTTGTACCCCTATATTTTAAATAGGAACAGGTCGCACATTTGGTGCACAGCACAAAAAGGTGTGTGTTTTTGCTGGTAAGGGGCATGGCCACACAATAGTACATCCAATTCAAATTATGCCACACTGTACTGCAACTTTATTCACATTTGATCATGCGATAGTGTCCATAATTCACATTACATCCCACAGTAGTATCACTTTACCTTATAAACTTTACTCCTCACAGAAGAGCTCCTTATTCACATAACATCATACTGAATTGCTCCTTACTCACATTACACCACACCCTATTGCTCTTTATTCACATTAGACGAAACAGTAATGCCATTTCTATACGCAACATCATATAGTAGAGCACCTTATACACATAATGCCACACATTAGTAATGTATTTATACACATACCACACAATAATGCCCCTTATACATATGAGACACTATCAATGTCCTTATAAACATAATGCGCCTTACACATTATGACAACCTTTATTAATGCCCATTTACACATAATGTCCCTTACACATATGCCGCACATTATTAATGCCCTTATACACATGACACACATAGTGCCCCCTACACATTTGCTGCACATTATTAGTGCCCCTATACACTTAATGACACACATACAATAGTACCCTGTTACACATATGCCGCACATTATTAATGCCCTTATACACATAATGACACACATAGTGCCCCTTACACATATGTTGCACATTATTAATGCATTTTTACATGACACACATAATGCTCCTTACACATATTCTGAACACTACTGCACAACGAACCCACTCACAAGCACACAGCACTCACACCGCCACTAACACTGTGACCTCTGCCTCTGCTTGGATACAGATGTATCCTCATAAATCTTGCCTCAATGCTAACGTTGGGCACCTTTTTTTATGAAAATGCCTCTTATTTGCATTGCTATGTGGCTAGGATGCACAAGCAGCTTCTGCTGATTAAAATGATATGCAGCATGCCTATATACTATGTGAGACTGTGGCTGTATCTGCATATGAAATGCTACACACAGAATATAGGCATGCCGCATATCATTTTAATCAGCAGAAGCTGCTGATGCCCCTAGGCATATCAAATGCCCTAGGCAATTGCCTAGTTTGCCTATGCCTATGGCCGGCTCTGACTAATATATGTGTATAGCCGGCATGCTTGTGCCACTTTAAAGTATCACTGGAAACCCTTGAGAAGCGGCGGCTTACAAAAGCAGACAATTCGTAATGGTCTTTTGAGAAAGATGTTACATTAAGTGGCAGATGAACGTTCATGATATATAATACCGGCATTATAGCGCATATGCCTATAGTGTCATTCTAGGGAATTCTGGCACTTTTTGTGCCATAATTCCCTAGAATGACACTATAAGAAGCACAGAAACTACTCATTCATTATTCAAACATGCAATATATAAGCATAGGCAAAAACAGATACAGGTTGAGTATCCCATATCCAAATATTCCGAAATACGGAATATTCCGAAATACAGACTTTTTTGAGTGAGAGTGAGATAGTGAAACCTTTGTTTTTTGATGGCTCAATATACACAAAGTTTGTTTAATACACAAAGTTATTAATAATATTGTATTAAATGACCTTCAGGCTGTGTATATAAGGTGTATATGAAACATAAATGAATTGTGTGAATGTAGACACACTTTGTTTAATGCACAAAGTTATAAAAAATATTGGCTAAAATTACTTTCAGGCTGTGTGTATAAGGTGTATATGTAACATAAATGCATTCTGTGCTTAGATTTAGGTCCCATCACCATGATATCTCATTATGGTATCTAATTATTCCAAAATACGGAAAAATCCGATATCCAAAATACCTCTGGTCCCAAGCATTTTGGATAAGGGATACTCAACCTGTATTCAGACTGGGAACCAGACTGTACTTTATCTTCCTTTGTGGAAGTTTATAAGCTGCTGAGACAATGAGGGAATAGAAGCTTCCTGTTGTAAAGGTGCTATTCCCCTTTACGTGATGTGTCACAAAGATGGCTTGTAGCTATGACAACAAAGAACTTCATACTAGTCACACTGCATTTCTACATGTAGGGAAGACCTAAAAAATAAAAATTAGCAGCTTGAGTTTGCCTTGTAGTTTGTGCTTTCTGTGATTAATATATTTGTGGTGTGACTTTTCACTTTACTCCCAAGATACTGTAATAAAAATAAGATTTTACTCACCGGTAAATCTATTTCTCGTAGTCCGTAGTGGATGCTGGGAACTCCGTAAGGACCATGGGGAATAGACGGGCTCCGCAGGAGACTGGGCACTCTAAGAAAGAAATAGATCTACTGGTGTGCACTGGCTCCTCCCTCTATGCCCCTCCTCCAGACATCAGTTAGGGAAACTGTGCCCGGAAGAGCTGACACAATAAGGAAAGGATTTGGAATCCCGGTTAAGACTCATACCAGCCACACCAATCACACCGTACAACTCGTGATACTATACCCAGTTAACAGTATGAATAACAACTGAGCCTCACGAACAGATGACTCATAACAATAACCCTTTAGTTAGGCAATAACTATATACAAGTATTGCAGACAATCCGCACTTGGGATGGGCGCCCAGCATCCACTACGGACTACGAGAAATAGATTTACCGGTGAGTAAAATCTTATTTTCTCTGACGTCCTAGTGGATGCTGGGAACTCCGTAAGGACCATGGGGATTATACCAAAGCTCCCAAACAGGCGGGAGAGTGCGGATGACTCTGCAGCACTGAATGAGCAAACTCAAGGTCCTCCTCAGCCAGGGTATCAAACTTGTAGAATTTTGCAAACGTGTTTGATCCCGACCAGGTAGCAGCTCGGCAAAGTTATAAAGCCGAGACCCCTCGGGCAGCCGCCCAAGAAGGGCCCACCTTCCTCGTGGAATGGGCTTTGACTGATTTAGGATGCGGCAGTCCAGCCGCAGAATGTGCAAGTTGAATCGTGGAGCAGATCCAGCGAGCAATAGTCTGCTTAGAAGCAGGAGCACCCAGCTTGTTGGGTGCATGCAGGATAAACAGCGAGTCAGTTTTTCTGACTCTAGCCGTCCTGGAGACATAGATTTTCAGGGCCCGGACTACGTCCAGCAACTTGGAAGCCTCCAAGTCCCGAGTAGACGCAGGCACCACTATAGGTTGGTTCAAATGAAACGCTGATACCACCTTAGGGAGGAATTGGGGACGCGTCCTCAATTCTGCTCTGTCCATATGGAAGATCAGATAGGGGCTTTTACAGGACAAAGCCGCCAATTCTGACACCCGCCTAGCCGAAGCCAAGGCCAAAAGCATGACCACTTTCCACGTGAGATATTTTAAATCCACGGTTTGAAGTGGCTCAAACCAATGTGATTTTAGGAAATCCAATACAACGTTGAGATCCCAAGGTGCCACTGGGGGCACAAAAGGGGGCTGAATATGCAGCACTCCCTTAACAAACGTCTGAACTTCAGGCAGTGAAGCCAGTTCTTTTTGAAAGAAAATAGACAGGGCTGAAATCTGGACTTTAATGGATCCCAATTTTAGGCCCATAGTCACTCCTGACTGTAGGAAGTGCAGAAATCTACCCAGCTGAAATTCTTCTGTGGGGGCCTTCATAGCCTCACACCAAGCAACATATTTTCGCCATATACGGTGATAATGCTTTGCTGTCACATCTTTCCTAGCTTTTATCAGCGTAGGAATGACTTCAACCGGAATGCCCTTTTCCATCAGGATCCGGCGTTCAACCGCCATGCCATCAAACGCAGCCGCGGTAAGTCTTGGAACAGACAGGGCCCCTGCTGTAGCAGGTCCTGTCTGAGAGGCAGAGGCCAAGGGTCCTCTGAGATCATTTCTTGCAGTTCCGGGTACCAAGTCCTTCTTGGCCAATCCGGAACGATGAGTATAGTTCTTACTCCTCTCTTTCTTATTATCCTCAGCACCTTTGGTATGAGAGGAAGAGGAGGGAACACATAAACCGACTGGTACACCCACGGTGTCACTAGAGCGTCCACAGCTATCGCCTGAGGGTCCCTTGACCTGGCGCAATATCTTTTTAGCTTTTTGTTTAGGCGGGACGCCATCATGTCCACCTGTGGCCTTCCCCAACGGTTTACAATCAGTTGGAAGACTTCTGGATGAAGTCCCCACTCTCCCGGGTGGAGGTCGTGCCTGCTGAGGAAGTCTGCTTCCCAGTTATCCACTCCCGGAATGAACACTGCTGACAGTGGTATCACGTGATTTTCCGCCCATCGGAGAATCCTTGTGGCTTCTGCCATCGCCATCCTGCTTCTTGTGCCGCCCTGTCGGTTTACATGGGCGACCGCCGTGATGTTGTCTGACTGAATCAGCACCGGCTGGTTTTGAAGCAGGGGTCTTGCCTGACTTAGGGCATTGTAAATGGCCCTTAGTTCCAGAATATTTATGTGTAGGGAAGCCTCCTGACTCGACCATTGTCCTTGGAAGTTTCTTCCCTGAGTGACTGCCCCACAACCTCGGAGGCTTGCATCCGTGGTCACCAGGACCCAGTCCTGTATGCCGAATCTGCGGCCCTCGAGTAGATGAGCACTCTGTAGCCACCACAGCAGAGACACCCTGGCCCTCGGGGACAGGGTGATCAGCCGATGCATCTGAAGATGCGATCCGGACCACTTGTCTAACAGATCCCACTGAAAGATCCTTGCATGGAACCTGCCGAATGGAATTGCTTCGTAAGAAGCTACCATCTTTCCCAGGACTCGCGTGCAGTGATGCACCGACACCTGTTTTGGTTTTAGGAGGTCTCTGACCGGAGATGACAACTCCTTGGCCTTCTCCTCCGGGAGAAACACCTTCTTCTGTTCTGTGTCCAGAATCATACCCAGGAACAGCAGACGCGTCGTAGGAACCAGCTGCGACTTTGGAATATTCAGAATCCAGCCGTGCTGTTGTAGCACTGAGATAGTGCTACTCCGACCAACAACTGCTCCCTGGACCTCGCCTTTATAAGGAGATCGTCCAAGTATGGGATAATTATAACTCCCTTCTTTCGAAGGAGTATCATCATTTCGGCCATTACCTTGGTAAATACCCTCGGTGCCGTGGACAGACCAAACGTCAACGTCTGGAATTGGTAATGGCAGTCTTGTACCACAAAACGGAGGTACACCTGGTGAGGTGGATAAATGGGGACATGCAGGTACGCATCCTTGATGTCCAGTGATACCATGTAATCCCCTTTTTCCAGGCTTGCAATAACCGCCCTGAGCGATTCCATTTTGAACTTGAACCTTCTTATATAAGTGTTCAAGGATTTTAAATTTGGAATGGGTCTCACCGAACCGTCTGGTTTCGGTACCACAAACATTGTGGAATAGTAACCCCGTCCCTGTTGAAGGAGGGGAACTTTGATTATCACCTGCCGGAGGTACAGCTTGTGAATTGCCGCCAGTACTACCTCCCTGTCCGGGGGAGTAGCTGGCAAGGCTGATTTGAGGTAACGGCGAGGGGGAGACGTCTCGAATTCCAGCTTGTATCCCTGAGATACCACTTGTAGAACCCAGGGATCCACCTGTGAGCGAACCCACCGGTCACTGAAGTTCCGGAGACGGGCCCCCACCGCACCTGGCTCCAGCAGTGGAGCCCCAGCGTCATGCGGTGGATTTAGTGGAAGCAGGGGAGGATTTCTGTTCTTGGGAACTGGCTGTATGGTGCAGCTTTTTCCCTCTACCCCTGCCTCTGGGCAGAAAGGACGCGCCTTTAACCCGCTTGCCTTTCTGGGGCCGAAAGGACTGTACCTGATAATACGGTGCTTTCTTTGGCTGTGAGGGAACCTGGGGTAAAAATGTCGACTTCCCAGCTGTCGCTGTGGAAACGAGGTCCGAGAGACCATCCCCAAACAATTCCTCACCCTTGTAAGGCAAAACCTCCATGTGCCTTTTAGAATCCGCATCACCTGTCCACTGCCGAGTCCATAATACTCTCCTGGCAGAAATGGACATTGCATTTATTCTAGATGCCAGCCGGCAAATATCCCTCTGTGCATCTCTCATGTATAAGACTACGTCTTTAATATGCTCTATGGTTAGCAATATAGTGTCCCTGTCAAGGGAATCAATATTATCAGACAGGGAATCATACCACGCAGCTGCAGCACTGCACATCCATGCTGAAGCAATAGCAGGTCTCAGTATAGTACCTGAGTGTGTATATACAGACTTCAGGATAGCCTCCTGCTTTCTATCCGCAGGCTCCTTTAAGGCGGCCGTATCCTGAGACGGTAGTGCCACCTTTTTTGACAAGCGTGTGAGCGCTTTATCCACCCTCGGGGATGTTTCCCAACGTACCCTGTCCTCTGGCGGGAAAGGGTACGCCATTAGTAACTTTTTAGAAATCACTAGTTTTTTATCAGGGGAAGCCCACGCTTCTTCACACACTTCATTTAACTCATCTGAAGGGGGAAAAACCACTGGTTGTTTTTTCTCCCCAAACATAATACCCTTTTTAGTGGTACTTGGGTTAATGTCAGAAATGTGCAACACATTTTTCATTGCCGTAATCATGCAACGGATAGCCCTAGTGGAATGTACATTAGTCTCATCGTCGTCGACACTGGAGTCAGACTCCGTGTCGACATCTGTGTCTGCCATCTGAGGTAGCGGGCGTTTTTGAGCCCCTGATGGCCTATGAGACGCCTGGGCAGGCACGGGCTGAGAAGCCGGCTGTCCCACGGTTGTTACGTCATCCAGCCTTTTATGTAAGAAGTTGACACTGTCGGTTAATACCTTCCACATATCCATCCACTCTGGTGTCGACCCCGCAGGGGGTGACATCACATTTATCGGCACCTGCTCCGCCTCCACATAAGCCTCCTCATCAAACATGTCGACACAGCCGTACCGACACACCGCACACACACAGGGAATGCTCTGACTGAGGACAGGACCCCACAAAGTCCTTTGGGGAGATAGAGAGAGAGTATGCCAGCACACACCACAGCGCTATATAAACAGGGATTTACACTACACAAAGTGATTTTCCCTATAGCAGCTATAATACACAGTATTGCGCCTAAATTTAGTGCCCCCCCTCTCTTTTTTACCCTATTAAGCCTGGAAACTGCTGGGGAGAGCCTGGGGAGCGTCCTTCCAGCGGAGCTGTGAAGAGAAAATGGCGCCAGTGTGCTGAGGGAGATAGCCCCGCCCCTTTTTCGGCGGGCTTCTCCCGCTCTTTATATCAATATTAAGGCAGGGGATTTTTACACATATATAGTTTATGAGACTATATTATGTGTTTTTTGCCTTTTTAAGGTAATCTAATTGCAGCCCAGGGCGCCCCCCCCCAGCGCCCTGCACCCATCAGTGACCGGAGTATGTGGTGTGCATGGGGAGCAATGGCGCACAGCTGCAGTGCTGTGCGCTACCTTAATGAAGACCGGAGTCTTCAGCCGCCGATTTTCTCCTCGGAATCTTCCGTCTTCTGGCTCTGCAAGGGGGACGGCGGCGCGGCTCCGGGACCGGACGACCGAGGCTGGGCCTGTGTTCGATCCCTCTGGAGCTAATGGTGTCCAGTAGCCTAGAAGCCCAAGCTAGCTGCAAGCAGGTAGGTTCGCTTCTCTCCCCTAAGTCCCTCGTAGCAGTGAGTCTGTTGCCAGCAGATCTCACTGAAAATAAAAAAACCTAATAAATACTTTCTTTACTAAGAGCTCAGGAAAGCCCCTAGTGTGCAACCAGCTCGAGCCGGGCACAGATTCTAACTGAGGTCTGGAGGAGGGGCATAGAGGGAGGAGCCAGTGCACACCAGTAGATCTATTTCTTTCTTAGAGTGCCCAGTCTCCTGCGGAGCACGTCTATTCCCCATGGTCCTTACGGAGTTCCCAGCATCCACTAGGACGTCAGAGAAATAACAATGTGCCCAATTATAGGGTTCTAAGCATGTATGTGAAGCAGCAGCCATCCGCTCCTCATCTCTAAGCTGCAAATACATAGTTCACAAGTTTATATAGGAATATGCATGTATGAGCTATAACAGGCACCAATCAACCAGAAACGTATTGCCTCCCTCACACTATAATTCATCCCCTACCCAACAGTTAATTCTCTTTCCCATCTCTGTCTGCTACTTACTGTACATAGTGAACAGCAGGTCAGAAGCTGAAGGGGAAGGGAGGGGAAGAAAGGGAAAGGCCAAGCCTTAAACATACTCTAGAATTAAGGCGCTCTAAACAATTGCTTAGATAGCCAAGTGGCAGCACGGGCCCTAAACATAGTGGTCTCTTTAGATTAATATCTTACTATTAGTTTCAGCATCTTTCCTTGATTGTGTTATTTAATGTTATCAACAATTATTCAGTTTGTCATTATTCACATGTGCCATGGACAACATACATCTAAAATCATTCCTGAACCATGATGATGTGGAAGTATCAGTTGAATGTACAGTGCCACAGCATTGTAATTAACTCCAAATATAAATAAATGCAGCATCGATATTTACACTGGACCGGTTTTATCCACATCTGTTTGGTTAAAACGGACCGCAGCTGTGATGACACACAGGTTCCATTCTAAGTAGGACACTGGAGTACCTACATGTCCGATACTCTCTTTTATGGGAAGTTCAAGCACTTGTAAGTAAGGAAAGGGAATTTATTGCAGACAAAGGAATTTTGGTGTACATCTTTGGCAATTTTCCCACTTTATTTTAGTAGCCTTTAAATTGCGTCACCTTTAGTGAGAAGGTGCACAAGTAAATGACAGTCAATGTTGTGTGCTCATTACGCAGCAATAACTGATGTACCAGGTGGGTATCCTCTAAAGCACAAACATACCAGACATGGGACCCAAACATCTTGGATGCTAAGGTAGAGGAAAATCATTATTTGGACAAACACTAATGCTATTACGGAATTCAACTGCCATTTTATAACTTCAAGCTATATGCGTTACTTATGTAACCCACATGGTTCTAACAACTTCTAGATATGCCAAATTACCAAAATACACTGCAGTTACTTCTGCCTTATTATGTGATGCTTCTCCCATCACATATTTCTGCACAATGTTAGAGCACACCTGGATAAACACACAATAACAGACTACAGTATAGAGGGGCTTCACATATAAAAGCCGCTGTTCCTGCAAGAAACATACAGATGTGTCCTCACACATTTTCACTGAAAAGGGCTGCATGATGTGGAGTTGTGGTGATCGCCATTGCAGTCCTTTGCTCTGCTAAAATTTGCGGGTGTGTGCATACGCTGCTGTGAAAACAACACTAAACGGCGGGTAGCGGGAGCATACCTATCTGCTACCCATGCCCATAGACTGTGGCAGAGTCCCCCTCCGTATGCTCTTGCTCCCGCTGCCTGCATACGCACACCGATTCTCTGCATGCGTTCACGGGTGCGAGCATACGCACACAACTGCCACGTCGCATCGCAGGCTAACATGTATAAGGACCACATAGCCCATCTAGTCTGAACCTTTATTTAACCATAATGAAAGAGTGGGTGTAACTCCGCACCAGTCAAGACAAGTCAGAAAATGACCTAATCTATTAGAAATAAGAAAGGAACCAACATTCGTGAAGTTGTGTGACTGAACTGTCCCTATTTATACTGCTGGCGGGGGACCATAAAGTCAATATATAGTTTGAAATACAAAAAGAGAAGAGAGAAGACTTTTTTGTTGGCGCACTCTTAGAAATAGGACTTGTATGAGTGTGTAATGTTGTAAAGATATAAAAATTACCTTTTAATCATTACAATTAAAATATAGTCCAATTTTAACCATATTGTCACCTCAAACCCTATTAGATCCTTATTTCTTTGTAAGGATATCCTTATGTCTATCCCATGCATGTTTAAATTGCTCTACTGTATTAGTATCTATCTACCACCTCTGATGGGAGACTAAGCCACTTGTCCACTACCCTTTCTGTGAAGTAAAATTTCCGCAAATTTTCCCTGAACCTTTCTCCCTCCAGTTTCAGTGCATGTCCGCATGTTCTAATACTTCTAGGATGCAGTTAATTTCCCAACAGTCTGTATTTCTGCGGGCGAAATACAGACGGCGGAATCCTGAGAACAGTCAAAATGCTGGCGGTCAAAATCGTGACCGCCGCCCAGAATTCCCACTAGGGAAAGCGTGGCGAGAATAGCAAGCCCGTAAGGTGACACGCTGCGCTCGATGTCGAGATTTTGACTGTCGGGATTCCGGCGTCATTATTTCGACTGCCGGGATCCCCACTGTCAGGAAATCCTACTGAATCCATACTTCTCTATCTTTGAACAATGTCTCCCTCCTGTACCCTGTTAAAATCCTTGATATAAAAAGTAAGCTCTTACAGTACTTGGATGACGCCGCGATTTATACACAGAATTAAAGGAATGGAATGAATTGGGAATGGGAGGAATATAATATAGACGAAAGTGAAAAGTAGATGAGACCATGGTCAGGAATCAATTGATCTGCAGATATATCTACAAGTGTGTACCCAGCATTAAACAGGAAGGTCAGTGTAACAAGATGAGCACAGGTCAGGGCAGACAGTGCAGACTGAAAAATCCAAGAACAAGGTGCAGTAGATGCAGGCAGAGTGCAGCAGAAAATCCACAAGAAAAGCAGCAGCAGGGCAGGTGAACTTGTAGCAGGGCAGAAGCCTATTAAAAGAACCTGGGACCAATCAGGTTCACCCAAAGAGCCAGCCTCCCATGTGCACAGCTATACGGCAGCTGAGCTGCTGGAAGTATTGCAGAAGCGTCCCGGCTGCTTAGTAGCAGCAGGGACCATTGGCCAGTGCCGCTGCAGCAGAGCTCGTTGGGACAGGATTACCTGCGGCCGGCGTGATGCTGGCATCACAGTCACTTAGCAATGGCCGGGACCCGCCGGAGTTGCAAGCCACTGCAGCAACTCCTAGCACACAAATCAAATTTATTAATGTGATTTTTTTTGTTTTCTAAAAAAAGAAATTCAAATGAAAAAAACAAAGAAAACGAATGGGCCCTACACACTGATAGATCCGCCGCTGAGCTGCCCGACGGCGGATACGGCCGACAAGGGATCCGGCGGCGGGCGGGCAGTGGCGGGGGGGAGTGAAGTTTCTTCACTCTCCCTGTCACCCGGCTCCATAGCAGTGCAGGCAAATATGGACAATCTCGTCCATATTGGCCTGCATGCACAAGCGACGAAGCACCAGCAATGAACGAGCCTGGGGCCGCGCATCGTTCATCGCTGGTGCCTCCACACTGCACGATGTGAATGAGTTCTCGTTCATTAATGAACGAGAACGTTCATATCGTGCAGTATCATCTGCCAGTGTGTAGGGCCCATAAGACTTTTAGGACTGCAAACAGCAGATATGTATGTGGAGGAAGGCGAGGGAGTATAACTATATATATATATATTTTTTTATTTCCAAATCACATTGCATGAATCTATTACATGAGACCCTATGTCACTGAACACTGTCAATGTAGCTAGCTGCAGTATGTCAAGAAAACTTGATCAGTCTCTGTATTCTGAACTTTCCTGACCAACTAACTTAAACACAGTATGGTCTAAGCATTACCACAACCACATGGTTACTCCAGTTGCCCTCGAACATTGCCTACACATGATGTTATTCTGCTGACAATAAAGGGCAATTAACCATCTATTACTACTAGGCGTGGCATAGTAGTTATCAATGAGTTGGATGTAACTGTCAACATACTAAAAATAATTAGAAGCTTAGTAGCTCGTCCAACACATCCATGAGGTGGCTGCCAGTGCTGTTTTCAGGGTGCCGCCGGTAGCCCCGATCCTCAGTTTTTCTTTCTGTTCTGTTTTATAATCACTTTTTCATTATGAGATGGGTTTAAAGTTCTCCTTCTGTTATCAATGTTGCTATTCCAAGGCTTTTGGAAACACAACATTTTTTGGCATCCCACCTCCATTTTTGTCAATTATTTTAGCTCATTGATTTATGGTTATTTCAGGTAATTGAATTATGGTTATTTCTGTCAGTTATTACACTTCACTCAAGTTTTCTTCCAAATCCATCCAGTGGAAGGCCCAGAACAGGCTCTCTGGGTCACTGTACTGGCTAGCTCATTTCGCCATGAGGTCCGACCGATCCCAAACACCTAGTATAGGTATAGCCACGCTTATCGTAGCTAGATCTAGGCACAAATGTGGCTCATTTGCCGTGACCGCATGCATGCCCGGTGTGCGCATGCATTTTAGTCGTGCACATTCAGAATGTACTGCGCGTCAATTGCCGGAAGTAGGTATGATTACCACGATGAGCTTGACTTAATCTGTATGTCTCCTGGGATCCAATGTTACCACTCTGTGAAGTTTTCTACCAAATACAACAAAAACAGGCTGCCTCGGTCAAAGCTCTGCCCAACCAGGATCCAACTGGACCACCTCGCGTTGGTTTCATCTAAATCAGTGTAGGTGTGTCCAAATGCATAACCGGACAGACAGACAAACAAGCAGACCAATGAATTTTTTAACCGGACAAAAATTGTTTAGCTAATTATAAGACATGTTGGTAAATGCCGTATAAAGAAGTTTGCGTGCAATAATCTACTAGTTGCATTAACAGACCCCAATAATGCCAAAGGAATCCCAGACTTCAACCCAAGCGGTCAGTTGCTTAGTGCTCATGCTAAGCAGCAGCATCAAGCCCCATGTTCATTTTTTATGCACTTTCAAATCATTTTATTTTTGCCTATTTTTGTTGGGAACAAAATGCAGATAATTGTGATGAACCCCCTGGGTGCTGGTTAAACCACAAGTCCCAGATTGTTGTAGTGAATACAGTATGAGGTTTATTGTGAGAAATCATTGATATGCAGGCAAACTTAGCAAACACAGGTTTTTGGAAACTGTATGAACACTGGAGATGGAGATACATAAGAAACCCAGATATGATGAACGTGTTAAAGCAGATGAACTTTAAAACTTGAATAGTAATGACCAAATCAAAAAGTCCAGATACAAAAAGCAGAATGATAACCTGCTGAATGGCAGAGTTCCTTAAGCTTGGCAGTCACAGAAGATCACAGCAACATAAATGGGTGCAGGTATCCAGGAGTTTTGGCGAAGCAAAACATGAAACCAAAGGCCAAACATAATTTCTTTGGCTTGGCAGATCCATAAAACATGAACAGGTAACAATAAATATCAGTATAGTCCAAAGAGCAGCACCTCTGGTAAGGACCAGTACCAGGGACGTGTGGTGAGGTAAATGGCTCAGGAGGCACCGGCTTGTGCCAGAGCCAGATTTACACACAATACACGGTCCAAAGGGTTCATGTGGCATTATACACAGGTGCAGCAGATATACTGCTGGACATTTGGTGAGTTTTGATCAGAGATGTGTGGAAAAGCTAGGCGGGGTATAGAGGGGCACTGCCTCACATGCCATAGACATTTTAGTTCAGAGTTTTGACTATAAAAATGATCACAGTAATACAAAGATCATATTAGTAATTTAGTCTTTATCTTTTTTTATATACTTTACATAGACAAACCTCTAGTTTACACGTTAGAATGACAGGAAAGGCTCTGCCTCACCGCACATCACTGACCAGTAGTGAAACTCACATGGCAACAAGAATGTGCAAAAAAAATCTGAATTTCTTGAGAACCCCAAAATATACCTTATACAGTACCTTTATTTCTAAGAAATCTCCACCCAAGACAAGGATACTACAAATAAAGTTTTTCTTATGCAGTTTCACTTCCACAAGTGTAGAAATTATTACATAAATGCATAGCATACAGTAAGTATACTATTCCCGTTTTTTGTTTTTGCATACTACAGTATGTGTGAAAAGAATCAGAAAAATAGAAATTAAATCTATAAAGTATATATACACAAATAAACACCATGTAATTAGTAAAGAACATTTATTCTATGCAGTAATAATCCCCCACTAATATAGAAATAACGATTACTGTAAAAGTAGAAAAACTACCATGGAAATATGTGGCGCTATTATATACTATTATTATTATTATTATTATTATAATGTGTCAGAAAAAAAATTGTTGGATCAAAATATACTAGTCAATCAACAAATACAAGCTTGCGACCCCCCCCCCTCCACCCCCACTTAATGCTTTTTCTAAGGAAAAAAAAATCCAGATTTTGATTCGTTATTCCTCAACAACCTGACTACTTCTCAAAATTCCGCAACCTTATTACACATCTACATCAAACACCCTATCAAATGACACTTGAACTATCAAAATCGTTCATGTTGGAGTCGTTTTCACACAAAAAATGGTTAGCCAATTAAATATACATTATAAATATATATTACACAACCCTAACCCCCACCCCAGCATTTACAAAAGCAAATTCAGGACAAAATAAGCTCACCAAAATACCCAAATTCCATGAAGACGTGGAACTTTCAGGGTTCAAGAATCAGGTCTCACCTAAATTAGAACTATTAAAATATATGGTATTAAAAAGATAATTCCTAAGTATAACCCAAGTCTAAAAGATACTGTATATTTGGTACAAACCAATACTTCTTACTCGCCTCACCACTGTCTCCTCATGTATAATACACTGCCAGTCTAACAAAGGGACTTGTTTGGCAGTAGCGAGCAGAGGCCAGCTACATTACGTTTCATTTTACATAGTAACATATTTAATATTATTATTATCCTTTATTTATATGGCGCCACAAGGGTTCCGCAGCGCCCAATTAAAGCGTACATATGCACATAATCATAACAGGAAAACAGTGACTTACAGTTGAAGACAACATTGGACAAGTACAGGGTAGCCAAGCATAACTACATCAATAGACAACACTGAGACAAGTATCAAGGTGGCTAAGAACTGCAGGATTTGGGCAGTTGAGGATTAATAAATTAAGAAAAGGATAATCACATAAGGGAAGAGGGCCCTACTCGTGAGAGCTTACATTCTAAAGGGGAGGGGCAGACAGACAGGGGTGACAGAGATGGGGTAGACAGAGCATTGGACATAGGGTTAGAATGAGATCTGGATGGGTTTGGTAAAGAAGTGGGTCTTAAGAGCCCGTTTGAAGTTCTGTAGAGAGGTGAAGAGTCTGAGGGGGAGAGGTAGAGAATTCCAGAGTAAGGGAGCAGCACGTGAAAAATCTTGGAGGCATGAGTGGGAGGAAGTAATCAGAAGACAGGAGAATCGGTGAGCATTATCTGAGCGAAGAGGACGGGTGGGACAGTAAAGGGAGATAAGGTCAGAGATGTAAGTAGGAGAGGAGTGGGTGTGTGCTTTGTGAGTGTGAGAAGTTTTAATTGGATTATGAAAGTGAAGGGCTTGTAGGAGAGGGGCGGTGGACGTAGTGCGTTTGGTGAGGAAGATGAGCCGGGCTGCAACATTAAGGATAGATTGGAGTGGAGACAGGTAATGGTCAGGGAGGCCAGTTAGGAGGAGATTACAGTAATCCGGAAATAATCAGTGAGTGGATAATGGTCTTGGTGGCATCCTGGGTGAGAAAGAGTCTGATCCTGGAAATGTTTTGAGATGAAAATTACAAGTTTGTGAGAGGTGCTGAATGTGTGGTTTGGAGGAGAGGGAGGAGTCAAGGATTACGCCAAGACAGTGTACTTGGGGGCTAGAGGAGATAGTCGTGCCATCAATGGATAATGAGATTGTGGGAGGTGAGGTTGTGCGGGAAGGTGGGAAGATGATCAGTTCAGTCTTGGACATGTTGAGTTTAAGAAAGCGCTGGGGCATCCAGGAAGAGATAGCAAAGAGACAGTTGGAGGTACGAGTGAGGAGAGCCAGGAAGAGACCAGGGGAAGAAAGGTAGATTTGAGTGTCATCAGCATAGAGGTGATATTGGAAGTTAAAAGAACTAATGAGTTCACATAAAGCGGACATATAGAGAGTGAAAAGGAGTGGACCAAGAACAGAACTTTGGGGGACACCAACAGTTAGTGGAAGTGGGGGGGAGGTAGTGTCATGAGAGGAGACAGAGAAGGAACAATCAAAGAGGTAGGAGAACAGTCAGGAGAGGGCAGTATCATGCAGACCAAGAGAGTGAAGGATTTGCAGAAGGAGAGGGTGGTCCACAGTGCCAAAAGCAGCAGAGAGGTCAAGAAGAATAAGCAGAGAGTAGTGGCTCTTAGATTTGGCTGCATGAAGGTCATTGCACACTTTTGTGAGGGCAGTTTCAGTTGAGTGGAGAGAACGGTAACCAGACTGGAAAGGGTCAAGCAGTGAGTGGGAGGAAAGAAAGGCAGTGAGGCAGTTATAGACAATACACTCAAGGAGTTTGGAGGCAAAAGGGAGGAGAGAGATGGGTCGATAGTTGGAGTGGGTGTTTGGATCAAGGGTAGGCTTTTTATGAATAGGGGAGATGAATGCATGCTTGAAGGCAGAGGTTGAAAAAAGACAAGTTGAAAAAAGACAAGTTGTCCATCGAGTTCAACCTTTATTTAGAGCCAATACTATTCTGTACTTATGCAATATAGTCTTTTTAAATGCTATATACTTGGATATTTTTTTCAATAAGAAATTTATCCAACCCATTCTTAAAGTTAATGATAGAGGACACCATTATGACCTTCTCTGGTAAAGAATTCCAGATCCTTATGGCCCTTACTGTGAAGAACCGTTCCTTGTTTTGGTATGACATTTTTTTCTCCTCTAACCTCAGAGGATGTCCACTTGTCCTTTGTAGAGATCTCTAAATAAACATATCTCCTGATAGCTCCATGTATTGTCCCTTTATATATTTAAATACTGTATATTAATAATGTCTCCTCTTAGATGCCTTTTTTCAAGTGTAAACATATTTAACCTAGTTAGCCTTTCCTCGTAATCCAGTGCCTCAAACCACTTTATCAATTTTGTAGCTCGTCTCTGAACCCTTTCTAGCTCTAGTATATATATATTTTTTTAATGGTGAAGTGCACAGAATTGTACACAATATTCAAGGTGTGGCCGTACCAATGATTTATATAATGGTAGGATTACACTCTCATCCCTTGTCTCAATTCCTCGTTTTATGCATGCTAGAACCTTATTTGAGTTTGTTGCCGCACTCTGGCACAGGGGACTGTTGTTAAATCTATTACCAATGAGCACCCCCAAATCTTTTTCTATTGCCGTTTCCGCTACATTCTTTCCATTTAATTTGTAGATTGCATGGTTATTTTTAGTTCCAGAGTACATAAATCATTCTCCATTTAGTTGCCCAAATTTCCATTTTAAGTAAGTCATTCTGTAGGGACTCTGTATCCTTGGCTGAGTTAATTACCCTACATAGTTTGGTGTCATCTGCAAAAAATGATACCATGCCTATTCCTAGGTCATTAATAAATATATTGAACAGTAGTGGCCCGAGTAATGACCCTTGCGGTATTCCACTGAATACAGTGGCCCAGTTGGAGAACATTCCATTAACCACACATCTCTGTTCCCTGTTATCCAGCCAATTACTTACACAAGTACAAATTATGTTTTCTAGGCTGAGCTCTCTTAGTTTGAAAATCAGCCTCTTGTGTCTGTACTGTGTCGAAGGCTCGTAGAAACTAATTAAGTTATTTTGGCATGACCTGTCCCTCATGAAACCATGCTGGTTCCTACTAATAACATTGGAGGTATCCAAGTACTCCTGTATGCTATCCTTTAATATTCCTTCCAATATTTTCCCCAAAATTGATGTCAAACTAATCGTTCTGTAGTTACCAGGATGAGTTTTGCTACATTTTTAAATATTGGGATTACAACTGCTATATGCCAGTACTTTGGTATCATGCCTGTTTTAATTGAGTCATAGAAAATCAAATATAAAGGAATTGCTAGTTCTGAGTTAAGCTCCATAAGAACCCTTGGGTGAAGTCCATCTGGGCCAGGAGATTTATTAATCTTAATTTTTTTTTAGTCGCTCACGGACTACTTCCTCACTCAAATAAATGCTAAAGAACATTATATTATCAATACTTGTGTTATTCACTACTTCCAACATCTGATCCTCTGTTGTAAACACGTATGAAAAATATTTGTTTAATATTTCTGCTTTTAGGTTGTCATCATTTATCAATACTCCCAACTCTCCTTTTAATGGTCCTATATTCTTTTTTTAAACATTTTACAGTTTATTTACTTAAACTTTTTTGGGTTTGCTTTACTCTCCATGGCAATTTGCTTTTCAGTTTTTATTTTAAGCTCTCTGATTACTTTTTTGCAAATCTTATTACATTCCTTGTAGTAGTGGAATGACCCTGCCTTCCCATCTGATTTAAATGCCTTGAAAGCACGCCTCTACTCATCCATTACTTCCTTAACCTTTTTATTAAGCCACATCGGTTTGTATTTTGAACTCCTTTGTTTGCTGCTCATGGGAATGAATCTATGAATATTTATAGAGGAAACTTTTAAAAGCATTGTTCTTACCATGGAACAGAGTATCCCAGTCAATATCCTTTAGTGCTTTTTTTCAGTCCGTCGAAATTCGCTTTTCTAAAGTTAAACCTTGGCAGAACCCTTATAGTGATGCTTTTGAAAACTTATTTTGAATGTGACCATATTATGATCGCTGTTTCCCAAGGACTCTGCTACTTTAGTATCTGTTAGTACTAATTAATAACGTAGAGATAATAAGTCCAGCAAAGTTCTGTTTCTAGTAGGCTCCTCAATTGCTTGAGACAAGTAGTGATCTTTTAGTATATTTAAGAACCTATTTCCCCTAGCTGTAACACATGATACGTTGTTCCAATTTGTCAGGATAATTAAAATTCCCAATGATTAAGACATCCCCCAGTCCTGCTGCTTTTTTTATTTGCTGGAATAGTTGTACCTCCTCAGTCAAACTAATGTCAGGTGGTTTGTAACATGTCCCTATTAATAGTTTTTATGTTCCTGTTCCCCCACTTGAAATTTCAACTCACAGTGCCTCCCACATTATCTCCAGTCCCCTCATAAATAAATTCCTTCAGATACGGTTTTAAGAATGGGTTTAATTATTTATTTATTAACAGTTTCTTATATAGCGCAGCATATTCCGTTGCGCTGTACAATTAGAACAACAGTAATAGAACAAACCTGGGTAAAAATAGACAGACATAGAGGTAGGAAGGCCCTGCTCACAAGCTTACAATCTATAGGGAAATCGGCATTGATACACAAGGTTAGATGCTACCTATTGCATATTGGTCCACCAGATTGCTAGGTTCTTAATGGGTTGTATGATATGATCCCCCCGCAATGTTGGCCAAGTGTCAGGAGTGTGTGAGAGTAAAGAAAGACAAGATATATGATGTTATGTGTACTGTACAAAGAGAATGTAATTAGATGGGGAATCACTGAAGGTTATGTGGGTGGGTCTGGAATTTGATAGGCTTGTCTGAAGAGGTGAGGTTTCAGGGAACGTTTAAAGGTTTGGAGACTAGAGGCGAGTCTTATTGTGCGTGGGAGGGCATTCCGCAGAGTGGGTGAAGCCCGGATAAAGTCCTGTAATTTTGAGGGTGAACAAGTAATGCGTGTGGATGAGAGATGCAGATCTTGTGCAGAGAGGAGAGGTCGGGTAGGGAGATATTTTGAGATGAGTGAAGAGATGTATGTTGGTGCAGTTTGGTTAATAGCCTTGTATGTCAGTAAAAGTATTTTATATTTAATATGGTAGAATACCGGTAACCAATGGAAGGACTGACAGAGCGGATCTGCAGATGATGATCGTCTAGCGAGGAAGATTAGCCTCGCAGCTGCATTCAAAATGGATTGTAGTGGTGAGAGCCTATGTTTGGGAAGACTGGTCAGGAGACTATTACAATAATCAATGCGGAGATAATGAGAGCATGGATTAGAGTTTTTGCTTTGTCTTGTGTAAGATATGGTCTATTTTGTATATGATTCTTAGATATATGTAACATGATCTTGAGACAGATTGAATGTGGGGAACAAAGGACAGTTAAGAGTCAAGAATGACACCTAGGCAGCGAGCTTGTGGGGTAGGGATTATTGCTGAGTTCTCAACAGTGATAGAGATATCAGGTTGGTAACTACTATTGGCCGGTGGAAATATAATTAATTCTGTTTTGGAAATATTAAGTTTCAGGTGGCGAGATGTCAGCAAAGATGAAATGGCAGAAAGGCATTCAGTGACACGGCCCAATACAGAAGGTGACAAATCTCTGGAGGATAGGTAGATTTGAGTATCATCCACATACAGATGGTGCTGAAATCTCGAAAGAGTTGATTGGTTTGCCAAGAGATGTGGTATAGATAGAGAAAAGCAGAGGACCTAGGACTGAGCCTTGCGGTACTCCAACTGAGAGAGGTAGCAAAGAGGAGGTGGAATCAGAGAAACGAACACTGAAGAAGCGATTAGATAGGTAGAATGAGAACTAAGAAAGGGCTGTGTCCTGAATACCTAGGGATTGTAGTGTTTGTATGAGAAGAGAGTGGTATACAGTGTCAAAAGCAGCAGAGAGATCAAAGAGAATAAGTAGAGAGTAATGTCCTTTAGATTTAGCAGTGACCAAATCATTCACTACCTTAGTCAGTGCTGTCTCTGTGGAGTGTTGGGCACGAAATCCTGGATGAAGTGGGTCCAGTAGGCTGTGTGAGTTAAGAAAGTGTGTGAGGCGAGTGTAGGCAAGTCTCTCAAGTAGCTTGGAGGGGCATGGGAGCTGAGAGATGGGACGGTAGTTTGAGAGAGAATTAGGGTCAGAGTTTTGTTTTTTCCAGAATGGGAGTAATCACTGCATGCTTGTACAGAGAAGGAAAGATACCAATAGACAGAAAGAGATTACAGATTTTAGTTAAGGCTGGGATGACCACAGCAGACAGAGCTTTACTTATTTGTAAGGGTATAGAGTCAAGGGGAGAGGTAGTAGAGTAGGCAGATGAAAAAAGTGCAGATACTTCATCTTAATTTGTAGGAACAAATGAAGAGAAGGTGTTAGAGCGTTCAGGCAGGGAATTGAGCAGGTCACTGGAGCATACCATTTCATTTCGGATCTTTTCAATCTTGTCCTTGAAATAGGAAGCAAGATCTTGCGCACTGACAGTGGCTGGTGGGTTGGGTGAGGGAGGGACAAAAAGTGATTTAAATGTATTAAAAAGTCGCTTTGGGTTATAGGCTTGAGCAGAGATGAGAGATTGGAAATATGTTTGTTTGGCAGTGTCCAGAGGATTACGAGAAGAGTGGTACACGGTCATATATGTGAGAAAGTCACTTGAACTACAAGATTTCCCCCCCATGGTGTTCTACTTTACGTGAGAGTTTTTGTAGGTGTCTAGTGTATTTAGAGTGCAACGGTTGACATCCAAGTCTACGTGGAGTGTAATGGGCAGCTGGAGCCATTTCATCAAGTGCTGTTTCTAGAGATTGGTTAAGGTGTGAATAGCATCAATATTTCTGAGGGTTAGAGGCGGCTTGGTAGACTTCAGGGACATTGAGTTTGAAGTAATGGAGAAGAGCATGCAGGTGATAAGGTTGTGATCTGAGAGAGGGAAAGGAGTGTTAGTGAGTTCAGAAACAGAGCATAGTCTGGTGAATACAAGATCAAGGCATTGGCCCTCCTGGTGAGTAGGGGAGTCAGACCATTGGGAGAGGCCAAGAGAGGAGGTTAGAGAGAGTAGTTTAGAGGCATAGGGAGATTGTGGACTGTCAATTGAGATATTGAAATCCCCCATAATGATGGTGGAGATGTCAGAGGATAAAAGGTGAGGGAGCCAAGCAGAAAAATCTTCCAGAAACTTTTTGGGTTGCAAAGGTGGGCGATAGATAGCTGCAACACGCAGAGAGAAAGGGTTGAAATCCTACTAGAGTGTACTTCAAGTGATGTAAATGCGAGTGAGGGAAAAAGTGGCAATACGATGTGTGTGTGTAAGATTTGGACAGTAATATTCCAACCTCACCTCCTTTACTGTTACCAGGCCTGGGGGTGTGTGTGAAGTGGAGGCCACCATGTGACAGTGCTGCAGGGGAGGCAGTGTCTGATTGTGTGAGCCATGTTTCTGTTATAGCTAGCATATTGAGTTTTTTTGCTATGAAAAGGTCATGAATAGATATTAATTTGTTGCAAACAGAGCGTGCATTCCATAAAGCACATTTTCGTGACTTGGAGGAAGATGGGAGACATGTGAGATTGATAATGTTTGTTGGATTTATATTCAGTTGTGAATCAGCTGAATGTGAGCGTGGTATGTGGATGGGACCTGGATTTGGGGATATATCACCAACTAGTAGAAGCAGAAGAGAGAGGTAGGTATACAGTAGCTGTGGGAGGTGTGTGATAGTTTCTTATGGTAATAGGTTGAGGATGTTACAGTTTGTGTACATAGATAGGTTAAAAGCTCATGAGTGTTAATAAGAGGGGAGTGGATTAATGAGGCTGCAATGTGTAGAGCGATGAATAACAGGAATAGTGAAGGATGTTACCATTTTATACAATTTTATACAATGAAGTGCTATTAGGGAAAACAGTTTGTGGAACATGGTGTTTTCAAAGATAAAAGTATAGATAGGTAAGTGCGAAGTTACCTGGTTTCCAATGTTTTTAAATTTTTGTTTAACTGTTGGTTTAACTGTTCTTTTAAAAATTTCCTAACTTTGTAATTTCCAAACTTTGTATATTTCTAAACTCAGACAACTGCCCCCTCAGACAACTGCCACGTAACGGACAGCAAACATATACTAGGTATAATTAACAAAGGCTACAGCTAAAGCCAATTGGACATCTACAAAGGCTACAGCTAAAGCCAATTGGACATCTAATCAAAAGGCTTAAATTATCCTGTGTTAAGTAAACACCAGTCCATGTAGGCTAATAAACTACACTCCAATGAACGTCTTCAGAAGAGATATTAGCTACAAAAAGAACTAATATTATACAAATACATTTACATACACTGCAAAATTATACATTAGTGTAAATTCAGTTTAAGAGTTGTAGTTTGCAGTATTATTCAATGAGAAAACACATACATTGAATTCACAGCTGAGGATTCTTGTGGGTTAATGCACAGAGATGCAGGATTCAATGAGAAATCACATACTTTGCACTTTCCAAACTTTGTATATTTCTAAACTCAGACAACTGCCCCATAACATACAATATGGGTGGTCTTCAGGCTGCCGGCGGCCGGGCTCCCGACGACCACCATACCGACACCGGAATCCCGACGGCCGGCATACCGACATCTTTTCTCCCTCTTGGGGGTCCACGACCCCCCTGGAGGGAGAAAAAATAGCGTGGAGCGCGTAGTGCGCAACCGTGCCAGCAGCGTGGCAAGAGCAGCGAGCCCGCAAGGGGCTCATTTGCACTCGCCAAGCTGTCGGTATGCCGGCGCTGGTATGCTGGCCGCTGGGAGCCTGACCGCCAGCATCACATACTACACCCATATGATATAAGAGGATTTTAATTACCTACCAGTAAATCCTTTTCTCGTAGTCCGTAGAGGATGCTGGGATCCACATTAGTACAATGGGATACAGACGGGTTCACTAGGAGCCACTGGCACTTTAAGAGTTTAATAGTGTGGCTGGCTCCTCCCTCTATGCCCCTCCTACCAGACTCAGTCTAGAAACTGTGCTCAAGTAGACGGACAACTTCGAGAGAAGGATTTTACCCAGATAGTGGCGAAATTCACACCAGCTCACACATACAAGGCAAACCAAGCTAAATAGCTTGAAACATCAGCAACGGCTGAACAATGGCCCTCATTCCGAGTTGTTCGCTCGGTATTTTTCATCGCATCGCAATGAAAATCCGCTTAGTACGCATGCGCAATGTTCGCACTGCGACTGCGCCAAGTAACTTTGCTATGTAGAAAGTAATTTTACTCACGGCTTTTTCATCGCTCCGGCGATCGTAATGTGATTGACAGGAAATGGGTGTTACTGGGCGGAAACACGGCGTTTCAGGGGTGTGTGGCTGAAAACGCTACCGTTTCCGGAAAAAACGCAGGAGTGGCCGGAGAAACGGTGGGAGTGCCTGGGCGAACGCTGGGTGTGTTTGTGACGTCAAACAGGAACGACAAGCACTGAACTGATCGCACAGGCAGAGTAAGTCTGAAGCTACTCTGAAACTGCTAAGTAGTTAGTAATCGCAATATTGCGAATACATCGGTCGCAATTTTAAGAAGCTAAGATTCACTCCCAGTAGGCGGCGGCTTAGCGTGTGTAACTCTGCTAAATTCGCCTTGCGACCGATCAACTCGGAATGAGGGCCAATATTACTTATCCAAGTAACAAAACAGTACCAAACCAAGAACTAAGCAGTACTGAACTAAGTAACCACTGCAGGATCACGAAGCGCTGGACGGGTGCCCAGCATCCTCTATGGACTACAAGAAAAGGATTTACCGGTAGGTAATTAAAATCCTATTTTCTCTTACATCCTAGAGGATGCTGGGGTCCGCATTAGTACCATGGGGATGTACCAAAACTCCCAGAACGGGAGGGAGAGCGCGGAGGCTCCTGCAGAACTGATTGACCAAACTTCAGGTCCTCAGCGGCCAAAGTATCGAACTTGTAGAACTTTGCAAACGTGTTCGATCCAGACCAAGTAGCCGTTTAGCAAAGCTGTAAAGCCGAGACACCCCTGGCATCCACCCAGGAAGAACCCACATTACGAGTAGAGTGGGCCTTAACAGACGTAGGACACGGCAATCCTGCCGTAGAATACGCATGCTGGATAGTGAACCTGATCCAGCGAGAGATCGTCTGCTTAGAAGCAGGACACCCAAGTTTCTTGGGATCATACACGACAAACAGAGTCAGATTTTCTGTGACGAGCAGTCCTCTTCACATAGATCTTCAGAGCCCTTACAACATCGAAAGGACTTCGATGAAACTGAGGAGTCAGTAGCAACTGGCACCACAATAGGTAGGTTGATACGAAATGTCGACACAACCGTCGGAAGGAACTGCTGACGTGTCTGGAGCTCAGCTCTATCTTCATGGAAGATAAAGTAGGGGCTCTTACAAGACAAATCCCCCAATTCCGACACATGTCTAGCAGAAGCTAAGGCCAACAAAGTGAAAGCCTTCCACGTGAGAAATTTCACCTCAACCTCCGGTAGAGGCTCGAACCAAGCCGATTGTAGGAACTGCGACATCACATTAAGATCCCAGGGCGCCGTAGGCGCCACAAAGGGAGGTTGGATGTGCAGAAACCCTTTCAAAAAAGTCTGAACCTCAGGGAGGGAAGCAAACTGTTTCTGAAAGAAAATGGATAGGGCCGAAATCAGGACCTTTACGGATCCCAAACGCAGGCCCATATCCACACCTGCTTGTAGGAAGAGGAGAAACCGTCCCAGTTGAAACTCCACCGTAGGAAACTTCTTGGACTCACATCAAGATACATATTTTTTCCAGATACGATGGTAATGTTTAGACGTTACTCCATTCCTAGCCTGTATCAGGGTAGGATTAACCTTGTTCGGAATGCCCTTCCGAGCTTATATCTGGTGTTCAACCTCCATGCCATCAAACATAGTCGCGGTAAGTCTTGATAAGCGAACGGCCCCTGCTGCAGCAGGTCCTCCCGAAGGGGAAGAGGCCTCGGCTCTTCCAGCAGTAGATCCAGAAGATCAGCGTACCAAGCCCTTCTTGGCCAGTCTGAAGCAATGACGATTGCCTGAACTCTTGTTCTCCTTATGAGTTTTAGAACTCTTGGAATGAGTGGAAGTGGAGGAAACACGTACACCAACTGGAACACCCACGGAGTCACTAGGGCGTCCACCGCCACGGCTTGCGGGTCCCTCGACCTGGAACAATACTGCCAAAGCTTCTTGTTGAGACGAGAGGCCATCATGTCTATTTGATGTACACCCCAAAGATCTGTTACCTCCGTGAACATCTCTAGATGGAGTCCGCACTCTCCTGGATGGAGATCGTGTCTGCTGAGGAAGTCCGCTTTCCAGTTGTCTACTCCCGGAATGAAGATTGCTGACAGCACCACCGCATGTTCTTCTGCCCATAGGATGATTCCTGTTACCTCTGACATTGCAGCTCTGCTCTCCGTTCCGCCCTGTCGGTTTATGTAAACCACCGTCGTTACATTGTCGAACTGTACTTGAATGGCTCGATCTCACAGAAGACGGGCCGCTTAGAGAAGACCATTGTAGACGGCTCTTAGTTCCAGAATGTTTATTGGAAGGCTGGATTCCAGGCTTGACCACCTTACTTGGAAGTTTTCCTCTTGAGTGTCTGCGCCCCAGCCCCGGAGACTTGCATCCGTGGTTAGAAGGATCCAGTCCTGAATCCCGAACCTGCGGCACCACAGAAGGTGAGGTAGTTGCAGCCACTAGAGGAGTGAAATCCTGGCTTTCGGCGACAGACGTATTCTCTGGTGCATGTGTAGATGAGATCCCGACCACTTGTCCAGGAGATCCAGTTGGAAGGGCCGAGCATGAAACGTTCCATACTGTAGAGCCTTGTAAGAGGTCACCATCTTCCCCAGAAGGCGAATGCACTGATGAACTGAAACCCGGGCTGGCTTCAGTACATCCCGGACCATTGTTTGTATCACCAACGCTTTCTCCTCTGGAAGAAACACCCTCTGCACCTCTGTGTCGAGGATCATTCCCAGAAAAGACAACCTCCTGGTCGGCTCCAAATGTGATTTTGGAAGATTCAGGATCCAACCGCGTTCCCTGAGCAGATGAGTCAAGAGAACAATGGACTGCAACAACCTCTCCCTGGACGATGCCTTTATCAGCGGATTGTCCAAATATGGGATTATGTTCACCCCCTGTCTGCGGAGGAGAACCATCATCTCTGCCATCACCTTGGTTAACACCCTTGGTGCTGTAAAGAGGCCAAATGGCAGTGCCTGGAATTGATAGTGACTGTCTAACAGTGCAAATCTGAGATAAGCCTGGTGAGGCAGCCAAATGGGAATGTGGAGGTACGCATCCAGGGATACCAGAAACTCTCCCTCCTCCAGACCTGAAATCACTGCTCTGAGAAGGCTCCATTTTGAAACTGAACACCCTCAGGTAAGGGTTCAACGATTTCAAGTTCAAAATTGGTCTGACCGAACCATCCAGCTTCAGTAACACGAAAAGGTTTGAATAATAACCCTTGTTTTGCATATGAAGTGGAACTGGGACAATGACCTGTGACTTTACCAATTTTAGGATGGTTTCCTGTAGGATAGCCCTGTCTGTCAGCAAAGCTGGCAAGCCTGATTTGAAGAATCGGTGAGGCGGTAGATCTTGAAACTCCAGTTTGTTCCCCTGGGACACAATATCCTGTACCCAGAGATCCAGGCCGGACGACAGCCAGACGTGCCTGAAACGTCTGAGTCTCACACCCACCAGCCCGTCCTCCAAGCTTCGAGGTCCACCGTCATGCTGAGGATTTTGAGGAACCAGAAGCAGGTCTCTGGTCCTGGGAGCCTGAGGGTGCAGGCTTTTTGGATTTTGCCCGACCACCTCTAAAGAAAGCGGTAGAAGGCTTGGACTTTTTTGTCTTAGCGGTCCAAAAGGACTGCGGCACAGCTGAAGAAAATGGTTTCTTCGTAGAAGGAGTAGCAGAGGGAAGGAAAGGTGACTTACCCGCGGTTGCCGTGGAAATCCACGCATCCAACGCTTCCCCAAATAGAGCCTGGCCTGTGTAGGGTAGGTTCTCCACACTTCTCCTGGATTCCGCATCTGCAGACCATTGGCGTAGCCAGAGTCCCCTGCGGGCTGAGACCGACATGGAAGATATCCTCGCAGTCAGCGTACCCAGGTCCTTCATGAATTCCATCATGAACCCCGCAGAATCCTGTATGTTACGTAAAAACAATTCAATGTCACTTCTATCCATTGTATCCAAATCCTCTAGTAATGTGCCGGCCACTTTACTAGGAATTTAGAAATCAATGCACAGGCAATAGTGGGCCTTAACGCCACTCCTGAAGCAGTGTAAATGGATTTGAGCGTAGTGTCAATATTACGATCAGCCAGTTCTTTTAACGTGGTAGATCTAGGGACAGGTAAAACCCACTTTTTAGACAGTCTGGAGACAGATGGGTGGGCTTTCCCATTTTTCCTATCTTACTCAGGGAAGGGAAAAGCAACCAGAACCCTTTTTGGGATCTGGAATTTTTCTCGGGGTTTTCCCAGGATTTTTCAAATATAGCGTTTAATTCTTTAGACGCAGGGTAGGTTAGCTAGGCTTTCTTATTGTCAGTGAAGAAAGCCTCCTCAACCTGTTCAGGTGTGGTGTCATTAATGTTTAACACATCTCTAATGGCCTCAATCATGAGCTGCACCTCCTTTGCAAGGGATGCCGCCCCCCTCAGCACATCACCATCACATCTGCAGTATCAGAATCGGAATCCGTGTCATCTTGCATAATTTGGGCAAGTGCACGTTTTTGTGGGAACATGCTAGGGGATTTTGCAGGAATAGGGACAGAGCCTGACCAAACTGCCATAGACTTCTTCAACACCTAAATTTCAGTCTCAGTATTAGCAAACCTAGTAGAGATCTGAGAGATCATTCCTTTGATAGAAGTTAACCACTCAGGTTCAACAATAGTTATCTGAGACAAGGCATTACAATCCTGTGTACATGGAATGGATCCCTTCTGAGAGGAAACATCTTCTGCAGCATATGACACAGAGTCCCTAGACATGGCTATGTGAGATATTAAACACCCACACACAGGGAAATGTTAGACACAGTTTCCCCCCAAGTATGCCACAGATAGACATAGAGATTGAAGCCAACCCATACACAGCGCTTTTTGAGGTAGAACTAATGAAACTACCAGCGCTGTCTGTGTACCTTAATAGACTACACAGACTTTACACAGCCTCTCCCCCTTCTACAACCGCCTGGTACCGCACAGGATAGCTGGAGTTGCTTAGAGGGACAGCTCTCCCTGTCAGCGTCTGTTGTACAGGAACTGAAGGCAGAAAAATGGCCCTGAACGCTGCTGGGTCTGCTCTGAGGAGAAGCTCCGCCCCCGAACATGGCGCTGCTTCCCACTCTTCATTATATTATACTGGACTGAGGATTTCTGCTGGTAGCGACGTGGACCCTGACAGGCTTGCATGACCAGTGTAGGGTATAGGCACTGGCTCAGGGCGCCCCTCACAGTGCCGCACTATGTACCGCTGAGCCCGGGAGCCTTCCCTTTTGCAGCCATCTTCACACCAGCCCCCCGTTTGCCAGGGGAGCCGGTGACTCACTCGCCACCGAAGTCTTCTGGCTCTGTAAAGGGGTGGCGGCATGCTTCGGGAGTGAGCGGTCGCCTGGAGCGGCTATCGATCAGCACCCTCAGGAACTCAGTGTCCTGTCAGCAGAGATAATGGCTCAGACCCCGCAGGGCGAACACTACTCCCCCCTTTAGTCCCACGAAGCAGGAAGGCTGTTGCCAGCAGCCTCCCTGTAAAATAATAAACTCTAAAAAAAAAAATTTACTAGAGAAACTCTGGAGAACTCCCCTGGCTGTGACCGGCTCCTCTGGGCACATTTTCTAAACGGAGTCTGGTAGGAGGGCATAGAGGGAGGGGCCAGCCCACACTCTCAAACTCTTAAAGTGCCAGTGGTTCCTAGTGGACCCGTCTATACCCCATGGTACTAATGTGGACCCCAGCATCCTCTAGGACGTAAGAGAAAAATGAATATAAAGACTACACCTCCTCCTCTTTTATTAGCCCTGTCTCTCCTGAACAGAGTATATCCCTCCAAATTCACTACCCAGTTATGAGAATCATCCCACCATGTTTCCGTAATACCTATAAATTCATATCGTCTTTTAATGCAATACTTTCTAATTCTTCCATTTTACCTGATAGGCTTCTAGCATTTGCAAGCATACACTTTAGCTTAGTTATTCCCTTTTCTTTCTTTTTTTTGCCGATACCGTATCCTTGCTTAAATGACTATTCTTTGTTTTACCCTTGTTACCTGATTTTCCCCTCCCCCTTTCTCCACCCCATTATACTTAATACATCCCTCATTACTGCTCTCACTGAACGTCCCACTAAATCTTTCTAGTCCCTCCCTCCAGTCACCAGCAACAATCCTATAAATAGTTGACAGCAGCAAAATTACTGCAGTAAAGGACATAGCATTTACAAAAATTTAAATTCCTTTCAACGAGCATACAATCCAGTGTGTCCATTTAGCCACTAGCCTTCAGAAGAGCGGTTCCTTAACTTTAAATTTCATTAATAAGCTAAAACACATTTACTAAGAAACCCAACCTACCCACAAAAGCGCCAAGGTGGGGATGGGGGGCACTAATTACCTGGGCCGGGAATGTTGGAGGGATCCAGGCCTGGTCAACTAATAAAGGGGACATTGACTTACTAATTATTTTTACATTATAGGTGAGGGGTGTGGCAGCAACTCCCTAGATTTGCCCCTACCCCCCCAGTACTTTGGCTGCTTTCGGAGGCCCTTCCTGCCCATAAATTAGACCCTATGTGCCTCATAACTCCCTCCACCTCTCTTATTTTCTAAAAGTTTGCAGGGGAAGCTTGATGGGCATAATGCCAAGAGCTGGGCTAATGGGGCATAAAGTAGGAAGGATCCGGAGGCCACAGGTGGTGGTTTGGCTAGCCGCCTTATTCCCATGGGTCTACATGCACACAAATGGCTTAATTTTTGCTGTGAATGATATGGGTCTGGGACTCCAGGTCGACAACAAAAAGGTCGACACACCTTAGGTCGCCGCCAATTGGTCGACACACCTTAGGTCGACATGGACAAGAGGTCGACCGGAACAAGGTCGACATGGAAAAAGGTCGACATGAGTTTTTTATGGGGGGGTTTGTGTCGTTTTCTTCGTAGAGTGACGGGGAACCCCAATTAGTGCACCGCTTCGCTCGCCATGCTTCGGGCATGGTGCCTTCGCTCCACTCCGCTCGGCACAGATTACCGTTCCAATCGTAGTCCACGTGGATCGTTAAGTATGAAAAGGTTCCAAAAAAGAAAAAAATTTGTAAAAAAACTCATGTCGACCTTTTTCCATGTCGACCTTGTTCCTGTCGACTTTTTGTCCATGTCGACCTTTGTCCATGTCGACCTAAGGTGTGTCGACCAATTGGCATCGACCTAAGGTGTGTCGACCTTTTTGTTGTCGACCTGGAGTCCGGATACCGAATGATATTATGTGGTTTTACAGAAATCAAGCTAAAGACAAACTGCACCACATGAAAAATGAAGACACTAAGGGATATATTTAATTGAAGTCGAAAACTGCTGTCTGTCGCAAAGACGGCAGATTTCGACTTTTTAAGGTCAAATCCTGATTCGACCTATTCAATATTTTGCTAAATTTTTTGACAAGTCGTTAAATTCGACTTGTTGAAAAGCACGTGGATCGGCGGAATAGCTGCCGATCCACGTGTTACTGTCGAAAACGGGGTCAAATCCAACAGGTTTTGGCCCCCTTTACGACCATCTCAGTCCGACATCAAAATTATGTCGGACTGAGATGCAGACCCAGAGGAGGCGAGGGGGGGGGGGGCCGCAGGGAGACGGGGGGACAGCCGGCGGGCATACAGGAAGATCAGCGCTGCAGCTGGAAGTCACTCACCCGCCCGACCTCACGGCAGCTTCCACCCGGCTCCAGCACGCTGCTGGAGCCGGGTGGAAGCTGACGTGAGGTCGGGCGGCTGAGTGACAACCTGCTGCAGCGCTACTGTAGCGCTGATCTCCCTGTATGCCCGCTGGCTGTCCCCCTTCTCCTCCTCTGCATCCCATCTAATTCCGACTTGAAAAAGTCAAATTTTAGATGTGACTGAATAGGGGTTGTCGGATCCATTCCGACAAATACATGTCAGAATGGATCCGACTTTAATTGAATATACCCCGATTTTCCAAAACATTCTTGTCCATTATGTCACTATATAACTTTGGCTGGAATGTATTTCACAGTGTTACCACAGAATGGCGATAGAGACGCACATTAATTATGATATTATCCTGAGAAAATAGACAACAAATTACCCATTTGCAGTAAAATATATATTTCTTTTAAATCAATAGGTCTTTTAAAAATATATTTTTTTCAATTAGCTCTCTTACCTCTTTGGGGTATATTCAATTGTGGTCGGAATTTTTGACCAGGTAAAAAACTGGCATTTTTGCCCGTTTTACAGGCGAATTAACAATATTAAATTTAAGCCCCATTTTTCGACTGGTCTGAAAATCCGACCACATCGAAAAAGTGTATCAGCAGCGAATTTGCCGCTGATAGATGGCTTTTGTTGAATTTGTGGGCGTTTTTGCCCATGCCAATTCAACTTTTTAAAAAGTCGGATTGGCATGTCGAAAACAGCACTACAAAAATGGGCAAAAATGCCCGCAAACTGAATAAGGAACTGTCGGGTCCTCTCCGTCAGAGAGGATCCGACCGCAATTGAATATACCTCTAAATTTACTAAGGTGGGAGATTTTTAGAACTGGTGATGTTGCCCATGGCAACCAATCAGATTCTACTTACCATTTATCTAGCTGCTTCTAGCAGATAATAGATATAATCTGATTGGTTGCTATGGGCAACATCACTAGTTCTAAAAATCTCCCACCTTAGTAAATTTTCCCCTTTGTCTGTTATTACTCAGTCTTGTTTTTTTTACTGCTTTGTTCCCAATTGTAAATCACAACGGAAAATGCTGGTGCTATATATGTAACTCAATAAATAAGAAAATAAGTATTCTAAAACCTGAAAAAAAATTATAAAACTACAAACAGAATTAAAATCAAGCCTAACTAATTAACACACCAGTACCCCTAGAACGTTATTAGATTATAAAATGCTTTTACTCGCAAGCTAAATGATTGGGATCTAGTAATTTATAAAATAAAGAAAATTAATACAGGATGTATAGTCCAGCATTAGTTCTGCTTACCTAAAAAAAAAAAAAAAGAGCATGCACTATCAGAAGCCAGCCAGAAGATGGAGCTGTGATCCTGAACATCATATTGAATGCAATATACAGGCAACCAGTCAAAATACAGGCAACCAATGTATGGACTGGCAGAGAAGTCCAGCAATGGACAAACATTTAGCAGCATTCAAAATAGACTGTAGGGTTATATAACTCTGGTTAGATGTACAGATGTGTCCTCATACATTACTGCTGCAGTCGCACCAAACAGCCCATCTTGGTGCATCAGGTCCGGTGAGATTCTACTAGTGTCAGACGTCTTTTTTGTATCTTATCTTAAAATATGCGTCTTGGTCACAATTCAATGTGACTAGGTTTTCTCACTTCTATGGTGAGGCCATTTTTTGATGTTCGTGCATTTATACAGTACCACACAATACGTATCTTTTTATTTTCAGAACACTTTTGTTTTTCATAAAATACCATTAGGCTTTTTGCATATTCTAATTGAATAAAATATAACAAAAAAAACTTAAAAAATAAATAAATCACGTTTATAAAATGTAAATTTTCTGGAAAAAAAATAATCTGTATTCTTTAAGGTTTTGAAAAAAATAAAATAAAAATCTGCACTCGAAATAAAAAGGCAATTTTCACCTTGTCGATTTAATTGCTTACTATGTGTAGGAAGACTATGGTAGCCTAACAAGGCCTAACATTTTTTAAAGTAGACTATTTAGGTGATATTGTATGGTGTTTACAACCGATCATCACACAATTTCTGCTTATGGGCCATAATATTTTAAAGAAGGAATTCCTCTCTTTGTAATGGAGATGTATGAAGCAGTGAAAAGAGTGGAGAAAATGAGCCAGTGGACAGGTTGTCCATGACAACCATTCAGCTGCTACTTATAACTTGATAGACTGCATTTGATAAATGTTACCTCAATACTGATTGTTTGCCATGGGCAACTTCTCCACTGACTCACTTCTCTACTCTTTTCACTGCTTCATACATCTCCCCCAAATTATGGCAGGGCATGCTGGGATGTGTAATTCCACAACAGCTGGAGGGTCCCATGTTAAGCACCCATGATCTATATAATAGTTCTTTAAGGTATGTCCTGTCTCCTTCATGGATGCGCAGTGGGAGCTAAGGCACACTACTCCCCGTCTTTCATTGCTCTCACTTGCAGGGGGGGGACACAACGGAGAAGGGGGGTAGTGAACAGTGTAGTAGGACGGAGCAACAGAGCGAGCAAAGGGAGGGGTGTGGTACATAGTGAGGGGTGGTGCAGCAGGCAGAAAGGGGAGCGTAACGGAGCAGAAGGTGGGTGGAGAGGGTCGTAGTCCTTTTACTAGAATATGATATAAATACTCATCATGTATATACGGCTATCCATTTCAAGGTAATAATTACATTTTAAATTTACTGGTTTAAATCTCCATAACCAAGGCCAATTTCATGGACTTGCTGACGCTATTTAAGGTTTCTTTTGTTAATACCGAATAGTGGAATAGATCACATTCTATCAGTTACTTAAGGTAAATCCCTGTAAAACAAAACATTATACTTTTTCAGATGGTAACATATAACCACTATTTAGGAGGTATGATTTTGCTTCCACCTCACCCTTGTGGGTGTGAGCTCAAACGTAACAGCCTGTACCAACAGTAGGAGGCATCCACCTTTGAGCTCACACCCGCAAGGGTGAGGTGGAAACAAAATCATACCTCCTAAATAGTGGTTGGTTATATGTTACCATATGATGTGTGTATGTATATCAAAATTTATGCAAAAATTGTGTACATTTTATGTAAAAACTGTGTATAAAAATGTTTTTATTTGTATACCAAGAATAAATATTCGGGTACAAAATCAACATTTTTTTTTAATTTACAACCTAGAGTGACCATCAAGTAAAAGGGTACAAAAAATAATATATATATATATATATGTGTATGTGTGTATGGAACATCCTTGCTCAAATGATCCTTAGGATATCAGAGTTTTTCAAACCATCCAAGTGCCGCTTCAATCCACTCCGTGCCACTGGAGCATAATGAAAACTGGAGGATAAACGGAGGGCACACTCGTGAATGATTAAAAGTATACAATTTTTACTCAAAACATATGCTCACGTACATCAAGGTTTAAAAAGGTCAGCACAATCACTTAGCCGTTCTACAGCGATGTTATAGCTTGCTTCCCAGCCAGCTCTGATCCCGGCTGGTGACGTCACAACTTCCACGTCACACACATTATTTGCCATTGTAACATTAAAAAAAATATTTCAACTATGTTTTACTAGCTACTTATATAGCGCACACATATTCCGCAGCGCTTTGCAGAGAATATTTGGCCATTCACATCAGTCCCTGCAACAGTGGAGCTTACAATCTATATTCCCTACCACATGTACATGCACACACATACACACTAGGGTTAATTTTTGTTGGGAATCAATTAATCTACCAATAAATTTTTGTATTGCAGTAGGAAACCGGGTACTTGGAGGATAGCCATACAAGCATGGAGAGAATATACAAACTCCACACAGTTGGGGTGTTGCTGGTGGAAGTTGAACGCATGACCTCAGTGCTGTGAGGCAGTAATACTAACCATTACACCATAATAATAAATATTTCTATAGGTCTGTAATGTCTCCTGAATGCGTGCACAAGATGGAGCGGCATCGGGACAGAGGGGGTGGAGTGAAACAAGCAGCAGTCAGAGCGCTGAGATGGGGCCGGATGCTTCATCACCTGAATTAGTAATGCCATTGTCATAATGACAAAGGATGATAGTCTTGGAAAAGGTGAAATAATTCCTGAAGAATGGTGGTTGAAAACTTGCTGAATGATTTAGCTACATCTCTGATCGCTTCATTCAATTTTAAAATGAACAAAGATAAGCATTAAAGTATTACGAATGCATGTTGAACCCCTGAAATTAGCGTCCACGTGTACATAACCTTAAACATAACTGAAGTAGCACACAAAAATGTAAAAAAGTTGCTTGTTAACATTTTCCAAGACTATATTTATTAATAATGTTATACTAAAATCTAAACAAAAGTAATGACTAAACAAAATCATAGGGTGAACCATATCCAATGCATGCCGGTTTCTAAAACAATAAATTTAACTTGTAACTACAACAACAAATTTCTCCTACTTAGGGGGGTGTCCAATTACCTGCGGTCAATGACCACAGCTAATTGTATCACAAGTAGTGATGAGCGGGTTCGGTTTCTCGGAAACCGAACCCCCCCGAACTTCACGCTTTTTACACGGGTCCGAGGCAGACTCGGATCTTCCCGCCTTGCTCGGTTAACCCGAGCGCGCCCGAACGTCATCATCCCGCTGTCGGATTCTCGCAAGGCTCGGATTCTATCGCGAGACTCGGATTCTATATAAGGAGCCGCGCGTCGCCGCCATTTTCACACGTGCATTGAGATTGATAGGGAGAGGACGTGGCTGGCGTCCTCTCCGTTTAGAGTAGACTAGAGAGTAGTAGAGACACTTGATTTACTAATTTTGGGGAGCATATTAGGAGTACTACTTGCTGATAGTGTGACCAGTGACCACCAGTTTAATTAATCCGTTCTCTGCCTGAAAAAAAACGATACACAGTGTGACACAGTCACATACCATATCTGTGCTCAGCCTCAGTGTGCTGCATCATCTATGTAATACTGTATATCTGACTGTGCTGAGTGCTCACTGCTCACACAGCTTAATTGTGGGGGAGACTGGGGAGCAGTTATAGCAGGAGTACATATTTTAACAGTGCACACTTTTGCTGCCAGAGTGCCACTGCCAGTGTGACTGACCAGTGACCACTGACCACCAGTATATTGTGATTGTCTGCCTGAAAAAGTTAAACACTCGTCGTGTGGTGTTTTTATTCTATAAACGCATTCTGCTGACAGTGTCCAGCAGGTCCGTCATTATATAATATATACCTGTCCGGCTGCAGTAGTGATATATATATATTTGTTATATCATTATCATCCAGTCTATATTAGAACTGCAGCAGACGCAGTACGGTAGTCCACGGCTGTAGCTACCTCTGTGTCGGCAGTCGCTCGTCCATCCATAATTGTATACCACCTACCCGTGGTGTTTTTTTTTTTTTTTCTATCTTCTTGATACTAGTAGCTTACTTTAGGAGTCTGCAGTGCTGAGCTGACAGTGTCCAGCAGGTCCGTCATTATATAATATATACCTGTCCGGCTGCAGTAGTGATATATATATATTTTTTATATCATTATCATCCAGTCTATATTAGCAGCAGACGCAGTACGGTAGTCCACGGCTGTAGCTACCTCTGTGTCGGCAGTCGCTCGTCCATCCATAATTGTATACCACCTACCCGTGGTGTTTTTTTTTTTTTCTATCTTCTTGATACTAGTAGCTTACTTTAGGAGTCTGCAGTGCTGAGCTGACAGTGTCCAGCAGGTCCGTCATTATATAATATATACCTGTCCGGCTGCAGTAGTGATATATATATATTTTATATCTCATTATCATCCAGTCTATATTAGCAGCAGACGCAGTACGGTAGTCCACGGCTGTAGCTACCTCTGTGTCGGCAGTCGCTCGTCCATCCATAATTGTATACCACCTACCCGTGGTGTTTTTTTTTTTTTCTATCTTCTTGATACTAGTAGCTTACTTTAGGAGTCTGCAGTGCTGAGCTGACAGTGTCCAGCAGGTCCGTCATTATATAATATATACCTGTCCGGCTGCAGTAGTGATATATATATATTTTTTTTATATCATTATCATCCAGTCTATATTAGCAGCAGACGCAGTACGGTAGTCCACGGCTGTAGCTACCTCTGTGTCGGCAGTCGCTCGTCCATCCATAATTGTATACCACCTACCTGTGGTGTTTTTTTTTTTTTCTACCTTCTTGATACTAGTAGCTTACTTTAGGAGTCTGCAGTGCTGACAGTGTCCAGCAGGTCCGTCATTATATAATATATACCTGTCCGGCTGCAGTAGTGATATATATATATATTTTATATCATTATCATCCAGTCTATATTAGCAGCAGACGCAGTACGGTAGTCCACGGCTGTAGCTACCTCTGTGTCGGCAGTCGCTCGTCCATCCATAAGTATACTAGTATCCATCCATCTCCATTGTTTACCTGAGGTGCCTTTTAGTTGTGCCTATTAAAATATGGAGAACAAAAATGTTGAGGTTCCAAAAATAGGGAAAGATCAAGATCGACTTCCACCTCGTGCTGAAGCTGCTGCCACTAGTCATGGCCGAGACGATGAAATGCCAGCAACGTCGTCTGCCAAGGCCGATGCCCAATGTCATAGTACAGAGCATGTAAAATCCAAAACACCAAATATCAGTAAAAAAAGGACTCAAAAATCTAAAATAAAATTGTCAGAGGAGAAGCGTAAACTTGCCAATATGCCATTTACCACACGGAGTGGCAAGGAACGGCTGAGGCCCTGGCCTATGTTCATGGCTAGTGGTTCAGCTTCACATGAGGATGGAAGCACTCAGCCTCTCGCTAGAAAAATGAAAAGACTCAAGCTGGCAAAAGCACAGCAAAGAACTGTGCGTTCTTCGAAATCACAAATCCACAAGGAGAGTCCAATTGTGTCGTTTGCGATGCCTGACCTTCCCAACACTGGACGTGAAGAGCATGCGCCTTCCACCATTTGCACGCCCCCTGCAAGTGCTGGAAGGAGCACCCGCAGTCCAGTTCCTGATAGTCAGATTGAAGATGTCAGTGTTGAAGTACACCAGGATGAGGAGGATATGGGTGTTGCTGGCGCTGGGGAGGAAATTGACCAGGAAGATTCTGATGGTGAGGTGGTTTGTCTAAGTCAGGCACCCGGGGAGACACCTGTTGTCCGTGGGAGGAATAGGGCCATTGACATGCCTGGTGAAAATACCAAAAAAATCAGCTCTTCGGTGTGGAAGTATTTCAACAGAAATGCGGACAACATTTGTCAAGCCGTGTGTTGCCTTTGTCAAGCTGTAATAAGTAGGGGTAAGGACGTTAACCACCTCGGAACATCCTCCCTTATACGTCACCTGCAGCGCATTCATCATAAGTCAGTGACAAGTTCAAAAACTTTGGGCGACAGCGGAAGCAGTCCACTGACCAGTAAATCCCTTCCTCTTGTAACCAAGCTCACGCAAACCACCCCACCAACTCCCTCAGTGTCAATTTCCTCCTTCCCCAGGAATGCCAATAGTCCTGCAGGCCATGTCACTGGCAATTCTGACGAGTCCTCTCCTGCCTGGGATTCCTCCGATGCATCCTTGCGTGTAACGCCTACTGCTGCTGGCGCTGCTGTTGTTGCTGCTGGGAGTCGATGGTCATCCCAGAGGGGAAGTCGTACTCGTAAGACCACTTTTACTACTTCCACCAAGCAATTGACTGTCCAACAGTCCTTTGCGAGGAAGATGAAATATCACAGCAGTCATCCTGCTGCAAAGCGGATAACTGAGGCCTTGGCATCCTGGGCGGTGAGAAACGTGGTTCCGGTATCCATCATTACTGCAGAGCCAACTAGAGACTTGTTGGAGGTACTGTGTCCCCGGTACCAAATACCATCTAGGTTCCATTTCTCTAGGCAGGCGATACCGAAAATGTACACAGACCTCAGAAAAAGACTCACCAGTGTCCTAAAAAATGCAGTTGTACCTAATGTCCACTTAACCACGGACATGTGGACAAGTGGAGCAGGGCAGGCTCAGGACTATATGACTGTGACAGCCCACTGGGTAGATGTATGGACTCCCGCCGCAAGAACAGCAGCGGCGGCACCAGTAGCAGCATCTCGCAAACGCCAACTCTTTCCTAGGCAGGCTACGCTTTGTATCACCGCTTTCCAGAATATGCACACAGCTAAAAACCTCTTACGGCAACTGAGGAAGATCATCGCAGAATGGCTTACCCCAATTGGACTCTCCTGTGGATTTGTGGCATCGGACAACGCCAGCAATATTGTGTGTGCATTAAATCTGGGCAAATTCCAGCACGTCCCATGTTTTGCACATACCTTGAATTTGGTGGTGCAGAATTATTTAAAAAACGAGAGGGGCGTGCAAGAGATGCTGTCGGTGGCCAGAAGAATTGCGGGACACTTTCGGCGTACAGGCACCACGTACAGAAGACTGGAGCACCACCAAAAACGCCTGAACCTGCCCTGCCATCATCTGAAGCAAGAAGTGGTAACGAGGTGGAATTCAACCCTCTATATGCTTCAGAGGTTGGAGGAGCAGCAAAAGGCCATTCAAGCCTATACAACTGAGCACGATATAGGAGGTGGAATGCACCTGTCTCAAGCGCAGTGGAGAATGATTTCAACGTTGTGCAAGGTTCTGCAACCTTTTGAACTTGCCACACGTGAAGTCAGTTCAGACACTGCCAGCCTGAGTCAGGTCATTCCCCTCATCAGGCTTTTGCAGAAGAAGCTGGAGACATTGAAGGAGGAGCTAACACAGAGCGATTCCGCTAGGCATGTGGGACTTGTGGATGGAGCCCTTAATTCGCTTAACAAGGATTCACGGGTGGTCAATCTGTTGAAATCAGAGCACTACATTTTGGCCACCGTGCTCGATCCTAGATTTAAAACCTACCTTGGATCTCTCTTTCCGGCAGACACAAGTCTGCTGGGGTTCAAAGAACTGCTGGTGACAAAATTGTCAAGTCAAGCGGAACGCGACCTGTCAACATCTCCTCCTTCACATTCTCCCGCAACTGGGGGTGCGAGGAAAAGGCTCAGAATTCCGAGCCCACCCACTGGCGGTGATGCAGGGCAGTCTGGAGCGACTGCTGATGCTGACATCTGGTCCGGACTGAAGGACCTGACAACGATTACGGACATGTCGTCTACTGTCACTGCATATGATTCTCTCCCCATTGAAAGAATGGTGGAGGATTATATGAGTGACCGCATCCAAGTAGGCACGTCAGACAGTCCGTACTTATACTGGCAGGAAAAAGAGGCAATTTGGAGGCCCTTGCACAAACTGGCTTTATTCTACCTAAGTTGCCCTCCCACAAGTGTGTACTCCGAAAGAGTGTTTAGTGCCGCCGCTCACCTTGTCAGCAATCGGCGTACGAGGTTACATCCAGAAAATGTGGAGAAGATGATGTTCATTAAAATGAATTATAATCAATTCCTCCGTGGAGACATTGAACAGCAGCAATTGCCTCCACAAAGTACACAGGGAGCTGAGATGGTGGATTCCAGTGGGGACGAATTGATAATCTGTGAGGAGGGGGATGTACACGGTGATATATCGGAGGATGATGATGAGGTGGACATCTTGCCTCTGTAGAGCCAGTTTGTGCAAGGAGAGATTAATTGCTTCTTTTTTGGTGGGGGTCCAAACCAACCCGTCATTTCAGTCACAGTCGTGTGGCAGACCCTGTCACTGAAATGATGGGTTGGTTAAAGTGTGCATGTCCTGTTTATACAACATAAGGGTGGGTGGGAGGGCCCAAGGACAATTCCATCTTGCACCTCTTTTTTCTTTCATTTTTCTTTGCGTCATGTGCTGTTTGGGGGGTGTTTTTTGGAAGGGCCATCCTGCGTGACACTGCAGTGCCACTCCTAGATGGGCCAGGTGTTTGTGTCGGCCACTAGGGTCGCTTAGCTTACTCACACAGTTACCTCATTGCGCCTCTTTTTTTCTTTGCGTCATGTGCTGTTTGGGGAGTGTTTTTTGGAAGGGCCATCCTGCGTGACACTGCAGTGCCACTCCTAGATGGGCCAGGTGTTTGTGTCAGCCACTAGGGTCGCTTAGCTTACTCACACAGCTACCTCATTGCGCCTCTTTTTTTCTTTGCGTCATGTGCTGTTTGGGGAGTGTTTTTTGGAAGGGCCATCCTGCGTGACACTGCAGTGCCACTCCTAGATGGGCCAGGTGTTTGTGTCGGCCACTAGGGTCGCTTAGCTTACTCACACAGCTACCTCATTGCGCCTCTTTTTTTCTTTGCGTCATGTGCTGTTTGGGGAGTGTTTTTTGGAAGGGCCATCCTGCGTGACACTGCAGTGCCACTCCTAGATGGGCCAGGTGTTTGTGTCGGCCACTAGGGTCGCTTAGCTTACTCACACAGCTACCTCATTGCGCCTCTTTTTTTCTTTGCGTCATGTGCTGTTTGGGGAGTGTTTTTTGGAAGGGCCATCCTGCGTGACACTGCAGTGCCACTCCTAGATGGGCCAGGTGTTTGTGTCGGCCACTTGGGTCGCTTAGCTTAGCCATCCAGCGACCTCGTGCAAATTTTAGGACTAAAAATAATATTGTGAGGTGTGAGGTGTTCAGAATAGACTGAAAATGAGTGGAAATTATGGTTATTGAGGTTAATAATACTTTGGGATCAAAATGACCCCCAAATTCTATGATTTAAGCTGTTTTTTAGGGTTTTTTGAAAAAAACACCCGAATCCGACAAAAAAAATTCGGTGAGGTTTTGCCAAAACGCGTTCGAACCCAAAACACGGCCGCGGAACCGAACCCAAAACCAAAACCCAAAAAATTTCCGGTGCTCATCACTAATCACAAGGGGCTATCCTATTTGTCCCGATTCGGCACGCTCCTCAACCCGATGGCGGCACTTACTGGGAATTATACTTCAGGTGTCTCAGGCACCCAAAGTATAATCCGCGATAAGAGGTCTGCCAGAGCCGCAATAACACATGGGATCGGGGACTAATAACCAATCCCATGTGTTTTTGCGTGATTGTGAATCTAATTTCGCCCGATAAAAATGGCCTTTAATTGGACACCGCGATAATGACCATCGATCATTAATCACAATATCCGCCCGTTTTAATCAGCCGAAACAGCATCGGGGCTACTTGGATACCCCCCTTAGTATATCCCTTTTTATTTCCTACAAATAACCTAGGTAATGGCAGCATGGGCTAAAATTTGTTAAAATACTTAAACACTTAAAAAAAAAAAGTAGAATACTGTATATTGCTTCTTTTGAGACTGTACACAGTCTCAGGTTGTTGTTTTTATGACCCTCCATAAGGTGCTCCATACACTAGACAACCTGTAAACGACGCATTCTCGTTAACGATTTTGCTTGAGCTTCCCCGGCAGCTCCCCGGCAGTCCTGGGCAAACGATATACTACAATACACATGAGATATATCTTAACATCTCGGAGTGGCTACATCCAGAAGCATGCTGTCACTGACGATAGCTTCAGACCTTCCCTGCAGCACGGAAGATCAGAAGCTCCGACCAACGACCAGTGGGACAGTGCATCGTTATCGTACACAGTCACTGTGCACTATTATGGGGTCTATTCAATTATTGACGGAATTCCTGACAAGTCGGAAAAACTGCACTTTCCAACTTTTTTAGGTCGAATCTGATTCAACCTATTCAAGTCCAGTGCCGTTTTTCCGACTTGTCGGAAAACAGTGGATCGGCGTATTTTGCAAGCTTTTCTAACAGGTTTTTGATCCGTTTTCGACAATGCCGATTCGACTTTAAAAAAAGTTGGATCGGCATTGTCGAAAACGGGCAAAAACCTGTCGGAAATGCCCGCAAATTGAATAGTGAAGTGTCGGCGACATTAGTTGAATATATTCCTGTCAACGATTTGTAGTTTCGATCTGTCGGAAATGGCCAAATCGCTCATAATATCTTCTAGTGTACGGGCACCTATAGATGGATTTGCTTGAATGCATGGGTGATGACACCTGTGATTCACTTTTAATGTATGATCATTTAAATCAGTCTAACACGATAGACTGAAAACATGCTTTTACTTTCAAAGTAATGCTGCCTGTAGAATTCAAAATGAAGGAGTGGGGGCTGAATGTTTTTGTGCTCATACTGATGGATTTTAACACAGCATTCTACTTCCTTGATCAAATGTGAACAGCCAAGTGAAACGTAGGTTCCCAATCAAGTTTCAGTTCTGCAAGATCAAGTACAGTATTAAGATTCTTATATTTTTCACAGAACATTAATTTACTGTTTTTTTTGTTGTTGTTGTGTTTTTTTGTTATATTGTTTTATTTGTATCTACTATCTGTAGTAGCAAAAATTTCCTGAGTGGTGGTAATTACTGTCTCCCCTGAAAGCATGTAGATGTTCTTTGAAGTGACAAATAATTCCAAAATACAGTAGGTATGCTCGCCTACTGTTGTCTCTTGCACCTTACAAACTACAGAGGCTGAATCCTGTGACATATATAGAGGGAGGAAACTTTTACTGTACAGTTACTCATACACCAAACACATCTAATTCACACATTGCTTTCACTTCCTGACTGCAAGTACCCTAGAACTGTCAGGAGGAGGAAGTTTAAATCTCAAGAGCAGTGTGAAGAGCACAGAACATTGACAACATTGTGAAAAATGGTCATCAGGCACTGAGGGGTAAGCACAAAGGGTCTGCCTTTTAGTCAATGCTAATAAGTCAGAATCAGATATGTAAAGCAAGGATATTAGGAGGTGTGTTATTTAGAATGAGATACTCATAAAAGAGGAGCAAGCACTGTGCTCATGAAGAATAATATTGCCTTCAGTGCTCACGTGCATATAGCGTAAACACAGACATTGCTCGGGGGGGGGAATTTATCAAAGCCTGAAGAGAGATACAATAGAGAGAGAAATTAAGTACCAACCAGTCAGCTTCTAAATGTAATTTTTCAAATACAACCTTTAAAATGGCAGACGCTGATTGGTTGGTACTTTATCTCTTTCCACTCTCTCCCTATTCAAGCTCTGAAAAATCTCCCCCTTAGAGGATTAAGAGTACTGCAACTGCAATCCCAAACAGGCTATTTAAAGACAAAATGAAATGCTTGTCTTTCAAGCAAGTTAAAGAAAAAGAAATGTACTATGTAAAAGTATTGCAACTTGGTAGTTTAGACTGGTTAAACAATGCAAGAAATTAAAATTGCCCTTTAACTGGCTTGTGCGTGTACCCCACTAATATAACATGAGCTTTTTCTATTAAAAACATTGCCCTTTTAAATGTAGGGCTTTAATACAAAGGGACACAACTGCTTAGTTAATTGACCCATTGGGGCTTTGACTAGAACACTTCAGTACATTAACCTATTTGGTGATAAGCCACTCCAGTGTGGTTTTAGTTGTATGCCTTGGGTCCACTGTCATGATAGAAGAAACATCTTCCAAGTCCAAGTGCTCTTGTACACTGCAGCCAGTTTTCCTTTGCACTGTTTGTGCTTTGCTCCACCCATTTTACCCTCTTTATGAGCTTTTGAGTCCCTGCTGCAAAGAAACATCCCTATAACATGATTTCACTATGAAGTGTTAAGCTGGGTACACAATAGAAGACATTTTAAACGAATGTGCTAATAACGACCAATCGTTACGACAAATTTGTTTTATCGCCCAGTGTGTATGCACTGGATTGTTAGCAATGCGCACTCCCGTGGGTCGCTAGCAACATCCCCAGTCGTCTGTACATGCAGCTCAATCTGAGGATGTCGCTGACAATGCCATGCTGTCAAATGCGGGGTCCCGTCGTTATTGAGATCGCTGGGTACACACATCTTCTAGTGTGTACTCAGCTTAAGATTTGCGCGATGCTTAGCGCTTCTCACTGTGGCTGAACAGTTCAATTTTGATCTCACCAGACCATGAAATCTTCCTTCACATGGTCATGTTTACCACATGGGAAACTAGCCAACCTTTCATGTGAGTTTGTTTCAACAAGAACTTTCTTCTTCCTATCCTCTCATAGAGCACAGATTTATAAAGCACATACAGTATGCTTTTATTTTGCCATGCACAGTTACTTTCATCTCTATCATGGAAAACTAATTCCTTTAGTATTACCATTGGCCTCCACTCACTACAGCTTTTCTTCCCTTGACTCTCAGGGGTAAATTTACTAAGATGGGAGTTCTATTTAAGATAGGATGTTGCCCATAGCAACCAATCAGATTCCAGGTATTATCTTCTATAAGGTTCTAGATAAATGAGAAGTAGAATCTGAGTGGTTGCTATGGGCAACATCTCATCTTAAATAGTACTCCCATCTTAGTAAATTTACCCCTCAGTATCATAGGAGGGCCTGTTCTATACAGTTTCACAGCTGTTCAGTTCTATATTTTCTTCATTTAAGATGAACTTAACTGTGCTTCGGCGTATATTCAATGCTGTGGAAATATTCTTGCACTCGTTTCCCGATTGGACGACCTTGTCCTGGATCTGCTTGGAATGTTCTTATTTCTACGTTATGTAATCTACACTTGAAAATGCACTAAAGGGTAGCTCATAAAGACAGGGGTAAGGTATGATCATGTGACACACCTTTCCGGCACATAGATGGCCTCCAATAAGCAATTTGTGTAACTTGTGAAAAAAGTTTGTTACTTCAGAGGTAATATAGCACGGCTATAGTGAGCGGGTAAATACTAATGAAATAATTTAGTTTTCATTTTTGGATCCTAATTAACTTTGGCAAATAGTTTAATATTTTTTTATGGCACATTGAGTGCTTTGTGTTAAATTAGTGGAAATATATATCAACTAAATCCATCACGTTTCATGTTGAAACACAGCAAAATGTATAAATCTAAAAGTGTTCTGCTTATTTGTATTTTTATGCATGCAGTGGGAATTCCACAAAATTTGGCCCAAACATGCATATAAACTAAGGGGGTATATAAGCTAAAGAACAATTTTCATTGATTTTAAATTGCTGAAAATCAATGTAAATCAATGTTATGTTCCAGTGCTAAAACACAGATTTACTAACATTTAAAAATGTTTATATAAAATCAGGTTAGTAAATGTGTTATATCTCTTGAAGCAACATCGATAGAGTTTGATTTGAAATTGATTTAAATCTATGAAAATCACCTTTAGTAAATAATATATACTCTTATTAATCAGAAGAAACTTGGATTTGTACACAGTATAAAAGCATAATCAGTAAAACTGTATATGTAACTAGATTAAGTGACTCAAATGTTGGTTGATAGTAATGTTTAAACATAACCTGTCTATTTCAAGTAGAATTTTTTTTTTAATACAATAAAACCTTTGAATTACAGATGTATCCTCCTACATCTTTGCTGCAGTCATGCCAAACAGTCAGGTCATGTGAGAATCATCTAGCATCATGAGGTGTTTTTGAAGAAGATTTGTCTTATTCACAATGCAATGCAACTAAGACGCACAAGGAGACTGTGCTGATTTATTTGATATATGACAGTTGTATATCTGTGTGCGACCGAGTCTCTGAATCTGTATACAAAGTGCTACAATGTTGAAGCCGCAGCTGTTTTCCAATACAAGTTCTGTTTTGCTCCATCGCACACAATATACAGTAAATGTCATATATGAAATTAATCAGCACATTCAAAGTCACATTGCATTGTGAATAACATGCATTTTCTGCAAAAAAAAAAAAATGAGGCATGACGTTATCAGAGTTGTACAAGACCTGGCGGCTCACTCACACCAGGCATCTCGCGCTGAATGGCGTATTGCAGCTAGATATATGAGAACACTTCTGTAATACTCACTTCTATAAAAAAAACAATATTTTTAAACATTTCTTCATTCCCACAATACAGTTCACACTTTTCCCTCCACCTATTGTGTATGGGGTCCCATAACAATGAGGATCTCCTAAAGACAAATGGCACTATAGATCACATCATAACTAGTTTGCTGATGAAAAGTGAAACACCTATATATATATATATATATATATAGTATCCAAATGATCCGGCACTCTAATTAATATCCATCTGCCTGGGTGCCATTGTCTAATGTAGTATACAGAGTAGAGTCCGAACAATCAAATGTCCCAGACAGACACGGCACTCCAGGACTGCATGTGAAGATATTTAATGGTGCAGCTTCAGAGCACAAGCATATTACAATGCGGCATTTCGGGCCATGCAAGGCCCGAAATGCCGCATTGTAATATGCTTGTGCTCTGAAGCTGCACCATTAAATATCTTCACATGCAGTCCTGGAGTGCCGTGTCTGTCTGGGACATTTGATTGTTCGGACTCTACTCTATATATATATATATATATATATATATATATATATATGAGAGAGAGCTATACATACATATTTTATTTATTTTACACAAGTTATTGTTTGCATGATACACACTACATTTGTTACCGTTCTTTCTGAATTTGTGCTAGGATCTCTGTAGTGCTGAATATATAATACTGAATTCTCCTCGTACCCTCCAACGAGTTCAGTATGATATGCCTGCTGTCAGGATCCTGACAGTGGCATCCCACCAGCCGCAATACCGGTAGTGAGCGCGAGTCCCCTCGTGGGTTTGCTGCACTCGTCAAGCTTCGGGCCCGGTGGCCAGTATATTAACTACATCCCCCTCCAACGACTCGTCTCCTTGCAAAGATAAGAAATAGCTGATATTCTTTAGAAGACTCCACATTTCTCTATTTTATCGTGGCACAAGATCTTATTCTGATACTCTAGATAAAAAAGATATATAGATATGTCCTCATACACTATTGCTACATTCAAGCCAAACATCCTTTCATGACGCACAAGGTCCTGCGCATTTGGGCTTCCATGGAGCGTCTTTTTGCACAGATGTGTGTCTTAGTCACAGTGCTATGTGAAAAAAGCTCAAACTGAAAGTGAAACTGCAGGGACTGGAGATGTTACAGCCTCCTAACCTGCTGCTGGTAATATTAATAATACTGATCTGAATGTTTCCCACTGCATATGGAGAAAGGGGGCTACGGAGAGATAGTAGGAGTAGGGGCAGATAGGGACTGGGGGTAGAGAGTGGGGTAGCCGCAGATAGGGCCTGGGGGAGAAAGAAAGAGGACAGGATAAATGGGGCAGTAAGGGCCTGGGGGAGAAAGAAAGAGGACAGGATAGATGGGCCAGATAGGGACTGGGGAGGGGGGCAGGGGCAGATAGGGCATGGGGGCGGGGGGGGGGGAGAGAAAGGGAGGAGGGCTTGGGTAAGATAGGGACTGGGGAAAGAATGAAGTGGTAGGGACAGATACGGACAGTAGAGAGAGATGTAGATTTTTTCGATATAGTCACCTCTGTGTGACACAGACACACACACACTCCCTATGTATACTGCCCCCCCCACTATGTACTGCCCCTATAAACACTGCACCCCCATCCTCTTCCATAATCTGATCATCTGTTGTACTTCCCACCATACACTGCCCCTATAGACACACTACCCCACCATACAGTACCCCCCTATATACAGCACACCCCCTCCTACATATACTATGCTACAACCCCAGGTTACTTGCCAACCCAGAACTCAGCAACAAGTAGCAGTAGTAATCAGGAAACGGACGCAGGAACCACCAGACAGTCCCGCAGAGCTTAGAGCGGTGGCACCGGGGACACGTGTGACCACTTACCGGTGGAGGGGAGAAAGTGAATCAGTCTGGCAGGAAGAGGTGAGACCCTGTGTCGGGTGAGCAGAGCAATGAACAGGAGGAGTTGGGGTCAGTGCTGGAGCTGCAGATGATGCGGGTGAGGAGGAGACAGTATATATACTGCATGCCAATGGAGGGGCGGGGTCCTGTGCTTACCCCTCCCACACTCACCCCTGTGCTCACCCCTCCCACACTCCGCACAAGCCATGCCCAGACCCCTCCGGCCAGCTACTGGTGTCCTCTACCCCCCAGACTAGCCAGGAGCTGTGCAGGGACTGGTGAGCTCATACGTGCCAGTACTGTTGCATATAGTGCAGCATCATTATGGGATCAGTAAGAATTACAGACGATTGGGATGCCGGCCGTCAGTATACCAACAACGGCATCCCGATCTTCAGTATGCAGGAAGCGGGGCGAGCGCAAAGAGTCCCTTTGCGGTCTCGCTGCACTCGCCACAGGTTTGATTCCCACTCTATGGGTGTTGTGAACACCCACGAGTGGGAATAGCCGGGATTCCGGCTGTCGGTATTGTTAGCGGTCGGGATTCCGGCGTCAATATCCTGATCCGGACTGCCGGCAACTCAACTGCATAACATCATTATAGCCTGTCTATTACAGATATACAGCATCTACATTTATAATAATGCTACACACACCAGTGACATGTGCGAGGTGAGGCAGAGCCTTTCCTACCATACTAACGTATACGCATGAGTTTTGATTATGTAAAGTATATGAAAAATACAAAGAGTATTAAAAATATCTTCTTTGTAATGATTTTATAGTCAAAACTCTGTATTAAAAAGTATACGTCCGGTGAGGCAGTATCTTTTTTGCATATCTCTGATCAAAAGGCACCAAATTTCCAGCAGTATATACTGCTATACCTGTGTATAATGCCCACATGCACCCTTGGGCTCATATATTGCGTGTAAATCTGGCTCTGGAACTAACCAATGCCTCCTGAGCCATTTACCTCATTGCACCTGACTGACACACACACACACTCACTCAGCATGACAAGCCCCGGCTTCCAGCAGCAGGACTTCCAAAAACCCAGCAGCTCCTGTGTGAGAAGCGACCGTCTTCCTAACACAGGGCCTAATTCAGAGATGATCGCAGCAGAAAATTTGTTAGCAGTTGGGTAAAACCTTGTGCACTGCAGGGGGGACAGATATAACATGTGCAGAGAGAGTTAGATTTGGGTGGGGTGTGTTCAAACTGAAATCTAAATTGCAGTGTAAAAATGAAGCAACCAGTATTTACCCTGCACAGAAACAAAATAACCCGCCCAATTCTAACTCTCTCTGCAAATGTTATATCTGCCTCCCATGCAGTGCACATGGTTTTGCCCAACTGCTAACAAATTTGCTGTTGCATTCAACTCTGAATTACCCCCATAGTCTGACATTTTGACGGGCTTTTAACTAGTCTTTGCTATAATCTAGTATAACATTAAAACATATTTGCAAAACCCAATTGCCAGAACTATTCTTGGACAAAGGACAACAGGATCTGGCACCTGACAACAGGATCAGGACAACCTACATAAGAGCCTACCAGAAGTACCTGTAATGAACCTACAGCTACCAACAGACTAGTGTTAAACTGGTCTCCTACTGGACTAATTGACACCATCTTTGTTATGGTGTAACCAATCTGTTATACCACTTAGGGCCAAATTCTATGACATATTAACAGAATTTGATGGCAGATGAGAAACATCTAGTTTGCCCTAAACATATGTGTGCGCGCACACACACTTAAATACTAGGGTTATTTTTTTTCTTTAGTCTTAAGACAATTAACCTACCAGTATATTTTTGGATTGTTGGAGGAAACCCACAAAAGCACAAACTCAACAGTTATGGCCATTGTGGGAATCAAACTCATGACCTCAGTGCTGTGATGCAGTAAGGCTAACCATTACACCGGGTGTAGTATGGTATGCCGGCGGCCGGGCTCCCGGCGACACGCATACTGGTGCCAGGAGCCCCACTGCCGGCATACCGACAGCGTGGCAAGCCCAAAGGAGCCCCTTGCGGGCACGGTGGCGCGCTATGCTATATATTCTCCCTCCAGGGGGGTTGCTGACCTCCACGAGGGAGAATATCTGTAGGTATGCCGGGATTCCGGCGCCGGTATACTGTGCGCCGGGATCCCGACATTCGGCATACTGAAGACCACCCATTACACCATCTGTATTGCCCATTAGTAGCTGTAATTTACCACGCTGGGAAAAGGGTGGTAGCCTTGAGCTTTAACATCTGGAGCTATTCAATCACAGCCCCTTTTCCTTGATTTCCTTGCTAACCCATAGAATCCAGCATCCGCGATCAGGGCAGTTTAAGTAGATTTCTGTTCGAGCCTCCTCAGGCAAAAATAATAATCTAAAACAGAAAGTGTTTTTAACCTATGGAATTATTGCATGGCTTGGTAACTTCACAGTAGCAGAGCATAAGTCTCTGGAGAGGTTTGTGAAAACAGCAGGTAAAGTGATTGGTCTACGCTTACCTAGCATTCAGGAGGGTATTACTGGTCGACAGTAAGTAGGTCGAGATGGTTTCTGGTTCAACAGGGACTCTAGGTCGACATGAGTTTTTAAAAAAATATGAACTTTTTCATACTTTACGATCCACTTGGACTACAATTGGGAACGGAAACCTGCCTGAAGCATGGTGAGCGAAGCGAGCCATGCGAGGTGACACGGTGCACTAATTGGGGATGTACGGAGAAAACAACACCAAAAAAGCGGAAAAACTAATGTCGACCTTGTCATGTCGACCTAGAACCCATGTCGACCTACTTACTGTCGACCAATAGTGGTCGACCCTCAATACCACACCCTTCAGGAGGTATATGAAAAAAAGTCTTCTTACTTAAGTGCCAGGTATACTGGGAGATTTGGTAAAGTAAAATAATGACCGCGCTTATGTTTGTGATAGCAGCTCCATCCAATAAACAACAAAAAAAACTTTTAAAAAGGAGCGCTTGATTTAATTATGCATATTGTGTAGAACGCACATACCTGTAAAAAAATTATTTTTCGTTAGTAAAATGTTTAAGCTCTTTTGTGAAATGGTGGTGGAACGGAGACAGTTATTGTAATAGTTGTGAGTTATACCGGACAGTCTTTTTGCCGAACTATCCCTGCTAACCCTATTGGTACCTCTTGTGGCTTGCTGTTGATGGTATTAGCGGCGTATTAGCGGCGTATTTACTAGGATCTAGTAAAAGGGTTTTAACCCGAAACGCGTTGGAGATACTTGGTGCAGAGACGGAGAACACTGTAAGTGTATGCAAACACTGACAGTTGAGACGCTGATACGCGTCCAAGCAATCACGCCGCACGAGAGACACGGAGCCGGACCAGCCGTAAACAGCGGGGAAGACGGACTATACAACACACGAGGCATACGCCGCTAATACCATCAACAGCAAGCCACAAGAGGTACCAATAGGGTTAGCAGGGATAGTTCGGCAAAAAGACTGTCCGGTATAACTCACAACTATTACAATAACTGTCTCCGTTCCACCACCATTTCACAAAAGAGCTTAAACATTTTACTAACGAAAAATAATTTTTTTACAGGTATGTGCGTTCTACACAATATGCATAATTAAATCAAGCGCTCCTTTTTTAAAGGTTTTTTTATACTGGGAGATTTGTCTCATCCAAACCATGAATGTTTTCTATGCTGCCCTCAAACAAACAAAATAGATCAATATTATGTCTAACTAGTCGATTGAGGGGAAGTTTTTTCCCCACAGATATATATATTGTAAAAATTCTAGTTGCCGAGGCTTTTAGGTGATGATGTTAGGAAATCTGTTATTTACACATGTACATTTTTTATTGGCTGTTCATGAATGTGACCCGTTGATGACAAAGTTTGGAATTGGAATTACCAAAATAGTTATAATTCTTAAAACAAGTTACAAGACACAGTATGCAACAATATGACTTAAAGTAGCGTTACAATACCTAACATAGATGAGCAACAGTCATTGGAAACTTTATATTACTTTATTTAAAGGGATTCTCAGGAATACTGTATGCTGCTTCAGCTAAACAAGGCAGTGGCATTTCACAAATGTCACAATGTTTTTGGCGAGTAAACAAAAGTAATCAGACCCTTTTGGGTTAGTAACATTTCAGAATGTCAACCTTATGGTAATATTTTCAAAAACGCAGCGGAGATCTGGTTTGGCTTTTAGGAAGCAGAGAACTAAGGGGCAGATGTATTAACCTGGAGAAGGCATAAGGAAGTGATAAACCAGTGATATGTACAAGGTGATATGCACCAGCCAATCAGCTCCAATATGTAAATTAACAGTTAGGATCTGATTGGCTGGTGCCTTTATCACCTTGCACATATCACTGGTTTATCACTTTCTTATGCCTTCTCCAGGTTAATACATCTGCCCCTTAGGGGTATATTCAATTAAGTCGGATCCATTCCGACATGTATTTGTCGGAATGGATACGACAACCCCTATTCAATCTCATCTTAATTTGACTTTTTCAAGTCGAATTGAGATGAGGGACGCAGAGGAGGAGAAGGGGGGTGAGCTGTGGGGAGAACAGCGGGGGACAGCCTGCGGACATACAGGTGAGATCAGCGCTGCAGCAGGATGTCACTCAGCCGCCCGACCTCATGGCAGTGTCCACCTGGCTCCAGCAAGCGTGCTGGAGCCGGGTGGAAGGTGCCGTGAGGTCGGGCGGCTGAGTGACATCCTGCTGCAGAGCTACTGTAGCGCTGATCTCCCCTGTATGCCCGCCGGCTGTCGCCCCGTCTCCATGCAGCTCTCCCCCCTCTCCTCCTCTGGGTCCGCATCTCAGTCCGACATCTTTTGATGTCGGACTGAGATGGTCGAAAATGGGGCCAAAACCTGTCGGTTTTGGCCCCGTTTTCGACACAAGCACATGGATCGGCAGCCATTCCGCTGATCCACGTGCTTTTCGACAAGTCGAATTCATCGACTTGTCGAAAAATTTAGGGATACATTGAATAGGTCGAATCAGGATTCGACCTTAGAAAGTCGAAAACTGACGTCTTTTCGACAGACGGTAGTTTTCAACTTCAATTGAATATACCCCTGAAACTCAAAAATCCTGTAATTCATATTGGTGGCAGAAGATTGAGAGTGATGTGCGATATACTATATATTCTGTGTAACCCTAAGTGACCATACTTGTTTGCTTGACAATATGACATAGCAATAACAAACATTTGCTTGCCACGTGACAACATTTAAGAACTTACAGGGCAAGTGCTACCAGCATTTATCCCAAAGGGAGAGGTTTCCCAGAAGGCTTAACATTTATTGACAGCGACGGGCAATGAAATTATTTAGATTTGCATATCTCCGGCCATAACATCACTGGGAAGAGGGGTTTGGAAAAGAGAGAATAAAGTACACAAAGTTTTACATCTGACATCACACCACCCCATCCCAGTGGAATGGAAAGCAATTTAAAGTATATACATTTATATTGCGTTTGAGAATACACATAAAGCTGTTTGCCACAGTAATGGAACTTAGGGCCCGATTCAGACCTGATCGCTGTTGTGCGAATTCGCATAGCGGACGATTATTGAATGACTGTGTATACACTGCAATGCGCAGGCGCATCGCCAAACAGTGACAGGATGGTAAGAAAATTTTGATTGCAATGTGATTGACAGAAAGAGGACGTTTGTGGGTGGTAACTGGCTGTTTTCCGGGAGTGTCAGGAAAAACGCGGGCGTTCCCAAGCGGTTTCAGGGAGGGTGTGTGACATCAGCTCCGGCCCCCGATCAGCCTGTTTGTATCGCACTGTAGGAGTAAATCTTGGGCTACGCATAGACTGGAAAAGCCATTCGATGGTGAAAAAGTTGCGAACGGATTTGCAGCTGTCCGCTGTATGGCAGAATTTTCGTACGGCATACACATGCATTCGCACACTTGCACAGGGCGGGTTTTCACTCTCCCTGGGCGACGACTATCTGACTGCAGACCACAGCGAACAGGTCTGAATTAGGCCCTTAATAATGACAGTAAAAAAAAGTAATATTGTTGACCAAGAGGGACTTTAAAAATCTCTTTTTTTCATAATTTGAGAAATTCATTCTAGGTGATAATATCCTTTTGGCTATGGACACAATGAACATTAAAATGTAGCTTAACATGCATTAAGAAATTAATGTAAATGAATGGAAAAATAAATGATGCTGAATGCTTCACGTTCCATTTCAGTGCATTTGACAGGTGTCAACACAGATGAAAGCTTACATTAGTTTCAATGAAAGTGCACTGCATGCAACAAAATGTAGTTAGGATACATTACCCTAGGCATCTGCTTTGAACAAGAATACAGTAGTTACGGTATGGCTATTTTTGCACAGGCATATTTAAAAATGATAGGTTTAACTTTTTTCTAAAAACATCTAAAATCATATCATATGAAGACAAACACAGGGCCTAATTCAGGTTGGCCCGTTCTGCGCATGCGCCCGCATTTTCTGCAGGGGGGGGGGCATAGAAAATGCGATCGCCTCTGCCTGTCAATCAGGCAGAAGCGGTTGCGCGGAAAGGGGACGGGCAACGCTCCATTTCCAGGGAGGAGATGAAGCGTTCTGGGGGCGGAGGCAGACAAACTGGGGCGGTGCGGCATGATCGCGGCGGCTGCGTGACGTCAGGGGCTATCCTTAGTTTCTGCTAACAAGCAGAAATTGCGATGTGTTCGCAATTTCTGCTTATTGAACGGGGGAGGAGGCGGTCAGCATGTTGGGCGGCCTTGCACAGCGATGGGTGGCGCCCAGCATGCGATCCAAAGGATTGCAACTTCTGCTAATTAGCATAATTTGCAATCCTTACTGAATTAGGCCCACAATACAAAAGTGGTTTGTCACACAAGATTTCTTTATACTGGCTAATTTATTTTTTAACAAGTAAAATATGGGTGAACCACACAACATTAGATTTGAGAAAAGATGTGAGGTCTAGATAGTTCCTAATTATATCATGATAAGTACGTGTACTTTCATTTTCACATGACTGTATGCAACCACCTTCAATGGGAAACGGAAGCCTAATCATGTAATTAAAATATGCTCATTAGTTCGTGTAACCCTATTCTTTATATGTAATTGTTTACAAATTCATCAATCAGCTGTCAGGTTTTTTTCTCAACACATGTTAGTGGCCATGTCATTTATGTGATTGCAGAAAAAGCAGAATAGGAATACAACAGAAATGTATATGAACAAAATAGACTCATGAGTGAAGTAAACATCAAAAAAAATAAATGAAATATAGGGGGTAATTCAGAGTTGATCGCAGCATCAAATTTGTTAGCAGTTGGGCAAAACCATGTGCACTGCAGGGGGGGCCGATATAACATGTGCAGAGAGAGTCAGATTTGGGTGGGGTGTTCAAACTGAAATCTAAATTGCAGTGTAAAAGTAAAGCAGCCAGTATTAACCCTGCACAGAAACAATATGACCCACCCAAATCTAACTCACTCTGCACATGTTATATCTGCCCCCCCCCCCCCCCCCCCTCTGCAGAGCACATGGTTTTGCTCAACTGCTAACAAATTTGCTGCTGTGATCAACTCTGAATTACCCCCATAGTTACAAGACAAGACGAACATTTACTTACCAGGAGAAAAAGAGAAAATCAGGATATTTAACAAGCTGTGGTAAAATGAGGTTTAATCAATAAAGAAAGAGAAAAAATAGGATTTTAATTACCTACCGGTAAATCCTTTTCTCGTAGTCCGTAGAGGATACTGGGGTTCCATTTAGTACCATGGGGTATAGACGGGTCCACTAGGAGCCATAACCACTAAGAATTTGATAGTGTGGGCTGGCTTCTCCCTTTATGCCCCTCTTACCAGACTAGGAAACTGTGCCCGAGGAGCCGGACATACTTTGAGAGAATGATAAATAAGGATAGTGGTGAGACTACGAACCAGCACACACAAACAGAGGAAAGCTATGCAAACCCAACTTTAAACAGTAACAGCAACAGCTGAATCAACAATACTTAACCAAGTAACAGTGCAGGAAGAATCCATTATCTTCTACGGACTATGAGAAAAGGATTTACCAGTAGGTAATTAAAATCCTATTTTCTCTTACATCCTAGAGGATACTGGGGTTTCATTTAGTACCATGGGAATATACCAAAGCTCCCAAACCGGGTGGGAGAGTGCTAAGGTTCCTGATTGACCAAACTGAAGGTCCTCAAAGGCCAAAGTATCGAACGTGTAGAACTTAGCAAACGTGTTCGAACCAGACCATGTAGCTGCTCTGCATACCTATAAAGCCAAGACACCCCGGGCAGCCTCCCAGGAAGAACCCACCGACCTAGTAGAGTAGACCTGTACAGATTTTGCAAACCTGCCGTGGAATAAGCATGCTGGATAGTGAGCCAGATCCAGCGTGCAATTGTCTGCTTTGAAGCAGGACACCCAATTTTATTGATATCATACAGAACGAACAGCGAATCGGATTTCCTGTGACGAGCTGTCCTCTTCACGTATACCTTCAAAGCCCTCACAACATCCAAAGACTTTGAGGTAGTGGAAGTGTCGGTGAGAACCGGAACCGCAATAAGTTGGTTGATATGAAACGCAGACACCACTTTCGGAAGAAATTGCGGATGAGTTCTGAGTTCAGCTCTGTCCTCATGAAAAATTAAATAGGGGCTTTTGTGAGACAAAGCCCGCAGCTCCGACACACGTCTTGCTGAAGCCAATGCCAACAGTGTGACGATCTTCCACGTAAGATATTTTACGTCCACCTCCTGTAATGGTTCAAACCAGTCCGATTTAGGAACTGCAGCACCAAATTGAGATCCCAAGATGCCGTGGGAGGCACAAAGGGAAGTTGGATGCGCAGAACACCTTTCAAAAACGTCTGGACTTCAGGTAGAGAAGCCAAATGTTTATGAAAGAAAATGGACAAGGCCGAAATCTGGACTTTTATGGAGCCTAGATGTACAGTAGGCCCACATTCACACCCACCTGCAGAAAAAGCAGGAAACGTCCCAGGTGAAATTCCCCCGCAGAATAAGCTCTGCTCTCACACCGGGAGACGTGTTTCTTCCAAATACGGTGGTAATGTTTAGATGTTACCCCCTTCCTGGCTTGGATCATAGTCGGGATAACTTTGTTAGGGATCCCTCTTCTGGCTAAAATCAGCAGTTCAACTTCCATGCCGTCAAACGTAGCCGTGGTAAGTCCTTATAGACTAAGGGGCCCTGTTGCAGAAGATCCTCGTGAAGAGGTAGAGGCCACGGATCTTCGAGGAGCATCTCCAGAAGGTCTGCGTACCAGGCCCTTCTTAGCCAGTCCGGAGCAATTAGTATTGCTTGAACCTATTCCCTTTTTATTCTATTGAGAATTATTGGGATCAGAGGAAGTGGAGGAAACACGTACACCGTCTGACAGTCCCACTGAGTCATCAGAGAGTCTACCGCCACTGCCTGTGGGTCTCTCGACCTGGAACAATACAGCTTGAGCTTCTTGTTGAGACGAGAGGCCATCATGTCGATTTGTGGATATCCCCACCAACGTGTCAAGCCCCTGAACACTTCCGGGTGAAGGCCCCACTCCCCCGAGTGCAGGTCATGTCTGCTGAGGAAGTCTGCTGCCCAGTTGTCTACTACTGGAATGAAGACCGCTGACGACGCCACAGTGGTTTTTTTATGCCCAGAGGAGAATTCTTGACACCTCTGACATTGCTGCTCTTCTTTTCGTTCTGCCCTGTCGGTTTATGTACGTCACTGACGTTACATTGTCCGACTGGACTTGAATGGCATGATCCTGAAAAAGATAAGAGGCCTGCATAAGGGCATTATATATGGCCCTGAGTTCCAGAATGTTGATTGGAAGAACAACTTCCTGGCTTGACCATCTTCCTTGAAACTGCACCCCCTAGGTGACTGCTCCCCAACCTCGGAGGCTTGCCTCCATGGTTAACAGGATCCAGTCCTGAATTCCGAACCTCCGACCCTCAACGAGGTGTGAGGTCTGTAGCCACCACAGACGGGAGATCCTGGCTTTTGGTGACAGACGAATCCTCTGGTGCATGTGAAGATGCGATCCGGACCATTTGTCCAACAGATCCAGCTGAAAGGGTCTTGCGTGAACCTTCCGTATTGAAGCGCCTCGTAAGAGGCCACCATTTTCCCCAGAAGGCGAATGCATAGATGCACCGATATCCGGGTTGGCTTCAGGACATCCCGAACCATTGACTGGATTACCAATGCCTTTTCCAACGGAAAGGAACACTTTCTTCGAGTCCATGTCCAGTATCATTCCCAGGAATGGGAGCCTCCCGTGTTGGCTCTAGGTGAGATATTGGAAGGTTCAGAATCCACCCGTGATCCTGGAGTAGTTTGGTTGAGAGGCCAATGCTGTCCAGCAACCTCTCCCTGGATGGCGCCTTTATCAGAAGATTGTCCAGGTACAGAATTATGTTCACTCCCTGCTTGCGGCGTATAAACATCATCTCTGCCATCACTTTGGTGAACACCCTCGGTGCCGTGACGAGACCAAATGGCAGGGCCTGGAACTGATAGCGACAGTCCTGTAGTACAAACCGTAGATAAGCCTGGTGAGGTGGCCATATCAGAATGTGAAGGTACGCATCCTTGATATCCAGAGACACAAGGAATTCCCTTTCCTCCAGACCTGAGACCATCGCTCTCAGAGACTCCATCTTGAACTTGAACACCCTTAAGGACGGGTTCAAGGACTTGAGGTTCAGAATCAGACTTACCGAACAGTCTGGTTTCGGTACTACAAACAAGTTGGAATAGTACACCTGTAGATGAGGTGTATCTGGAACAATGACTTGAGTCTGTACCAGTTTTTGGATGGCCTCTTGTGAAGCTGGGAAGCCTGATTTGAAGAATCTGTGAGGTGGGAGCTCTTGGAACTCCAGTCAGTAGCCCTGGGAAATAAGATCTATTACCCAGGGATCCTGGCACGAACTTGACCAGATGTGACTGAAAAATTGTAGTCGGGCTCCCACCTGACAGACCTCCAGGCCTCGCGGCCCACCGTCATGCTGAAGGCTTTGAGGAAGCAGAGCCTGAGCTCTGTTCCTGAACACCTGCAATTGCTGGCTTGCGTGGTTTACCTCTTGCGCCTCTGGAGGCTGTAGAAGAACCTCTGGATTTTCCCTTAAACTTGGCTGTCTGAAAGGACTGTAAATTTGAAGCTGAATAAGCTTCCCTGGCTGAGGGAGCTGCGGAAGGAAGATACGTAGACTTACCCGCAGTAGCTCTGGAGATCCATTTGTCTAGTTCGTCTCCAAACAAGGCCTCTCCTGTGAATGGTAGGCCTTCCACGCCTTTCCTGGAGTCCGCATCAGCCGTCCACTGGCTTCCACCATAAAGTTCGCAGAGTCCTGTATATGCTGTAGGAGTAAAACAACATCCCCCTTAGACAAGGAATCTAACCCCTCAATTAGGTTACCTGACCATTTAGCAATGGCTTTTGTGATCCACGCACATGCAATAGTCGGTCTTTGGGCCCCCCGAGCAGCTGTGTATAATGATTTGAGTGTAGTCTCAATTTTATGATCAGCCGTATGTTTTAGGGAGGTTGCATCAGGGACAGGCACTATTGGTGGATTTTCCCATTTTTTCCTATCCTCCAGAGGATAATGAAAAGATGAGAGCAACCTTTTAGGGATTTGAAATTTCTTATCAGGATTAACCCATGGTTCTTTAAACAGGGTATTCAATTCCTTTGACGCAGGAAAAGTTACAGAGGATTTCTTTTTTACATTAAAATAAGATTCCTCACACTCCTCTGACGCCTTATCAGGAATTTGCAGAACATCTCTGATAGCCTCTATAAGAGCTTCTATTCCCTGTGACAGAGTAGCATCCCCCCACTCCAAATCCACCTCACCCTCCTCCATGTCTGACCCGTCAGAGTCAGACTGCAGGATATGGGCCAGAGATCGTTTTGAAAGACAAATGGGAGGGGATTGAGACAATGGAGGGGATTGAGACGCAGTCTGTCTTAAGTATTGCGTCTCTTTCTCATTGCGGGATAGCTTTGTAGAAATATTTGAGATCACTCCCTTAATGGAATTAATCCATCCTGGTTCAGAGGAACACTCCGCTGTACAAGAAACACACTCTTTGCCTGACATAATGTAAATGTGACAGCACACACACACACAGGAAAAGGTTAAGCACAATTAACCTACAAAGAGTCCTTCAGGGAGAGACAGAGTAATTTGGAGCAAGCCCCCACCGCGCCCTTATCGCTAATGCCAAGCTTAGCCGGGTCGCAGACTAAGTACCCTGATAGGGGACTTAGTACACTAATAGTCGCTCCCCCCCTGCTATGACCCCCTGGTACCGCTGAGGTAATCTGGAGTCACACTGGAGGAGCTGCGCATCCCTGTCAGTCAGCGTCTGTGTGCACTGCAGAGGGAAAATGGTGCTGCTGAGCTGCTGGATCCTCTCATACTGAATCCCCGCCCCTTCAATGGCGCGCGGTCTTCACGCTTTTTTTTTATACTGGCTGACTAATCTTTTCCTTAAAATGGAGAGAAAACCATTTTAAGGCTGTTTTTGCCAGTGTGGGTACTGTGTACAGTGTAATGAGATGCAATCCGCCCCGGTTAGAAGATGTGCGTCTCCGCACCCTCATGCCGCCATTATGGGACACCCGCTTAGTACTCACAACTCTTCTTTCTTCTGGCTCTGTTAGGGGTGGCGGTGTGCTGCGGGAATGTACGCTCACCGTGGTGGGGCTTGCGAATAGTTCCCTCAGGAGCTCAGCGTCCTGTCAGCGGGCAACGGGACCATTAACCCTTCAAGAGGTTGGGCCATCCCCCGCCGTCCCCAACCCCCAAGTCCCACGAAGCAGGTAGGCTGGTGCCAACCAGCCCTGTCTGAAATGAACAATCATAAAATAAATGCAGAAAGCTCTTCAGGAGCTTCCATAAGCGTGACCGGCTCCTCCGGGCACATTTATTAAACTGAGTCTGGTAGGAGGGGCATAGAGGGAGGAGCCAGCCCACACTATCAAATTCTTAAAGTGCCCATGGCTCCTAGTGGACCAGTCTATACCCCATGGTACTAAATGGACCCCAGTATCCTCTAGGACGTAAGAGAAATTAAGTGCTTTGGATAAAAGCCATAAGATACATAAATGAATGGACTGCATATTTCACAGAATGACATATGGATGGCTCGCAGTAAACAGTATGCATTCCCATGAAACCAAGCATACCCAAAACATCTGTAACTTTCCTTTGCTTAACTGCTGTTGAACTACTATCCTTTATGGTCCCTTTTGGCTTCTAATTACTTTAGAATTGGAGAGTGATAAAAGATAGAGGTCTGTAAACAGCAGACCTATAAGCTAAGGACAAATCGGTCAATTAGTCACACATCTGATGGGTGAAAATTGTAAATTCCATCAATGGGCAATCATTTGAATTTCAGACAGATCACATTGAGGGGTAGAGTTATATCCTTTTCAGACAGAAATCCCGGCAATGCCGGGTCTTTTTGCCAGTCACTGCCTAACACCCATTTCACACAGTGAAGCAAATGTCTACCCGGTAATTTGCGGATTAAAACAGGTATTCCGTCTGTGTGAATGGGTCACCCTGGGTCAAATTTCACGGGTCTCCATCCCTAGTAAATTCCTGGGTTGAAGTCCCGGGAATTTCAACCCGGGTTGACCCTTTCACACAGAAAAAGGACCTGTGTTTTTTGGCAAATTACCTGGTAGAACTGCTTCACCCAGTAATTTAATTTCTGTGTGAAAGGGGTATTAGTTATGTATGTTTAAAATGCGTAACAAAATGCATCTTCCAAACCTGAGAGAGATAAGATAGAAATCAATTTACCAGTTTTGGCTCTAGTATGCAAAAACGACTGTCAGTATTGAACTACATAAATTAATTGTATGTGTAACTGTAAATGTATATAATAAGTGACTATCTACAATTGGCAGAAATATGTATACAGTATTTGTGCTTCTATTACTGCAGGGAGCTGGATTTGCAGAGGAGAAAGGATAATGGAGAACATAAATCAAAGTCAAACCCCTTCTGCGTTTATCCAGCAGTTTCAAGACTATGGAATTGTTGCACTTGTGTTTTACAGCATTATTCTCCCCATTGGACTATTTGTTAATCTCACAGCACTCTGGGTTTTTAGCTGCTCCACTAAAAAAAGAACAACTATAACAGTATACATGATGAATGTGGCACTGCTTGATTTAATGTTTTTACTGTTTGTCCCTTTCCGTATAATATACTATGCCACACAATCCTGGACCTTTGGAGATCTATTCTGTCGGATCATGGCTGCTCTTACAGTGTTTTACCCAAGTGTCACATTGTGGCTTCTTGCTTTTATAAGCGCTGATCGATATATGGCAATTGTACAACCTAAACACATCAAAGAGCTGAAAAATATTTCCAAAGCAATGGCAGCATGCTTTGGAATTTGGATAATGACTATTGTAATCACAACCCCTTTGCTTTTTCTCTCTGAAGACAGAGACACAGAAATTAATTTCACCACTTGTTTCAAAATGTTTGACATCATCCATTTTAAACAAAACAACATCTTGAACGTTGCTCGTCTGATTTTCTTTTTCCTGATTCCTCTACTTATCATGATAGGCTGTTACAGCATTATTATTTACAGTCTTATTAGCGGCAGAACCTCACGACTGAAGCCCAAAGCAAAGAAGAAATCAATACAAATCATTGTGACTTTAATCATGCAGGTGCTACTGTGTTTTGTACCATTCCATGTGTGCTTCATACTACTAATGACCCAGGAAGAACAACACCACTACATTTCATGGGGAAAGATATCCACCTACCTAATGAATCTCAGCACATGCCTGGACGTAATCCTGTATTACATTGTCTCCAAGCAGTTTCAGGCTCGAGTGATCAGTGTAATTTGGTACCGGAACTATTTGCGCAGTGTACGCAGGAAGAGCGGGAGAACGGGCAGCATACGCTCTTTGAGCAATATCAACAGTGAAATGGTGTGATCTGTGTGTGGTCTTTAGATGCATAGAATAAATATAACATTTTAAAAATCTGTATATATTAAATTTAATCTAAGGACTTGGAATTTCATCTGAAGACTGAGTTACCAGAATCTTTAAAAAAAATAAAACAATTAAGAAAAAAAAAAAAAAAGACTGCATGCATCAAGTACAAACTAACCACGATTAAACACGGAATGGTAATCATATGAAAAATAAATCATTTTTGAAAGAAAAAAAAATGACTGCAGCTTTAGACACTGAAAGGGATGAAGTATTGTAAATACAGTAATGGATATATGATTAAATACCTAAAACAGAATTTATAAAAACTGAAGTTATTTGTGATGATGGCCTTAGATTTCACAGAAAGTTTGTGCATTAACTAAGACTATAATAGAGCAAAGTTAGATCAATTGAATATGTATGGGCTGCAATAAGTAGGTTTAAACAGGGGTGTACTACATTCTGTCATTCGGGGGCTTCTTTGTGATGGTCCTTATTAAAACGTTAATTGCCTAAGCATGTCAAATGTGTGTGTGCAAAGCTCCACTACTGGCGATATAGCAACAAGTCCACCACTGTGACAGCGTATTCTCCCGGATATCTCATCTAGGAGGCTTAGGGGCAAATGTATGAAACTGGCACATATCATGCAAGTATGGCTCTTCCCACTTCACCTCTTTTGCCGAGGCAGCGGGAAGCACTAGTGCCAAGATGTAAGAACATATAGGCTGCCATAGAGGGGGAGGGAAAACTCCCCCTTCCAGCGATCCCTCCCATGTGCTGTCTCACTACTCCAGCTGGTTCACTGGGAATGCGCAAGATCTCCTGTGCAGTCCGGATGCCTCTACAGCCGGGGACAGCGCTGTCCCTGCTGTGGAGATAGGGCAACTCCACCTGCAGCTGTCAAAATCATTCCTACATTTGCCCATGCATATATCGGCGTGCATATCTTTATACTGTAGCACATACCACTGCTGTAATACATGGGGGAGAAGTGGTATCAGTGCACATAACGTACGCTGATACCACTTCTCCCCCATAACTACCATTCATACATCTCCCCCATAATGAGAAACTTCATACTGTTAGCTTCTTATTAGTCTGTCAAAATCAGGTTTGTGTAAATGATCTTAAAATACATTAATAGTAAAAATCAGTAGATGTTAACCGAAGAGCTGAAAAATACTTATTCAGATTACAGAAAGTAAGAATTGCATGCTAATATAGAAAACACTTCTCTTAAAAGTTGTGCATGTTAAAATGCATGCTAACTAGACATCATGCATATGTCTTGCTTAGTACAGATAACACAAGACATAAGATATGGGCAAACTTCAAATGCACTGAAATAGAAAGAAAGACCTTGGTTTCTTTTATTTTGCACATGTCCTTCATGAGAACCCGATTAGTATTCCCCTTTCTCACCGCAACACAGTAAATACCTAAAAAAACCACCACAGATGTGTCCTCATACATCATTGCTGCAGTCACGCTGAACAGTCCCTCTCGGCATGCCAGATCCCGTGAGACTCTGCTAGTATTGGGCGTTTTTACAGATATACAAGTGTTAAATAATAAGAATTTACTTACCGATAATTCTATTTCTCATAGTCCGTAGTGGATGCTGGGGACTCCGAAAGGACCATGGAGAATAGCGGCTCCGCAGGAGACTGGGCACAAAAGTAAAAGCTTTAAGACTACCTGGTGTGCACTGGCTCCTCCCCCAATGACCCTCCTCCAAGCCTCAGTTAGGATACTGTGCCCGGACGAGCGTACACAATAAGGAAGGATTTTGAATCCCGGGTAAAGGGGGGTACTCACGGGAGAGATGTGTGCTGAGCGATCTTAACTCAGACCGCTCAGCACACATCTCTCACCCCGCTCAGCACAGCGCGATGTGCTGAGCGAGGGGGAAAGCCGACGGGGGGGCCGCTCACTTCACACAACGGTGAAGTGAGCGACCCGCTAGATTGAGCCTGCATGCAGCTCAATCTAGCATCGGCGATAGCGATGCGCGGGGCCGGGCATCGCTATCGCTGGAGGGCATACACACGGCAGATCCGTTCTTAAAATCTAAGCAATCTAGCAAGATTGCTTAGATTTTAAGCACGGATCTCTCCGTGTGTACCCCCCTTTAGACTCATACCAGCCACACCAATCACACCGTACAACTTGTGATCTGAACCCAGTTAACAGCATGATAACAGAGGAGCCTCTGAAAAGATGGCTCACAACAATAATAACCCGATTTTTTGTAACAATAACTATGTACAAGTATTGCAGACAATCCGCACTTGGGATGGGCGCCCAGCATCCACTACGGACTATGAGAAATAGAATTATCGGTAAGTAAATTCTTATTTTCTCTGACGTCCTAGTGGATGCTGGGGACTCCGAAAGGACCATGGGGATTATACCAAAGCTCCCAAACGGGCGGGAGAGTGCGGATGACTCTGCAGCACCGAATGAGAGAACTCCAGGTCCTCCTCAGCCAGGGTATCAAATTTGTAGAATTTAGCAAACGTGTTTGCCCCTGACCAAGTAGCTGCTCGGCAAAGTTGTAAAGCCGAGACCCCTCGGGCAGCCGCCCAAGATGAGCCCACTTTCCGTGTGGAATGGGCTTTTACAGATTTTGGCTGTGGCAGGCCTGCCACAGAATGTGCAAGCTGAATTGTACTACAAATCCAACGAGCAATAGTCTGCTTAGAAGCAGGAGCACCCAGCTTGTTGGGTGCATACAGGATAAACAGCGAGTCAGATTTTCTGACTCCAGCCGTCCTGGAAACATATATTTTCAGGGCCCTGACTACGTCCAGCAACTTGGAATCCTCCAAGTCCCTAGTAGCCGCAGGCACCACAATAGGCTGGTTTAAGTGAAATGCTGAAACCACCTTAGGGAGAAATTGAGGACGAGTCCTCAATTCTGCCCTGTCCGTATGAAAAATTAGGTAAGGGCTTTTATAGGATAAAGCTGCCAATTCTGAGACACGCCTGGCTGAGGCCAGGGCTAACAGCATTACCACTTTCCATGTGAGATATTTTAAGTCCACAGTGGTGAGTGGTTCAAACCAATGTGATTTTAGGAACCCCAAAACTACATTGAGATCCCAAGGTGCCACTGGAGGCACAAAAGGAGGCTGTATATGCAGTACCCCCTTGACAAACGTCTGAACTTCAGGAACTGAAGCTAGTTCTTTTTGGAAGAATATTGACAGGGCCGAAATTTGAACCTTAATGGACCCTAATTTTAGGCCCATAGACAGTCCTGTTTGCAGGAAATGCAGGAAACGACCCAGTTGAAATTCCTCTGTAGGGGCCTTCCTGGCCTCACACCACGCAACATATTTACGCCAAATACGGTGATAATGTTGCACAGTTACATCCTTCCTGGCTTTGATCAGGGTAGGGATGACTTCATCCGGAATGCCTTTTTCCTTCAGGATCCGGCGTTCAACCGCCATGCCGTCAAACGCAGCCGCGGTAAGTCTTGGAACAGACATGGTCCCTGCTGGAGCAGGTCCTTTCTTAGAGGTAGAGGCCACGGGTCTTCCGTGAGCATCTCTTGAAGTTCCGGGTACCAAGTCCTTCTTGGCCAATCCGGAGCCACGTGTATAGTCCTTACTCCTCTCCTTCTTATGATTCTTAGTACCTTGGGTATGAGAGGCAGAGGAGGGAACACATACACTGACTGGTACACCCACGGTGTTACCAGAGCGTCCACAGCTATTGCCTGAGGGTCCCTTGACCTGGCGCAATATCTGTCCAGTTTTTTGTTGAGGCGGGACGCCATCATGTCCACCTTTGGTTTTTCCCAACGGTTCACAATCATGTGGAAGACTTGTGGGTGAAGTCCCCACTCCCCCGGGTGGAGATCGTGTCTGCTGAGGAAGTCTGCTTCCCAGTTGTCCACTCCCGGAATGAACACTGCTGACAGTGCTATCACATGATTTTCCGCCCAGCGAAGAATCCTTGCAACTTCCGTCATTGCCCTCCTGCTTCTTGTGCCGCCCTGTCTGTTTACGTGGGCGACTGCCGTGATGTTGTCCGACTGGATCAGCACCGGCTGACCCTGAAGCAGAGGCCTTGCCTGACTTAGGGCATTGTAAATGGCCCTTAGTTCCAGGATATTTATGTGAAGTGACGTTTCCATGCTTGACCACAAGCCCTGGAAATTTTTTCCCTGTGTGACTGCTCCCCAGCCTCTCAGGCTGGCATCCGTGGTCACCAGGACCCAGTCCTGAATACCGAATCTGCGGCCCTCTAGAAGATGAGCACTCTGCAACCACCACAGGAGAGACACCCTTGTCCTTGGAGACAGGGTTATCCGCTGATGCATTTGAAGATGCGATCCGGACCATTTGTCCAGCAGATCCCACTGAAAAGTTCTTGCGTGGAATCTGCCGAATGGAATCGCTTCGTAAGAAGCCACCATTTTTCCCAGGACCCTTGTGCATTGATGCACTGACACTTGGCCTGGTTTTAGGAGGTTCCTGACTAGGTCGGATAACTCCCTGGCTTTCTCCTCCGGGAGAAACACCTTTTTCTGTACTGTGAAAAACAGATGAGAGGATAGATCAAAGGCGATAACAAATAAATACTTTTGATATACGTCACATAATATGGTGTCCTTTTGGATATTCAATCTCTCAATTTTCCCATGATATCCAGATGTCAAACATGCAAAAAAGAGAGATAATACACATGCATGGGTGGTATTGCTTTCAACAATTAATATAAGCAACCAATGAGTGTCTAGAAAATGAAGCCTGAAGTGCTGGACCCAACTTGATGCATGGTGGAAAGTTTCACAAAGTCAGTCTTAGAAGATGTGCGTAAAATGAAGTCAACCAAGAAGAGGAGACATAATTATCATCAAAATGTAACAAGGAAAGAGAGAACTGCTATCAAATCACTGAAAGATGATACTGATATTGTAATCAAACCCTGCGATAAGGGTGGGGGAATTACAATACAGGATAAGGAAGACTACGTTAGGGAAATAACCTCACAGCTCAACTCCAATGGAACGTATCAAAAATTAAAATCAGATCCATCTATCAGGATTAAAAACAATTATGTCAAACTTATCAATAAGTACCTAGAGAAAGGCACCCTAACTAAAAAGGAGTATGGTTTTCTTAATATCGAACACCCCAAAACACCCACCATTTATACGCTCCCAAAAATTCATAAGAACCCAGACAAACCACCCGGACGTCCCATAATTTCGGGATCAGGGAGTCTGACGACCAATCTATCAGAAATGATAGACCATTATCTTTAACCTCTTGTAACAGAAGGAAAATCACATGTAAAGGATACCACAGATACCATCCAGAGATTAGAAAAGATAAGATGGGAACGTGGTTTCTTCATGATAACGGCTGACGTCACTTCCCTCTATACAATCATTAACCATCAGGATGGTCTGAAGGCCATAAAATGGCACTTAGAAAGATCAAATATGATTCCGGATAAGATTGATTTCATTTTGGATAGCATTCAATTCATTTTGGAGAATAATTATTTTTTCTTTAACGGGGACTACTTTCTTCAGAAAGTAGGAACAGCCATGGGCACCAAGTTCGCGCCGAGCTATGCTAACCTCTTTATGTCATGGTGGGAGGCTGATGCAATTTGGAACAACACAAGGGCCGGCGCGAACTTGGTGACATGGCACCGTTACATCGACGATATCATCTTCATATGGAAGGGTGATCGTCATGATCTAGATACATTCTGCACTAACTTGAATTCCAATGAGTTAAATATCAAACTCACTTTTACGATCAGTCAAGAACAGATTAACTTTTTAGATCTCACCATCTACATTAAGGATAATGTAATACACACCAAAAGTTACAATAAACCCACCGATTGCAACGGTTTAATTCCCTTTGCAAGTCAACATCACCCCCTTTGGTTAAAAGGAATACCAAAAGGGCAGTTTCTTAGACTCAAAAGAAACTGCAGTGAACACCATAATTATGAAGAACAAAAAGAAATCATGAAAAGCAAATTCTTATCCAAAGGATATAAGAAAGAAACGATAGAGAAAGCAGAGGTTGAGGTATCCAGAATAGAACGGAAACAACTGCTACAAAAAACCCAGAATAAATTGGAGATCAAAACGAGCACTACCGATTGGGCCTTTATATCAGGTTTTGGGGCTGATTATAAAAAACAAGAAAACATCATCAAAAACCATTGGCATCTCCTGTTAAGAGACCCAATCTTGAAGGAGATAATCCCAAAGGAACCAAGGTTTATTTATAGAAAGAGCAACAATCTGAAAAACCATTTAGTCAGAAGTTCTCTACCTTTTGATTCGTTTAATCCCATACGCACAAAAGGTTTTCACAGGTGTGGAATCTGCATACCTTGCAGAACCATACCATCTGAAACATCCAAGATTACTTCCTTCACAGTAAATAATATTAAGTATGAAATTCATGATTTCATAACGTGTCATACTACGAACGTTGTTTATTTGATCAAATGTGAATGTGGTCTGTTATATGTAGGACGCACAGGAAGAGCATTAAAAACTCGTGTATCAGAGCATATACGCAATATTAAAAAAGGCGTAACTACACACACTCTATCGGAGCATTTTCTAAAGATACATAAATGCTCTACATCGAAAATATCCTCCTTTCTGGGAATTCAACAAGTTAGACCAAACTGGAGGGATAGGGATATGGAAGGTAATTTGGCCAAGGCAGAAATGCATTGGATGTTCAAATTAAATACCCTAATTCCTCAGGGTCTAAACTCTGATTTCGAACTAAAATGGTTCATTTAAATAAAGTGTTTCTCTTTTGGAATAATTAAGACAATAGAACCATTTGCCATAAATTCAGCTTATTGTCATCTGAGACCCCTTTGATTAATTATTGACACAGAGGAGGTACACAGATTATCCTTCCATTTAATACATTTATCCTGATCTTTTAAATGGTCTGTGGAGTTTTTTGGTTTTCAACAGAGAAGAAATTGATATCTTGTATTCCTTGTATTGCTTGATGAAATCATTGTTAAATAACTTCCTGGAAAGTCAGGCGCTGTGTGGAACGCATAAGCGCCTCACTTCCGGCCGGGTGGAGCGCAAGGCGGAAACACGTGATCCCGCACTTGCAGTTCCCAGTTTAAATACATTGTTATATTCCTCATATTTAAACTTCTATATACTAGCAGAAGAAGACTTATATTGCTTGATGAAATCAATTTTAAACAACTTCATGGAAAGTCAGGCGCTGTGTGGAACGCATAAGCGCCTCACTTCCTGCCAGGTGGAACGCAAGGCGGAAACACGTGATCCCGCACTTGCAGTTCCCAGTTTAAATACATTATGATATTCCTCACATTTAACTTATATATATCAGCAGAAGAAGATTTATATTAGCTCAGCATAGAACAACTCTTTATCCACCATCTGCTCGATCAGTGCGGAAGTGCCGCCAAGGGGACTTCCGGTAAATGGAACGCAACGTGGAACGCACGGCGTTCCACTTCCGGTTAGGTGGAACGCATGACGGAACGCATGGCGTCCGTCATAGCGGTTCTCAGATATCGTTTTATAAGTTCCCACCACGCATACTTTACAAATAACTTTTAGGAATGATAAAAGGATGTTTTACTATTAAATGTATTGTACTATTGGGTTTCTTTTTAATTATCTGCACACTACAAAAGAAATGTTTCCTTCCCACCATGCAATGGGATAATTAGTACTTCCTGTTTGGGAGCATAAATATAGAGGCCATCACTACCTGGATATGCACCTTGAAAAAGACCCAGGAGGTCGAAACGTCGTTGGTGAAAACCAGGTAGTGAGTTTTTCATTCTTTTTAGTTATATTTTTTACCTTTTGTTTTTATGAGATACCACTTTTGGAGTATATTCAACGTGACAGTACTGGTGTAAAACCGGATTACATCAGTTTTTTTGTCTACTACATCTGACCTGCATGTTTTGTACCAGAGAGTGGAAACTACTTAGAAAAACATCAGATTGCTGTTTTATGAACTTTTAATAAAAACCCTTTGATTAATTTTTTGATGTCATTCCTGATCCTGGCTTGAAAGATACCTTTATATGTGGAATTAATCCCCCTCCAAAGTGAGTGGGGTACGCCCTCTTAAAATAGCTCTTTTTCTGTGTTACATCACGTGGTAAATAGCAGTTTAAAGATACCTTTATACACCTGCTCCTACACATTTTAATGTGAGTTTCGGTACGTCCACAAAATATTGATAAATTGGTGGCGAGATACTATTCTCATCTACTATCAAGTTGGGTCCAGCACTTCAGGCTTCATTTTCTAGACACTCATTGGTTGCTTATATTAATTGTTGAAAGCAATACCACCCATGCATGTGTATTATCTCTCTTTTTTGCATGTTTGACATCTGGATATCATGGGAAAATTGAGAGATTGAATATCCAAAAGGACACCATATTATGTGACGTATATCAAAAGTATTTATTTGTTATCGCCTTTGATCTATCCTCTCATCTGTTTTTCATTGAATATTGTTTTGATCTGTTATTTGGACTGATCTGCAGAGGATTTAGATTGGGCTGACAACTTTTTGCGCCAGGAATTCACACTACTGTGTTTTAATTTTTCTGTACTGTGTCCAGAATCATCCCTAGGAACAGCAGACGTGTCGTCGGAATCAGCTGCGATTTTGGAATATTTAGAATCCATCCGTGCTGTCGTAGTACTACTTGAGATAGTGCTACTCCGACCTCTAACTGTTCTCTGGACCTTGCCCTTATCAGGAGATCGTCCAAGTAAGGGATAATTAAGACGCCTTTTCTTCGAAGAAGAATCATCATTTCGGCCATTACCTTGGTAAAGACCCGGGGTGCCGTGGACAATCCAAACGGCAGCGTCTGAAACTGATAGTGACAGTTCTGTACCACAAACCTGAGGTACCCTTGGTGAGAAGGGCAAATTGGGACATGGAGGTAAGCATCCTTGATGTCCAGAGACACCATATAGTCCCCTTCTTCCAGGTTCGCTATCACTGCTCTGAGTGATTCCATCTTGAATTTGAACCTTTGTATGTAAGTGTTCAAGGATTTCAGATTTAAAATAGGTCTCACCGAGCCGTCCGGCTTCGGTACCACAAACAGCGTGGAATAATACCCCTTTCCCTGTTGTAGGAGGGGTACCTTGATTATCACCTGCTGGGAATACAGCTTGTGAATGGCTTCCAATACCGCCTCCCTGTCGGGGGGAGACGTTGGTACAGCAGACTTCAGGAACCGGCGAGGGGGAGACGTCTCGAATTCCAATTTGTACCCCTGAGATACTACCTGCAGGATCCAGGGGTCCACTTGCGAGTGAGCCCACTGCGCGCTGAAATTCTTGAGACGGGCCCCCACCGTGCCTGAGTCCGCTTGTAAGGCCCCAGCGTCATGCTGAGGACTTGGCAGAAGCGGGGGAGGGCTTCTGTTCCTGGGAAGAGGCTGTCTGCTGCAGTCTTTTTCCCCTTCCTCTGCCCCGGGGCAGATACGAGTGGCCTTTTGCCCGCTTGCCCTTATGGGGACGAAAGGACTGAGCCTGAAAAGACGGTGTCTTTTTCTGCTGAGAGGTGACCTGGGGTAAAAAGGTGGATTTCCCAGCCGTTGCCGTGGCCACCAGGTCCGATAGACCGACCCCAAATAACTCCTCCCCTTTATACGGCAATACTTCCATATGCCGTTTGGAATCCGCATCACCTGACCACTGTCGCGTCCATAACCCTCTTCTGGCAGAAATGGACAGCGCACTTACTCTTGATGCCAGAGTGCAAATATCCCTCTGTGCATCTCTCATATATAGAAATGCATCCTTTAAATGCTCTATAGTCAATAATATATTGTCCCTGTCCAGGGTATCAATATTTTCAGTCAGGGAATCCGACCAAGCCACCCCAGCACTGCACATCCAGGCTGAGGCGATTGCTGGTCGCAGTATAATACCAGTATGTGTGTATATACTTTTTAGGATATTTTCCAGCTTCCTATCAGCTGGTTCTTTGAGGGCGGCCGTATCAGGAGACGGTAACGCCACTTGTTTTGATAAGCGTGTGAGCGCCTTATCCACCCTAGGGGGTGTTTCCCAACGCGCCCTAACCTCTGGCGGGAAAGGGTATAATGCCAATAATTTTTTAGAAATTAGCAGTTTTTTAATCGGGGGAAACCCACGCTTCATCACACACCTCATTTAATTCATCTAATTCAGGAAAAACTACGGGTAGTTTTTTCACACCCCACATAATACCCTTTTTTGTGGTACTTGTAGTATCAGAAATGTTCAAAACCTCCTTCATTGCCGTGATCATGTAACGTGTGGCCCTACTGGAAAATACGTTTGTTTCCTCACCGTCGACACTGGAGTCAGTGTCCGTGTCTGGGTCTGTGTCGACCACCTGAGGTAACGGGCGCTTTAGAGCCCCTGACGGTGTTTGAGACGCCTGTACAGGTATTAACTGATTTGCCGGCTGTCTCATGTCGTCAACAGTCTTTTGTAAAGTGCTGACACTATCACGTAATTCCTTCCATAAGACCATCCAGTCAGGTGTCGACTCCCTAGGGGGTGACATCACTAATACAGGCAATTGCTCCGCCTCCATACCATTTTCCTCCTCATACATGTCGACACAACGTACCGACACACAGCACACACACAGGGAATGCTCTGATAGAGGACAGGACCCCACTAGCCCTTTGGGGAGACAGAGGGAGAGTTTGCCAGCACACACCAGAGCGCTATATATATATACAGGGATAACCTTATATAAGTGTTTTTCCCTTATATAGCTGCTGTATAGATTTATCTGCCAATTTAGTGCCCCCCCCTCTCTTGTTTTACCCTGTTTCTGTAGTGCAGGACTGCAGGGGAGAGTCAGGGAGCTTCCCTCCAACGGAGCTGTGAGGAAAAATGGCGCCAGTGTGCTGAGGAGATAGGCTCCGCCCCCTTCTCGGCGGCCGTTCTCCCGCTTTTTTATGGAAAAACAGGCATGAGTTAAATGCATCCATATAGCCCAGGAGCTATATGTGATGCATTTTTTGCCCCCTAAGGTGTTTATATTGCGTCTCAGGGCGCCCCCACCCAGCGCCCTGCACCCTCAGTGACCGGAGTGTGAAGTGTGCTGAGAGCAATGGCGCACAGCTGCGGTGCTGTGCGCTACCTTATTGAAGACAGGACGTCTTCTGCCGCCGATTTTTCCGGACCTCTTCTGCTCTTCTGGCTCTGTAAGGGGGACGGCGGCGCGGCTCTGGGACCCATCCATGGCTGGGCCTGTGATCGTCCCTCTGGAGCTAATGTCCAGTAGCCTAAGAAGCCCAATCCACTCTGCACGCAGGTGAGTTCGCTTCTTCTCCCCTTAGTCCCTCGATGCAGTGAGCCTGTTGCCAGCAGGTCTCACTGAAAATAAAAAACCTAAAACTAAACTTTTTTCTAAGCAGCTCAGGAGAGCCACCTAGACTGCACCCTTCTCGTTCGGGCACAAAAATCTAACTGAGGCTTGGAGGAGGGTCATAGGGGGAGGAGCCAGTGCACACCAGGTAGTCTTAAAGCTTTTACTTTTGTGCCCAGTCTCCTGCGGAGCCGCTATTCCCCATGGTCCTTTCGGAGTCCCCAGCATCCACTAGGACGTCAGAGAAATCAAATTTAACACAGTTTCCTGGTGCATAACAGCCGCAGAGCATTGCTACTAAGACACATTTTTGGCAAATAACAGAGGCCCGACAGAGGCAGAGTTGCATGGGACATAGTGGCTCACTTACGCCAGGCATCTCACGCTGCATGGTGTATTGAGGCTAGATGTTTGAGGACACATTTGTATCCTGGAGCTCTGTCGTAGTCTGTCAGTAGGGGTGGAACTGCACAGTGAGCCAGAAAGAGCAGACATATTGATTACATTGGCCAAGACAGGAACTGATAGCTCCGTGGCCACAAACATAGGCAGTGCTACAGTTTTGGCTTCTGATCTGCTGCAGATGCTGCCTATCATAGACATGTTACTGTCATGGCTAGTCCATACAAGTTTCATCCCAATCCAATGATTTATTTGATGCACACTACCCAGCATTTGCACTAAATAAACAAATATGTAAAACAATCATGAGGAATAAAACAAATAAAAATAATTGACCTCAAAGTTGGGGCGAGATGTAATAGGGTCAGAGATCGCCGGAGTTGCGGGATGCCAGACGATCTCAGGCGATTTTTAAGGGGCAATCACTTACCAGGCATGGTTTTGCCTTGCAAGTGATTGCCCTTTTAAAAAAAAGTCCAAGATCAGCCGGCATCCAGCACCTCTGACAATCTCTGACCATATTACATCTCACTCCTCGTGTCCCAGATTGTGCGATACATGGGTTCCCCCAAGGGGGGTGCCTACAGTAAGGCCATAGGAGGCATGCAACCCATGGTTTTTGCATGTATAGTTTAAAAGATCTAGGGCTTTAATAGATGAAAATTTAAAACGAGTCAAGTGCGTAATAGTCATTGATGTTACCTGTTGATGAGTTTATATAGTTAGCTCTCATACATGGCTACTGTTTTTATAGTAAAAATATAATTATTATAATTTAAGTAAACATACAAAGAAATGTATGCTGAATAACATGTTAGCGCACGTGTTTCTAAATACTTTAATATCTTCATGCAGCCCAGGATACAAATCAGCTGTTGTAGTTAAAGAATAACTCCACTCAAAACTACAAGTTTAGTATGAAGTGGAGCTGAGTGGATTTAAAAAAGGCAAATGTACTGTGATGTACTGTGGATGGGCTACTTGCTGGTTGGAAACAGGTTAAGTACAGTATGTATTGCCGCTATCACGTAATCTATTCGTTCAGGTAAATGAAAAGTTAATAAGATAGGGGCATTGCCACCCACTTGGACCGTTTCAACAAGCTGGGTGTAAAGAGGAGAAAAGAATATGGTGCAGGACAATTACAGCCCACAAAGATCCCAGCAGACCTGGCAAAACTGCATCCACTGTGAGTATAATATTGTTGAATTTACTCATTGAACTCCACGCAAAATGGAATTTTTTGTTTTAGGTGGAGTTCTTCTTTATTAAAAGGATATCTTCAATTAAATACAATCCAAAGACTTTTCAGTTTAAGTCTGTGTGATCATCTAGAGTTAACAACAATATAGGGCGGGATGTAATGAAGTCCAAGTTCAACAGCCATGTGTGATGCCAAATTTCAAAGAAAAATCCCCCCCCCCCCCCCCTCCAATCATCAGTCGGCAACATAGGAAACATTGCAATTTTTGTTTCAACATCAGGGACAGCAGCCAGGGGTACACAGGGGGAGCTTGGGGGGGTTATTTTACATTTCCTCATCTGCTGCTGTTGTCTGCAGCCGCTGGGTGGGGGGTCCTGCCGTGCTGACCAATCAATGATCGGCAGCACGGCAAACACTCACCTCTCTCTGCAGCCCCCTACCCATCTCTTCTCCTCCTCTCTCTTCCTCTATTACAGCATCACTCTCTTCCCACTCATTTGTCTATTTCTCTTATCACCACTTGATTTTATTGCATAGATTATCCTTAGCATTACCTTTTTTTATTTTCATCTTTGCTACTGTCCTATTTGGGATGGCCTCACCTTTTCTCCTTGACAGGTAGTTTTGTCTTTCAGTATGCAGCCTGTGCATCTCTGTAGGCTTTTTTATATGCTTCAATACGGTCACAAATTTTGGTTCGGGATAATGTGATGTTGCTGCTAGTTGATTATCAAGCATGTACCTGCTTACATCATGAGGTGGTGTATGATGAATAAGTATTGCAAATAACAGAAATGTAAGGAGACTAAAGGTGTGTGTTATTCGGAAACTCTCTGGAATGGACATCACTGACACTGGTATGAGGAGTCTGTGTTCATACCAACCGTCATTAAATTCTAACACAACAAGACAATTTTTTAACACTTTGTGTGTGTGTATATATATATATATATATATATATAAAAACATACACACACACACATACATGTAGAAACTGTAAATAGAGAGTAACATGTTCAGACAAACAATTTAACTCAATGAGCGTTCAATGGGTTGCATTGGTAATGCCTTTATGTATTTATTACACTGTTTTATGCATTTTACCTGTGTGAAAACTACCACTGCAAAACAAATGTGTATTGCTTCTAGACATGAGAATCAAAGCACAGTAGTTTCTGTACTAACACAATACTATTCTTGTGTGTAATCAATTTCACGCAATGTTTTAATGATTTCAAAATATCTTTCACAATGTAACATAATAGAACATTCTTACTTTTTAAAAATGACATAAAACTGAAAGTATCTTGAGGCAACTTCTTTATACTAAACATATGAACAGTTTCAAAAGTTGTGGTTGAGCTCTCATGCAGACAAATAAACCACAGACATAAAATGTATCACAGTAAGTAGAGAATAAAAGTACTGTAATTAAAGTATTGTACCTCCTAATAGTGTAACAATACACAGTTCTTACATGTTAGATCTGTAGTTAAAAAAAAAAAGACTTTTTAGCTGAATAATATTACTCACTCTCCCCTACAGCTCTTACTGTATCTGGCAAATCTGACTTCCCGCCTAATCTGGGGGGTCAGGGATTTGTGTACTGGAACACACACGCTACATATTGTTGAAGATCTATGCTTGCTATCCTTTTGCTATTATAACTTGCCAACTGTTCCTATTCAATGTAGACGATCCACTTCAAGAGGACTACTGTTCTATTCAGATATCTCCGTTCATAGCTTCAGGTGTTTAAGCATGGGACAATAAAAAGGAGCCCACCAATAAAGTCAACATATTACTATATTAAGCAGGTGTGATAGGATTTAATAGCCTGCAAAGCATTGGTAAATGATCCAGAAGCATGTAGCCCAGGGCATTAAAGCTGAAAGCACACATATTCTCAGTAGAAGGGTGGACTGTAGCCTTACATTGGACATCCCCCCGTCCCCCATATAAAATGCAAGCTACATTTACAGATAATAGGTTTATTGAGAAACACTTGAACTTGGTGGAATAGTGGCAAAGATGTTGAGGGTTTAGTAGGCTATAAGAAACAATGATCTTGGGGAGTCTGGCAACTGTAGTGTTTGGATAGAGAGGTACAGTAGATGCAGCTGCTGAACACTTTACTTTGATTAATCACATTTAATCTTTCAGTAAGTACTTGAGGTTTGTTCAGTTTTTCCCCAAGTCACTGTGTGATGAAGGTTTGCCCTTCCTTAAGCTTTGTATTATAATAACTAAACAGAAAAAGAATTACTTACAATCCAGAAGGTAAAGTGCTGAGGGTTATACCAGCCACAACTTGTACAACTTCAACAAGTAGGAAATCAAAAAGTGCAGAAAGTATCCAGGTCCCAAGCAAATATGACTGGAACAAGAAAAAACACTATGAGCCTTCCCTTCCTTTCAGCTATTAGTTTATAATAAATGTTTCACAATTTTGTCAGGTCTACAAATGAACTACAAATTTGGGAATGGGAAGCGGTCACTGTATAGAGGTTTGTGTACACAATGAAATGGAGCATACTAAACTGGTAGGAAGACCTGCACCTGCCCAAGTTATGCAACAGGTAGTCCATGCATCACTGACTAAACAGACATTATTATAGTGAATTATGGCAGAGGCTGGCAGTTACATTTTGAAGAGTTGGAGCGTCATGTTATTGCAATTCATCAATCATTCTCCATGTTTGAATTCTGACACCGTATTATACAAGGTATCCAGATAATAGATCGACAGTGTCTAGGGTCAGTGGTTCCCAAACTCAGTCCTCAAGGACCCCTAATGGCCCAGGTTTTAAGTACATCCACTCTTAGCTACAGGTGACTTAATTAGTGCCTCAGTCACTTTGATCTTACCACCAGTGCCATGGATATCTTTAAAACCTGGACTGTTAGGGGTCCTTGACGACTGAGTTTGGGAACCACTGGTCTAGACGGACAGCCAATAGGTCGACACCATACAGTCAACATGCATTAGGTTGACAGGGTCAAAAAGTCAGACATGACAATGGTCGACACACATGTGGTTGACAAGTTGTTGTTGTTTTTTGGGGGAGGGGGGTTTCACATATTTTTAAATTTTTGCTTAATTTACCACCCACATTGACTATGACTGGGAGTAGTAACATGTGCCGAGCGCAAGGCACCATCTCTGAAGCAAGGCTAGCCCGTGATGGTAAACGTTTGCACTAATTGTGGCCACACATGATGAAACACAGAAAATGACACCCAAAAAACTTAAACTTGTGTTGACCTTTTGTACCTGTCGGCCTTCTCTGTCTATCTTTACCATGTTGACCTTTTGACCTAATGCATGTTGACCTACTGACTGTCTATCTTCTATTGCACACTCATTATAGCAAGCCTTTTACATCCCATGTAGAACAAGGCAATGTACTGTAATACAGGGTAACAGCAGGTCATTTATTGAAGGGACACTGTGGGCCTCACATAAGAGTAGAAAACAACATGAGTACTTTGAATGGCATTTTATTTTTATTTTTTAGATAAGAGTAATTAATGACTGCAAATAACCTATTTGCTTCTGACCGGCTGGAGTAGGAGAAAAATGTACTACTCGGGTCTATACGCCACACGAGTTATGGATGAATTACCTTAATTGATACACTACTGCAATAAACGTCATTGATAAAGTCAGAGGCAAGCTGCACGGACTATTCGCAGACAAACCCCGTCAGATTACATATGTTGTGGCATCACACAACACAAATCCTCCATAACAAGGAACCCTGTGGAAGCTGAAGTTCTGGTTATTGTGTCTCGTACTAAGTTAGTGAAGGAAGTCGATGAATGGACTTGTGCCAGGCCTGTAAAGCCAACTAGCCCTAAGCATGGCTTACAGTACAAGGAAATGTGGTAGGATTATAGCCAATTTCAAGGACTGAGACATACTGTAGGCACAGCAATAGCAGATTTATCCCATGAGGGTCAATCTATCTGAAGTCGTCCAATTTTAAATTTTCTGGATGCTTAACCATTAAAAAAACAAAACAAAAAACTTTTTGTCAATTACAGATGTGTTCTTATACATCTTTGCTGCAGTCGCGCCATACGGCCTCTTCTTGGCACCTCAGTTCCCATGAGACTCTGCTAGCACTAGGCATCTTTTATGCTGAAAAAGCACGTTAGGCGTAATGTGATGTCACTAGGACACACCAGGAGACTGTGCTGATGAATTTGATATGTGACACTTGGATATCTGTGTGCTACTGAGTCTTTGAAGCTGCAAACGAACTGCTAGAATGCAGAGCCGTGGTTTTTTCCAAACCAAGTTCTGTTGTGCTTCATATACAGAAATAGGGGTAAATTTACTAAAATTCGTGTTTGACAAGATTAAACTCATCTGGTTAAGAATGTACACTGTTGTATTTTTTTTTTTTTTTTTAATTCCCAGTAAATTACTAAGCTCCTGAGTCTGCTGGATTCGTGTTTGCCGATGGTGCGTGCACATTTGTGTATGGCTGCCGTGTTTGCAGGCAGCCAAACACTGCCGAACATGAAGTCTGCATGGATCAGTCAGATCCGTGCAGGGCTCTCTGTGTAAAAGTATAAGAAAGAGTTAAAAATTAAAAAAAACTAAAAAAAAAAAATACTGTGTGGGGTCTGCCCTCCTAAGCATAACTAGCCCTGGTCCTCGTCCTAAAAATACAGAGGAAAAATTGACTGAGGTCCCTTTGTATTTAAAGAACCAGCACTGGGCTCTTGAACTTGTTCTTGTTCCAAAAATACGGGGAAAAAGGACATAAGGGTCTACCATATTTTTAAAACCAGTACCGGTCTCCACTAGCCAAGGAGGTAATGGTACAGCAGGGGGATTCGTTTATATTGGTCCCTGCGAGCGTAGCATTACCACCCCAAACTAGTCAGCCATGGCCGGGGTTCACTGGGAGAGTGGGGATCCTCCCAATAAAGGGGTCCTCCTCTTCAAGCACCCAAGGGCCAGTGCTGAAGCCCGAGGCTATGCTCACCACCCCTGGGCTGTGGGTGGTGAATTCACAGCTTTAAGTGTACAAAAAGGATTTAATATTGTGTTTTACTTGTGGAACTACAGGTCCCAGCAAGCAAACCCCCCCCCCCCCCCCCACACACACACACACACATATATGCTGGTACTTGGAGAACCACAAGTACCAGCATATGTGGCATTAAAGGGCACGCTGGTACCTGTAGTTCCACTAGTAAAACAAATATTACAATTAGTGATGAGCAGGTTCGGTTTCTCGGAAACCGAACCCCCCCGAACTTCACCCTTTTTACACGGGTCCGAGCCATACTCGGATTCTCCCGTATGGCTCGGGTAACCCGAGCGCGCCCGAACGTCATCATCCCGCTGTCGGATTCTCGCGAGATTCGGATTCTATATAAGCAGCCGCGCGTCGCCGCCATTTTCACTCGTGCATTGGAAATGTTAGGGAGAGGACGTGGCTGGCGTCCTCTCCGTTATTGTTGAACTTGATTGTGCTGTGCACTATTGCTTAATTGTGGGGAGGGCTGGGGAGCAGCTGTATAATATAGGAGGAGTACAGTGCAGAGTTTTGCTGATCAGTGACCACCAGTTATCCGTTCTCTGCCTGAAAAAAACGCTCCATATCTGTGCTCACAGTGTGCTGCATATATCTGTGCTCACACTGCTTTATTGTGGGGACTGGGGAGCAGCTGTATTATATAGCAGGAGTACAGTGCAGAGTTTTGCTGACAGTGACCACCAGTATACGTTGTCTGCCTGAAAAACACTCCATATCTGTGCTCAGTGTGCTGCTTTATTGTAGGGACTGGGGACCACCAGTATAATATTATATAGGAGGAGTACAGTGCAGAGTTTTGCTGACCAGTGACCACCAGTATATAATATATAGCATTACAGCAGTGCCGTAACTAGGCATTTTAGCGCTGTGTGCAAGAAACGATAGTGGCGCCCCCCCCCCCCAATGTAAGATAGGGGCAGTGCGCGCTGTAGGCGCGTAAAAAATTTATAGGGGCGTGGCTTAATGGGGAAGGGGCGTGGCCACAAAATAATAGCAATTCATACTACGGTGCACAGTAGTCTACATTATTCAAATTACGCTGCACAGTAGCGCCCCTTTTATACATTACAATAGACAGCGTCCCCCTTTTTACACATTACAGCAGCCAGTCCCCCTTTTTACACATTGCGGCAGCTAGTCCCCCTTTTTACACATTGCGGCAGCCAGGCCCCCTTTTTACACATTGCGGCATGCAGGCCCCCTTTTTACACATTGCGGCAGCCAGTCCACCTTTTTACACATTGCGGCAGCCGGGACCCCATTTTACACATTGCGGCAGACGAGACCCCATTTTACACATTGCGGCAGCCGGGACCCCATTTTACACATTGCGGCACACGAGACCCCATTTTACACATTGCGGCACACGAGACCCCATTTTACACATTGCGGCAGACGGTGAGAGAGAGAGAGAGAGAGAGAGAGAGAGAGAGGGGGGGGGATATACTTACCTTCTCCCCGCTGACAGGCTCCTCGTGCAGCTTCCTCTCGGTGCAGGCTGTGTGAGGTGAGAAGGAGGAGGAGGGAGGGGGAGCAGGGAGCCGCAGCAGCGCTATTTGATTGGTAGTAAGCGCCGCTGCAGCATCCCCCTCTCCTCCTGTATTGGTTGCCTGGCGCTGCTGTGGATGCTGGGGAACCGCATCCCAGCATCCTTAGCAGCGCCAGGCAGCCAATACAGGAGGAGAGGGGGATGCTGCAGCAGCGCTTACTACCAATCAAATAGCGCTGCTGCGGCTCACTGCTCCCCCTCCTTCCTCCTCTTTCTCTCCGCTGCCCGGCGCTGGTCCTCTTCTCCCTACACAGCGGGGCGCACGGCGCAGACTTCGGCGGCATGTAATGAGTCAATTTGACTCATTACATGCCGCTGCCCGTTGTGCCCTCAGGGCAACTGCGCTGTGTGCCAAGCCCCCTTGGCACACACGTAGTTACGGCCCTGCATTACAGTACAGTAGGCCACTGCTGTACCTACCTGTGTCGTCATTAAGTATACTATCCATCTACATTCTATACCTGTGGTGCATTTTAGTTTTGCAGTTTGCTGACACAGTGACCACCAGTATACTATATATAGCAGTACGGTACGGAAGGCCACTGCTGTACCTACCTCTGTGTCGTCATTCATTAAGTATACTATCCATCTACATTCTATACCTGTGGTGCATTTTAGTTTTGCAGTTTGCTGACACAGTGACCACCAGTATACTATATATAGCAGTACGGAAGGCCACTGCTGTACCTACCTCTGTGTCGTCATTCATTAAGTATACTATCCATCTACATTCTATACCTGTGGTGCATTTTAGTTTTGCAGTTTGCTGACACAGTGACCACCAGTATACTATATATAGCAGTACGGAAGGCCACTGCTGTACCTACCTCTGTGTCGTCATTAAGTATACTATCCATCTACATTCTATACCTGTGGTGCGCCTCTTTTTTTCTTTGCATCATGTGCTGTTTGGGGACTATTTTTTTGAAGTGCCATCCTGCCTGACACTGCAGTGCCACTCCTAGATGGGCCAGGTGTTTGTGTCGGCCACTTGTGTCGCTTAGCTTAGTCACACAGCAACCTTGGTGCGCCTCTTTTTTTCTTTGCATCATGTGCTGTTTGGGGACAATTTTTTTGAAGTGCCATCCTGCCTGACACTGCAGTGCCACTCCTAGATGGGCCAGGTATTTGTGTCGGCCACTTGTGTCGCTTAGCTTAGTCACACAGCGACCTTGGTGCGCCTCTTTTTTTCTTTGCATCATGTGCTGTTTGGGGACAATTTTTTTGAAGTGCCATCCTGCCTGACACTGCAGTGCCACTCCTAGATAGGCCAGGTGTTTGTGTTGGCCACTTGTGTCGCTTAGCTTAGTCACACAGCGACCTTGGTGCGCCTCTTTTTTTCTTTGCATCATGTGCTGTTTGGGGACAATTTTTTTGAAGTGCCATCCTGCCTGACACTGCAGTGCCACTCCTAGATGGGCCAGGTGTTTGTGTCGGCCACTTGTGTCGCTTAGCTTAGTCACACAGCGACCTTGGTGCGCCTCTTTTTTTCTTTGCATCATGTGCTGTTTGGGGACTATTTTTTTTAAGTGCCATCCTGCCTGACACTGCAGTGCCACTCCTAGATGGGCCAGGTGTTTTTGTCGGCCACTTGTGTCACTTAGCTTAGTCACACAGCAACCTTGGTGCGCCTCTTTTTTTCTTTGCATCATGTGCTGTTTGGGGACTATTTTTTTGAAGTGCCATCCTGCCTGACACTGCAGTGCCACTACTAGATGGGCCAGGTGTTTGTGTCGGCCACTTGTGTCGCTTAGCTTAGTCACACAGCGACCTTGGTGCGCCTCTTTTTTTCTTTGCATCATGTGCTGTTTGGAGACTATTTTTTGAAGTGCCATCCTGCCTGACACTGCAGTGCCACTCCTAGATGGGCCAGGTGTTTGTGTCGGCCACTTGTGTCGCTTAGCTTAGCCATCCAGCGACCTCGGTGCAAATTTTAGGACTAAAAATAATATTGTGAGGTGTGAGGTGTTCAGAATAGACTGGAAATTAGTGGAAATTATGGTTATTGAGGTTAATAAAACTATGGGATCAAAATGACCCCCAAATTCTATGATTTAAGCTGTTTTTTAGGGTTTTTTGTAAAAAACACCCGAATCCAAAACACACCTGAATCCGACAAAAAAATTTCGGTGAGGTTTTGCCAAAACGCGTCCGAATCCAAAACACGGCCGCGGAACCGAATCCAAAACCAAAACCCGAAAAATGTCCGGTGCACATCACTAATTACAATAAAGACAGTACACACACCTTAGATAGTTAAACTTTAATAAAACATACTTACACACTCACACTCACATACGTATACACACACACACACACACACACACACACATACTTACCATCCCCGTAGCACTTCATTACCCTTATTCGGTAGAAATCCATAGGTTACCTGTAAAAAAATAAACTTTAAAAAAACACCTAATTCCAGCGTAGATCAGTCCTCTTCTTTCCATATAGGCATCCCAGGGGTTAAACAAAAAAAAAACCTGGTCCTGCGGACATAAGAGAATCCATGTATACAAACATTAATTATTTTTCCTGAATGGCGGGCCTCCATGTTATATCTGTGTAAGTGACAGCTTAGGAGCGATTAGCCAATCAGGAGAGCGCTACTACATGGCAGTCCCTGATTGGCTGACGAGTGACCGAGTGATAGATGTTTTGTATTTTCTAAATTACAGAGATGCATTTTACGGCCGTGAATGCAATCTCGAATGAACACGAATTACAGTAAATTTACCCCTTAGTCTAAGTATGTCTTCTCTCTACATTCTCATTTCCCTACAATACGGCTTCCTCCCACAGTAATTCACAGAGAAGAACGATCAATGATCTATGTATAGCAACGTCTAAAGTATATTTCTTTCTTCGTCCACTTGGGGGCACAGGAGTGCTAACGCTGGGTATAGGGCTGTCTGGGAGCAGGCAGGCACCAAAAGGGTTGCTTTAAAGTACCCAGCAGGCATTGCCCTCCCGTTCCCTACACCCCGCCCACGCCCGCCAGTTTTTTCTTTTGGTGCGGCAAGGAGCGGGCACCAGTCTTTTCTAGTGAGCTTTTAAGCTCACTTGGTTGCTTTTATTTTTAATGTTCAGCACGGCGCAGCAGAGTGAGAAGCTGGCGCACTAAGCGCCCAGCAAGCCCACTCCAACACCAGGATCCCGCTGGCGGCAGCGCCCGTGAACAGACCAGGGAATTCCGCTGCAGGGACCACAGGAGGCTTCAGACAGCCCCCCGCAGCTGGGACCTGAGGGTAAGTTAGAACGGCTCCCTGCGACGATCCCCTCCCGCTACAGAGAGCCAGTGGGGGGGGGGGGGGGGGGGGGGAATGAGTGGGGGCCCGGGTGACACCGCGCCTGTTTGCCACTGGACCAACAGGGCATCAGCCGCAGGGCAGGTAGGCAGCGTCCCTGAGGTAAATCTGAGGGGGTAGGGTGCCTAGCCTGCAGCCCCTCCCCTGACCCAGGGCTCACCAGTAGCAAGGCTCAAGGTCAGTCCCTGGGCAATCTCTACGCCCTCCTTACTCAGTCCCTCCCTAAAAATGCTCAACAGCCATTTTGGGCTCACATGCTGGCTGGGAGTTGCTGAGTAAGGAGGATCTGGCCACTGTCTCCCCTGTTCCCCGCTTCTGTAGCCGGTTCCAGTCAATTTCTCCTGCCTGTGACTTCCTCACAGGCCAGTTGAGTATCTTGGCCTTTATTGTCTTTTCTGGCATTGTGTGTGCATGTGACTGTAACACCACTGTGCAGTAGTTAGTCTAACTTCCCTTATACAGACTCTAATTCCGCAGAGGGTTCTTCAGGGACTGGTTTGTACACATTTAATTAACAATTTTTTGCTGTGTTCTATATATATATTTTACTGTACCCTGTGTGCATTTTTACTATGACTTCCAAGGGCAAGAAGGTCGCAGATCTAGAACCACCAACTTGCACAGTATGTTGTAATATTCTGTCTTCACAAAATTCTTTACACACTGGTCGTTGCAGGGCGTGCATGGGCGTCCCACCACACGAGGACCCCCCTCTTGCGCAAGTATCATAGGAACCAGTTTGGGCAACTACACTGACACAGGTTATGACGCAACTCGTGGATCGGTTGGCTACGCCGCAAGTGGGTCCACAAGTTGCAGCGCATCCTGGTACGGTAGTTCCAGGTCAGTCTTATCCTATTCCTCCCCTACAGTTGGAACCACCATGGGTCACTAAACTGACTCAGTCAGTCCAGGGCATGTCACAAGTTTTGGCTTCCATGCAGCAGCTTCTAGGCAGAGAAAAGCGTCCCAGGCGGGCGCATAAGTCTTTTGGAACTGCTACCCCTCTGTCGGAAGGGATTTCGGACTCAGATTCGCCCAATTCGGACCAGGAAAGCGGGTCGGCAGACTCTAATCCGGACGCAGCTTCTAGTCTGGAAGACTCTCTCTCTCCATAGTGGAAGTTGAGGCCCTTGTTAAACAGGTCAGACTGGTCCTTGATATTGAACACGAAGATTTGGCTCCAACTTCCAAGATGCCTATTTTCAAGAAACCCAAAAAGAATTCTTTACAGTTTCCTTCCTCTGCTCAGCTACAGGACTTGCTAGAGGTGGCTTGGGCTAAACCTGATAAACGGTTTCAGCTAAAAGGTTGCAGTCTTTTTATCCTTTCCCTTCTAAGGATAGGTCCAAGTGGGAGAACCCACCCCCTGTGGACGCACATGTGGCACGTCTCGTGAGATCTTCAGTTCTGCCGATTCCGGACACCTCCTCCTTTAAAGGACTCCACCGATCGTAAACTAAATAATTTCACTCACGCAGGAGCAATAACCAGACCGGCTTTGGATTCGGCATGGGTAACTAAAGCAATCTCGTGCTGGACAGCTTCAACAAGGCCTCTCCTCTAACGCGAGTAGGAAACAATTGTTGGGCATATCCAGGAGGCAAATACTTACCTGGCGGAAGCAGCTCTGGATACAGCCACCCTTACGTCTAAGGTTTCGGCTTCCACTGTGGCGGCCAGATGGTCGTTATGCCTGCGTTCTTGGATGGCGGACGCCTCCTCCAAGAAAGCTCTAGAAGCTTTACCTTACGCAGCAGATGCTTCCTTTCGTCCTTTTCGGGGGCAGGGAAGGGCTAAGGGTCAAACCTCTACTAAATACCAATCCCAAGCTTAGAAAACGAAGTCTCGCAAGCAACCTTCGGTTACCAGATGCCCGGCTACCAAGCCAGCTGACAAACCTGCAGCGTGACGGGGCGGGTCCCCCTCTGGGGGATCCCAGAGTGGGGTGCCAACTGCTGCCTTTTGCTCCGCAGTGGTGGAACGTCACAAAGGACGCCTGGATCAGAGACGTAGTCACTCACGGATACGCCTTGCCATCGTCCTCCAAGAAGGTTCTTCCCCACGGGACTTCCGAGGGATCCCGGAGAGGCAGCGGCTCTTCAAGAGTCAGTCAGCTCCCTTCTCGCTTCCAGCGTGATAGTTCCGGTACCAGCAGTACAGGAAGGCCATGGTTTTTACACATTACTTTTTCTGGTTCCAAAGCCGGACGACTCATATCGACCTATTCTAAACCTCAAACGGTTGAACCAATTTCTACGGTTTCCGAATGGAATCCCTCAGGACAATAATTCTCACACTGCAATCAGGGGACTTTATGGCGTCACTGGACATCCAGGATGCATATTTGTATATCCCAATCTGTCCAAGTCATCAACGGTTTCTTTGTTTTGAAGTCAAAACCAACCATTTTAAATTCCGTGTCCTGCCATTTGGACTTTCCATGGTTCCAAGGGTCTTGACCAAAGTTATGGCAGTGATGGCAGCTTACCTCAGATGCAAAGGTGTTCGAATTCTCCCATATCTGGACGACCTCCTACTTCTGGGTCATTCGCAAGAGGAGCTCGCATTTCCCCTTCAGCTAACAGTGGACTTTTTGTAATCTCATGGCTGGAAAATAAACTGGAAGAAATCATCTCTGATGCTCTCTCAAACAATCCTGCATTTAGGGGCGCTCCTAGATTCCAATGTGCAAAGACTGTTTCTCCCCCAGGACCAAATCACAGTCATTCAGTCCAGAATCGAACGCTACTACATCATCGCACGATTTCCATACATACTTGTATGAGAGTACTGTGCTCAATGGTGGTACCGTTCGATATGGTGGAGTACGTCCAATTCCACTCCTGATCTCTACAACTGGAGGTTCTTCGGAAATGGGACGGGTCTCCTCTCCACATACGCTCACAAACCATAGTTCTCACTCCAGAGGTTCGACTGACTGTAACTTGGTGGCTGCTCCAATCAAATCTCAACAAGGGACGCCCCTTTGGGATTCAAGACTGGACTGTGGTCACAACGGATGCCAGTCTTCGGGGATGGGGAGCATTTCAGAAGCACACACGTTCCAAGGCCATTGGACTCTTCAGGAAAGCAAACTTCCAATCAATGTGCTAGAATTAAGGGCACAATACTCTACGTGCAGCTCAGCGGATTCTGCACGGTCATCCGGTAAAAGTCCAGTCAGACATTGCGATGGCGTTCGCATATATCAACCGCCAAGGCGGCACTCGCAGTCGAGAAGCCATGCAGAGGTCTCCAGGATATTCCAGTGGGCCGAAAGAAATCTACAGCAGTATTCATACCAGGAGTGCTCAACTGGGAAGCGGACTTCCTAAGTCAGCAGGACATTCAATCAAGGGAGTGGATGTTACATCCGGAGGTGTTCAACCAGTTGGTCACCCGATGGGGGATGCCGGACATAGATCTCATGGCGTCCAGCCACAACAACCAAGTCAGAAAATTCGGCTCACGCACAAGGGATCCACAAGGGTTCCTAGTGGATGCTCTGACGGCTCCTTGGCCTTTCCGCCTAGTGTACGTCTTTCCACCGATTTCCCTGATTCTCAGGTTACTCCGGAAGATCAAACAGGAAGGAGGTACGATGATACTAATCGTTCCGGATTGGCCACGTTGCCCATGGTATACGGACTTGCTCAATCTGTCCATCGACAGTCCGTGGCTTCTTCCTCTACGTCAAGACCTTCTATCACATGGTCCCTGCGTGCATCCTCATCCAGACCGTCTAGCTTTAACGGCGTGGCTGTTGAGACATCCATCCTGAGGAGGAAAGGATTTTCCAACCAGGTTATCAAGACGATGCTAACGGCAAGGAAGTCATCCTCTGCTAGAGTTTACCATCGCATTTGGAGGACTTCTTTTTCCTGGTGCGCTGGAAAGCAATACAATCCACGCTTTTACATTGCCTCGGCTGCTGGCTTTTCTGCAGTCCGGCCTCGACCTGGTCCTTCGTTTATCATCCTTGAAGGTTAAAGTTTCTGCCTTGCCGGTACTCTTTCAGAAACAACTGGCGGTTATCCTAGAGATCAGGAATTTCCTCCAGGGGGTACTTCATGTTCAGCTGCCATTTGTGCCTCCAGTGGCACCCTGGGATTTTTTATTGGTATTGAAAACTCTTCAATGGGCTCCTTTTGAACCCATGGACAAGACGGATCTCCGTTGGGTCACTTGGCAGACCTTATTTCTCTTGGCCATATCCTCAGTTCGTCGGGATTTGGATCTCAGTGCCTTGTCTTGGCGCTCCCCTTTCTTAGTTTTCCACTCCGACAGAGCAGTGCTCCACACTAGGGCAGGTTTCCTGCCCATGGTGGTTTTCAGTTTCCACATCAATCAGGAGATAGTGCAGCCGGTTTTGTCATCAACTTCTCCAGAGGAGGCTTCCTTGGATGTTGACCAAGCTCTCCGTATCTATGTGGAAAGGACTAGGGATATTCGGCGTTCGGATTCCCTGTTCGTGTTACTGGATGCACATAAACGGGGATGCCCTGCGTCCAAACAAACCTTAGCTAGATGGCTTCGGTTGACGATTCATCACACTTATGTGGCGGCGAATCTTCCTATCCCTTCGGGGGTGAAGGCCCATTCCACACGAGCTGTGGGGGCTTCATGGGCAGCCTCTCATGGGGCCACAGCGGAGCAGCTTTGTAAAGTGGCTATGAGGTTTTCTGCCCAGACATTCATCAAATTCTATGCGTTTGACTCCTTCACGTTGGACGACACGGCCTTCGTGCGAAGGGTCATTGACGCAGTCCAGGAGCGTCCCCGCCCAAGTGGGGACAGCTTTAGGACATCCCAGCATTAGCACTTCTGTGCCCCCTAGTGGATGAAGAAAGAAAATAGGATTTATGTCTTACCTGGTAAATCCTTTTCTTCGAGTCCATAGGGGGCACAGGACGCCCTCCCTGATGCACCTGACCTGCGGGATTGGATTCCTGTGTAGGTGGTGTGCGACCTTCCGGCTTCACAGTGGTCTTGTGTGAGTGAGGTGCCTGTGACTTTCTTCCTTCCTCTGTATACCGCTCCTGCCTTAAGGCTTGCTAACAAAACTGGCGGGCCTGGCGGTGGGGGCGGGGTATAGGGGACGGGGAGGCAAGGCCTGCTGGGTACTTTAAAGTAACCCTTTTGGTGTCTGCCTGCTCCCAGCCAGCCCTATACCAAGCATTAGCACTCCTGTGCCCACTATGGACTCGAAGAAAAGGATTTACCAGGTAAGATATAAATCCTATTTTCTCTATAGGCAACCTCCTGGGCTTCATTGCTGCTTTCAACACTCATTTTGCCTCCAGTAGCATCTCTACGCTAACGGAAACTAAATCTACCTCTCCACCATCTCCTGTAACCGAATGAATTTCTGCTATCGCCACATTTATGTCCTAACACTAACTAAGATGCAGCATGTTCAAAACAAAACAGGCACATACTTTCCTCACATCTATCTCTGTCAATAATACTACAATTTTCCTCAATGCCCAAAACCCCTGTCTTGGTATCATACTGGACTCTGCCTCTACTTTATTCCTCACATCCAGCCTCTCTTTCAGCACTGTCACATACACCTTAAGTACAGTGGTTCTCAAACTCTGTGCCTGATTCAGATGCGGGTGTACTGTAGGTGCATTCACTGCTGATTACATGGAAGCAGCAACAATGCACTACTACAGTAATGCAGCAGTAGGCATCCGATTGGGATGCAGTTAAGATACCGCCAGACGGGATCCCGTCAGATGCGTCCTGCTGCAGGGGATGGGAGGTTAGGTTTGAGCATTAGAAGGGGTGTTAGGGACGGGAAGGTTATGGTTAGGTACCGGGGAGAATAAGTTAGGGTTAAGCACTTTCAAGGGGAGGTTAGGGTTAGGCACAAAGCATGGAGGGTTAAGTTTAGGCAGTGAGGAAGGGAGTGTTAGGGTTAGGCACCACCGGAGATAATTAGGGTCAGAGTAGGGGGCAAGGGAGGCTAAGGGTACTTTCTGGGGGGGCTGTCGGGAATCTGATGGTCGGGATGCCGCTGTCTGTATTCTGACCGCTGGCATTCCGTCTATCGGAATATCATACTGAATCAGTCTGATTGCTTGCATTAGTGACCCATGCTGTGTCCTAGAACGCAGCATCGGAACACCTGCAATGCCATCAGCCAGCTGCGTGATCCATGAGATCACACAAGCTAGCCACCGCAGCTCCTACAGAGAGACCAGGAAATCTTTGTCTTCTGATGGAGATTCTGGATTCGTATCTCTACAAAAATTAAGCAATACGCCTATATTTTGTGAAGTGGCAACCATCTGCAGACGTAGTGTTTCCAATGACGCAGGAGCCTACTGCACATGCGCAGCACAAACATCTGTACTTCGCGCTGCACATCTGAATCCCCAAGAAACCATAGCAGTCCAGTGCTCATGGATAGAGATATCCATGAGCACAGATAGTCTAATCAAATCTATACCTCCCTTACCAATCTACTGTATATAAGACTAAACTTCCTTTCCCACGATCCACAACTGCTGCACCACTTTGAAAATCTCTACACTGGCTCAGAGTGTTTTACAGAAACCAACATAAATGACTCATTCTTACCTACAAAGTCATCAACAGCACCCCTTCATACATCTGAAATCTCATGCCTATACTTTCCCTCTTGCACCCCCTGACTTGAGCCTTGCCTCTTTTCTGATAACAACCTCACTCCTGTCTACAAAACTTCTCCTGTGCCGCTATCCAGTTATGGAATTATTTGGTATGCCTTATAACACGCTCACTCACATCATAAACACCCATTTATTTACTTCAACCTATACTACCCACACTAAGGCACAACTGTCACAATCTCCACTCTGAACATCACTCACCACTCTTGTATCACCTGTACCCACTTCATATTAGAATGTAACGTTTCTCATGAGCAGGAAATAACAATACTTTGTCTGCATTTTTTGTGTACCTGGTATGTATGTTTTATAATGTTCTTCCCTCCTGTCTGGCACTGTGGAGAACTGCAACACCTTACAAATCTATTACAATAATGATAGATCATGCTGAGCATGGGATGAATAACTGGGACAGACTACTGTCAGAACACCAGAACTACTGAGTTCTCACAACCAGGGCCGGCTCCAGGCATGTTTGAATAGAGCGGCCGCGCAGGGCGCCACCCTTAATGGGCGCCGCGCCTGGCGCAACCATGTTCGTGCTTGGAGCCATGGCAGCCTGCAGCGCTACCCGCCCGGCCTGCCCTGTTGTGTGCGCACTATGTGCGCTGTGCGGCGCCGGCGTCTGACATCAGACGCCGGCAACGCGCAAAGCGCACACACAACAGAGACAGTATGTACAGTCACTCCACCTGCGCCCTCAGCAGACTCCCCCCTTCCAGCAGCACCGCAAGTATTGGGCAGGGCAATGTGAGGGTCATATCTGGCACTCTGGGGGCATTTCTACACTGTGGGGGCATGTATGTATCTGGCACTGTGGGGGCATATCTGCACTGTGGGGCATTTATGTATCTTGCACTGTAGGGGCACTTATGTATCTGGCACTGTGGGGGCATATCTGCACTGTGGGGGCATGTATGTATCTATCTGGCACTGTCGGGGCATATCTGCACTGTGGGGGCATTTATGTATCTGGCACTGTAGGGGCACTTATGTATCTGGCACTGTGGGGGCATATCTGCACTGTGGGGGCATGTATGTATCTGGCACTGTGGGGGCATGTATGTATCTGACACTGTGGGGGCATTCATGTATCTGGCACTGTGGGGGCATTTATGTATCTGGCACTGTTGGGGCATTTATTGTATCTGGCACTGTGGGGGCATTTATGTATCTGGCACTGTGGGGGCATATCTGCATTGTGGGGGCATTTATGTATCTGGCAGTGTGGGGGCATATCTGCACTGATGGGGCATTTATGTATCTGGAACTGTGGGGTCATTTATGTATCTGGCACTGTGGGGGCATTTATGTATCTGGCACTGTGGGGGCATATCTGCACTGTGGGGGCATTTATGTATCTGGCACTGTGGGGGCATATCTGCACTGTGGGGGCATATCTGCACTGTGGGGGCATTTATGTATCTGGCACTGTGGGGGCATTTATGTATCTGGCACTGTGGGGGCATATCTGCACTGTGGGGGCATTTATGCATCTGGCACTGTGGGGGCATATCTGCACTGTGGGGGCATTTATGTATCTGGAACTGTGGGGTCATTTATGTATCTGGCACCGTGAAGGCATATCTGCACTGTGGGGGCATTTATGTATCTGGCACTGTGGGGGCATTTATGTATCTGGGGGCATTTATGTATCTGGCACTGTGGGGACATATCTGGCACTGTGTGGCCATTTATGTAGCTGGAACTGCTGGGGGGCATTTATGTATCTGGCACTGTGGGGACATATCTGGCACTGTGTGGCCATTTATGTAGCTAGCACTGCTGGGGGGCATGTCACGTGTAGCTGGCACTGCTGGGGGGCATGTAACGTGTAACTGGCACAGCTTGGGGGCATGTCACGTGTAGCTGGCACTGCTGGGGGGCATGTCACGTGTAACTGGCACTGCTGGGGGGCATGTCACGTGTAACTGGCACTGCTGGGGGGCATGTCACGTGTAGCTGGCACTGCTGGGGGGCATGTCACGTGTAACTGGCACTGCTGGGGGGCATGTCACGTGTAACTGGCACTGCTGGGGGGCATATCATGTAGTGTTCCCGCTAGGCGTCTGTGGCTAGGCAATGTGTCTCAGTGCTCTACCTGGCGAAATGTGTCTAACGTGCTCTGCCTGGCACAATGTGTCTCAGTGCTGTGCCTGACGCAAAGTGTCTAACGTGCTGTGCCTGACGCAAAGTGTCTAACGTGCTGTGCCTGACGCAAAGTGTCTAACGTGCTGTGACTGGCGCAAAGTGTATTAGCTGCACTACTGTGTGGTGTAATGTGAATTGCCACTATTATGTGGCCACACACCTTCCCCACGAAGTAACTCCCCTAAATTTTTGCTGCGCGCCTTCGACACGCACTGTCCGTGCTTTGGCGTGTAGGTATGGGAACAACAAGCATCACAGTATGTACATCATTTTGCCCTCCTAACTTAAAAATGTGCCCTCCCTGTGATCAGCAACCTGCCCTAAAAAGTGTGAACACTATCATGTGTAGCTGGCACTGCTGGGGGGGCATGTCACGTGTAGCTGGCACTGCTGGGGGGCATGTCACGTGTAGCTGGCACTGCTGGGGGGCATGTCACATGTAGCTGGCACTGCTGCAGGGCGTGTCATGTTTAGCTGGCACTGCTGGGGGGCATATCATGTCTATCTGGCACTGCTGGGGGGCATATGTCTGTCTGGCACTGCACATTATGTGTATCTGGCACTATACTGGAGACATTGTGTGTATCTGGCACTATACTGGAGACATTATGTGTATCTGGCACTATACTGGAGACATTATGTGTAAGGAACACTACTGTGGCTGTTATGTGTAAGGCTGCTAATTGTGTGCGTAGAGGGGGTGTGAAAAATAAGAATTTACTTACCGATAATTCTATTTCTCATAGTCCGTAGTGGATGCTGGGAACTCCGAAAGGACCATGGGGAATAGCGGCTCCGCAGGAGACTGGGCACAAAAGTAAAAGCTTTAGGACTACCTGGTGTGCACTGGCTCCTCCCCCTATGACCCTCCTCCAAGCCTCAGTTAGGATACTGTGCCCGGACGAGCGTACACAATAAGGAAGGATTTTGAATCCCGGGTAAGACTCATTACCAGCCACACCGTACAACTTGTGATCTGAACCCAGTTAACAGCATGATAACAGAAGGAGCCTCTGAAAAGATGGCTCACAACAACAATAACCCGATTTTTGTAACAATAACTATGTACAAGTAATGCAGACAATCCGCACTTGGGATGGGCGCCCAGCATCCACTACGGACTACGAGAAATAGATTTACCGGTGAGTAAAATCTTATTTTCTCTAACGTCCTAGTGGATGCTGGGAACTCCGAAAGGACCATGGGGATTATACCAAAGCTCCCAAACGGGCGGGAGAGTGCGGATGACTCTGCAGCACCGAATGAGAGAACTCCAGGTCCTCCTCAGCCAGGGTATAAAATTTGTAGAATTTAGCAAACGTGTTTGCCCCTGACCAAGTAGCTGCTCGGCAAAGTTGTAATGCCGAGACCCCTCGGGCAGCCGCACAAGATGAGCCCACTTTCCTTGTGGAATGGGCTTTTACAGATTTTGGCTGTGGCAGGCCTGCCACAGAATGTGCAAGCTGAATTGTACTACAAATCCAACGAGCAATAGTCTGCTTAGAAGCAGGAGCACCCAGCTTGTTGGGTGCATACAGGATAAACAGCGAGTCAGATTTTCTGACTCCAGCCGTCCTGGAAACATATATTTTCAGGGCCCTGACTACGTCCAGCAACTTGGAATCCTCCAAGTCCCTAGTAGCCGCAGGTACCACAATAGGCTGGTTTAAGTGAAACGCTGAAACCACCTTAGGGAGAAATTGAGGACGAGTCCTCAATTCTGCCCTGTCCGTATGAAAAATTAGGTAAGGGCTTTTATAGGATAAAGCCGCCAATTCTGAGACACGCCTGGCTGAAGCCAGGGCTAACAGCATTACCACTTTCCATGTGAGATATTTTAAGTCCACAGTGGTGAGTGGTTCAAACCAATGTGATTTTAGGAACCCCAAAACTACATTGAGATCCCAAGGTGCCACTGGAGGCACAAAAGGAGGCTGTATATGCAGTACCCCCTTGACAAACGTCTGAACTTCAGGAACTGAAGCTAGTTCTTTCTGGAAGAAAATCGACAGGGCCGAAATTTGAACCTTAATGGACCCTAATTTTAGGCCCATAGACAGTCCTGTTTGCAGGAAATGCAGGAAACGACCCAGTTGAAATTCATCTGTAGAGGCCTTCCTGGCCTCACACCACGCAACATATTTACGCCAAATACGGTGATAATGTTGCACAGTTACATCCTTCCTGGCTTTGATCAGGGTAGGGATGACTTCATCCGGAATGCCTTTTTCCTTCAGGATCCGGCGTTCAACCGCCATGCCGTCAAACGCAGCCGCGGTAAGTCTTGGAACAGACAGGGTCCCTGCTGGAGCAGGTCCTTTCTTAGAGGTAGAGGCCACGGGTCCTCCGTGAGCATCTCTTGAAGTTCCGGGTACCAAGTCCTTCTTGGCCAATCCGGAGCCACGAGTATAGTCCTTACTCCTCTCCTTCTTATGATTCTCAGTACCTTGGGTATGAGAGGCAGAGGAGGGAACACATACACTGACTGGTACACCCACGGTGTTACCAGAGCGTCCACAGCTATTGCCTGAGGGTCCCTTGACCTGGCGCAATATCTGTCTAGTTTTTTGTTGAGGCGGGACGCCATCATGTCCACCTTTGGTTTTTCCCAACGGTTCACAATCATGTGGAAGACTTCTGGGTGAAGTCCCCACTCCCCCGGGTGGAGGTCGTGTCTGCTGAGGAAGTCTGCTTCCCAGTTGTCCACTCCCGGAATGAACACTGCTGACAGTGCTATCACATGATTTTCCGCCCAGCAAAGAATCCTTGCAACTTCCGTCATTGCCCTCCTGCTTCTTGTGCCGCCCTGTCTGTTTACGTGGGCGACTGCAGTGATGTTGTCCGACTGGATCAACACCGGCTGACCCTGAAGCAGAGGCCTTGCTTGACTTAGGGCATTGTAAATGGCCCTTAGTTCCAGGATATTTATGTGAAATGACGTTTCCATGCTTGACCACAAGCCCTGGAAATTTCTTCCCTGTGTGACTGCTCCCCAGCCTCTCAGGCTGGCATCCGTGGTCACCAGGACCCAGTCCTGAATGCCGAATCTGCGGCCCTCTAGAAGATGAGCACTCTGCAACCACCACAGGAGAGACACCCTTGTCCTTGGAGACAGGGTTATCCGCTGATGCATCTGAAGATGCGATCCGGACCATTTGTCCAGCAGATCCCACTGAAAAGTTCTTGCGTGGAATCTGCCGAATGGAATCGCTTCGTAAGAAGCCACCATTTTTCCCAGGACCCTTGTGCATTGATGCACTGACACTTGGCCTGGTTTTAGGAGGTTCCTGACTAGCTCGGATAACTCCCTGGCTTTCTCCTCCGGGAGAAACACCTTTTTCTGGACTGTGTCCAGAATCATCCCTAGGAACAGCAGACGTGTCGTCGGAATCAGCTGCGATTTTGGAATATTTAGAATCCACCCGTGCTGTCGTAGTACTACTTGAGATAGTGCTACTCCGACCTGTAACTGTTCCCTGGACCTTGCCCTTATCAGGAGATCGTCCAAGTAAGGGATAATTAAGACGCCTTTTCTTCGAAGAAGAATCATCATTTCGGCCATTACCTTGGTAAAGACCCGGGGTGCCGTGGACAATCCAAACGGCAGCGTCTGAAACTGATAGTGACAGTTCTGTACCACAAACCTGAGGTACCCTTGGTGAGAAGGGCAAATTGGGACATGGAGGTAAGCATCCTTGATGTCCAGAGACACCATATAGTCCCCTTCTTCCAGGTTCGCTATCACTGCTCTGAGTGACTCCATCTTGAATTTGAACCTTTGTATGTAAGTGTTCAAGGATTTCAGATTTAAAATAGGTCTCACCGAGCCGTCCGGCTTCGGTACCACAAACAGCGTGGAATAATACCCCTTTCCCTGTTGTAGGAGGGGTACCTTGATTATCACCTGCTGGGAATACAGCTTGTGAATGGCTTCCAATACCGCCTCCCTGTCGGAGGGAGACGTTGGTAAAGCAGACTTCAGGAACCGGCGAGGGGGAGACGTCTCGAATTCCAATTTGTACCCCTGAGATACTACCTGCAGGATCCAGGGGTCCACTTGCGAGTGAGCCCACTGCGCGCTGAAATTCTTGAGACGGGCCCCCACCGTGCCCGAGTCCGCTTGTAAGGCCCCAGCGTCATGCTGAGGACTTGGCAGAAGCGGGGGAGGGCTTCTGTTCCTGGGAAGAGGCTGCCTGCTGCAGTCTTTTTCCCCTTCCTCTGCCCCGGGGCAGATATGAGTGGCCTTTTGCCCGCTTGCCCTTATGTTGACGAAAGGACTGAGCCTGAAAAGACGGTGTCTTTTTCTGCTGAGAGGTGACCTGGGGTAAAAAGGTGGATTTCCCAGCCGTTGCCGTGGCCACCAGGTCCGATAGACCGACCCCAAATAACTCCTCCCCTTTATACGGCAATACTTCCATATGCCGTTTGGAATCCGCATCACCTGACCTCTGTCGCGTCCATAACCCTCTTCTGGCAGAAATGGACAGCGCACTTACTCTTGATGCCAGAGTGCAAATATCCCTCTGTGCATCTCGCATATATAGAAATGCATCCTTTAAATGCTCTATAGTCAATAATATACTGTCCCTGTCCAGGGTATCAATATTTTCAGTCAGGGAATCCGACCAAGCCACCCCAGCACTGCACATCCAGGCTGAGGCGATTGCTGGTCGCAGTATAATACCAGTATGTGTGTATATACTTTTTAGGATATTTTCCAGCTTCCTATCAGCTGGTTCCTTGAGGGCGGTCGTATCAGGAGACGGTAACGCCACTTGTTTTGATAAGCGTGTGAGCGCCTTATCCACCCTAGGGGGTGTTTCCCAACGCGCCCTAACCTCTGGCGGGAAAGGGTATAATGCCAATAATTTTTTAGAAATTAGCAGTTTTTTATCGGGGGAAACCCACGCTTCATCACACACCTCATTTAATTCATCTGATTCAGGAAAAACTACGGGTAGTTTTTTCACACCCCACATAATACCCTTTTTTGTGGTACTTGTAGTATCAGAAATGTTCAAAACCTCCTTCATTGCCGTGATCATGTAACGTGTGGCCCTACTGGAAAATACGTTTGTTTCCTCACCGTCGACACTGGAGTCAGTGTCTGGGTCTGTGTCGACCATCTGAGGTAACGGGCGCTTTAGAGCCCCTGACGGTGTTTGAGACGCCTGTACAGGTAATAACTGATTTGCCGGCTGTCTCATGTCGTCAACAGTCTTTTGTAAAGTGCTGACGCGATCACGTAATTCCTTCCATAAGACCATCCAGTCAGGTGTCGACTCCCTAGGGGGTGACATCACTATTACAGGCAATTGCTCCGCCTCCATACCATTTTCCTCCTCATACATGTCGACACAACGTACCGACACACAGCACACACACAGGGAATGCTCTGATAGAGGACAGGACCCCACTAGCCCTTTGGGGAGACAGAGGGAGAGTTTGCCAGCACACACCAGAGCGCTATATATATACAGGGATAACCTTATATAAGTGTTTTTCCCTTATATAGCTGCTGTATTGATTTATCTGCCAAATTAGTGCCCCCCCTCTCTTGTTTTACCCTGTTTCTGTAGTGCAGGACTGCAGGGGAGAGTCAGGGAGCTTCCCTCCAACGGAGCTGTGAGGGAAAATGGCGCCAGTGTGCTGAGGAGATAGGCTCCGCCCCCTTCTCGGCGGCCTTTCTCCCGCTTTTTTAAGGAAAAACTGGCAGGGGTTAAATGCATCCATATAGCCCAGGAGCTATATGTGATGTATTTTTTGCCATCTAAGGTGTTTTTATTGCGTCTCAGGGCGCCCCCCCCCCCAGCGCCCTGCACCCTCAGTGACCGGAGTGTGAAGTGTGCTGAGAGCAATGGCGCACAGCTGCGGTGCTGTGCGCTACCTTATTGAAGACAGGACGTCTTCTGCCGCCGATTTCCCGGACCTCTTCTGTCTTCTGGCTCTGTAAGGGGGCCGGCGGCGCGGCTCTGGGACCCATCCATGGCTGGGCCTGTGATCGTCCCTCTGGAGCTAATGTCCAGTAGCCTAAGAAGCCCAATCCACTCTGCACGCAGGTGAGTTCGCTTCTTCTCCCCTTAGTCCCTCGGTGCAGTGAACCTGTTGCCAGCAGGATTCACTGAAAATAAAAAACCTATACTTAAACTTTTTCACTAAGCAGCTCAGGAGAGCCACCTAGTGTGCACCCTTCTCGTTCGGGCACAAAAATCTAACTGAGGCTTGGAGGAGGGTCATAGGGGGAGGAGCCAGTGCACACCAGGTAGTCCTAAAGCTTTTACTTTTGTGCCCAGTCTCCTGCGGAGCCGCTATTCCCCATGGTCCTTTTCTCGCTCAAGGTGCTAGTGGGCCTGGAGCCGGCCCTGCTCACAACGTAAATGCTGTAGGAGTGATCATAAGTAAATGTGACTAGTTTCCACTAGAAGTGTTCATTGACAATGTTGTCAAAGATAAACTGAAACTAATTCGACAGGGGTAGCAATATCTGAACTCATGCCAATGGAAACTGTAATGGTGTTTTAGGTCTTATAGTTGTCGGCAGGCTGCACCCCTCTACAATATACAAAAAGATCTTTGGGACTGATACTAAGTGATTATACTTTACTGGTTAAACATACATGAAAGATCAGTGTTCTGCAAATACCCACTATCCCTGCTTCTCCCCTCCAACTTATTTTGAGCTAATAAAAATGTAAACAACTCTTAAATGCTGTAGTACTTGCCAAGAGTACTGTAAAAAGGAAAAAAAGAGATCACAATTCCTAACTGCTCCGACTTCTTTATAATATATATATATATATATATATATATATACACACACACACACACACACACACACACATACTCACACACACAGAACCGTAGCTAGACTTTTTGGTGCCCTGTGCCAGAGATAGAATTTGCGCACCCCCCTCCCCGTTTACCAATAGGGACATTAGGCGCATCACGAGATTCAACCCAGGGAAAGCCCATGCCATGATGCCCCTTCCCACATATATATATATATATATATATATATATACACACACACACACATATATATACACATTTGTATATAATATATATCACACATTTATAGACCACTACAAGAAAATGGATTGGCCACAAATCCTCTTTATACCACATTCATGCACTTAACTTGAGAGCTCGTGTTTATTCAGTCATAATACAGTTTATTAAGTTACACATTTCAATATACTGCAATGCCCAGGATTCAAACCTATAACCTGTTGAATTCTAATCAACACCCTACTCAATGAGCTATTTGATATTTGTTCCTGCATAAAAACTATGAACACTAAGGTGTATATTCAATTGAAGTCGAAAGCTGTCGTCTGTCGAAAAGACGGCAGTTTTCGACTTTTTTAGGTCAGAAGGGGTTCCGACCTATTCAATATAACCCCAAATTATTAGACAAGTCGAGGAATTCGACTTGTCGAAAAGCACTAGGATCGGCGGAATAGCTGCCTATCCGCGTGTTTCTGTCGAAAACGGGGCCAGACCCCTATTCGACCATCTCAATCCGACTTTAAAAACAGTCGGATTGAGATGAGGGAGCCGAGAGGAGGAGAGGGGGAAGACCAGCGGGGAGACGGGGGAGAGCCGCGGGCAGACGGGGGAGAGCATCGCTACAGCAGCGGGCAGACGGGGGAGAACAGCGCTACAGCTGCGGCTACAACTGCGGCTATAGCAGCGTAGTCGGAGGATGTGTCACAGCTGCCGCTCACAGCAGCATCCACCAGGCTCCAGCAAGCGACACCTTGCTTGCTGGAGCCGGGTGGACGCTGCCGTGAGCGACGGCTGTGACACATCCTCCAGCTACGCTGCTGTAGCGCTGCTCTTCCCCCGTATCCCCGCGGCTCTCCCCCGTCTCAGCTCCCGCATCTCAATTTTACTTTTTTTAAAGTCGAATTGAGATGGCATTGAATAGCTCTTGTCGGATCCATTCCAACAAATGAATGTCGGAATAGATTCTAGTTCAATTGAATATACCCCTAAATGAAGCTAGTGGTACTTTGTAAAAAAATAATCAGCATTGTAATTGAGCAGATCTACTGTATGTAGTGTGCAGCCACACAGCCAATCTCTTGCAGTCACACTACATAGATCTGCTCAAAAAGCTTCAAATAGTTAGAACTATCTATCTTAGAATTATCTACTTTTCTATGCAAGAATAGAGTGACAGACTGCAATGCCACAGGCAATGGGTTTTGAATCCCGGGTATGTCAGCATCTTAAAATGTAATAAAGGACATGTAATAAAGGACTGAATAAAAAAGAAATCTCAAGTTGAGTTCATGAATGCTGTATAGGTATTATAAAAGGAAGGGGTCAGGGTAGGAGAAAGTGGCAATCAGGAGATGCTGGGCTTCAAAAAGGGGGGAAATCTGCAAGTGAAAGTAAATAAGACAGACAACGGACAAGTGCCGCCAATAGCCCCCCCTACACTGCAGCTCTATGTGCGCTGCCCCTTCCGCACACACCTAGTTACGGCCCTGTGTATGTGTGTGTATGTGTATATATATATTTCCGGGTCATGCTGATATAGAATTCTATTCGAATAACGGTATTGTTGTGCGCCCTCTGAATATTGTACCTTCCACATACATACATACATACATATATATATATATATATATATATATATATATACACACATACATACACACACGCAAACACACACACACAAATATATATTATATATAAACAGTATCCCTGTATTGCACAAGTCATGTTAAAAACAATTTTCAGTTCACAATGATCCAGGTGATCGCTAATTAGAACATGTGGTGCCGCTCTCCAATCCCCGTCCCACAGGGTAAGTGTCCAGAAAACCTATAAGGTCAGGAGGCGCACAATAGTGTAGTATTTTTAAAAGCAGAACAACTTTACTAGAGAATTAAAACACTCACAATGAAAGTGGTGATATGTACAAGAATATATCACAATAGCACATATAGACAAATGTGTCTGGCCATGGCTAACGACGTGAACGCGCCGTCGTCACGGAGTCGGGGAGCTGTGATTGTCATAGTGCAGGCGGCTGCCGGAGACGCTGTGGACCGCTGCCAGAGATACCGGGGACTGAGGCTGGCGAATTCAGGTCCTATTTGTCTATATGCGCTATTGTAATATATTCTTGTATATATCACCACTTTCATTGTGAGTGTTTTAATTCTCTAGTAAAGTTGTTCTGCTTTTAAAAATACTACACTATTTTGTGCCTCCTGACTTTTAGATATACAGTCAGGTCCATAAATATTGGGACATCGACACAATTCTCATATTTTGGGCTCTATACACCACCACAAAGGATTTGAAATGAAACAAACAAGATGCTTAAACTGCAGACTTTCCGCTTTAATTTGAGGTTATTTACATCCAAATCAGGTGAACGGTGTAGGAATTACAATGGTTTCTATATGTGCCTCCCACTTTTTAAGGGACCAAAAGTAATGGGACAATCGACTCAAAAGCTATTTCATGGACAGGAGTGGGCTATTCCCTCGTTATTTCATCATCAATTAAGCAGGTGAAAGGTCTGGAGTAGATTCCAGGTGTGACATTTGCATTTGGAATCTGTTGCTGTCGACTCTCAATATGAGATCCAAAGAGCTGCCATTATCAGTGAAGCAAGCCATCATTAGGCTGAAAAATCAAAACAAACCCATCAGAGAGATAGCGAAGGTATAGATCTTTTTTCCGGGTGTACTCTGAGGGTGTGTACACACGGTGAGATAATTTCTTTCGATTTTGACTATATAGTCAAAATCGCAAGAAAAGTTAGTGCAGATCGCAAGGTGAAAGTCACCTTGCGATCCCGATTCGATCCCGATGCTCGGTCCCGCCAGGTCTGCATCGCAAGAAAAGATAGACTGTGCAGGCAAGTCAATCCTTGCTAGATCGGTGTACTATCTAGTTCATTTCACATGTCAATGACATCTCACATAAGCCAAAATCTCACATAAGCCAAAATCGTAAGCACACATAGTCCATATCTCAAGAAAAGTTAGGCAAAATCTGTGCTATCTGGCCACCGGGGAGTTCAAGGGAAATCGCAAGTGAAAAAAGGATCTCACCGTGTGTACACACCCTGAGTTTAGCCTCCCAACATACTACCTGTCCCTCAGGTTCCCCGTCACTTTACGCAGAAAACGACACCCAAAAAAAACAAACCTCATGTCGACCTTTCATGTGCCGACCATTTTCATGTGTCGACCATTTGTCCATGTCGACCATGCCAATGTCGACCAATAGTGGTCGACCTAATGACTGTCGACCATAACATGGTCGACCATTCATACCGGAACCTTACTTTTGGTTCCTTAAAAAGTGGGAGGCATATAGAGAAACCGTTGTAATTCCTACACCGTTCACCTGATTTGGATGTAAATACCCTCAAAATAAATAGTAAAGTCTGCAGTTAAAGCACATCTTGTTTGTTTCATTTCAAATCCATTGTGGTGGTGTATAGAGCCCAAAATAAGAGAATTGTGTCGGACCTGACTCTATATATCTATATCTATCTATCTATCTATCTATCTATATATATATATATATATATATATATATAGATATATAGAGAGAGAGAGAGAGAGAGAGAGAGAGAGAGAGAGAGAGAGAGCGCGTGTGAGAGATAGTGCGAGGGACAGAAAATATGTCACTTTCTGGACTTGTCATGATGGGGAAGGGCATCACGAGTGCAAGTTCTTGGCAGGTGCCTGGAAATGGATTCCAGTGACGGTGCACTGCTGCACCAGTGGTATGATAGCTCCATGACCAGCCTTGGCAAGAACAACAGGCACCATCTACTTGACCACACTGAGCTCATGACTGAACATCTATGGTGGCGCACCTCCAACTGGGGTCCACTGGGCTTACTGTTGTTTGGTCTCGGGGTTGAAACTGTAGATCCAGGATTCATTGCCACTGATGATTTCCAAAACAGAGTTTGAGCGACCGCCATCAAACTTGCCAACATGTTGTGGCACCAAATCACCCAAGCCTCCTTCTGCTCTCGAGTCTGTGCCCCACCCAGCATGCAGAAACTCAGGCCAAGCATTTTGTGGAGCATCAAGCGGATGAATCTCAATGAGATGCCTATCTCCTTCTCTAAGTGGGCCACAGTCACCCTGGCATCTACCTCAACTATGGCCCACATGGCAACAACATTGTCCTCAGTGATGGCAAACACCGGTCTGCCTCAGCACTCCTCTTCAGCACTCACCGTACTCACTGTCTCCAGTGCTGAAATACCGCAAACCATTCAAATAGTGGATCAGGACGGTGCTTCCTCCCCAAAGCAGCTCGCAATTGGTCAAAACTTTCCTACTCCCGGAGACCACTCTTATAGTTGTAGAAGATCATGGCTCTCCAGTGGCCTCTGTTGAGCTCCATAATGAGTTTTTGAAGGAAGTGAACATGACAACTTCTTCGTTGTGCAGTAATGCTTATTTACTTATATAGTTCTGTCTTTACATTTCACAAAAACTAGAGATTACAGTTCACAACCAGTCACATTGTGTCTACTCTACCTAAGCACTTAATATCCAGAAACTTATTGCACACCCCTCATACTTCCACTTAGCTAGATACATACATGTAAATAGTAAATATAGGTTTTTCTTTCATGTACAAATAGGGCATATACAGTATATTGCCATGCAGCTGGTACACTAGAGAGTATGGAACTAACTAAGCATAGTTTTATTTATTTTGAGTTTGCTTTAGCTGCTGGCCATCATGCCTGCTAAATGCTGTTTTGGTATGTTTAACAAACCAGACTTGTTTTCACATTTTGGGGGTGATTCCAAGTTGATCGTAGCCCTGCAAATGGGCTATGATCATGACCATAGATATGCGGGGGGACGCCCAGCACAGGGCTGTCCCGCCCCCCATGTCAGTGCCGGCCCCCTCCCGCAGAAGTACAAAAGCATTGCACAGTGGCGATGCTTTTGCACTTCAGGAGTAGCTCCCGGCCAGCGCAGCTTTAGCGTACTGGCCGGGAGCTACTCGTCGCTCCCCGGCCCGTAGCGGCTGCGTGTGACGTCACGCCGCCACTCCCCGCACAGTCCGGCCACGAAACAGCGGGGAAACGCTGGCGTTCTCCCCCCTCCCCGCCCCCCCGTCCAGCGACCACCTCTGCCTGTCAATCAGGCAGTGGCGATCGTAGCGCATCGACAGCCTTCAGCCCTCTGGCATGCGCCGGCGCACTGCGGCGCCGGCGCATGTGCAGTTCTGACCCGATCGCACAGCTTTGTCCTTTCTTTCATTCATTAGAGCATTTGTTTGAATTATTTTTCAGATTTGTTTGAAACACAGATGTTAGTTAAGGACTCAACCGAGAAAAAATTCCCTTGAGCAGGGTTTATGATCTAAAGGGTGGTATCATATTAGCAGCGGTAATTTACCACTGCTAAAAGGTTCACTGGGGGCTATCCAATTAGCCCCAATAACCACCATATACCAGGAATTATGCTTCAGGTGCCCCAGGCACCCGAAGCATAATCTGCAATAAGCAGCCCTCGGAGTCACGATTACACATGGGTTCGGGAAAGTATCCAAGATACAATGTGTTATCACACCACATCAGGTCCTTTTTCGTCTGACAAAAATGAGCTATAATTGAATAGCCCTAAAATGCAATAGCCGTTTTTATCGGCCGAAAAATGATTGCAGTTAATTGAATACGCCACTAAATGTTTGATCAAAATATGAACTAATAACAAATAAAATAAAATAAAAAGGTATGTAGGTTTGCTTACCGTAAATTTCTGGGACCCAAATCTTCTCTCTAAAGTTCTAAAATTGTAGATTAGTAAACTGCTACAAAATGTGTCCTTCAAATCAAGACATACAAATCTCCCAGAGATTAGTCTCCATATCTAAAATCCAAACAAGTAAATAAATTTTTTTATTAGAGGATACATACTGAAAAAAAAATGCTACAGTTTATGTCTATAGAATGATGTGCAATATGAGCACAATGTAAATATATTTAAATTGAGGTTGTATATCTCAATTTTACCTTAATTATGGAAAATAAATGGTAATAGCGTTAACAAAAAAATACAAATAGATCATCATATAAACAGAAAACTTTATAAACAAAAAAAAAGAGGCTGCAACAGATCAGTGGCACATCCGTCTTGGATGTACTGTATTCAGTGCACATAGGCCCAAGAGTCACGAAACCCTTGACTTATGGTCTACCCTATCCATGGTGCAATCCTGTTGCCACCATTTTTCTTTGTTTTTCTCCAACATGGAACAATGTGTCTTCCTCTCCTTTTTCTACCTCACAGACTTGATAACGTGTTCCTGTAGGTACCAGCCACAAAGAGATCAAAAAGGCAGATATGACAAACAGAAGCCCTCATTAAGCTTCAGTTGCAGTTTTACTAAGTTAGCAAAACTGCAACTGCTTGCTATCGCATGCTGGGGGCCACCCAGAAAAGGGCAAGGCAGCCCAGTATGCTAATGGCGGCCAGCGATGCGATAGCAATTCAAATGCATTGCTGAATAATGAAGGCCGCCCCTGCCTGTGCAGCCTGGCTGCAAAGGCAGTCAGGCAACCGCCATTTTCCCCGTTGCATCAGACATGTGTACCGTCACGCGGCTGCCCCAAAAACGACCCAGACCCACCCCCGTTTTTGCCTCCCCGCCCCTTCAACACCACAACGCCACCTTGCGAATGCCTCTGCCTGTCAATCAGACAGAAACGTTTGCATTACTGAGATGCGACCGCTTGTCCCTGCCCGCGCACGTGAAGTGTGGGTACTGTGCATGCGCACTGGGCCAATATGCGGGAGTATGTGATCGCATCTCATATGCAACGCATACTGAATAAGGCCAACATGTGAACAGTTCACGTAAAATATGGCCATCAGCAATTTAACTGGACAATGAATTTTTAGGGGTTTTTTTGTACTGTAGAAGTCCCCATTATGTGTACGGTGTGCTCTGTTCATGCTTGTCCTATCAACCAAGTTCACACTGGTCAATCATCAAAACTCACTCTTAACCTCATCTTCTGTACGCACAGGTTCAGTTACTGTTATAGTCACTACTGAAAATTGTCAAAGTCAAAAATATTACATAGAGAGACCATATAAACTGCACACATATAAGTCGCTATACTTGCAAATATGCGCAGCGAGCACAGCAATATATGGAAACACACGCATTTGCTCGGACATGGCACTGAGATGGATTCGGCACTTGTTTCATACAGTACATGGTTATAATAATGAACAGCACCAGACATCATGGAGATTTAGAATTGGCTAATGAATTAATGTCATGGATGTGTATCATTCGAACCGAACCAGATAAACACATCATGTTTGGTATTGAAGCAAGCAGAATGAGGTGTGGGTTAGTTTGAGGCCTGTTGTGTTGTTGTGGGACATTGCAGCGGATAGATATGATTATATGTATAAAAGCTAAGATCATATTGTTAGAACAATGGATGCTCAAGACAACCTTTTACTAAGTTTTCAGGGCTGAACCTGATTAGCATATACAAAGGAGAAAGAAAGACCCCTCCCCCAGGTACTGGTCAAACAGGAAGGTAGTGGTCAGGTGTGGCCTCAGAGAACAGATGTAATGTAGCTACACTCACACACACACGCACAGCTACCTGGCACCCAGCAGCATGGCGGCTAAATCCCCAGGACATCTTCCAAACTAAAGGCTAAGTATTGAATTTCACATGGCTAGATAAGGAAACAGACAGATTGCTTTCTGGTTTAAATAGAATATTGTAACTTGGTTGTGTGATTGTTGGGTGTTTGTGGATACTCTGTGAAGTCTGTGATAAATTGGAACAGTATACAATCTGTAGCATAGTATTTGTGGTATTTGTTTGCCTATGGAGATTTAAAATAGATTGTGCTGGTTAGTTATACTATATATCCTGTTAATCATAAATACCACCATGCAGTTACGTTTGTGTTAATTACATTGTGATCTGGTCTTGTGATGAATATGCTCTGGTTATTGAGATACTGAAGTTGTTTGGGATGTGAAATTATGAGATGGTTCTAGGAAGTTGGATTACATTGTGAAAGGTGATTTAGATGGTTTGGAATTGTAAAATCAGAACATATGCATTGTTTTGAGGCTTGGACATTTTGGAATAAAGTGCCATGTGTTTGGACCTGCAAATCTAAAATGGCTGCTGCTGGATGTCTTCCCCTCCCCCTTTCAGCCATGTGACGTGGTCTTTGGAATCAAGTGGAGGTTTCTCAAAATGGAGTCTAGCTTCCATCCCATGCTGTATTCAGCATTGACTAACTGCGCAGCGATTGTCTCTCACATGTGTAGTTTTATCTGCAATCATGTTGTCTTATCATGAGCCATTTCTCTCTATCTCTCTCTTCTTCTCTTCCCCTTCCATTTTCCCATAATTAGATTGGTATTGTATTGTATTTCTAGTGTAGCTATTTTGGTTAGGAAGTATCTGTTATATTGTAGTGTATCATTTGTACTGTTATTCCCTTTTACAAGTATATTAGATATAATACAGTTAATAGGCTTTGGACCCTAAACCAGTATCTGTGTATTGTCTATAGTTTTAAGTGTTCACTTGAGCGTCGGTGACGCTCAAGCAGCTTTGTAGTTAGTCAGGTTACACAAGGTTGCACTTACACCCTGTATTCACATTAAGGTATTCTGTGTATTTCATTGATAAGGTTTAGACATAAAGGTATAGCGTTGTGAGCGTCTGCGCCGCTGGTGATCTCCTCGTGGTCTCGAGCGTCTGCTACGCCATAGCGAATCATTACGTTAGTCAAAAGCCATTTAACGTGCTGTCCTGTGATCGCTGGGCCGTGAGCGAACGTGACGCTTGAGCGTCTCGCCTACGGCTGAGCGATCGTTACGCAACCAGCGTACCCGTACGGTACTTCTTAAGTAAACAGCGTACAGTGTTCTTAGACTTCATAAAGGGTTGTTTATACCACAAAGGAATTTAGCATTGTCAATTGGGGGCCGTCCAGTCCTTCACATATCTGCACTAGGTAATATCAGCAGACATTATCCATCAGCAAAGGGCGGGATCATATTCCTTGCAGTGCTGATTGGATAAGCGTCTGTTTCGCTTAGTAAAGGGTGCTGAGGGAATCCGGGACCGGAGGTAAGAACAGTACGCTATTGTCTTTGAAAATCTGGTTTTTATTTCAATTTGGTGCCAACTACACACTCAGGCCTAGAATAACTTTAGGAGTTTTGAATGATGACTTTCTTTGTGACAAGAGGCCGCATGGTCTGTCCACCATTTTGTGTGACCCTCATGGAGGTGGAAGGGGGAGGAGCAGCGGCCATTTTGGGAAGGTCAAATTTTTTTTTTTTTTCTGAGCGGCTGGTTTTCAGTTGACTCAGGAAACAATCAGCCATCCACTGTCAAAAAGAAATCATCATTTAATGAGTTTTTTTTTTAATGCATTTATTTAATCTATATCATAGTCAATCATAGGTAATAGTGATTGGTACTTATATGTAATATCTATATGCATGTGCTTACATCAATGTATGTTATTAGATTAAATTTAGAATTGCATTTTCATCTGTGTAAGTTTCACATCTCACCTTCCTGTTTGCCATTTGCATTGATAACGTGCTAAGAAAGATTTGTTGCTACTCGGTAGTTAAAGTGTAAAAGTAATACATTTAAGGGGTAATTTGTAAAGCACGCACACAGTCTCGCCTAAGAATACAAGGGAGATTTGGGTGGTGTATAGTGAATGATTACACTTAAAGATCATTCACATTGATAAACGTGTAGTGTGTTACTGTGAACGTACTTGGTCTGTGTACAAGTGTGCTTACAAGGACAGAGCGTACGCAATCCAAAGGCAGACGCACGCAGCGTACATTATGCAACGGAGCGTCCGGTTACGCCCACGTAGCTCAAGTCACGATAAGTTGAAATAACGCAAAGGCGATACAGAAGCCACAAGACAATAGCACACATTTGTTCAGTTTCCAAAATTTAGTTTAAATACCTTACTTTACTGTAACGCCTCTGGGGAGAGCTATCAGACTACGGGAAATGATTTTTCTGATCAGAAAACTATAAGAATGATAGTGGGTTGAAAACGGTATGAGTGTATTGAATTCCGCTTTGTGGACTTTGTGATCTGTGTAATCTATGTGGAACGTGATGAGCACGATCTGAGTGAAAACGTGCAACAGAGTGTGATAAAGTTTTCGTTGTATTACGCTCTGGCTGTTTTGGAGCACAGTAGGGAGACTCCAATGATCCTACCATTTATGGGCAACAAGTGTCTATAACTGGTACGATTGGACCGCACGGTTGTATGTGTGACCAATAACGCAACGTGATATGAGGTCGTATATCCATGCGTAAATCTTGCCCTCATACGTGTTGTAGGGAGCACATGCAAGCGTGATTTGTGTAAAAGAAAAAGGAAGGGAATTTTCTCAGGAAAATCTCTAGAGATAGGGCCTGCAACGGCTACACGTGTCTGCTAGAAGGCGGAACGGGGATACCCGGAGCAGAAGAAGTTCAGTGGAAGAGCTTTAAGGATTTCCAACGAAGTTCTGTGTTTGGTGCATTTTAGGAAGTTTTTCTGTGTTAAAAAGGTCCACAATGGCAGCCAAGTGCACAACACAGAGACGGTCGGAGGTCAGGATTCAGACTCCAGAGGCTTGCAGACCCCGAGGGTCTGCTCGGTTAGTAATGTGGGGGAAATATGGTCCCCACACTGAGACCTTTTGTGATGAATGGACACGAATGACTGCGGGGGATAAGGCACCATTTCCCGGGATAGGTAGTTTTGACTTAGAGGTGTTGCATAATTTAAGGCAAAGGATCAGTCTCATAAAATCCTGGAAACAATGAGTTAAACATGATGATTGTTTGCAGTTATGACAACAGGAAAGTGAAATGCAAAGAAATGTAACTTACATATCTAACTTTCATCTTGAGAGGAGAGACATGGCATTGAAGAGGATTATGGTTGCAGAGAAATGGCACAATGTTGTACGATAAAAATGCACTTAGTAACTGTATTAAGAATGAAAGTGTTAAATGTAATAATGTTTATGAAAATGAAAGTGTAAAAATTACAAACGTTAACCTGTGCAAGTCGCACCCCATGTTAAACTTCCCTCAGGATTACCAACAAGAAAGTGAGCCCAGAACGATGTCGGCACCTCTTCCAGAAGCCATCCTACAAGACATCCAGGTGGACGCGACCAAATTGGTAAAGGCAATAATCAAACCCCCTAACGGAGGGTCAGGTGAGGTCGTGTCCACAGGTACGTACAATGTTTTATATCACGCACAAACAAATGTACCCCATATTGTAAGACCAAAACAAGGTGATGTAATTGAGTTTAGTCCTGTCAGGGTGATCACAGTCCCCAATGGGAAGACTGACGATCAGGGAACCATTCCCGTCAAGGACAGTGCAATGCGCCATCCCTGGTCCCGGACAGAATTGAGATCAATCATGTCTGATTACCCAGATCCTAGGAAAGATCTAACTGTATGATCAAAGATTCACAGAAGGTATATCAACTCCCTAGACAACGACATAATCATGGTATCCAAGGAATCAGGTAGGTACAGGGAAAGCGGTTGATGGTGATGAGCATCCAAGCGTTTGAGGAGGCATCAAATCAGCCAAGACCCCAGTTCACTGACACTTGGAGAAAGCCAAGGATCTGTTACCATTGTAGAAGAGAAGGGCATTATGCCAACAACTGTAATAACCCACATAAAGTTAGACCCCCTAGACCAAGAAATGAGCAAAATTACAACACACACCATTATAATCAGAGATCAGATAGGAAGAATTTTGGGCCACACCCATAATATATAGTCAGGAAAGGTGATCATTAGGACTGATGGTAAGCCTGAGGTAACGGTTAATAAAGTGGGAGGTCATTCACTGAAGACACCGGAATGACCAGGTGAAACGTTGTAAATGTATCTGTGAAATGTTTTTTTTCTCTCTCTCTCTCGCTATCCCCATCTCTGACGATTATTGGTAAGAATTCAAACATTGCATATCCACTTGGTCCTTGCAGAAGTCTACCAAACCCCAGCATGACCTCCGCCACAATGTATTTCTGGCCAGATACAGACAGTGGAGTAATGCAGGTGCTGGTGGGGAGGGACTGCTCAAGGAGACCATTAGACACGTAGATATGACTGCCTAATAAGTCTGACAATGTTTTTCTAATGCTAACAATGTTTTCTTAATGTTGACAATGTTTAAAAATGTTTTGTTTCTCTTTTCTCATTGGTGGTTATTGTCGAGTTATGTAATGTATATATGCACATGAATTGTTCTCTATCTCTTTTGTTTTTTTGTTGTCTCTCTCTTCCCACTCATGTTTCCATGGTTTAAAGATGGTATGTCACCCCTCAGTTGGACCAATGGTAATGCCAGATTTTTTTTCTCCTTACAGAAAGATCGCCGGTTAGGAAGGAATATTGCATCACCAGAATGTTCGTTTGGAAGACTGAGAGACAGCACCTTTGAGAGGACAGCAGAACAAGAACAACAAGACGAGAGAACTTATTATCGTAACAAGTTCTCTCCCCCTCAAACTGTTTTCTTATGCCCCCTTTACAAATTTCTTCTTTTCCCCTCCTGTAAGATGGACTTGCCCCAAGAGACTGTGATATGGATTTTCCCGTTAACCATGATGTTGACCAGAGCAGTCTGTTTCGGTGAGAGTACCAGCGAGGTCGAGAAAGGATCCAGAAAGGTCCTGATGACTGAGACGGAGGTGTAAATTTCCAATAGCAACCCAATCACCAAGCAAAGGCGAGTACCGGGCACGATCTAACAACCATGTTATTTGTAAACAATTGTGAAGGATTGTTAGTTCAAAAAGAAAATTGTATCTGTAGGCTCTGTGACAATCTGGTAGAGGATGGATGCATAAAGAAATGCCAATCCAGTTTTAATATCCATATGGACCGGCATCCATTGAGTGACTATCACTCTTTAGTGGGTAATGTGTTAAACAAAACAGATTGTTGGGTATGCTCTCAAGTACCTCAGGGTCATAGCAAATCAGGGCTAGTACCATTTCCTTTAACGGTAGGGGAGGTACTTGAGCTAAAGGGTGGGAGACCGGTGGACCGGAGGTTTAACATCTCCAGCCCTCCTAGTTTGAAGCTCCACCAATACCATGTGGATAGGTCCCTCTTATGTTTTAACATCTCCAATCCCCGAAAGCCGGGAAATTGGGAAGTGTCATGGAGCAACCAAACCATGACCTTTTCGCATAGAGCAGATAGAATGCCTACAGATACAGAGCTTGTACGCCACATAGCCAGTAGAGGAAAATCTTTCCGGTATAGGTATACCTTGGGAAATAGGATTACGAGAGTTGGAGAAGTATCACCAGGATACTGTGCACATATCGTACAAACTGATACGTGCCTTAAGCAGATGGAAGAATTAGGGTCAGGAGATTTCACCTGGAAGGTTTGTAACATGGTCATGTCCTTCTCCGTCCCATATGTTCTCCCCGATGACGCATATTTCATATGCGGGAGAAAGGCGTACAAGTGGCTTGCCCCAAACTCTGAAGGATTGTGTTATATTGGAAAAGTATTGCCTGAAGTGATGACTGTTACACATGACAAAATGAAGGACATACACCGTGGTGCCCAAGCTCCTTATACTCACACTCATTACGAGCACCGAGTTAAAAGACAACTGTCAGAAAGGTTAGAGCATCCGGCCTCTGATCTTATCCATGAATCCACCGGGATTCAGGTTCTGGTAGCGTTAGATTTCACTCGCACCGCTCGAGGAGTGATGAATTATAGATACATTTCCGCACTCGCCAATTTGTTAGATAATATCACTGAAATGTATGATGACACGTTCAGATACACTGGAAGAGAACTTCAAGCGTACAAAACAGAACTAGTTCAGCATAGGATGGTTCTTAATTATCTTACAGCAGTAACAGGCGGATATTGTGTTACATTGGCGACACAGTACGGCATAAAGTGTTGCACGTATATCACAAATAGCACCGAGGATCCGGTAGAGGTCATAGACCAAAAGATGGACGATATTCTCCAATTGAAGTGGGAATTTCGTCGAAAACACAATCTCACCCTTGCTGCTGTAGATAATGAGCTGACTGGTTGGGTGTCATGGTTGAACCCGCGAAATTGGTTCTCCGGTTTGGGAGACTGGGCTCAAGGAGTCATAATGGATGTTGGAAAGTTTCTACTATGTATCTTGGGTGTCGTTATATCGATTGGATTGATATTTAGATGCGGGCAGGCTTTAATGAGGTGCAAACAAAGTACAAAAGTGATGAGCCTGAGGAGTGAGGAAACTGTAATTAACCTGGATTTGATTTATGACCCAATGATAGAAACCATGATGTGATGAAAATGCGATTATAAGGTCCGTTTCTTTCACCTGTTTTTCTGCTTTTCTCCAAGATACAAAGACCCCCTTGGACGAGGAAGTTAACGAGACGCTATACAGACAACAGACAAGAACCAAAGATGAAGTTTTGACGACCTATGATATGGATACTTGATGAACTTTGCCATGGATCCCCAGTTTCCCTAGTATTTTAAACTCACGCTAGCCCAACATTTTTTGTAAATCTGATGGCACTGACAAAGCTATTTGCTCATGCCCAAAGAGCAATACAGCGCAAAGAAGACGACTCTCAACAGATACCGAACAAAACTTCAACAACAGATGTACATTTCCCTGACATAGAATATCATTGCATTTTCCATAAGTGTTCTTTATCTTCATCTCTACAACCCTCAGGTAATGACACACATAGTCGATAGGGAATACAGGCTCAGATATCAGCAACCACATACTTCCCCCATTCATGTATCATCAACTAAAATGTGCTCCCCATTTTGTTCAAAATCCGAAAAGAGCTCGGTAAAGTTTGACAGCCCATCCACAGACCTGTACCACAGGATAAGAAGGAATTCAAATGTATACTTCGCAATACCTCGAAGCTTGATGTACAACACGTACGGCACGATGATACATGACCCCCCAAACATGGATTCATACACACATGCTTCTGCTATCTCACTAGGTCATACCCTCTTCACACCTTCTCCTCTCTCCTCCCTTACCCAACCATGGAAATGTATTAACCCCTGACATATATTTTTCTCTTTTTGAAATGTTTTAGGAAGTGGCAGTTATTGGTGACTGCCAAAGGGTGGACTGTCAAAGTCAAAAATATTACATAGAGAGACCATATAAACTGCACACATATAAGTCGCTATACTTGCAAATATGCGCAGCGAGCACAGCAATATATGGAAACACACGCATTTGCTCGGACATGGCACTGAGATGGATTCGGCACTTGTTTCATACAGTACATGGTTATAATAATGAACAGCACCAGACATCATGGAGATTTAGAATTGGCTAATGAATTAATGTCATGGATGTGTATCATTCGAACCGAACCAGATAAACACATCATGTTTGGTATTGAAGCAAGCAGAATGAGGTGTGGGTTAGTTTGAGGCCTGTTGTGTTGTTGTGGGACATTGCAGCGGATAGATATGATTATATGTATAAAAGCTAAGATCATATTGTTAGAACAATGGATGCTCAAGACAACCTTTTACTAAGTTTTCAGGGCTGAACCTGATTAGCATATACAAAGGAGAAAGAAAGACCCCTCCCCCAGGTACTGGTCAAACAGGAAGGTAGTGGTCAGGTGTGGCCTCAGAGAACAGATGTAATGTAGCTACACTCACACACACACGCACAGCTACCTGGCACCCAGCAGCATGGCAGCTAAATCCCCAGGACATCTTCCAAACTAAAGGCTAAGTATTGAATTTCACATGGCTAGATAAGGAAACAGACAGATTGCTTTCTGGTTTAAATAGAATATTGTAACTTGGTTGTGTGATTGTTGGGTGTTTGTGGATACTCTGTGAAGTCTGTGATAAATTGGAACAGTATACAATCTGTAGCATAGTATTTGTGGTATTTGTTTGCCTATGGAGATTTAAAATAGATTGTGCTGGTTAGTTATACTATATATCCTGTTAATCATAAATACCACCATGCAGTTACGTTTGTGTTAATTACATTGTGATCTGGTCTTGTGATGAATATGCTCTGGTTATTGAGATACTGAAGTTGTTTGGGATGTGAAATTATGAGATGGTTCTAGGAAGTTGGATTACATTGTGAAAGGTGATTTAGATGGTTTGGAATTGTAAAATCAGAACATATGCATTGTTTTGAGGCTTGGACATTTTGGAATAAAGTGCCATGTGTTTGGACCTGCAAATCTAAAATGGCTGCTGCTGGATGTCTTCCCCTCCCCCTTTCAGCCATGTGGTGTGGTCTTTGGAATCAAGTGGAGGTTTCTCAAAATGGAGTCTAGCTTCCATCCCATGCTGTATTCAGCATTGACTAACTGCGCAGCGATTGTCTCTCACATGTGTAGTTTTATCTGCAATCATGTTGTCTTATCATGAGCCATTTCTCTCTATCTCTCTCTTCTTCTCTTCCCCTTCCATTTTCCCATAATTAGATTGGTATTGTATTGTATTTCTAGTGTAGCTATTTTGGTTAGGAAGTATCTGTTATATTGTAGTGTATCATTTGTACTGTTATTCCCTTTTACAAGTATATTAGATATAATACAGTTAATAGGCTTTGGACCCTAAACCAGTATCTGTGTATTGTCTATAGTTTTAAGTGTTCACTTGAGCGTCGGTGACGCTCAAGCAGCTTTGTAGTTAGTCAGGTTACACAAGGTTGCACTTACACCCTGTATTCACATTAAGGTATTCTGTGTATTTCATTGATAAGGTTTAGACATAAAGGTATAGCGTTGTGAGCGTCTGCGCCGCTGGTGATCTCCTCGTGGTCTCGAGCGTCTGCTACGCCATAGCGAATCATTACGTTAGTCAAAAGCCATTTAACGTGCTGTCCTGTGATCGCTGGGCCGTGAGCGAACGTGACGCTTGAGCGTCTCGCCTACGGCTGAGCGATCGTTACGCAACCAGCGTACCCGTACGGTACTTCTTAAGTAAACAGCGTACAGTGTTCTTAGACTTCATAAAGGGTTGTTTATACCACAAAGGAATTTAGCATTGTCAAAATGTATTATCTTCTATCAGTGGCGGCTACTGCCCATGGGGTATGGGTCGGGGGGAAGGGGGAGTTGAGCGATGACACTGCAAAACACTCAGCTTGTCTATCTTCTATAAACCTGCCCCCAGATTCTTGTGCAACTAGCCAATGGGATCAGAAAGGCAAGTCGAGTGCTGTGTACCGTGTAGCGGCGGCTCAGTGAATCACAGCGGCGCTGCTGATCTCCGGGTAAGGCAGCCAGCACATAAATTACAGACAACATTACATGTATGTTTATATATGCTAAATGCCCCCCTCCATGCAATGGGCAGTAGCTGCCATTGTCTGCTATACATCTAGTAACTTTATCATAATAAATCGCCCCTTATAATGCATAACCCTCTGCTCACCGGGAGCTGCCAGTGTTAGAATCACTATTTTCTCATCACACCCATCCAAGCCAGGCTTTAAAACATCCTGATGAGCAAACTATCTGAACATGTAGAAAAGGAATACATCTCTGACTTGGCAGATGCATAAGATCAGACCGTGATTTGTACGTGTTTGCTTTTGACCATGTGTAGGGCTATGTATGCAGTAGTATGTGTGCTTGTGTAAGTTTGTGTGACTGTGAGGAGCTTTTGCACAACTGTATTTGTATAGGTGTTAAATAAACAAGCCTTTTGTGATGCCATTGGTCAGACTCCCTCTCAACGTAGGAGAGAGCTGCGCACTCTGCCATCTCCCGGGACAGCCAGTTTGGGAGAGATGTCTAGAACAGCTACAATTTTGTAGGAAATATCACCTGCTACACGCTGTTCTATCAGCAGCTCTTCCCTGCTGCAGTATCTGATGGAGGGGACAGAGTGATGCACTGCAGTAGTAGCAGCTGCTGTGCAGTCCAGAACACACATCTATCAGACATAGCAGCAGGTAAGAACCTCACAGCAGACTTGTGCAGGCAGGAGTCAGTGGCCAGGGCTGTGCCCTGTAATGTGAAGTCCCGCCCCCAGCTTAGATCCTGCCTCATCCCTCTCCTCCACAGCTCCGCAGCTGCCTGTTAGCAAAGCACAGGTGATGATCTGCTGCTATACCACCACTGTAGGTAGTAGGTAACACTGGGGACAAGTTTTATACATCTAAAAAGGTGAAAATGGTGGCAGAACATAGTAAAAAGGGATGATTGGAGAGGGCATATGCCACCCCTCCCCCACTCTTCTCTTGGCACACAGGGGGTGGGTGGGGGGCGCAAGTACTAAACCTGTACACAGGTCTACTAAATTCATTACAAAAAAACATCATTATATTCTGCATGTCTGAGTTGTAGTGTGTTTGTGTATTTTCTTAACTTGTTTTAAACTACATAATTATAATTAGATTCTCAGGTGTATATTTTGTATTCTACATGTCTACAAAGCTATATTTACAAAACCATCATAGCTCCAAACACAGGATTTAATATTATCATTTATTGGACCATTCATTTTAAATTTTGTCTGAGTTAATATATGAAAACTGCACAGTATAAATAGTAAAGCATAAAATGTCACACTTACATGAAACTTGTCTTTTATTGCTTGTAAATCATATACAAAGAATGACTGCTGTTCCTGCTGAAACAGAAGTGCCAGGAGAATGGATAGGATACCTGGGATGAGTAAGAGACCTTTGGACAAGGAAGCTTTATCTGCAGAAGAAAAATATAGAATAAAATGTTACACTTTGCCACTAGTCATAATGCTGATTATTAGCAGTATTCAATTAGTGCCGGATCCTCTCCAACGGAGAGGATCCGACACTTCAGAATTCAATTTGCGTGCGTTTTCTACAGGTTTAGCTCATTTTTGACAATGCTGATACGACTCTTTTTTAGTTGAATCAGCATGTCGAAAACAGGCCAAAAACTTGTCAAAAATGGCCGCAAACTCTACAAAATACGTGGCTCCGCGGCTAATCTGCCAATCCACGTATTTTCCAACAAGTCGGAAAAACGACAATGACCTTGAAAAGGTGAAATCCAGATTAGAAAAAAAATTGTCGGAAAATGCAGTGTTTCCAACTTGTCGGACTGATTAGACCCCTATATACTGTAGGAGGTAAAACCCAAGTTAATAATTTTACTCCAAATAACTCTTAACTCTTGTGACATCACTTTGGAATTGGAAATCTGGCTTTAGAAAACACTGACAAATACAATTCAAGGAATTAAATTGATTTTCTACTGCATCTTTAGAAACACAAAGATTAAAAAAACCTTCACAAGTTTCTAATATTATTGCCTATAAAAAATGTAAAGCCTTTCATCCCAAAACAGACTTGGATTTTCCTCAGTAAATACAAGAGGCAGTGGAAACAAAAAGTAGTGGAAGGATTTATATCAGTTAATTTTATGCTTTAGTTTTATTGCCTGTTCCTAATGTTCATTGCCGTGTCTTGCAGCGGGCTAGCCGTGCCTTTGCACGGGGCGCCCGCAGCGGCACTGGTGCTCCCCTTCCTCCCCATCATTAGTACTCCGCTTGGGGGGGCGGAGTTTCGCGTAATGACGCATTTGCGACGCTACATAACGTAGCAACACGTAATTTTGAGAAACCCCGCCGTAGAGTACTAATGACGGGGAGAAGGGGGAGCAGTGGAGCAACTGGCAGGCGGGAGGAGGAGGGAGATGCGGGCTGGCGGGCGCTGTAAACACCCCTGACAACGAGCACTACACACTCCTGGCAACTAGCATTATGCACCCCTGGACCCCGACAAGCATCAACCCTGACAACGAGCACTACACACCCCTGGCAACTAGCATTACACACCCCTGGACCCCGACAAGCATTAACCCTGACAACGAGCACTACACACCCCTAGCAACTAGCATTACACACCCCTGAGCCCTGACAACGAGCATTAACCCTGGCAATGATCATGAGGAGGGAGATGCGGGCTGGCGGGCGCTGTAAACACCCCTGACAACGAGCACTACACACTCCTGGCAACTAGCATTATGCACCCCTGGACCCCGACAAGCATCAACCCTGACAACGAGCACTACACACCCCTGGCAACTAGCATTACACACCCCTGGACCCCGACAAGCATTAACCCTGACAACGAGCACTACACACCCCTAGCAACTAGCATTACACACCCCTGAGCCCTGACAACGAGCATTAACCCTGGCAATGATCATGACACCCGTTCCAGTGCCTGAAACCCCTGGCAACCAGCATAGATCCCAGAGCATAAAACCCAGTGCGTGAAACCCTTGGCAACGAGCAGGTAATTTAAAAGTAATTAGAAGCTTTACTGTAGGGCATAATGTATCAAGGGAATTGTGGTGTGTGGCATAATATGGTACAGGGGGCATTACTGCGTGGGGCTTAATATGGTGTTTATTTTTTTTCCCCTGTGGTGGCCACGATCTGTTGGTGCAGGGTCAAAAACTGGGGTGTAATAGTCTTTTCAGGTGAGTCCACATCCATTTTAGAGGCCACGCCCCCTTGTGTGTGTTTTATATAGATGTTTAAGAGTTTATATTATGACATTATATTTCTGCTTGTCCGTTAAGCAAATTGAATGTTTTGTGTTTCCATCATACGAGTTAAGAAATCTCCAGGCCAGGAAACAGTGATTATATTTATTTTTAAGAAAATCACTTGATATTTTAGGATACCAATATGGAATGGACTTATATATACTGTAAATAGCTCATTACTGAGTAAAGAGGATTTCCCAACAAAAATACTACTTTATAATACTGTATTGTGGATTCAAATTACCTAGCTAGAAAAATAGGATTTTAATACCTACCGGTAAATCCTTTTCTCCTAGTCCGTAGAGGATGCTGGGGACTCCAAAAGGACCATGGGGTATAAAAGGATCCGCAGGAGACATGGGCACACTAAAAAGACTTTTACTGGGTGTGAACTGGCTCCTCCCTCTATGCCCCTCCCCCAGACATCAGTTATAGGAACTGTGCCCAGGAGAGACGGACATTTCGAGGAAAGGATTTTTGTTAACTAAGGGCGAGAAAACACACCAACCCACACCACAAACATACCGTACAACTGGAGCAACAGGAAACCAGATAACAGTATGAACTAACAACAGCAACAAGCTGAATATAACAGATACACAAACCTCGTGTAACCGAACATAACCAGTATCAAAACAACTGCAAGGAACAGTCCGCACTGGGATGGGCGCCCAGCATCCTCTACAGGCTAGGAGAAAAGGATTTACCGGTAGGTATTAAAATCCTATTTTCTCTTACGTCCTAGTGGATGCTGGGGACTCCAAAAGGACCATGGGGTCTATACCAAAGCTTCAGACCGGGCGGGAGAGTGCGGATGACTCTGCAGCATCGATTGAGCAAACATAAGGTCCTCATCAGCCAGGGTATCAAACTTGTAGAATCTAGCAAAAGTGTTTGAACCCGACCATGTAGCTGGTCGGCAAAGTTGAAGCGCCAAGACCCCTCGGGCAGCCGCCCAAGATGAGCCCACCTTCATGGTAGAATGGGCCTTTACTGACTTCGGCAACAGTAGCCCAGCCGAAGAATGAGCGTGCTGAATCGTACTACAAATCCAGCGTGCAATAGTCTGCTTAGAAGCAGGATTTCCAATCTTGTTGGAAGCATACAGGACAAACAGAGCCTCTGTTTTTCTAGTAAGAGCCGTTCTGGCGACATAAATTTTCAAAGCTCTTACAACATCAAGAGATTTTGGGACTGCCACCGCATCTGTAGCCACAGGTACCACAATAGGTTGATTTATGTGAAACGAAGAAACCACCTTCGACAGAAATTGTTGACGAGTCCTCAGTTCCGCCCTATCCACATAAAAAATCAAATATGGGCTCTTGTGAGACAAATACGCCAACTCGGACACTCGTCTGGCAGACGCCAAAGCATGACCACTTTCCAAGTGAGAAACTTCAACTCAACCTTACGCAAAGGTTCAAACCAGTAAGACATAAGAAACTGCAACACCATCTCCAGCGAATTACCCCCTCCTCAGCTTCAATCATGCCGCTAAAGTGCCTGTCCATTAATGTCAAAGGGCTGAACACTCCTCAGAAACGCTCTCATCTCCACAGATCTCTCAAAACATTGAAAGGTGACGTAATTTTCTTACAGGAGACACACTTGAAATCAGATTCCCATCCCTCCCTGACATCTAAACAATTTCCTATGGCCTGGTATTCCAATCATACAGCAAAAAAACACGGGGTGGCTATCTTAATAAGGGGGTCCGTCCCTTTCCAATTCCTAGACTGTAAGCACGACAATGAAGGCCGTTATGTGATGGTGAGAGGAAAAATTGGACATGAGGAGGTTACCTTGGCTAACCTGTACTCTCCAAACACTGCCCAATCCAAATTCTTTCGTAAGTTTTTCCACGACCTTTACTCATATAGACGAGGTAAAATACTCGTGGGTGGCGATTTCAATATGGCTCTCACGGGCATGGACAGGTCCGGTCCCTTGCGTAGTAGTCAAACCCCGAATTCCTCCGTATTGCACAGGGGCATGGCCGAGGCTGGTTTGTTCGATGTCTGGCGATTCCTTAACCCGACCACCAGGGACTATACCTTCTATTCTAATCCGCACGATGTGTACTCTCGTATTGATATGTTCCCGAGTTGTGCACCCCTCTCCCACACCGCTCGCTCTTCCTCTATAGTCCCACTTACCTGGACTGACCACGCAGCTTTACTTGCGACATTTGCATTTTTGATATCCCTGACGGTAGACCGACATGGAGACTAAACGAGACACTATTGAAGATCCTTAAGTTCCAGGACTTAATTAAAACAGAGCTTCTGGATTATTTTGCGGTTAACGTAGAAGGCGACTGCAATATAGCCACTATATGGGAAGCCCATAAGGCGGTTATCAGGGGATCCATTATCCAATTTGCATCCCGCCGTAAGAGAACCCAAGAAAACCAAATTGCCCTGTTAACGGATAATATTGCAACATTGGATCAGGAACATAAACGCACACGCTCTAAAAAAAAACTCTAGCCGAACTTTCTAAAGCACGAGATGAACTACAATCCCTCATGGCAGAGAATATTGAGCGCTCGCTTCGATGGGCCAATCAATCATTTTACGATAAAAGTAATAAGGCACATACTTTATTAGCTAACCAATTACGTGCCAAAAAAGCTAACCAATGCATCCATACTATTAGACAACCTTCAGGTAACATTACCTACGACCCCAAAAAAATTAATAATATCTTCTTTGACTACTATAGGACACTCTACAACCTTGATCCCCCGTCCGACCCCTTAGCACAAGCCAACCAGGCACAACAATATCTAGATTCATGCGCTCTTCCTCATATAGACGAGGAAACTAACTCTACTCTCAATGCTGATATTTCTGCTGAGGAAATTGACGCGGCTCTGAAAACCCAGAAACCTTCAAAAGCACCTGGTCCGGATGGCTATCCGATGGTGTATTACAAAACCTTCGCCCCTCAACTCATCCCTCATATGATCTCCCTGTTTAATAAAATATTACGGGGCACACCCTTCCATACTGACTCCACGACGTCCCACATTATTGTAATCCCGAAGCCCGGAAAAGATCCCTCGCATTGCACAAATTACAGACCCATATCTTTGATAAATACTGATCTCAAACTTTTTGCCAAAATACTAGCAACTCGTCTGAACGCTGTGTTGCCATCATTAATAGATCCTGACCAAGTGGGATTTATCCCTGGCCGCCAGGCCTCGGACAACACCAGACGCACTATTAATTTGATTCACCAAATAAACTCGGCAAAAACACCAGCGATTGCCTTGGCGCTAGACGCCGAAAAGGCATTTGATCGCATTTCCTGGCCCTTTTTGTTTTCCACTTTATCTACATTTGGCCTCCATGGTCATTTCATCACTGCAATAGAGGCCCTCTACTCCAACCCCTCATCTATGGTCCTGACCAATGGATTGAGCTCACCTCGATTTAGTTTGAAGAATGGTACTCGCCAGGGCTGCCCTCTTTCGCCCCTACTTTTTGCTCTATGCATCGAACCTCTTGCGGCCCGTATTAGACTTAATACGGACATTGGGGGGATTACAGTGGGGCAGAGCTCATACAAAATATCTTTATTTGCGGATGACGTGCTCTTGACCTTATCTAACCCTTTGATCTCTCTTCCTAATCTACAAAAAGAATTACTACTATACGGTTCCCTCTCGGGTTACAAAATAAACCACACCAAATCAGAGGCCCTTGCATTTAATATCCCACCCCAGACCCACTTGAGTCTAACCTCCTCTTTCCCTTTTCTTTGGAGACCCTCGGCTATCAAATACCTCGGCATATTCATTACTAAATCCTACACCAGCCTCTACCAGACTAATTTTGTTCCTATGATTAAAACGCTCACCCAAGACCTGGATAAATGGGACAGATTATTCATTTCATGGATTGGACGGATTAACGCCCTGAAAATGAATTTCCTTCCCCGCATTCTTTACCTATTTCAGACCATTCCGATAATGGTGCCCCGAGTGACTCTGACCTCATTGCAATCACTGTGCAACAAATTTATCTGGGCTCATCGTAAGTCTCGATTAAGACGAACACTGTTGACTAAGAGTGCTACCTTAGGCGGATTGGGATATCCTAACCTTCAAGCTTATTTTAATGCCTGTCACCTTAATCACATGGTATCCTGGCATTCCCCTCAAGGGAACAGAAAATGGGTCGATATTGAGAATTCAATATATCAGGGCGTCCCCCTCGACTCTCTTCTATGGCTCCCCAGGTCCTGCAGACCAGCCTCGGCCTATTCAATCCCCGCGATTAAATTTACCCTTGGATTATGGGACAAACTCCGCAGCACCTACAATTTATCCTTATACCCCTCACCTTTAACACCTATCTGGGGACACCCTGCCTTTCCCCCAGGCTGCGAGCTAAAAATAGCAGCCCCATGGCAATCTCAGGGTATCACGAGATTTATTCATATTAAAGGCCACTCAGCACCGACCTCTTTTGGGGATTTTCAGGAACACCTTGGTTTGCCATCCTCGTGTCATTACCATTACATCCAAATTCTTAGCTTTCTCAAATCTCAGCTTAAAACTACACCTTTGAAACCACCCACCTCCTTTGAACATATGTGTTTACTTTCAATTAGCAAAAAGGGGAATATCTCAACAATATACAACTCTATTCTGACCCCAGATCCCCCTGCCCGTGAACCCCATGAACTAGCCTGGGAATCAGATCTCTCCCATCCGTTGGAAGATGATCAATGGGAAGAAATCAGAATGCGCATCGCTAAAGCCTCCATTAGTGTGGCACTCAGGGAAACATGCTATAAGGTCTACACCAGGTGGTACTTAGTTCCCTCCAGACTTCATTCCATTTACCCTACGACATCAAATCTGTGTTGGAGACTCTGTGGAGAGGAGGGCACCTTTTTCCACATATGGTGGACGTGCCCCTCTATTCGCCCTTTTTGGAAAATGGTAGGAGCACTTATTGCTCAAACATGCGGACATAATCTAGACCTCTCCCCTGAAACTGCCCTACTGCATGCTCCCATACCATTGCTACCCAAAACCCAAGACAAGCTTACCATGCTACTTTGCATAGCGGCTAAATCTCTGATCGCTAAATGCTGGAAAGACCATAAACCTCCCTCCAAGGCATTACTGATGTCCAAAATTAATTATATCGCCAGTATGGAATATATTACAAGCCTGAGGAATAACACTGTGGCCCAGTTCCACAACATCTGGTCTCCTTGGTACCTCGCTCGGTCTTTATTGATGCCCGGACTATGTTGATACTGCTAATACTGCTAACTTTGCTAATACCTCTATCACCTCTGTTGTCTCCCCCTCTGTTACTAAAACAGTGGACTGTTCCTATTCTCTTGTCTCCTTATTTGTAACTTCCCCAATGTTCCCCTTTTATTAGGATACATTCTCTAGCTTCCTCTCCTCCTTCCTTTTCTTTTTCTTTCTTACTTTTACTCTTCACAAGATTACACTATGATTTGGTATAAATTTTATAATATATCAGTAAAATAAAATGAGAAAGGTCAGATACGCGATTAGAGTTATGCAGGGTGCATGTTACTAGTACCTGTTGGCCTATAATTTCATGGAAATATCTCTATTGTTCTGATTTGGTATGTAAAATTTTTGTTTTCTTGTTCAATATCCTTACTCTGCACAAGTTTGTTCTTGTTAATGTTATGATTACTGATCAACCTCAATAAAAATTCTAACTTTAAAATAAATAAAAAAAGAAACTGCAACACCACTTCAAGATCCCACGGTGCCACGGGGGGCACAAATGGAGGATGGATATGCAGCAATCCCTTCACGAAAGTCTGAACCTCAGGAAGTACGGCCAATTCTTTTTGAAAAAAAGATAGATAAAGCCGAAAATCTGCACTTTGATGGAACCCAATTTCCGGTCTGCATCCACGCCTGCCTGTAAAAAATGGAGGAAACAACCCAAATGAAACTCCTCCGCAGGAGCAGCTTTGGTTTCACACCACGACACATACCGTCTCCAAATACGGTGATAATGTTTCGCCGTGACCTCCTTCCTAGCCTTAAGGAGAGTGGGGATGACCTCCCCGGGAATACCCTTCCGGGCTAGGATCTGGCGTTCAACTTCCATGCCGTCAAACGCAGCCGCGGTAAGTCCAAGAACACACAGGGCCCCTGCAGTAACAGGTCCTCTCTTAGAGGAAGCGGCCAGGGATCTTCCACTAGTAATTCCTCAAGATCCGGATACCAGGCCCTCCGAGGCCAATCTGGAGCGACGAGTATAGCTCGAACCCTTGTTCGTCTTATGATCCTCAACACCTTTGGAATGAGAGGAAGCGGAGGGAACACATACACCGACTGAAACACCCACGGAGTTACCAGGGCGTCCACCGCACAGGCTTGGGGGTCCCTCGACCTGGAACAATACTTCGGAAGCTTCTTGTTGAGGCGAGACGCCATCATGTCTATCAGTGGAATTTCCCCAACGCCTTGTCACTTCTGCAAATACCTCTCGATGAAGAGCCCAATATCCTGGATGGAGATCGTGTCTGCTGAGGAAGTCTGCTTCCCAGTTGTCCACGCCTGGGAGGAAGACTGCTGACAGAGCGCTCACGTGCTGTTCCGCCCAGCGGAGAATTCTTGTGGCTTCCGCCATTGCCGCCCTGCTCCTTGTTCCGCCTTGGCGGTTTACGTACGCCACCGCTGTTATGTTGTCCGACTGGATTAGGACAGGGAAACCCTGGGTTCTTCGCTTGCAGGAGGCCGTTGTAAATGGCTCTTAACTCGAGAACATTTATGTGGAGACAAGATTCCTGGCTTGACCATTTTCCCTGGAATCTTCTTCCTTGCGTGACTGTGCCCCAGCCTCGGAGACTTGCATCTGTGGTCAGCAGGACCCAGTCCTGGATTCCGAATCGGCGTCCCTCTAGAAGGTGAGAGCCTTGCAGCCACCACAGGAGAGAAATCCTGTCCCTGAAAGATAGACTTATTTTCCGGTGCATGTGCAGGTGAGACCCGGACCATTTGTTCAGCAAATCCCACTGAAACACCCGAGCATGAAGCCTGCCAAACGGATTGGCTTCGTAAGCCGCAACCATCTTCCCTAGCACTCGAGTGCATTGATGAATCGACACTCTTGCCGGTCTCAGAAGCTCCTTGACCATGGTCTGTATTTCCAGAGCTTTTTCCTCCGGAAGAAACACTCTCTGTAGCTCAGTGTCTAGAATCATGCCCAGGAAGGGCAGCCGAGTTGTCGGGATCAACTGAGACTTTGGCAAATTTAGAATCCAACCATGATGTCGCAGCACCGACAGGGAGAGTTCCACATTTCTTAGCAACTGTTCTCTTGATCTCGCCTTTATCAGGAGATCATCCAAGTACTGGATAATTGTGACCCCTTGCTTGCGAAGGAGTACCATCATTTCCGCCATTAGCTTGGTGAAAACCCTCGGGGCCGTGGAAAGCCGAAACGGCAACGTCTGAAATTGGTAATGACAATCCTGTACCGCAAATCTCAGGAAGGCCTGATGAGGAGGATATATCGGGACGTGTAAGTAGGCATCCTTTATGTCGACTGACGCCATAAAATCCACCCCTTCTAAGCTGGAGATCACAGCTCGAAGAGATTCCATCTTGAACTTGAAAGTTTTCAAGTATGGATTGAGGGATTTTAGGTTCAGAATCGGTCTAACCGAGCCGGCCAGCTTCCGCACGACAAACAGGCTCGAATAGAACCCTTCCCCCCGTTGGGACGGGGGAACCGGCACAACGACCCTCTGTTGACACAGCTTTTGTATCACAGCATTTACTACTACTCTTTCTGGAAGAGAAACTGGAAGGGCCGACTTGAAAAAACGGCGGGGGCGGGCATCTCCTGAAACTCCAGTTTGTACCCTTGGGACACTATGTCTAAAACCCAAGGATCCAGGGCCGACTGAAACCAGACCTGACTGAAGACTCGGAGATGGCCCCCCACTGGCATGGACGACTCGGAGATGGCCCCCCACTGGCATGGACTCCCACAGGGGAGCCCCAGCGTCATGCGGTGGACTTGGTAGCGGCGGGGGAGGAATTTTGGTCCTAGGCACCTGACACTGCAGGCGACCTCTTTCCCCTTCCTCTACCCTTTGAAGCGAGGAAGGATGAACACCTACCTCTTTTGTATTTATTAGGCCGAAAGGACTGCATCTGCTGATGGGGCACCTTTTTCTTTTGTGTGGGAACATAAGGAAGAAAAGATGACTTACCCGCAGTAGCGGTAGACACCAGGTCAGCAAGGCCGTCACCAAACAAGACACTACCTTTAAAGGGGAGAGCTTCCATGTTTTTCTTGAAGTCGGCATCAGCATTCCATTGATGAGTCCACAGCGCCCTCCTGGCCGAGACCGCCATGGCATTGGCTCTTGATCCCAAGAGGCCAACATCCCTCGCCACATCCTTTAGGTAATCTGCAGCATCCTTGATATAACCAAGAGTCAAAAGAATGTTATCTTTATCAAGGGTATCCATATCAGAGGCCAAATTATCAGCCCATTTAGCAATAGCACTACTCACCCATACCGACGCCACAGCAGGTCTGAGCAATGCACCAGTATTAACGAAAATGGCCTTCAATGTCGTCTCCAGCTTGCGATCCGCCGGATCCTTGAGAGGAACAGTGTCAGGAGACGGCAGCGCCACCTTCTTGGACAATCGGGATAGAGCCTTGTCGACATTGGGAGACGACTCCCATTTCTCCCTGTCATCAGAGGGGAAAGGATATGCCATAAATATTCTCTTGGGAATCTGCCACCTCTTGTCCGGCGACTCCCAAGCCTTTTCACAAAGAGCGTTCATTTCATGAAAGGGGGGAAACTTCACCTCAGGCTTTTTCCCTTTAAATAAGCAAACCCTCATGTCTGGAACAGCAGGTTCCTCAGAGATATGTAAAACATCTTTAATAGCCACAATCATATACTGAATACTCCTAACTACCCTTGGGTGTAAAGTAGCCTCATTGAAATCGACATCGGAATCAGAGTCCGTGTCGGCATCTGTATCTACCATCTGGGTAAATGAACGTTTCTGTGACCCCGAGGGGGTCTGTACCTGAGACAAAGCGTCCTCCATGGATTTCCTCCATGTTTGCGTCTGAGAATCAGATTTATCCAACCTCTTAGACAATAAAGCCACATTTGCATTCAGTGTACTCAACATATTCACCCAATCAGCAGTCGGCTGTGCCGACAGAGTCATTCCCAAATCCTTTTCTGCGCCCCCAGTAACTTCCTCCGGGGAGGAACACTCAGCCTCAGACATGTCGACACGTAGTACCGACACACCCACACTCCCAAAACAAGGGGACAGACCCACAGGGAAGCCTACAGAGAGAGACACAGAGGGGGTATGCCAGCTCACACCCCAGCGCCCATATACTACAAAGCAATAATATATGTGGTTAGCGCTGTCATTAACAATAAAAAAGCACCAAATTGTATGTGCCCCCCCGTTTTGCTCCCTTGTTACTTTGAAGGAGCTTGGAGGTCCAGGCCAGCGTCTCTGCAGCGGCTGTGGAGAGAGAGAAAATGGCGCTGGTGAGTTGTGCGGCTAAGCTCCGCCCCTTCCCGGCGCGCTGTAGTCCCTCTCAAATGTGAAATATTTATACTGGCGGGGGTATTGTATACGGTGCCCGGGCACCGAACATGCCTTTTGCCAGTCAGATTGACCCCAGTAACTGCTGCCCAGGGCGCTCCCCCCCCCAGCGCCCTGCACCCTATAAGTGCCATTGGTGATGTGTGTGGGAGCATGGAGCGCAGCGCTACCGCTGCGCTGTACCTCCGTTACTGAAGTCTTCTGCCGTCTGATGTCTTTTGTTCTACTAATACTCACCCGGCTTCTTTCTTCTGGCTTCTGTGAGGGAGGTGACGGCGCGGCTCCGGGAACAAGTAGCTAGGCGAACCAAGTGATCGAACCCTCTGGAGCTAATGGTTTCCAGTAGCCTAAGCAGCAGAGCCCTTAACTAAGAAGAAGTAGGTCTGACTTCTCTCCCCTCACTCCCACGATGCAGGGAGCCTGTAGCCAGCAGGTCTCCCTGAAAATAAAAAAGCCTAACAAAGTCTTTTCCAGAGAAACATAGTAGAGCTCCCCTAGTGTGTGTGCAGTCCCTCCTGGGCACAGAGTCTAACTGAGGTCTGGGGGAGGGGCATAGAGGGAGGAGCCAGTTCACATCCAGTAAAAGTCTTTTTAGTGTGACCATGCCTCCTGCTGATCCGTCTATATCCCATGGTCCTTTTGGAGTCCCCAGCATCCTCTAGGACGTAAGAGAAATAGGAGAAATAACCTATTAGTATAGGATATGTGACCTGTCCATACTCCACTCATGATCGCGGATGGTACAGTGAAAATATTTTATATTTACTAAGAAATAGATGGACCAATCAGTGTACACCAGGGACTGGCAGCTGCCCCGTTACCAGAGTCATCTCTATGACTGGGTTGCAGATGCAATGGATATGTGAACCGTCAACACTAGACTCAAGATGGTGTACAGTGGCAATACTGTGTAGTTACTGGGAAATTTCAGACTGACACACTGTTACAAGGAAACAGCTTGTTTTATTATTATCATCTAATAAAACACGCAACTGAGTGCCTTCAATATGTAATATTATTGTGGCAATCACTAAATTAGGGCTTATGACCTAATAGTGAAAATAACAACATTGGGTGGTTGTGTCTAGAGGTAGTCTCACCACTAAATATGATCCTGTTTACATTGCTGTCTAAACAGGTTTGTTTACGAATACCGTATATGTAGGCTATGAATCAAAAATTCGAGAGAGTATTTTATTGGCTGAAATCTCAAGTTTTTTCTTTTTCAATATTTAATTTTAAAATGATTGGAATAAATTCAAAGTTGTATTTCTTCCTTTAAGAGAAAGGAAATCAGAATCTTGTCAAAAAGCAGAAATGAAAACCCATTAAACTGAACACAACATCCCTGTGCATTAAGTGCAGAATGCAGATTTTACTTGTACTTTATGGAGGTGTAAACAGAATCTGCCTACCATAACTGGCAGCTCATATAAGATTGAATCCTCCCATATAAGTCTTGTGTCAACTTGTACCTTTAGTTGAGTATCGGTAACTTTTTCTAAATATTGTTACCTTTTTTCATTGGCAAAGAAAAGAAAAAAATAAGAATTTACTTACCGATAATTCTATTTCTCATAGTCCGTAGTGGATGCTGGGGACTCCGTAAGGACCATGGGGAATAGCGGCTCCGCAGGAGACTGGGCACATCTAAAGAAAGCTTTAGGACTATCTGGTGAGCACTGGCTCCTCCCCCTATGACCCTCCTCCAAGCCTCAGTTAGGATACTGTGCCCGGACGAGCGTACACAATAAGGAAGGATTTTGAATCCCGGGTAAGACTCATACCAGCCACACCAATCACACCGTATAACCTGTGATCTGAACCCAGTTAACAGCATGATAACAGAGGAGCCTCTGAAAGATGGCTCACAACAATAATAACCCGATTTTTGTAACAATAACTATGTACAAGTATTGCAGACAATCCGCACTTGGGATGGGCGCCCAGCATCCACTACGGACTATGAGAAATAGAATTATCGGTAAGTAAATTCTTATTTTCTCTAACGTCCTAAGTGGATGCTGGGGACTCCGTAAGGACCATGGGGATTATACCAAAGCTCCCAAACGGGCGGGAGAGTGCGGATGACTCTGCAGCACCAAATGAGAGAACTCCAGGTCCTCCTCAGCCAGGATATCAATTTTGTAGAATTTTACAAACGTATTTGCTCCTGACCAAGTAGCTGCTCGGCAAAGTTGTAAAGCCGAGACCCCTCGGGCAGCCGCCCAAGATGAGCCCACCTTCCTTGTGGAGTGGGCATTTACAGATTTTTGGCTGTGGCAGGCCTGCCACAGAATGTGCAAGCTGAATTGTACTACAAATCCAACGAGCAATAGTCTGCTTAGAAGCAGGAGCACCCAGCTTGTTGGGTGCATACAGGATAAACAGCGAGTCAGATTTCCTGACTCCAGCCCTCCTGGAAACATATATTTTCAGGGCCCTGACAACGTCTAGCAACTTGGAGTCCTCCAAGTCCCTAGTAGCCGCAGGCACCACAAATAGGTTGGTTCAGGTGAAACGCTGAAACCACCTTAGGGAGAAACTGAGGACGAGTCCTCAATTCCGCCCTGTCCGAATGGAACATCAGATAAGGGCTATTTCAGGAAAAAGCCGCCAATTCTGACACGCGCCTGGCCCAGGCCAGGGCCAACAGCATGACCACTTTCCATGTGAGATATTTTAACTCCACAGATTTAAGTGGTTCAAACCAATGTGACTTTTGGAACCCAAAACTACATTGAGATCCCAAAGTGCCACTGGAGGCACAAAAGGAGGCTGTATATGCAGTACCCCTTTTACAAACGTCTGAACTTCAGGGACTGAAGCTAGTTCTTTTTGGAAGAAAATTGACAGGGCCGAAATTTGAACCTTAATGGACCCCAATTTCAGGCCCATAGACACTCATGTTTGCAGGAAATGTAGGAATCGACCCAGTTGAATTTCCACCGTCGGGCCTTACTGGCCTCGCGCCACGCAACATATTTTCGCCAATTGTGGTGATAATGTTTTTGCGGTTACATCCTTCCTGGCTTTGATCAGGATAGGGATGACTTCATCCGGAATGCCTTTTTTCCTTCAGGATCCGGCGTTCAACCGCCATGCCGTCAAACGCAGCCGCGGTAAGTCTTGGAACAGACAGGGTCTTTGCTGGAGCAGGTCCCTTCTTAGAGGTAGAGGCCACGGATCCTCCGTGAGCATCTCTTGAAGTTCCGGTTACCAAGTCATTCTTGGCCAATCCGGAGCCACGAATATAGTGCTTACTCCTCTCCATCTTATCAATCTCAGTACCTTGGGTATGAGAGGCAGAGGAGGGAACACATACCCTGAATGGTACACCCACGGTTTTACCAGAGCGTCTACAGCTATTGCCTGAGGGTCCCTGGACCTGGCGCAATACCTGTCGAGTTTTTCCCAACGGTTTATAATCATGTGGAAGACTTCTGGGTGAAGTCCCCACTCTCCCGGGTGTAGATCGTGTCTGCTGAGGAAGTCTGCTTCCCAGTTGTCCACTCCCGGAATGAATACTGCTGACAGTGCTATCACATGATTTCCCGCCCAGCGAAGAATCCTTGCAGCTTCTGCCATTGCCCTCCTGCTTCTTGTGCCACCCTGTCTGTTTACGTGGGTGACTGCCGTGATGTTGTCCGACTGGATCAACACCGGCTGACCTTGAAGCAGAGGTCTTGCTAAGCTTAGAGCATTGTAAATGTCCCTTAGCTTCAGGATATTTATGTGAAGTGATGTCTCCAGGCTTGACCATAAGTCCTGGATATTCCTTCCCTGTGTGACTGCTCCCCAGCCTCGCAGGCTGGCATTCGTGGTTACCAGGACCCAGTCCTGAATGCCGAATCTGCGGCCCTCTAGAAGATGAGCACTCTGCAACCACCACAGGAGGGACCCCTTGTCCTTGGTGACAGGGTTATCCGCTGATGCATCTGGAGAGAGCGACCCGGACCATTTGTCCAGCAGGTCCCACTGGAAAGTTCTTGCGTGGAATCTGCCGAATGGGATTGCTGCGTAGGAAGCCACCATTTTACCCAGAACCCTTGTGCATTGATGCACTGAGACTTGGCTCGGTTTTAGGAGGTTCCTGACTAGCTCGGATAACTCCCTGGCTTTCTCCTCCGGGAGAAACACCTTTTTCTGGACTGTGTCCAGGATCATCCCTAGGAACAGAAGACAAGTCGTCGGAACCAGCTGCGATTTTGGAATATTGAGAATCCAACCGTGCTGCAGCAACACTACCTGAGATAGTGCTACACCGACCTCCAACTGTTCCCTGGATCTTACCCTTATCAGGGAATTGTCCAAGTAAGGGATAACTAAAATTCCCTTCCTTTGAAGGAATATCATCATTTCGGCCATTACCTTGGTAAAGACCCAGGGTGCCGTGGACCCTCCATACGGCAGCGTCTGAACTGATAGTGACAGTTCTGTACCATAAACCTGAGGTACCCTTGGTGAGAAGGGTAAATTTTGACATGAAGGTAAGCATCCTTGATGTCCCGAGACATCATGTAGTCCCCTTCTTCCAGGTTCGCAATCACTGCTCTGAGTGACTCAATCTTGAATTTGAACCTCTGTATGTAAGTGTTCAAAGATTTTAGATTTAGAATCGGTCTCACCGAGCCGTCCGGCTTCGGTACCACAACAGTGTGGAATAATACCCCGTTCCCTGTTGCAGGAGGGGTATCTTGATTATCACCTGCTGGGAATACAGCTTGTGAATGGCTTCCAAAACTGTCTCCCTGTCAGAAGGAAACATCGGTAAAGCCGACTTTAGGAAACGGCGAGGGGGAGACGTCTCGAATTCTAATTTGTACCCCTGAGATATCACCTGAAGGATCCAGGGGTCTACTTGCGAGTGAGCCCACTGCGCGCTGAAATTCATTGAGATGGGCCCCCCACCGTGCCTGATTCTGCTTGTAAAGCCCCAGCGTATACTGAGGGCTTGGCAGAGGCGGGAGAGGGTTTCTGTTCCTGGGAACTGGCTGATTTCTGCAGCCTTTTTCCTCTCCCTCTGTCATGGGGCAGAAATGAGGAACCTTTTGCCCGCTTATCCACGAAAAGACTGCGCTTGATAATACGGCGTCTTCTCATGTTGAGAGGCGACCTGGGGTACAAACGTGGATTTCCCAGCTGTTGCCGTGGCCACCAGGTCTGAAAGACCGACCCCAAATAACTCCTCCCCTTAATAAGGCAATACTTCCAAATGCCGTTTGGAATACGCATCACCTGACCACTGACGTGTCCATAACCCTCTACTGGTAGAAATGGACAACGCACTTAGACTTGATGCCAGTCGGCAAATATTCCGCTGTGCATCACGCATATATAGAAATGCTTCTTTCAAATGTTCTATAGGCAAAAATATACTGTCCCTATCTAGGGTATCAATATTTTCAGTCAGGGAATCCGACCACGCCAACCCAGCACTGCACATCCAGGCTGAGGCGATTGCTGGTCGCAGTATAACACCAGTATGTGTGTAAATACATTTTAGGATACCCTCCTGCTTTCTATCAGCAGGATCCTTAAGGGCGGCCATCTCAGGAGAGGATAGAGCCCTTACAAGCGTGTGAGCGCTTTATCCACCCTAGGGGGTGTTTCCCAACGCACCCTAACCTCTGGCGGGAAAGGATATAATGCCAATAACATTTTAGAAATTATCAGTTGTTATCGGGGGAAACCCACGCATCATCACACACCTCATTTAATTTCTCAGATTCAGGAAAACTACAGGTAGTTTTTCCTCACCGAACATAATACCCCTTTTTGGTGGTACTCGTATTTCAGAAATGTGTAAAACATTTTTCATTGCCTCAATCATGTAACGTGTGGCCCTACTGGAAGTCACATTTGTCTCTTCACCGTCGACACTGCAGTCAGTATCCGTGTCGGCGTCTATATCTGCCATCTGAGGTAACGGGCGCTTTAGAGCCCCTGACGGCCTATGAGACGTCTGGACAGGCACAAGCTGAGTAGCCGGCTGTCTCATGTCAACCACTGTCTTTTATACAGAGCTGACACTGTCACGTAATTTCTTCCAACAGTTCATCCACTCAGGTGTCGACCCCCTAGGGGGTGACATCACTATTACAGGCAATCTGCTCCGTCTCCACATCATTTTTCTCCTCATACATGTCGACACAAAAGTACCGACATACAGCACACACACACAGGGAATGCTCTGATAGAGGACAGGACCCCACTAGCCCTTTGGGGAGACAGAGGGAGAGTTTGCCAGCACACACCAGAGCGCTATATATATACAGGGATAACCTTATATAAGTGTTTTTCCCCTTATAGCTGCTGTATAGTTAATACTGCGCCTAATTTGTGCCCCCCTCTCTTTTTTAACCCTTTCTGTAGTGTAGTGACTGCAGGGGAGAGCCAGGGAGCTTCCCTCCAACGGAGCTGTGAGGGAAAATGGCGCCAGTGTGCTGAGGAGATAGGCTCCGCCCCCTTATCGGCGGCCTTATCTCCCTTTTTTTATGTATTTTGGCAGGGGTTAAATGCATCCATATAGCCCAGGAGCTATATGTGATGCATTTTTTGCCATTCAAGGTGTTTATTATTGCGTCTCAGGGCGCCCCCCCCAGCGCCCTGCACCCTCAGTGACCGGAGTGTGAAGTGTGCTGAGAGCAATGGCGCACAGCTGCAGTGCTGTGCGCTACCTTGTTGAAGACAGGACGTCTTCTGCCGCCGATTTTCCGGACCTCTTCTGCCTTCTGGCTCTGTAAGGGGGCCGGCGGCGCGGCTCTGGGACCCATCCAAGCTGGGCCTGTGATCGTCCCTCTGGAGCTAATGTCCAGTAGCCTAAGAAGCCCAATCCACTCTGCACGCAGGTGAGTTCGCTTCTTCTCCCCTTAGTCCCTCGATGCAGTGAGCCTGTTGCCAGCAGGTCTCACTGAAAATAAAAAACCTAAACTAAAACTTTCACTAAGAAGCTCAGGAGAGCCCCTAGTGTGCACCCTTCTCGTTCGGGCACAGAGATCTAACTGAGGCTTGGAGGAGGGTCATAGGGGGAGGAGCCAGTGCACACCAGATAGTCCTAAAGCTTTCTTTAGATGTGCCCAGTCTCCTGCGGAGCCGCTATTCCCCATGGTCCTTACGGAGTCCCCAGCATCCACTTAGGACGTTAGACAAAAAGTACTGGTTACTCCCTTGGCTCTAAGCAGGGCTGGATTTAGCTGTTCATCTGCCCGATGGTGACTGAAGGGATTTGCCCCCTTGAGCTGTTCCAGCTGAGGTCTTGATAAATTGCCCCAAAGAAAATTATCTTATTGTAGTCAAAGGAATCAATGAGAAGTGATGTTTTAAGTTCTAGAACTAAAAAACATGATAAATAAGCACCTGATCACTTAATTTCTATAGCTAGTTAATCCATCACGACTAGGAATGCATTTGTGATTTCTCAATTTTACAAGGAATATTATTTACAATTCTTTATTAAAACACACAGTGGGTTAGATATACTAAGCTTCCAAACAGGTAAAGTGGTAGTGTTGCCCATAGCAACCAACCAGATTCTGTGTATCATTTTCTAGGATGCAATAGATCTAGATAGCTAGAATCTGATTGGTTGCGATGTGCAATATCACCACTTTTAATTTTAGACGCTTTAGTAAATCTACCCCATTATGTGCAAAAGGGACACTTCAGAAAAATCTCCATTGGCCAGTGCCGATTTGTGGTCATGATAAAAGCAGCTTTCAAATTTGTCTTTGATGTACTGTAATTTACCTCAGTAAATTAACTCCCAGTTAAACGTGGTGGCTCTGAACAAAGATCCCTACACTAATTTCAATGTTTTACCAGGGAATTCAATTTATAGTAACCAGGGAAACCAAAATAAAAAAAAACAATTATTACCACTTTCAGACAGAAAAATCTGAAAACCCGTGTTTTTCCCGGTTTTGTGAAACCAGGAAAACCCAGGGTTACAGTTCCTAACCCCCTTTCACACAGCACATTTAAACCGGATTATTCCCGGGTCAACCCCTTTCAAACAGAACCCGTGTCAGTCCTGCAATAGACTTGTGTGTGTCATAAGAAATGGACTGTTTTTAATGCACACAGAGATGTGGTCATGAAGTGGGTGGTGACTGCTTACTGCATTGCATTAACCATGGCCGACGAGTTACTGCTGAGTAACCCTGAGTTCTCTCTGTTTTTTGCGGTTTCACACAGCAAATGAGAGCCTGATGCAGCTGCTAGCACTGTGCTACATGGCACAGTCTTATGCCAAGAGGAGAAGAGAGTAATTTCTGTCGGAGAGGGCTAATACTCGATGCCGGTATTTGCGCAGGAGAGCCCTGATTTTGGGCAGCATTAAGTCTACCCTGAGATTTAACAGCGCGATTAATCGATCGTTGTGGACCAGAGACCGCAGGCATGGACAAGCTTTCTGAGCGACCGTGGAAGATTATCAGCCAGAGTAGTGGATGGCACACTTTCGGATGTCGCATGCTACATTTTACTAACTGCTGGAACTTCTCCAGCACTCACCAGAGGTAGCACCAACTACCACAAGACTATCGAGCCATGCAGGAGACTGGCGATTGTGTTGTGGTGCTATGCAACAACGGGGGAATACCGCACCATGGGGGTAATTCTGAGTTGATCGCAGCAGCAAGTTTGTTAGCAATTGGGCAAAACCATGTGCACTGCAGGGGGGGCAGATATAACATTTGCAGAGAGAGTTAGATTTGGGTGGGTTATTTCGTTTCTGTGCAGGGTAAATACTGGCTGCATGTTTTTACACTGCAAGTTAGATTTCAGTTTGAACACACCCCACCCAAATCTAACTCTCTCTGCACATGTTATATCTGCCTCCCCTGCAGTGCACATGGTTTTGCCCAACTGCTAAAAACTTTCCTGCTGCGATCCACATGGAATTACCCCCCATATCCTGTTTGTTCGGTGTTGGCATATCGATGGTGTATGCGCTAGTGAGGGAAGTGACCCAGGCATTGCTGGAAACCCTTTACCACCGCTTCATCTCATTCATTTACCACAAGGTGACCGGCTGGATGATACCATAAAAAGTTTCCTGCGACGTGGCTATCCTCAGTGTGCTGGAGCTATAGGTGGGACCCACATACCCATTATTGCCCCAGAGACAACCCAGCCGATTACTACAACCGAAAAGGCTGGCACTCCATCATCCTGCAGGCTGTAGTGGACCATAAGTATTGGTAAGTAGTATGGTGTGTTTAATGTGAGTGATATGCTGGGCCCATGATGTGTATAGTTAAACACAGCTAATACATATACTATTAAGTTTCACAGATGTCTTCATTGGCTGGCCAGGTCGTGCTCACGACTCCCGGGTACTTGGCTACTCTGAATTGTTCCAGATTGCAGAGGAGAACCAACATGGTTGGTTGTTCCCTAGAGAGGTAAATATATCTCTTCTGATGGGTTATATTTTTCACAGCAAAATAATAATACAATAGATTGCAATTATGGTATAGGGCTGGCCTCTTACGCTGTGTAGCAGGGGTGTTTAACTATAGCTGCTGTGGAACTAAACCTCCCAGCATGACCCTACCACAAATTTTCTATTTGGGGGTGCTGCAACTGTAGCAGGGCATGCTGGCATGTGTAGTTCCACAACAGCTGGAGGCCTGCAAGTTTGACACCCCTGTTGTGTTTCACCATGGAATATGGGAAAGGTTTGCGGTGAAGATATTCACAGGTGTGACCCCGAAAGTGTGTATGGATGGATGGAGAATAGGGTTAGGTACCAAGGGGGCAGGATAGGGTTAGGCTGCGGAAAGGGAGGGTTAAGCAGTGGGGGGGTTTGGGTTTAGGGGTGGTATATATGTGACCGGCGGTCGGGAGACTAACGGTCACATGACCTCCATCAACATCCCGCCACCTCACTATCCTGATGGTCGGCATGCTGACCAACAGGGAGTATTTCCACCGCAGGTCGCCACTGAGCCCACAGCATGGCGAGCGCAGCGAGCCTGCAAAGGGCTTGCCGCACTCGTCCCTCCCCACCGGGATCCCGGCGTCGGTATGCTGACCGCCGGTCAGCCATACCACACCCTGGGCTTAGGATACTTACCTCACCCTTGTCAGGATTAGATTGTTGGTATTCCTAATTATTCCCTGTACTTTCATGAACATTATGTATGCCTCCTATACTATATATTAATATTTTTTTAACATTACAGAAATCAAAGTTTGTTGATGGGGTGAAGATCCAGGTGCACCTTATTGGAGATGCGGCGTACCCTTTGAGGCAATAGCTCATCAAGGGCTTCACACAGCATCTCCCACTCTCTCCGGAACAAGTGCATTTCACCCACTCTTAGCTCGACCAGTATAGTGGTGGAGAATTCTTTTGGGAGACTGAAGGGGCGCTGGTGGTGTCTACTAAAGCGCAATGACATGGCCATCACCCTGGTGCTGATGAGGTTGCTGCGTGCTATATTCTCCACAACTTTTGTGAGATACAGAAGGAACACTTTTTACCAGAGTGGAATGTTGTGGACTGTGAACTGTGCGATACTACGGTAGAAGCAGCAGCCTACAAGGGGGAGACAAGTAGTGGCAGTGCTGAGGAAATCCGCAACACCCTCACTGCTGGGTGGTCTTCAGTATGCCGACTGTCGGGATCCAGGCACACAGTATACCGGCGCAGGAATCCCGACAGCCGGCATACCGACACTTTTTCTCCCTCGTGGGGGTCCACGACCCCCATGGAGGGATAATAAAAATGCGTGGCGTGCATAGCGCACCACTGTGCCCGCAGCGTGGCGAGCGCAGCGACCCCTCAAGGGGCTCATTTGCGCTCGCCACGCTGTCGGTATGCCAGCGGTCGGGCTCCAGGCGCAGGTATGCTGGTCGCCGGGAGCCCGGCCGCCGGCATACCATCCTACACCCTCACTACTAACTTAACTACTATGACACAGTAGAGGACACAAGAAATATGTTGCAAAAAAGTTTTGTTTTTATTGTTTTTGAAAAAGTTATGTACATGTTACCTCACATGTATCATTTTAAATATAACAGTTTAAAATGATTGTTACATTTTTTAACATAAATAGGCCATAATGTGTGTAGACAGACACATAAATAGGCCAAAATGTGTGTAGGTAACGGGCAGGTATGGCCTGGGCACTTGACAGGCCTGTAAAGTGCTGAATACACATGAACATTTTCAAAAAGATAAAGAAAAAAAGATTATTTGCCACTGTAGGCACATAAATAGAGGGCATAATGTATGTACAGTACATTCAGCCTAACGGACACCCCATCTGTAGAAGTGGCTGAGGTAACGGCCAGGTATGGTCCGGGTACTTGACAGGCCTGTAAAGTGCTGAATACACATTAACATTTTCAAAAAGACAAAATACAAAGAAAAATATTATTTACAACTGTCTGTAAGAAGTGCTGTCCAGTGGACGGTTATGAGTAGTGCCATCTGGATAAGTATACACAGTGCCATGTGGAAGATTATTTCCTGTGCCATCTGGGCAAGTATGCAGTGCCATGTGGAGGATTATCCTGTGCCATCTGGACTATTTTGCACAGTGGTATGTGGACTGCTATGCAGTGTACCATCAGGACTGGTCTGCTTATTGGCATGTGGACTGCTACGCACAGTGCAGTGTGAAAAATTATTCCCTGTGCCAGCTAGATAACTGTGCACTGCGCCATCTGGACTATTATGCACAGTGCCATGTGGAGTAGCATTAGGTGGATTTGAGGGGTTTGTTTCCATAAACTGCATGCCTCTGCTATGATGCTGGTAGTTGGAAAAATGAGCCCTCAGAATAGTGAGGAGGATACACTGGAAAAGGGTGTGGAGGGTGCGGATTGTGTAATCTAGGCACCAGACCGTTAAGAAAAGACATCTGTGCCTCTCTGTTTTCCCTAGAAATGCGTTCATGCATACCCACAAGTTGCATGAGAAATGAATTTTGTAACTCTTTCTCGTTGTCAAAAAAGCGTTGGAGTCGGGCATCCTCCTGTGCCAGCATTTCAGCATCGGAACCTCGCAGCTGATTGACCAGGAGTCTTGTCATTATGCGCGTAGCTTGCTCCATCTTTGAAGTTTTTTTCTTCCGTTCAGGTACGTCACAGACTAGAAATGGAAGAAAAAAAAAAACTATTTAAAAATCAAATAGCAGTGATGTCAGCATACATGTGCTTGAGGCCTTCTACCTCCTGCGCACTATCTACACACTGCAACATATACATTCTGAGTGTCGGTCAAGACAAAGATATCATGTGTGACTTTTGGAAGTGCGCAATTGTACAAATACTGCATGCTATGCACGATTTATCCTTTCTAAAGGACAATGGCCCTCATTCAGAGTTGTTCGCTCGGTAATTTTCTTCGCATCGCAGCGATTTTCCGCTAATTGCGCATGCGCAATGTTCGCACTGCGACTGCGCCAAGTAAATTTGCTAAGTAGTTACGTATTTTACTCACGGCATTACGAGGTTTTTTCTTCGTTCTGGTGATCGTTGTGTGATTGACAGGAAGTGGGTGTTTCTGGGCGGAAACTCGCCATTTTATGGGAGTGTGTGAAAAAACGCTGCCGTTTCTGAGAAAAACGCAGGAGTGGCTGGAGAAACGGGGGAGTGTCTGGGCGAACGCTGGGTGTGTTTGTGACGTCAAACCAGGAACGAAACTGACTGAACTGATCGCAGTGGCAGAGTAAGCCTCGAGCTACTCAGAAACTGCTTAGAAATTTCTATTCGCAATTTTGAGAATCTTTCGTTCGCAATTTTGCTAAGCTAAGATTCACTCGCAGTAGGCGGCGGCTTAGCGTGTGCAATGCTGCAATACAATTCGGAATGAGGGCCAATATGTGCTATTAGCGTGCAGGTGTGTACAGGCCTATGATGTTTTATCAGACGTTATTACTCATAAATGGTGCAACAGCTAATGTGGCCTTCTGAAATTGATGAAATGCATGCCAGTCAGGAACTGAATGTGAAACGCAGCATTTAAAAATAACCACAAGTGCAAACAACATCATTGTGGAATACGGCCCATACTATATACTGGATTTTAAAGAAAACAAAAATCTTAAGTGTGTGTAAAGTAAAACAAAAACAACTTACTGTTCCTACGCAATTTTAGGGTCTCAGTCTGCACAGAAGTCAGTGTCCCAGCCGGAGTCCCTGTGCTGCTTCCACTGGCATCAACCTCAATAGTATTGGGCACTGGGTCCCCCACAGCAGCCATCGGATCAGTGTCGCTGATCTCGGTGATGTCATCACAGAGCATTGGTGGAATGGATTGGCTGTTCTCCGGGGTAGCGCTTCGTGAGGACGCACAACTGGACGATGAAATGGCAATGGGATTAACCAGTGCAGAATTGCCAAACACTTCATTGCACTAATCATAGTAAGCCCACTCCATTCTAGCAGCACCACTTTTCCTCCTGTTGTGGTCGTGAACTTTGTTATAAAATTTTCTGAGAGCTTTCAATTTATTCACTACCTGCTGATGTGTCCGCTCAATGCCCCTTGAGGTAAGTATCTTGGCAATGTTGGTGTACACTGTGGCGTCCTTCGCTGTTCAAGTAATATGCTTCTGGTTCTCCTCCTCCCTTCTAACAGAAAACAGCTCCCTGATCTCTTCCTCCTGTAAGTGCGCCATACTGTCTTTCTCCGTCTCCCCTGCAGCACAATTGTGACCTCAGATGCCAGTACCACGCCCGCTCAGCCAATCAAAGAGACCCTACTGCTCAGCCAATCGCCAGTGCCCCACCAGCTCAGCCAATAAGCGCTGTAAACTGCGACCCGTTTCTAAAATCCCGAGTCAGACCCTTTCAGACAGACAAAAAATCCTGGGTCGACCCTTCCAGTGCGGTGTAATTACTGGGTTGTTTTCTCTGTCTGAAAATAGGATTTTAATTACCCACCGTTAAATCCTTTTATCGCAGTCTGTAGAGGATGCTGGGGTCCACATTAGTACCATGGGGTATAGACGGGTCCCTTGGGAGCCATGGGCCCTTTAAGAGTTTAATAGTGTGGGCTGGCTCCTCCCTCTATGCCCCTCCTACCAGATTCAGTCTAGAAACTGTCCCGAGGAGACGGACATACTTCGAGAGAAGGAAATACACAGATAGTGGCGAGATTCATACCAGCTCACACAACAGAAAACCAAGCTAACCAGTTTGCAACAATTCAGCAATGGCTGAACAACAGTACTTAACCAAGTAACAATGCAGGAAAACGAAGCGCTGGGCGGGCACCCAGCATCCTCTACGGACTACGAGAAAAGGATTTACTGGTAGGTAATTAAAATTCTATTTTCTCTTACGTCCTAGAGGATGCTGGAGTGCACATTAGTACCATGGGGATGTACCAAAGCTCCCAGTACGGGAGGGAGAGCGCGGAGGCTCCTGCAGTACCAACTGACCAAACTTTAGGTCCTCAGAGGCCAAAGTATCGAACTTGTAGAACTTAGCAAACGTGTTCGATCCTGACCAAGTAGCCGCTCTGCAAAGTTGTAAAACCGAGACACCCCGGGCAGCCGCCCAGGAAGAACGCACCTTACGAGTAGAGTGGGCCCTAACAGAGTTTGGACACGGCAAGCCTGCCGTAGAATACGCATGCTGGATAGTAAACCTGATCCAGCGAGAAATCATCTGCTTAGAAGCAGGTCACCCAACCTTGTTGGGATCATAAAGGACAAACAAAGCGTCCGACTTTCTGTGACGAGAAGTTCTCTTCACATAAATCTTCAAAGCCCTTACAACATCCAAGGATTTTGAAGTAATTGAGGAGTCAGTAGCCACTGGCACCACAATAGGTTGGTTGATATGAAAATCCGACACAACCTTCGGAAGAAATTGCTGACGCGTCCGGAGCTCAGCTCTATCTTCATGGAAAATCAAGTAGGGGCTTTTGCAGGACAATGCCCCCAATTCCGACACACATCTTGCAGATGCCAATGCCAATAGTGTGACCGCCTTCCAAGTAAGAAACTTGACATCAACCTCCTGTAAAAGGTTCAAACCAATCCGACTGCAGGAACTTCAGCACCACATTAAGATCCCAAGGTGCCGCAGGAGACACAAAGGGAGGCTGGATGTGCAGAACCCCTTTCAAGAAAGTCTGAACTTCAGGGAGGACAGCCAATTGTTTCTGGAAGAAAATGGACAAGGCCGAAATCTGGACTTTTATGGAGCCCAAACGCAGGCCCACATCCACACCTGCTTGTAGAAAGAGGAGAAACCGCCCTAGTTGAAACTCCACCATAAGAAACTTCTTGGATTCACACCAAGACACAAACTTTTTCAAAATTCGATGGTAGTGTTTAGACGTTACTCCTTTCCTAGCCTGTATCAGGGTTGGAATAACTTTGTTCGGAATGCCTTTCCGAGCTAAGATCTGGCATTCAACCTCCATGCCGTCAAACGTAGCCGCGGTAAGTCTTGATAAGCGAACGGCCCCTGTTGCAGAAGGTCCTCTCGAAGAGGAAGAGGCCTCGGATCTTCCAGCAGTAACTCCAGAAGATCCGCATACCAAGCCCTTCTTGGCCAGTCCGGAGCAATGAGGATCGCCTGAACTCTTGTTCTTTTGATTAGTTTGAGAATCCTTGGGAATAGTGGAAGTGGAGGGAACACATACACTGACTTGAACACCCACGGAGTTACCAGGGCCTCCACTGCCACTGCCTGTGGGTCCCTCGACCTGGAACAGTACCTCTGAAGCTTCTTGTTGAGGCGGGAGGCCATCATGTCTATTTGAGGTACGCCTTAAGACTTGTCACCTCTGCGAACACCTCTGGGTGAAGGCCCCACTCTCCTGGATAGAGATTGTGTCTGCTGAGGACATCCGCTTCCCAGTTGTCCACACCCGGAATGAAGATTGCTGACAACGCCACTGCATGCTTTTCCGCCCAGAGGAGGATTCTTGTTACCTCTGACATTCTGCTCTTCGTTCCGCCTCATCGGTTTATGTAGGCCACTGTCGTTACATTGTCCGACTGAACCTGCATGGCCTGATCTTTCAGAAGATGTGCCGCTTGTAGAAGACCGTTGTACACGGCCCTTAGTTCCAGAATGTTTATTGGAAGGATGGATTCCAGACATGACCACCTTCCTTGGAAGTTTTTCCCTTTGGTGACTGCTCCCCAACCTCTGAGACTTGCATCCTTGGTTAGGAGGATCCAAACCTGAATGCCGAACCTGCGCCCTCCAGTAGGTGAGAAGTTTGCAGCCACCAGAGGTGTGAGATTCTGGCTTTCGGTGACAGACGTATCCTCTGGTGCATGTGAAGATGAGATCCCGACCATTTGTCCAGGAGAGCCAGTTGGAAGGGTCGTGCATGAAATCTTCCGTAATGTAGAGCCTCATAGGAGGCCACCATTTTCCCCAGAAGGCGAATGCACTGATGAACAGACACGCGGGCTGGCTTCAAGACATCCCGGACCATTGTTTGAATCACCAACGCTTTCTCCTCTGGTAGAAACACCCTCTGAACTTCCGTGTCGAGAATCATCCCCAGGAAGCAAAGTCTCCTTGTCGGCTCCAAATGCTACTCTGGAAGATTCAGGATCCATCCATGATCCTGGAGAAGCTGAGTTGAGAGAGCAATGCTCTGTAACAATTTCTCCCTGGAAGACGCTTTTATCAGCAGGTCGTTTAGATACGGAATTATGTTCACACCCTGCTTGCGGAGGAGTAGCATCATCTCCGCCATGACCTTGGTGGACACCCTCGGCGCCGTGGAGAGACCAAATGGAAGTGCCTGTCCAGCAGTGCAAATCTTAGATAAGCCTGGTTAGGCGGACAGATCGGAATGTGAAGGTATACTTGATATCTAGGGATACCAGAAATTCCATCTCCTCCAGACCAGAGATCACCGCTCTCAGAGACTCCATATTGAATTTGAAGTCCCTCAAATAAGGGTTCAATGACTTTAGGTTCAATATTGGCCTGACCGAACCATCCGGTTTCGGTACCACAAACCGGTTTGAGTAATAACTCTTGTTTGATAGGTGAGGTGGAACTGGAACAATGACATTTGACTTTAGCAATTTTTGAATGCTTCCTGTAGGATAGCACTTTCTATCAGCGAAGCTGGTAAGCCTGATTTGAAGAATCTGTGAGGCGGAAGTTCGTGGAACTCTAGTCTGTACCCCTGAGTAACAATATCTTGTACCCAGGGGTTCAGGCCTGATGACGCCCAGACTTGACTGAAATTCCTTAGTCTTGCTCCCACCTGCCCGATCTCCAGGCTGGGAGGTCCACCATTATGCCGAGGATTTTGAGGTAGCAGAAACAGGGTTCTGTTCCTGGGAACATGTTGGTGCAGGTTTTCTGGATTTCCCCCAACCTCCTCTAAAGAAAGTGGAAGGGGATTTGGACTTTTTAACTTTCGTGGTCCAAAAGGACTGCATAGCAGACGTAGGATAAGATTTCCTAGTCGGTGGCGTTGCAGAAGGAAGAAAGTAGACTTACCCGCAGTTGCGTGGAGATCCACGCATCTAACGCTTCCCCAAACAGAGCCTGACCAGTGAAGGGTAGGTTCTCCACACTTTTCTTGGTATCTGCATCCGCCGACCATTTGCGCAGCCAGAGTCCCCTGCATGCCGAGACAGCCATGGCAGAAGCCCTCGCTTTAAAATGTCCCAGGTCCTTCATGGCCTTCACCATGAAACCCGCAGAATCCTGTATGTGACGTAAAAACAATACAATGTCACTTCTATCCATGGAATCCATGGAACCCCATTTTACACAGTACGGCATTAAAGTGTCCCCATTGTACACATTGCGGCAGGCACGTGTCCCCATTTTACACATCACGGCAGGCAAGAGTCCCCAATTCACACATTCCGGCAGACTGCGTCCCCATTTTACACATTCCGGCAGGCAAGTGTCCCCATTTTACACAGTACGGCAGGTGGTGGTGGGGAGGGAGAGGGGCTGACTTACATTTGAAGCGGTTCTTCCCGCTCTTCAGCCGCCTCTCCCTCGTCTGCGCGGCGCCGGCCGGCTTGGCTCCCCCTTCTCCCTCCTCCCGAGCGCCCAGCTGGGGGGCGGGGTTTCGCGGAATGACGCGATTGCGTCGTGACGTCACGACGCAAACGCATCATTCCGCGAAACCCCACCCCCCAAGCTGGGCACTCGGGAGGAGAGGGGAGGGGGGATTTAGTGCTGAAGAAGTGCCGCGGCGGGCGCCCCGTGCAGTTGCACGGCTAGCCCGCAGCAAGAAACGGCACTGAGTGTATGGCAATGATATTGTATGTTTTCAGAATGTCACATAATTTTAAAGTACGAGATGTCTTTTAATAAAAGACCACAGTACATGCTAAAATGCTGCAACTTCCCAAAGGAAATGATGAAAAAGGTGTGTAACCAGAGTTATACTTAATACTTATGAAAAGTCAGAGAGTGTCAGACAAAACAAAGTAATAAAACAAAAAGGTACATCCTTATTACAAATTGTTGAGTGCTCAATACATGATAAATAAAGTACTGCTGTACTGGGAATTTTATGAACAAACAGACAGTCAGCGGAAGTGCTACAAATAAATAAAAAATATACATGAATTAGGTTTTAAGAGGGCACTTCCTGTTTCATTATTGCTCATACAAGAGAAAAAAAACTAAATACCTTAAGCTGGGAACACACTGGAGCAAAAAGTATTGGTTCAGACATCGAAACGAATGTCTTATAAAATAAGTAATTTCAATATCGGCACTAGGTATAAAAATACATTCCTTTAATACTTATGACAACGGAGGGGTAGATCTGCATGCAGTATTTGATCCACCGTGTAAATCCTCTTCTGTGAGTCAATGGCAGAATACATCAATGTGGTTTTCTCCACCAATGCCATGTGATTTTATTGGTGGAGAAAACCACATCGACGAATGTAGAACTACCACTCTGTTGTCTTAAGTACTGAGAGGAAAGTATTTTTATACCTAGTGCTGATACTGAAATTGCTTACAGTATTTTATAAGAATTTTGTGTGCATTTAAGGAGTTTTTTGAGGAAGACTCATGGAAGTATATTTTTGTCTCACTGCTTAAAGTTGCGCATACAAGGGATTTACCTTTTCATACATTTGTCTACTATCGAAATGAATGCCCTTGAGTCCAGTTTCTGTGTACACACTGGAACGAGTTTTATGAAGGACGGAATGATTATATGTCGTCCATCATAAGCATAAACAAGGTCGCTAGCGATGTCACTACACGTGTCCTCCTACATCTTTGCTCCGCGTTACACATAACGTGCGGACGCACAAGCAGCTTCTGCTGATTAAAAGGATATGCAGCTTGCCTATATTCTGTCTGTTACTGCGACTGTATTTGCATACAAAATGCTATGCTACGTGGCATTTCGGGTACATATAGAACCGCAATTACACACAGAATATAGGTATGCTGAATATCATTTTAATCAGCAAAAGCTGCGTGTGTGCCCTATTACATTACTTTGCAACTAATACGCATTTTCCTAGAAAAAAACGCAAACAAAAACACTCGGCACTACTGAGTCCCGCCACGGCATGGGGCGACTTCAAGGACTGTTTAGTGTGAGTACAGCAAGGATGTATAAGGACACATATAGGAGTGCGAAATCACTCGTACACACTAAGCAATGAAGGCGATTTGTCATTACGAAACAGCAATTCGGACCAACATCGCTCCAGTGTGTACCCAGCTTTAGAAGGAAGAGGATGTTTCTGCACGTGTATGGCTATTTGTGTGACAGTATGTATGTATGTGTATCAGTGCGTGACCAGGGCTGTAAGGATGGGTCCTGTTACGGTGCTGAGTGTGACTGTATGGGGTCAATTCAATTGTTTTTCCCCATGGCTACCACCATGGGCGCAAAACAGGGTAATTCAACTGCTGCTCCGTTTAGAAGCCCAGTAGCCGCAGGGCTGACAGATTTCCTCGCAGCCTCCCGAGGTGCAAAAAAAAAATGTGTGGAAACTCTTGGGCGCCCAAACTAAAGCAGGGAGTTTAGATGGGTTTAGCCATTTTAGGCGGCTAAACCAGTTCTGTTTGGGCGCGACATGCGCAGATATGCATGGGCGTCCAAACAGGATTTTTATATTATTACATTTATTTATAAGGCGCCACAAGTGTTTCACAGCGCTGTACAAAGGACAGTACAGGGAGACAAAACTTAGCATTACAGTAAATAAATAACAAAAATAGAGTACAGGTAACAAAGAGCACCACAATTCTCAAAGCATAATACAGCTAAGATGTAAGTAGTGAGGGAGTAATCATCATACTACTTGGGGCTGGCGGCCATAGATAGAGATGAGCCTTTACCAGCAGCAGAAAAAGCGGGTAAAGATGGTCGCTGAGCTACGAGTAAAATGTGTCGAGAAGAGGGCTTTGACAACAAGAGGAAAGAGGGCACTGCTCTACAGAGCTAACAATCCAGTGGGATGGGGCAACAGACAGATGACATGAGGTGCAAGCAAGCGGGAGGTAGCCTGATGGCAGTATGTAAGCAAAGCAGAGATGTTCAAAGCAAAACAATTCAATCGACCCCAGTGTGTGTATGTATGTTTGTGACTATGTAAGTGGCAGTATGTATGTGTATCGGTATGTGACGTACAAATGTGTGTGATTGTATGCATATGTGTGCCTGCAGTGTCCCAAGGGAAGAAAGTTAGGGAAGGAACGCTCTCCCCCACTATTCGCATGAGGCAGGGTCAGCCCAACAGCTGCAGAGTGATGTAAATATACCTTGAGTAACATAAAATGTGGTGTGATGTGCGGCCATGTCCCCTTTTTAGGTCAGCGCACAATAACCCGATCCCTGTGTCTCAAATGTTGCTCTTTAGGGCCCCACAGTCTCAGGTGACCCGAGACCCTGAAAGCCTTAATCCAGCTGTGGGTATCACCCTTGCTAGCACTAGTAGAGTCAGTGCGACTGTAAACTGGATAGAATTGCTTCTATCCGGCGGATCAGACGGATATCGTCCAGTGTGTATTCAATATATCGTTAACGATGTGCGCTCCCGCGGGTTGTTAACGATGTACAATATCTTTAGTTTTCACCTTGAAATCTAAAAGTCAGTGACGGCACTCAGCTCCTGGATGTGGGTACATGCTGTCACTGACAATATAGCAAACAATAACGTTCAGGGTGTATGAACAAAATAGTTTGCGAGGGGGGAACTTTTGCACAATGTCACATCTGATGTGCATCGGCAAGTGTGTACCCAGCCATAAGGTGCATACACACTGAGCGATTTTCCCCCCTGCCCAGCGATGTCAGGGGGGGTGAACGGCTTTCCATAGCAGGACGCTATGGAAAGCCATTCACCCTGCCGTTCGTCTACTGGTAATACCAGCAGAATGAACGGCGGCGGCCGGCGAAGAAGCAGGGGCGTGCATCAGCGCTCATCACCGGGGCATACACACTGGGCGGTTCTGAGCTGAAAGCAGCTCAACACACCAAAAGTAGCTGCTTTCAGCTGAAAACCAGTGTGTATGGGCCTTTAGTCTTTGAGACACAACTGGATAGAATCAGCTCTTCAAATGGGGAAGTGAATGGTGTGTGATGCAAGCTGGCTGTCTCTCAGGACAGAACCAACACCATTTTAAAATGTAAGTGTACAGTTAAGTGAACATGGCTTCACTAATTCAAAAAGGCAGGCAGTAGTGGTTAACATTTAATGCATTCTGCACTAGCACAGCCCAAATCCATAAGGGACATTCACTAAAACTGGTGAACAAAACACAGTACTGTATCCCACATCAGCCACCCATAATCTGCCAGGGTGTGGTATGGAAGGTAGACAGTAACTAGGTCGACCACTATTGGTCGATAGATCAAAAGGTCGACTTGAGTTTTTGCTGTTTTTTTGTTGTTGTTTTCTCTGTACAGTGACTGTGAACCCCAATTAGTGCACCGTGTCCTCTCGCCATGCTTCGGGCAAGGCGCCTCACTGCGCTCGGCACAGGTTACTATGTCCAATAATGGTGCGCGCGGATCGTTAAGTATGGAAAAGTAAAAAATATTTAAAAAATGTAAAAAACTCATGCCAACCTTTTGACCTGTCGACCTAGAGACCCAGTCTACCTAGAGATCCTGTCGACCAATAGTGGTGGACCTAGAGACTGGATCCCATTCTGTCATTTATTGAGCAGTATTTAGAAAAGTAAGCTACTGTAAAAGCTTTTCTAATGTTTGTTTACAATTTCTTAGGTAGATTTCAACAATAAGGGATTTTTTTTTGTTTCCTTTTTAAAAAAAATAAAAATGCAAATAAGTAGAAGGAGAAGTTACTTCATAGAATACAATTTACATAGAAGCTCAGTCAGGATGTCTATCTCGGGATTTTTCTGATAATGATTAGGGACAGCAGTTACTGTACTGCAAGGTCTGAAATATAAATAATGTTCTGAGAAATAACTTCTATAATGGAGGTTATTTCCTAAGTGCATTGCAAACCCTTCAGGATAGGAGCACACCATTTTCCCATACACTTAATGGTTTTTTTTTTTGTATCTGATGTTTACTTTACATTGTGCTAAAAAAAAAACACACAGGGGCGGATTGGGATCGAAAACCAGCCCGAGAAATTTATAGAAGCAGCCCTAATAGGGGTGTGGTCTGTTAAGGGGGAGGAGTCTTTCAAGTGGGCGGGATTACTTCTCAGAATGCCTGATTATATGTATGCATGGAAAGTGCACATCGCAGACGCACAGCAAAATTAGAGGTGTGGCTTCATGGGAAGGGGGCGTGGCCACATAATAGTGCCAATTCACATTACACCACACAGTAGTGCCACTTATATTTATTGTGCTAGGTTGAACCTCTTATACACATTGCGCCAGGTAGAGCACGTTATACACATTGGGGGTAATTCTGAGTTGATCGCAGCAGGAACTTTGTTAGCAGATTGGCAAAACCATGTGCACTGCAGGGGAGGCAGATATAACATGTGCAGAGAGAGTTAGATTTGGGTGGGTTATTTTGTTTCAGTGCAGAGTAAATACTGGCTGCTTTATTTTTACACTGCAATTTAGATTGCAGATTGAACACACCACACCCAAATCTAACTCTCTCTGCACATGTTATATCTGCCTCCCCTGCAGTGCACATGGTTTTGCCCAACTAACAAAGTTCCTGCTGCGATCAACTCAGAATTACCCCCATTGTACCAGGTAAAGCACATATACACATTGCACCAGGTAGAGCACGTTATACACATTGCACCAGGCAGAGCACATTATAAACATTGCACCAGGCAGAGCACATTATACACTTATAATTAAATATATAACTGCAGCAGAGCCAGTCACTCCTGATAGACGTAACACCGGCCCGGGTGCCATCCTAAAGAAGTTAGACAGGCAATTTGTTAGAGGCGGCACTCACTGGACTTATACATAAAAATAAAGAGACACTGCACTACCACCCGCACAGTACTATATATCATATATATGCAGCAATCAGGCACATCATGTTGTACATAGCTAGGCTGCTGTGGCTTTTACTTACTATCAGAAGAATTGCCTGGCTGCAGCGGCTGGACTGGAGGAAGACTCAGGGCTGGAGGCGGTCCTGGAGGCAGAGCCGCCAGTGGTAACTGACGGCCCAGCCCTACAAAGGCTTATAGGGGGCTGCTGCAGTTGCACACACGCAGCAGCTCCGCCAGCCATCTTTTATTTAGCTTTAAGTTAACGCGGCAGCCGGCTAGCATGGGAGATGATGGTGGCCACTGAGGGGACGTCCGGACCAGCCAAACGGAATCTGGTACGGCGTCCCAATCCGCGGCTGGAAACACATATGCACACTATATGGACAAAAGTATTTGGCCACACCTGTTAATTATTAAACACAGGTGTTTCAATCATACCCGTTGCCAAAGGTGCAGTCTCCATTTGCAAACATTTCTGATAAAAAATGGTTCATTGTGATAGGATGCCACCTTTGCAATAAGACAGTTCGTGAAATAACATCCTTGCTGGATATTCCACGGTCATCTGTAAGTGATGTTATTAAAAAGTGAAAGCGTTTAGGAACAACAGCAACTCAGCCAAGAAGTGGAAGATAACGTGAAATAACAGAACAGGGTCAATGGCTGCTAAGGTGCATGGTGTGTACAAGTCGCTAATGTTCTGCTGATTCCATAGCTGAAGAGTTCTGAACTTCCACTGGCAATGTCAGCACAAAAGCTGTGCGGCTGGAGCTTAATGGAATGGGTTTTTTACGACCGAGCAGCTGCATGCAAGCCTCACATCACCAAGTCCATTGCCAAGCGTCAGATGGAGTGGTGTAAAGCTCAACCTCGGCCCTGAAGTACCCCCAAGAGTTCATGTTTTCCAGGTCAATGAGTAGCTGAACAGGTGTATTCATTACTCGCTGACACATTTTAAAAGACCCACAGGTGGATAAAATTATTTCACTTGCAATCCTGTGAGGAGACCTGGAAAACTTGAACCGTTTAGGGTACTTGCGGACCGCAGTGAGAACCATTGGTGTAAAGCACACAGACACTGGACTGTGGAGCAATAGAAACGTGTTCTGTGAAGTGACAAATCACGCTTCTCTGTTTGACAGTCAGATGGGCGAGTCTGGGTTTGGCGGATGCCAGGAGAATGTTACCAGCCTGACTGCATTATGCAAACTGTGAAGTTTGGTGGAGGAGGGATAATGGTATGGGGCTGGTTTTCAGAGTTTGAGCTAGGCCCCTTATCTCCAGTGAAGGGCAATCTTAATGCTTCAGAATATCAAAACATTTTGGACAATGCTATCCTTCCAACTTTATGGCAACTGCTTGGGGAAAGCCCTTTTCTATTCCAACATGACTGTCCCTCAGTGTACAAAGCAAGAACTATAAAGACTTGGTTTGAGGAGTTCGGTGTGGAAGAACTTGACTGGCCCCCCACAGATCCCTGACCTCAACCCCATCAAGCACCTTTGGGATGATCTGGAACAAAGATTGCGAGACAGGTCTTCTTGTCCAACATCAGTGCCTGACCTCAAATATTCTACAAAATGAATGGGCACAAATTCCCACAGAAACACAAAATCTGTAGAAAGCCTTCCAAGAAGAGTGGAAGCTGTAATAACTGCAAAAGTGGGATCAACTCCATATTAAAGTATATGTATTTGAATACAATGTCATTATATTCCCTGTTGGTGTAATGGTCAGAGGTCCAAATACTTTTGTCCATATAGTGTATATACACTGAGAAGCTAGTATCCAAACCTGCCACATAGTTGATGTCTCAATCAATGGCATGATCTCATGGCACCACAGGAATGTAAATGTGAAATTCAAAAAAACAAATGTATAGAATTAAAACAAGGCACAGCACAGTGTTTCCCAACCTCAATCCTCAAGGCACACTAACAGTCCAGGTTTTAGTGATATCCATGTTTGAGCACAGGTGATTAAATAAAAATAAGGTAATAAAAAGTCACCTGTGCTCAAGTATGGCTGTCCTTAAAACCTGGACCGATAGTGTTCCTTAAGGACCGTGGTTGGGAACCCCTGCAGAGTAGCAGGAGCTAGTAGCATCAGCATTATCTATCGGGAACTGCAACATTGCTGGGGCTTTTACACAAAAAAGGGACATGGGCATATTATAAATGAAGAACCAAACAAATAACACCCAGTCAATGGCAACTCTTTGGCTCTAGACTAACTGTTAATGAAAATAGTTGACCAGAACTACAGAGGTACCAATAGAGGATTATTAGTGCCACAACTTATTAACACTTGGCACATAATGCATAATACAGATGTGGTGGCAAAGCTGCTATTGTACACAAATCGCCCAATGTTTTCTTATTGCGCATGTGTCTGAGCTGCAGTGTGCACATGCAGTGAGTGAAATGCGACTGCAGTCACACTGAGGAATTAGTTGCAAAGTTAGTGACAGGAAGACAGCATTTGGGGATGGTAACGGGAAGTGATTCACTAAACACAGGCGTGTCATGGCCGTTCAGACTGCGTTTAGCGGGTGCAATGTTACTTGCTACTAGAGAACCCAATGCATTCCTGGAGAGCAGCTCAGCCTGTGCGTCTACAAAGGCACTCAGACTCTGCGACATGACCTGATTTGCAGCGATGATACCGATGTATCAGCAATTATATGACGTTGAACGGAAAAGATGCGACAGCAGTGGGCATCCCTATGCTCAGGTTAGCTTCTGCCCACATTAGCATATAATGTCAATTGCGTACGGCAAAAGATAGCAACAGCAGTAGCAAGAACCACCACATCTGAATCAGGCCCATATTGAATAGTGCAGTCCCACACAGTTTCACTTCACTCAGAATAGGAACACCAGTCATGGTCCATTAGTCAGAGTGATTAAACGACCCCATCTTACCACCCCATCCTACCAACCAGTGTAGTAGGAAAAACAGCTCAGGTGCAATCTGCAATACTTCTCCAGTGCTCCACCCCCTCACCAAAATAAAATCAGGAAGGAGAGTGATTAAATAACATTAAAAATGCAGAAAACTGTTAAGAGGGTGTTGTCTGGTGGATTCATGGGAAAGGAACTACGAGGAAGTCTAAATTACAATTTCTATTTCACCTCCAGACAGCACCACCATGAAAGCATTATAGTCTATTATAGTGTTCATGCTAGGCTGTTTTAGCAGGGCACCGTGCCCGGCCCGATTTTTAAACAGCCTGCCCGCTGCTGTGACAACGCCACGTGAATAGATGCCGTGCATGTGCATTTACATTAAAGGGAGATCCTAGGGGAAGCCCTGCACACATGTCCCCATCAGTGATGCCACGGCTGGGGCACGCCCCCCCTTAGTGATGATGAGGGGGCCAGACCACCTCCAATAGTGACGCCGTCTGGCCCACATTCCCTTTTCGAGCATGTGTGCTTCCTGCCCTGGCACCTCTGTGCCCTGCCCTACCCTAATCCTAGGGGGATCCACTACTATTACAGGGAGAAATACTGGTTGCCAGGACAACTATGATTTTAGAACTGAGAACTAGATTTTACAAGAGTGGGGTACACTGGTATTCTCCCATGCACATTTGTACGCATGAGTCAAACTGTCAGCTGCATTCTGGCTCCTGCATTGGGCGACATGTTATGCAGTCACATGACACAAGGAGATATGCACACCAGCCCACCACATTCAGTAAAAGTGGCTGCTCCCTTCTGCCCACAAAATGCTACCCAGCGAGTGTCTGGAGCCGGGCTCTTCTCCGTTGTCAGCACAGTAAAGGGGTGAGTACAGTGTGGTATAGAGCGGTGCACTGGCAGCCCCAGAACAGTAGGACCTTTACTCTGCATCACAATGTAAGTAGAGTATCTGACTTGGACTAGATGTCTTGTACTGTAAAACTGTGCTTACAAATATTAAGTAGTGTCCATAGTTACACAGATATTCAATGGCAACACTAAACTATGCATCAGATGCAGGGCCATTTCTGAAAATTGAGGCTGAGCAAACTGACCCACAGTACAACCAATTGGGAACAGGTTCTATTCCCACTCTATGGATGCCGTGGACACCCACAAGTGGGAATAGTCCCTGGTAGTCAGTCTGGATCCTGGCGTCGGTATACTGAGCCTACATCCTGTACAACCAAGCACATTTTATCGTCATTCTAGTACTGTTTAGAAAAGGAATCAAAGTGTCTGAGCAAAAAATGATGCTGAAAATGATAGTGGGGCTAATTGAGATGAATGTAACCCACCATAATTGTCTGGCTCCTAGATTTTACACACATTTGTCACCTATGATCTACTAAGAGGGTGGGGGGATAAGACACCTTTAAACAGACACTTGAATGTGGGAAAAGTAATGTAGCAGCAGCAATACATAAAAATCCACAACTTTGTGCTTTTTGCTGCAGGTTTTAGGGCATACTTGCCCACTCTCCCGGAAAGGCCGGCAGGCTCCCGAGATTAGGGAGGCACTCCCGGCCCCCCGAGGAAGGTGGCAAGTCTCCCACATTCCCCCCCCGCAGCACCCCACACTCCTCCCGCTGCACCCCATGCCCCCCACCACTTTCAGCCTGTTAAATAGAAAAAAAAAGAGGCGGGGCGATGACGCGACCGCGCTAATTCGCGTCATCCTTTCCCCACTACCCGTTCTGCAATACCAATAATGTGGGCATTACAGAGCAGGTGCGTGACTACGATGATGCAAACACGTCACCACGCCCCCGAAACGCCTCCTCCACGCCCCCTCTTGTGTGACCTGGCTGCTCCCTGTAGGTAAGTATGATTTAGTGCCTAATTCAGAGTTGATTGCAGCATCAAATTTGTTAGCAGTTGGGCAAAACCATGTGCACTGCAGGGAGGAGGGGGGGCGGGCAGATATAACATATGCAGAGAGAGTTAGATTTGGATAGGGTGTGTTCAAGCTAAAATCTAAATTGCAGTGTAAAAATAAAGCAGACAGTATTTACCCTGCACAGAAACAAAATAACCCACCCAAATCTAACTCTCTCTGCACATGTTATATCTGCCTCCCCTGCAGTGCACATGGTTTTGCCCAACTGCTAACAAATTTGCTGCTTCGATCAGATCTGAATTACCCCCTTAATGCAGCATTTTTAAAAATTGGCACTTTAAGACCCATGGCAAAAATCATCTCATTTGACAAATCATTGGCCCTCATTCCGAGTTGTTCGCTCGCAAGCTGCTTTTAGCAGCATTGCACACGCTAAGCCGCCGCCTACTGGGAGTGAATCTTAGCTTAGCAAAATTGCGAACGAAAGATTCTCAAAATTGCGAATAGAAATTTCTTTGCAGTTTCTGAGTAGCTCGGGACTTACTCTGCCACTGCGATCAGTTCAGTCAGCTTCGTTCCTGGTTTGACGTCACAAACACACCCAGCGTTCGCCCAGACACTCCTCCGTTTCTCCAGCCACTCCCGCGTTTTTCCCAGAAACGGTAGCGTTTTTTCACACACTCCCATAAAACGGGCAGTTTCCGCCCAGAAACACTCACTTCCTGTCAATCACATTACGATCACCAGAACGAAGAAAAAACCTCGTAATGCCGTGAGTAAAATACCAAACTTCTTAGCAAATTTACTTGGCGCAGTCGCAGTGCGAACATTGCGCATGCGCAATTAGCGGAAAATCGCTGCGATGCGAAGAAAAATAAGATTTTACTTACCGATAAATCTATTTCTCGTAGTCCGTAGTGGATGCTGGGGACTCCGTCAGGACCATGGGAATAGCGGCTCCGCAGGAGACAGGGCACAAAAATAAAGCTTTAGGATCAGGTGGTGTGCACTGGCTCCTCCCCCTATGACCCTCCTCCAAGCCTCAGTTAGGATACTGTGCCCGGACGAGCGTACACAATAAGGAAGGATAATGAATCCCGGGTAAGACTCATACCAGCCACACCAATCACACCGTACAACTTGTGATCTGAACCCAGTTAACAGTATGACAAACGTAGGAGCCTCTGAACAGACGGCTCACAACAATAACAACCCGATTTTTTTGTAACAATAACTATGTACAAGTATTGCAGACAATCCGCACTTGGGATGGGCGCCCAGCATCCACTACGGACTACGAGAAATAGATTTATCGGTAAGTAAAATCTTATTTTCTCTGACGTCCTAAGTGGATGCTGGGGACTCCGTCAGGACCATGGGGATTATACCAAAGCTCCCAAACGGGCGGGAGAGTGCGGATGACTCTGCAGCACCGAATGAGAGAACTCCAGGTCCTCTTTAGCCAGGGTATCAAATTTGTAGAATTTTACAAACGTGTTCTCCCCCGACCACGTAGCTGCTCGGCAGAGTTGTAATGCCGAGACCCCCCGGGCAACCGCCCAGCATGAGCCCACTTTCCTTGTGGAATGGGCCTTGACAGATTTTGGTTGTGGCAAGCCTGCCACAGAATGTGCAAGTTGAATTGTGCTACAAATCCAACGAGCAATCGTCTGCTTAGAAGCAGGAGCACCCAGCTTGTTGGGTGCATACAATATAAACAGCGAGTCAGACTTTCTGACTCCAGCCGTTCTTGAAATATATATTTTCAATGCCCGGACCACGTCCAACAACTTGGAATCCTCCAAATCGTTAGTAGCCGCAGGCACCACAATAGGCTGGTTCAGGTGAAACGCTGACACCACCTTAGGCAGAAAATGAGGACGCGTCCGCAGTTCTGCCCTGTCCGAATGGAAAATCAGATATGGGCTTTTATAGGATAAAGCCGCCAATTCTGACACTCTCCTGGCTGAAGCCAGGGCCAGTAGCATGGTTACTTTCCATGTAAGATATTTCAAATCCGCCGATTTGAGTGGCTCAAACCAATGGGATTTGAGAAAATCCAAAACTACATTAAGGTCCCACGGAGCCACTGGGGGCACAACCGGGGGCTGTATATGTAGTACTCCTTTTACAAAAGTCTGGACTTCAGGAACTGAAGCCAATTGTTTCTGGAAGAAAATCGACAGGGCCGAAATTTGAACCTTAATGGACCCCAATTTGAGGCCCATAGACAATCCTGTTTGCAGGAAATGTAGGAATCGACCCAATTGAAATTCCTCCGTGGGGGCCTTCCTGGCCTCACACCACGCAACATATTTTCTCCAAATGCGGTGATAATGTTGTGCAGTCACCTCCTTCCTGGCTTTTGCCAGTGTAGGAATGACCTCTTCCGGAATGCCTTTTTCCCTTAGAATTCGGCGTTCAACCGCCACGCCGTCAAACGCAGCCGCGGTAAGTCTTGGAATAGACACGGTCCCTGCTGAAGCAGGTCCCGTCTTAGAGGTAGAGGCCACGGATCCTCCGTGAGCATCTCTTGAAGTTCCGGGTACCAAGTTCTTCTTGGCCAATCCGGAGCCACGAGTATCGTTCTTACTCCCCTTTGCCGTATAATTCTCAGTACTTTTGGTATGAGAGGCAGAGGAGGGAACACATACACTGACTGGAACACCCACGGTGTTACCAGAGCGTCCACAGCTATTGCCTGAGGGTCTCTTGACCTGGCGCAATACCTGTCCAGTTTTTTGTTGAGGCGGGACGTCATCATATCCACCTTTGGTTTTTCCCAACGGTTCACAATCATGTGGAAGACTTCTGGATGAAGTCCCCACTCTCCCGGGTGTAGATCGTGTCTGCTGAGGAAGTCTGCTTCCCAGTTGTCCACTCCCGGAATGAACACTGCTGACAGTGCTATCACATGATCTTCCGCCCAGCGAAGAATCCTTGCAGCTTCTGCCATTGCTGTCCTGCTTCTTGTGCCGCCCTGTCTGTTTATGTGGGCGACTGCCGTGATGTTGTCCGACTGGATCAACACCGGCTGACCCTGAAGCAGGGGTTTTGCCAGACTTAGAGCATTGTAAATCGCTCTTATCTCCAGTATATTTATGTGAAAAGACATCTCCAGGCTTGACCATACTCCCTGGAAGTTTCTTCCCTGTGTGACCGCTCCCCAGCCTCTCAGACTGGCATCCGTGGTCACCAGGACCCAGTCCTGTATGCCGAATCTGCGGCCCTCTAACAGATGAGCACTCTGCAACCACCACAGAAGAGACACCCTTGTCCGTGGTGATAAGGTTATCCGCTGGTGCATCTGCAGATGCGATCAGGACCATTTGTCCAACAGATCCCACTGAAAAGTTCGTGCGTGGAATCTGCCGAATGGAATCGCTTCGTAAGAAGCCACCATCTTTCCCAGGACTCTTGTGCATTGATGCACAGACACTTTTCCTGGTTTTAGGAGGTTCCTGACAAGTTTGGATAACTCCTTGGCTTTCTCCTCCGGAAGAAACACCTTTTTCTGAACCGTGTCCAGAATCATTCCCAGGAACAGCAGACGTGTTGTCGGTGTCAACTGAGATTTTGGAAAATTCAGAATCCACCCGTGTTGTTGCAGCACTAATCGGGTTAGTGCTACTCCGTCCTCCAGCTGTTCTCTGGACCTTGCCCTTATCAGGAGATCGTCCAAGTAAGGGATAATTAATACGCCTCTTCTTCGAAGAAGAATCATCATTTCGGCCATTACCTTGGTAAAGACCCGAGGTGCCGTGGACAATCCAAACGGCAGCGTCTGAAACTGATAATGACAGTTTTGCACCACGAACCTGAGGTACCCTTGATGTGAAGGGCAAATTGGGACATGCAGGTAAGCATCCTTTATGTCCAGGGACACCATAAAGTCCCCTTCTTCCAGATTCGCTATCACTGCTCTGAGTGACTCCATCTTGAATTTGAATTTCTGTATGTACAGGTTCAAAGATTTCAGATTTAGAATAGGTCTTACCGAGCCGTCCGGCTTCGGTACCACAAATAGCGTGGAGTAATACCCTTTTCCTTGTTGTAGGAGGGGTACCTTGACTATCACCTGCTGAGAAAACAGCTTGTGAATGGCTTCCAATACCGTCGCCCTGTCTGAGGGAGACGTTGGCAAAGCAGACTTTAGGAACCGGCGAGGGGGAGACTTCTCGAACTCCAACCTGTAACCCTGAGATACTACCTGCAGGATCCAGGGGTCCACCTGTGAGCAAGCCCACTGTGCGCTGAAATTCTTGAGTCGACCCCCCACCGCTCCTGAGTCCGCTTGTAAAGCCCCAGCGTCATGCTGAGGGCTTTGCAGAACCCTGGGAGGGCTTCTGTTCCTGGGCAGGGGCAGCTTGCTGTCCTCTCTTACCCCTTCCTCTGCCCCGGGGCAGATATGACTGTCCTTTTGCCCGCTTGTTCTTATAGGACCGAAAGGACTGCGGCTGAAAAGACGGTGTCTTTTTCTGTTGGGAGGGGGTCTGAGGTAAAAAGGTGGATTTTCCGGCAGTTGCCGTGGCCACCAGATCCGATAGACCGATGCCAAATAATTCCTCCCCTTTATACGGCAATACTTCCATATGTCGTTTAGAATCCGCATCACCTGACCACTGTCGCGTCCATAAACTTCTTCTGGCAGATATGGACATCGCATTTACTCTCGATGCCAGAGTGCAAATATCCCTCTGAGCATCTCGCATATAAAGAAAAGCATCCTTTAATTGCTCTATAGTCAATAAAATACTGTCCCTATCCAGGGTATCAATATTTTCAGTCAGGGAATCCGACCAGACCACCCCAGCACTGCACATCCAGGCTGAGGCGATGGCTGGTCGCAGTATAACACCAGTATGTGTGTATATACTTTTTAGGGTAGTTTCCAGCCTCCTATCAGCTGGATCCTTGAGGGCGGCCGTATCTGGAGACGGTAACGCCACTTGTTTTGATAAGCGTGTGAGCGCCTTATCCACCCTAGGGGGTGTTTCCCAGCGCGCCCTAACCTCTGGCGGGAAAGGGTATAATGCCAATAACTTTTTTGAAATTAGCACTTTTCTATCTGGGTTAACCCACGCTTCATCACATACATCATTCAATTCCTCTGATTCAGGAAAAACTACAGGTAGTTTTTTCACCCCCCACATAATACCCCTTTTTGTGGTACTTGCAGTATCAGAGATATGCAAAGCCTCCTTCATTGCCGTGATCATATAACGTGTGGCCCTACTTGAAAATGCGTTTGTTTCTTCACCGTCGACACTAGATTCAGTGTCCGTGTCTGGGTCTGTGTCGACCGACTGAGGTAAAGGGCGTTTTACAGCCCCTGACGGTGTCTGAGACGCCTGGGCAGGTACCAACTGGTTTTCCGGCCGTCTCATGTCGTCAACTGATTTTTGTAATGTGCTGACATTATCACGTAATTCCATAAACAAAGCCATCCATTCCGGTGTCGACTCCCTGGGGGGTGACATCACCATTATCGGCAATTGCTCTGCCTCCACACCAACATCGTCCTCATACATGTCGACACACACGTACCGACACACAGCAGACACACAGGGAATGCTCTTATCGAAGACAGGACCCCACTAGCCCTTTGGGGAGACAGAGGGAGAGTTTGCCAGCACACACCCAAGCGCTATAATATATATATGGGAACAACCTTATATAAGTGTTGTATCCTTATAGCAGCTTAAATATATAAAGTATCGCCAAAAAAAGTGCCCCCCCTCTCTGTTTTACCCTGTTTCTGTAGTGCAGTGCAGGGGAGAGTCCTGGGAGCCTTCCTCACAGCGGAGCTGAGCAGGAAAATGGCGCTGTGTGCTGAGGAGAATAAGCCCCGCCCCCTATTCCGGCGGGCTTTTCTCCCGGAGTTTGAGATATCTGGCATGGGTTTAATACATCCATATAGCCTCAAGGGCTATATGTGATGTATTTTTTAGCCATAAAAGGTATTATACATTGCTGCCCAGGGCGCCCCCAGCAGCGCCCTGCACCCTCCGTGACCTAAGGTGTGAAGTGTGTGACAACAATGGCGCACAGCTGCAGTGCTGTGCGCTACCTTCATGAAGACTGAAAAGCCTTCTGCCGCCGGTTTCTGGACCTTCAATCTTCAGCATCTGCAAGGGGGGTCGGCGGCGCGGCTCCGGGACGAACCCCAGGGTGAGACCTGTGTTCCGACTCCCTCTGGAGCGAATGGTGTCCAGTAGCCTAAGAAGCCAATCCATCCTGCACGCAGGTGAGTTGAACTTCTCTCCCCTAAGTCCCTCGATGCAGTGAGCCTGTTGCCAGCAGGACTCACTGAACATAAAAAACCTAAAAACTTTTTCTAAGCAGCTCCTTAAGAGAGCCACCTAGATTGCACCCTGCTCGGACGGGCACAAAAACCTAACTGAGGCTTGGAGGAGGGTCATAGGGGGAGGAGCCAGTGCACACCACCTGATCCTAAAGCTTTATTTTTGTGCCCTGTCTCCTGCGGAGCCGCTATTCCCATGGTCCTGACGGAGTCCCCAGCATCCACTTAGGACGTCAGAGAAATTACAGAGCGAACAACTCGGAATGACCACCACTGCTCAGCACATTTCACCCCATATGTTTATTAGGTTGGACATCTATTTCAGCTGTTCTAGTGTTTCATGTTACACTCTACCCAAACTGAGAATGATTAGAGATATCTTTGAGGCACTATGATAATGTTACATTCTACCCAATCTAAAGGTGCATAAACACGGTGCAATTCTGGCTAAATGCAGATTTTGACTTTGCGATTTCCCCTGAACTCCCCGGACCCCAGAAACAACCGATACTGAATGTACACACGGTGCAATTTTGGCAGTGTACAATTTTGAGTATACTAGAAACTAGATTGTACACAATATAGTCAAAATTGCCTTGCCTGCACAGTCTATTTTTTCTTGCAAGCTGTATACACACTGTTATAATGTTACATTCTACCCAGTCTGTGAATGTCACATATACTATCCTGCCACTGGCTTAAGCACGCCCAGAAAATGGGGCCAACATGCCCACATTTTCTAAAATGCAGGCAGACCCCATCCCCAAATTGCCACAGCATGTCGACAAAACATGCCAAAAGGTCGACATGAGGTTTTGTTATTTATTTATTTTTTTCGTTGTTTTCTTCGTAGAGTGACCAGGAATCCCAATTAGTGCCCCATGCTTTGGGCAAGGTTAGCGTTCCCAACTGTAGTCCACGTGGATCGTAAAGTTCAAAAAATTTAACAAATTTTGAAAAAGTCATGTTGACCTAGAACATGTCGACCAATAGTGGTCAACCTAATGACTGTCGACCTAGAGACCGGATACCTGTGCAGATAACCTAAGATCGGAAATGTACGTAAACCACCATCCTTTGCCAACTTATCAATTTCTCATTACTCATCTCATGAGATAGGAGTTCACCTTGTCCCATTATAATATTTGCAGTAGCAATAGAGCCACTGACAGAAGCTATTAATGATCACATGGTCTGTGACATTTGCTGATTAAGTACTACTGTCAATATGTGACCCCTGTTTCCTGTCTGGCAGAGCTCTATTCTCTGCTAGAAAGCTACAATAAACACTATTAGGGATCAATTAAATTAGATGCGACTAAGTGAGAAAGTGCAGCTATATGTTACATTTAGGGTACAGTCAGACTAGCAGATTTTCTTTTTCACAGCACCATAGGGCTGCTGCTGCTGCATACAAAAATCCACGCGTCCAGGGCAAGATTGGGCTGTTAGGGGGGCAAGTTTCAGGGCCATTGGTGGCATTTCGAATTCACCCCTACAGGGCTGCAAGCAGTTTTGTGCAAGTTCGAGCTGCTGTAAAGTGCGGCTGTTGACGCACTAACTTGTGGGCACGGAAACTTTACCCGCAATTGAATTCCCCTCTAGGAGAGATAAGAGATTCAAGCTGACGGTTGTTGCAGTCAAAACAAAGAATTGTATTTATTTTAAAAGCAAATGTAAGGTGGAGGATACAGTACTTAGACTTCCTTTGTTATTGAGATTTGGCCATGGTGGTGGCTTTAGTGGTTTAAAAACATACTTTTTTTGTAACCTTGCACGTTTTATCTATACTTGTGCCAGGAGCCGCATATAAATTCAACAAGAAAAGGGAAATGTGATTTCATTTTTCACAATATTACAGAAGATAACAATTAATTATCAGAGAGCGCATATAGCTATTTAGCTCAAATTTATTATATATATAAAATAACACACATATATACTAATTGATACAAATAAATATAAATATAAACTCATATACACATATAAATAAAAAATCAATAAAAATCAATAAAAATGCCCCCTGCTGCAGCGGATACCTGGACGTTATTCTTATGTCCAGATTTGTAGTTGGTACAATTTTATTAATAGGAAAAGAGTCCTGAACGGTATACCGTCTAATATAGGAACACTTTGTTGCCTGTTGTTTTTAACAGCTGTAGATGTTTTGTACTTGTTTAAAAGGTCTCCTTATATATCTAAAAGCACCAGCTTCCCACTCCGTAAATTAATGCAGCTGAACGGCCAAGAATTTCAAGTGCTTATACTCCGGTATCTGTGTCAAATAGACCTTTTCATTCATTCCCACTGTGCTGATGGGCCATGATTGCAAATGTCCACTTTATACTCACAGCCAGGAGTATATCCTTTAGGACCGGGGCTTACTTCAGATCAGTGTCCCTCCTGTTATCAGCGGCTTACGAGCAAGCAATATCCCTTGGTGCCGTTTCCGTCTGCATGCTGGTCGACTGTGGTGACTCTCCGGTACACCTCGCCAAAGGTGTTTCCCTGCAACTGTGACTGAGATCTGCAACGGGGGCCGTCCACGGATACCTAAAGGATATACTCCTGGCTGTGAGTATAAAGTGGACATTTGCAATCATGGCCCATCAGCACAGTGGGAATGAATGAAAAGGTCTATTTGACACAGATACCGGAGTATAAGCACTTGAAATTCTTGGCCGTTCAGCTGCATTAATTTACGGAGTGGGAAGCTGGTGCTTTTAGATATATAAGGAGACCTTTTAAACAAGTACAAAACATCTACAGCTGTTAAAAACAACAGGCAACAAAGTGTTCCTATATTAGACGGTATACCGTTCAGGACTCTTTTCCTATTAATAAAATTGTACCAACTACAAATCTGGACATAAGAATAACGTCCAGGTATCCGCTGCAGCAGGGGGCATTTTTATTGATTTTTATTGATTTTTTATTTATATGTGTATATGAGTTTATATTTATATTTATTTGTATCAATTAGTATATATGTGTGTTATTTTATATATATAATAAATTTGAGCTAAATAGCTATATGCGCTCTCTGATAATTAATTGTTATCTTCTGTAATACGTTTTTATGTGGATAGGTCAGTACTGTCCGGTTGAGAGCAGCATAAGTTCAATCCATATGACCCATATTGTATGAATTAGGTGGTTTTGACGCGCTGGAATTATTTATTTGTTTCTTATTTTTCACAATAATACAACTTCATTTATAATGTGTGTACTGTCCGTATACTTACAAAGTCCAGTGGAGCCAGTACTAGCAATCATTGTTCTTGTTCTCTGCTCAATGCAGAGCTCATGACAGGCTGTAACCTTCAATCCGTGTGCGCAATTTCACATAGTTTATACCCAATCTAGCAGGCTTATCGCATTTGATTTCAAGCTATAAAACAAGAAAACTGTTTTTAGTTATACACATCTATACTTATAAAGCCAAAGCTTTGTGTCCCCATACTATAATCTCTGTGTCAAAGGCAAATGACTACACAAAAAAAAACCCCTAAACCAGTGGTTCCCAAACTTGTGTCCACAGGAACAGTTCATGTTTTCTAGGTCACCTGAAGGTAATTAAAATATGACATTGGTAAAGGCTGGGGCCACACATAGTGATATTTGAACGGGACCCACTCGGCAGGAAGGAGCCTTTTTCGATTCACATATAGCGTTTTCCACAGAACGGCATCAGGCCAGTGCCACTACCGGATTTCAAGTTTCCTGAGGACCAGGGTTGAGAAATGCTTAACTAAACCGTATGTGTTTCTCTGTTTAGGTTTAATAGTAACGTGGATCGACAGGTGAACAGAGCAGGACCATGTCTTGAGGATTTATGTCTGTGTAATTACTGACCTAGCAACATAGACTAACTCACCTCTGCAAGCTAAAAGAAAATCCAGAAAACATGACCTGGGATTGGGAAATTGAGGACTGGAGATGAGAACCATTGATCTAGATCAGGGGTTCTCAAACTCGGTCCTCAGGACCCCACACAGTGCATGTTTTGCAGGAAACCCAGCAAGTGCACAGGTGTATTAATTACTCACAGACACATTTTAAAAGGTCCACAGGTGGAGCTAATTATTTCACTTGCGATTCTGTGAGGAGACCTGCAAAACATGCACTGTGTGGGGTCCTGAGGACCGAGTTTGAGAACCTGTGATCTAGATTAACCTATTAACAAAAGTATCCTGCTTTCATTCCTACAGACTAAAAATATAACTCAGGATAGGATTCCGGCAAGGTACATAACTGTATATATTAATAAGAGGGGTCCTGGACTGCACACCCTAGTTACTTATAATGGGAGGTGCTACCTAGCAGAGACTAAGTACTGTAACACAGAAATAATAGAACAGGTGCACCATATAGATTTATAATACATTTAATACATCATATCTGAGGTTTTTGGCATAAAATTGGCCACTAATATGAGCCTGCCCACCAATCATCAAGACAACCTCATCAGGCAGGTCCATAACATTATAAGGGTTTGCCACTGTGTAAAACTCACTTCTTCCTTCTGCATATACAACGGAGGCAGATTTTTTATTATAATTTTATTTTATAGGCAGCACTTAATGACAGGTTACCCCTGTAACACCCTAAGAAGTGGGGAGCTGTAACTGTCTGCACTTATGTAGGTGTACACGTACAGCATTCTCTGCACACAGAAACCCTGATAATGTGTCCGGCTCTGTACTGCTGAAGAACAAGACGAGACTAGCACCAGCTGCCCATTACTAGCATGCCTACTCGTGATGACAGATTCATTTACTGAGCCACACACCAAAATACCTGCAAACCCATATTAACGCTACACAGGCACATGCTCGGTGCACTAACCACATGACAGACGCCACATACAGCGTACACCCACCAAGCACACCGGGTTGCCCAGGCCAGGAAGTTTTACATTACAACTAGATAGAAGGTAAGCCCATTACCTACTACGAGGCAGCCATTGCTCACAGACCGTTACACTACATCTCCCAGAATGCCACAGGATACTATTCCTACGGATGTGCACATGGGACATGATGTTACATACATAGAGGACGTCACGTTAGTGGAGGGGGTTGAGCTAGCGCTGGCACAGATTTTCACTGTGTGAAGGTAATAATATATTACTGCACGCTCGGTGTGTAAAGGGGGAGGGTTAAATAATGGATAGTGTACATTACACAAAGTGTGACATTAATGTCTGCATGGCTGGTGGCCTGACATTAGTGTCGCAGATCATCTCAGGATATCAGGCAGCTAATGATCTATACGTGGAAATAATATGTTTTTACGAAGCTGAAGTTAGCTTCTTATTCGGCCAGCTTCTTATTCACTTCTTATTCGGCTCCAGCTCAAGGTCGGATCTAGACTTTTCTTTTAGGGGGGGGGGGGGGGGCGGTTTACAGTTTAATTTTGACCCCTCCCCTATCTAGTCCCAGCTCCTCCCCTCTTCAGTGTTGACTCCTCCCATATCCAGTCCAATTCCTCCATCACACAAATAAATATATTTTAAGTTTATTTGCTTTATTTTAGGCAAAACACTAAATAGCTATAAATAACAACAATAAAAGCAACAAACAATGAAATAGACAGAATATTCAACAACAACAAGTAATAAATAATCACAAATAACTTTTTACAAAACAAAATCCATTCTTCGATTTTCAGTGTTTGCAAAGCGATCAATCACTCTGTCCAGGTCTACTGCAATTTCCCGATGAGTATGTTATGCTGCATTCAGACTGCAAATGCCGGATCCTACCCGGTAAGACAAACGTGTACTTACCGGGTGGGATCCGGCATTTGCACTCTGCTGCTGGCTTTCCGACCCAGCAATATACCGGGTCGGTTGCCATAACAACGGAGCGCGCAGCAGCAGCAGGGGCGGGGGTGGAGGCGGTGTCGGGAGATGAGCTCATCTCCAGCGCCGCCTCTCCCTATCTTGTGAATGGGAACCGTGTCGCATCGACACGGCTCCCATTCACACCGCACCTGACCCGGTAATCAACCCGGGTAAAACCCTTCTTTTTTACCGGGTTGATTTACCGGGTCAGGCGACCCGCTAAATCGGCCAGTGTGCTTTCACATCGCACACTGACCCGGTTCGACACGGCAATATGCCGTGTCGGTACCGGGTTATTTGTGCGATGTGAAAGGGGTATAGAAGAGCTAAACCAGTTAACCTCTCCTGACCCATTTGGTTTCTCAACCAAGTTTTTAAACGTCGTAAAGAAGAGAAGCTCCTTTCAGCTGATGCAACGCTGATGGGCATAGTTAAAAGAATTTTCAGAAGGGAGTTCACTAATGAAAAAATATCTTCATCACAGGCCTGCAGAGCTTCTTCCACGGACTCTGGAAGAGTTATGCAGTCAGCCGACCGTACCCACCTCTCTTTCCAGAGGTGAACCTCTGATAGTACTGTCCATTCCAGCCCAGGTTTAGGACTTATTAGATCTCCATAAGTATTGCAAAATGCCCTTACTTTTAATGTCAGTGACTCAGTGTTCAAATGCAAGATGTTTCTTGGCAGCAAGCAAGTCAGCTCACAAGATGACAGTGTTTCAGCAGAAAACCTGGTTTGTAAATCACCTATTACGGAATCCAGCAAAGGAATATAGATTGCCTTCCTATAGTAATCTTCTGGTGTTGAAAATTGAATATTTGATCTATGCATTTGATTTTTTTTTGGTTATTCGTGGTAGTTCTATTGAAACATCTAAGTTTGACAAAACCTGAGATGCTTTTGAAAATATATTTGAAAATTCTTCACTGCAATTTCTACGCTGTTTATTCAATGCTGACAGAAGATCAGTGACAAGGGTAGCAGCGCCAGTCAAATCTACAGTTTTCTTCTGGAACAGCCTACTAAGTGGTAGACACATTGTAAATATTGAGAGCTGGCAGTGCAATGCCACTACAAACTCAACATTTTGTATGTTACTTAACAAGGTCTGGGCTTTATCAGATGATGCTTGTTCTGTCCATTGAGATATGTATTCAAGTGCCTGAACAATTTTTTCTAATCGGGCAAGAAACTGGATCAAGCATTCACTTCTTTCCACCCAACGTGTTTCGCACATACCCTTTAATTGTGCATCCACAACATTCATAAGAACATGGTTCCGCTTAGCTGAAGCATTAAAGATACACACAACTTCCTTGATGATGCCGATACAGTTGCGTACACCCTGAACCTTTGAAGTCTTGGACATTGACAAGTTTAGTGTGTGATTAAAGCAAGTGGCATATTTAGCCTCCTTTCGTATCTCTGCAACAGCACCCAACTGCTCTGAGATCATCAGGGAACAACCATCGGTACCAATCCCAACACAGTTCAGTAAATCTAAATTTAACTTTTTAATTTGCCTTATTACTAGCTGCCCCAAAACTTTGCCACTCACTTTAGGCTCAAAAGATGGTGATGAGTCCTTGAAACAAGCCTCATGAACATTTTCAAACGCAATGAAATCTTCGTATCTTTGGTTCTTGTATACATAACTCAAGCAGAGACTCAACTGAGAACTATGGGAAATATCTGTAGTTTCGTCAAATATCACACAGTAATATTTTGCCTCTTTCACACGCTCCACAATGACACTCCTAATTTCTTCCGCACACCAGTCAATCAGCTGGTTTTGAGTAGTTTTACTGATATACGTTGCATTTGAACGTGAGTTCTCAAGGTGATTTGCCAGAGCAGTATCCCCACTGTTAACTTTAAACCGCAGCAACTCTCTAATATTTCCTTCATTTATCAGCGGCTCTACGTCTGCTTCTTTAAACAGCTCTCCATCATCCCTATTCCCTCACAGAGGAATATTTTGTCTGCCAAGGAACATAATGGATTCAACTATAGGCTTTAATCTTTGTCTGTTCTCTTGGACCTGCTGTAGTCGCTGTGAACTAATCCTGTTCATAATATTCTTCTCTGGTGCATAAATGGCCTTCAGAAAGTCTTTTGCTGTTTGCACAGAATCCCTGTGGTATTGTTGCTTCTCATGAGTGCATAGGTATCCATCTTTGCCTAGCAGCTTTGCAAAAACAGTCAGGGGCTTTTTTACAAGCTTCTGAAGAGGAACGTGATTGTGGGAGCCCCCCCATTGCTGCCGTAACAAATAGGGCACAATATTTGCAGAAGACTCCTTTTTTAGCATCGGAGTACACCAACCACGGAAAACTGTCCAGATGAGATTGCTTTAGAAACCTTTTTTCCTCCTTCCCTTTCTTATTATGCGTTGAAAATGGTAGCTTGTATCCAAGTGAAGGCTTCCATGCTCTTTGCAGTAGCTCACATTTCAGATGGTCATTGAGAGTAAAAATGGAGTCAATGTAGTTTCCAATATATTTTTTTAGCATACTGCCACAATCTTGCATCGTATTCACACAATCTTCAGCATATTCATCTTTTCTCAATTCATTAGTTTTTTCCACCTTACTGCAGTCTTAGGGGTATATGCAATTGCGGTCGAATTCCCGAAAATGTCGAAAAACGGGACATTTTCGCCAAAAAAAAAAAAAAAAAAAAAAAATCGACAATGCAATTCAGTACTTTTCGCCAAAAAAACGGACTTTCCAAATTCGACTTTTTGAAATTCGACATTTGTCAAATTCAACATTTCTGAAATGGTACAAATGCGGCAATTCGACAAAAGTATATTCAATTGAAGATTGTAAATTCGACAACAGTGCTTTTAGACAGTAAATTCGTCATTTTCAATCCGCCACACTTTGCTGGCAGAATCTAATAAAAAAAATGTACAACTTTTTTTGTGTGTTTTTTTAATTGGTAATAGCATATCTATTTATATTAGAAGGGATTAGGTACTTGGTTTGTCTATTTTGGAGGCACAAGTATTATTTATATATTTTTAAAAATATATATATTTTTTTTAATGGAATGGTAAAAATCTGAAGAAAAAAAAAATGTGTGGGGTCCCCCTCCTAAGCATAACCAGCCTCGGGCTCCACTAGCTGGGTAGATAATGCCACAGCCGGGGGTCACTTTTATACAGCGCCCTGCGGCCGTGGCATTAAATACGCAACTAGTCACCCCTGGCCGGGGTACCTTGGAGGAGTGTAGGGGTCCCCCCCTCCAGCCACCCAAGGGCCAGGGGTGAAGCCCGAGGCTTCACCCCTGGAGTGTAGGGGTCCCCCCCTCCAGCCACCCAAGGGCCAGGGGTGAAGCCCGAGGCTGTCCCCCCCATCCAAGGGCTGCGGATGGGAGGCTGATAGCCTTTGGAAAAATGAAAGAATATTGTTTTTTTCCAGTAGTACTACAAGTCCCAGCAAGCCTCCCCCACAAGCTGGTACTTGGAGAACCACAAGTACCAGCATGCGGGAGAAAAACAGGCCCGCTGGTACCTGTAGTTCTACTGGGAAAAAAAATACCCAAATAAAAACAGGACACAGACACCGTGAGAGTAAAAGTTTATTTCATACATGCCGACACACACATACTTACCTATGTTGACCCGCCGACTGCCATGTCTCCAATGTCGCCGACGATCCGGGGTACCTGTGAATAAAATTATACTCACCTGATCCAGTGTCCTGTGGTCTTTTATTATAATCCACGTACTTGGCTGGAGGGGGGGGGACCCCTTGATTGAAGGGGTCCCCACTCCTCCAGGGTACCCCGGCCAGGGGTGACTAGTTGCGTATTTAATGCCACTGCCGCAGGGCGCTGTATAAAAGTGACCCCCGGCTGTGGCATTATCTACCCAGCTAGTGGAGCCCGATGCTTGTGTAAAAAATACGGGGGACCCCCTGTCAGTTTTTTCCCCGGATTTTTAGAACCAGGACCGGCTCGAAGAGCCCGAGGCTGGTTATGCTTAGGAGGGGGGACCCCACGCAATTTTTTTTTTCGGGATTTTTCCCGTTTTTAAAAAAAAAATTAAAATCTAAATCAAAATCCGTCAAATCGGCCGTTTTTCGACAGCGGGACTGTCGAATCCGTTTTTTATTGAATATGTTGAATTCCGGCACCCACCTGCCAGAATTCGACGGTCGAATTGTGTCGAATTAAAAAACGGGTGAAAAATTGCCGCGATTCGCCGGCAATTGCATATACCCCTTAATCTTCCACTCTTCTCTTCTTTACTGTGAATAAATCCATAGTTTGCTGTCTGCGCTTCATTTCCTGGCTTGTAATCTTATGGCACAAAAAAAAAAAAAAAATGGACAAGTGGATTACTACAATGGACATACGGGAAGGTGGACGGAATTGTCTGAAAATACAGACGTGTCTTGGCGAACACACTTGTCTGAAAATACACATGTGTCTTGGCGAACAAACGTGTCTGGAAATACAGACGTGTCTTCGTGATCAAACGTGTCTAGAAATACAGACGTGTCTTGGCGAACAAACGTGTCTGAAAATACACATGTGTCTTGGCGAATAAACGTGTCTGAAAATACACACGTGTCTTGGCGAACAAACGTGTCTGAAAATACACACGTGTCTTGGCGAACAAACGTGTCTGAAAATACACACGTGTCTGGACAGAGAGATGGACCAATGTGTCTGAACACCAATTCATTAGACTCTTGCTGTAGTGAACAGACACTGTACTACTTAACAGCCATTGTCCCTTATTGACATCCCAAGAATAGAACAGCAGATTCTAATACTACTACAGGGCAAGTCTCCCATATCCAGAATTGTGAAATACAGAATATTCCAAAATAAGGAATTTTTTGAGCAAGACTAAGATAGTGGCACATTTGTGATTGTTCAATGTGCACAAACTTTGTGTAACACACAATTTTATAAAAAATACTGTATAAAATTATCTTCAGACTGTGTATAAGGTATATATGAAACAAATTCATTTCATGCATGTACACAAACTTTGTTTCATGCACAAAATTACTAATACTATTGTATAAAATCACCTTCAATCTGTGTGTGTGTGTGTGTGGGGGGGGGGGGGGGGGGGGGGGGTCTGTGGATGAGGGGGAGGGGGAGGGTGTATCCAATTACCTGTAGTAATTTACTGCCAGTAATTATATCACCAGGTGCTATCCAATGAGCCCTGATGTCAGCGCTTATCAGGGGTTTGGTTTCACCTGCCTCAGGAAGGTGAAGCCAAATCCCTGATAAGTGGGCTTTTTTCCAGCGATCGCAGATGCAAAAATACATAGGTCTGTGGCTTTTCATGGACCCTATGTATTTTTACATAAAAACGGGAGGTTTTTGCACATCACAATAGGATAGGTGCAAGAAAAAAAACAGTGAAGGATTTTTAAAAAATTACTAAAACCCCGCTGTTTTTGCCAGCGCAATATTTTTGGGACTATTTGGATACCCACCTTCCCCCCGTGTGTATAAGGTTCATATGAAACAAATGCATTCAGTGTTTAGGCTATTGGACACTGGCGTATTGGGACCAGGACTATCGTTGGTAAGCTTGGGAGCCAGAGCAGGGTGAAGTCCGGACCACCCTGCCACATCATACCACCTGCGGCTCCTTGGCTACCTATTTGGTACGCTCTTGTTTTCCAATTGTTTTGATACAATTTTATTGTTTTTTGCATTTGTTATCATATTAAATCTTTGTCTTGATTTTAAACATTTGCTATTTTAACACTGTCATTCTAAAGGTGATTCACGTTCACCCGTTTTTAATTAGTGTATTTCAAATCCATTGAGTTGGCATAAACCACGGAAAGAGGGCGCCCAGGCTACACCATTTTTCTTGTATCAGACTTGTGTCCCATCCCAAAGATCTGTCATTATGGTATGCAAGTATTCCGAAATATATAAAAATCCGATATCCAAAATACTACTGGTGCAAAGCATTTTGGATATAGGAGACTCAGAAATGTGAGAGTCCTATCGCACAGGTATAATTCCAGACTATTCTTATGGATAGAGTGGACTTCAATAAGTCCTTACAGTATAACCATATATGTACCCCTATATTCATAATTGTTAACAACATATGTGTATCAAAATGGGGTGCTACCTTAGACACTGGTTTAGGTAATGTACAACACAAAAGAACAAAAGCTGTCTGTAACAGGTGTACTTATAAGTTTTAAACCATACCTTTTATTTAATAATATTAAAAATGACATATCACGTTCTTGTCAGTGAAATATTAAAATTATAGAGAGATGCGTGTAAAAGTACAGAAAGAAAGTGTGTATAAAAATACTATACCAAAAAACCTGTGTTTATTTGTCCTCTATTTGGTTAGTTTCTCATAAATAACAACGTACACACTCTATGAGGTATTGTGGAGATGTGCCCAGTGTCCCAGGGCACATCGGACCGGCAGGGTGCAGGGGATCTGCATCCCCTGCAGTTCCTGGCTGTGGGCAGCGCTGGGGCAGCTTGTCTGTCCCCAGCGCCTGTCAGTGTGTGGCGGCGGCGGGTGTCCGGTGCAGGGATTACCCTTTTCTCTGCACCGGACCGGAGGCTGCGGAGGAGTTTAAATGTTGGCGCCCTCCGGGAGCCAATCGCGGCTCCCGGAGCGGCGGCCAATCAGAGAGGGGCGCGGCGAGCCAATCGGCGCTCGCCGCATCATAGGCCCCGCCCCCGCTTAGGTGCCCAAGCCACCTAAGCGGCGCAGTAGGCGGGCACTAGGCCCAGGGGCAATCCAGGCAATAGGCCTGTGGGGACATTAGAGGGCATTAGGCCCTAGTGTACTTTGGCCAATTAGGGTAACATAAGGTGACCCTGGGCACCAGGCCCAGGTCACCCACGAGTGACGAGTTAGGCGAGCACTAGGCCCGTGGGTGAAGTCAGGCCTCCGGCCTGTGCGCAGTCAGGGGGCCCTAGGCCCAGTGAGTAAGTGCCCCCCCAAGGTGAATAAAGGTGGCACTGGGCACTAGGCCCGGGCCACCCTGAGGTGTTTAGGTGGGCAGGCTGTGTGGCGCCCACCCCCTTCCAGCGGTAGGTAGGGATTTAAAGGGACAGCACCGTGGGATCTTGTAATCCGATATTGTGATGTATGTTGTTACCGTGCAGGGCAAAGTGTCTGTTTGTTTTAAGTTTGTGCATAGTTGTGTTGCACCAACCACACGAGCTAGTTTGAGGGCTCTGTTTATGTAGCTAGTGTAGCGGACGCACACTAGGGTAGTTCTTGGCCCTGCACGGCTGTTTTCTCTTTACCTCCTTACAGGGACCTGTAAGTGGAGAAGATCGGAGTACAAGACGTAGGACGGTGAGTAACATCTGTCTGTGTGTCCCTATCTGTCTCCCTTCCTTCAGGGCGAACGGTGAACCTTGCACGCCGGTGCAAGGTAGAATTTCCACCTGGTGCGAGAGTGCCAATAGGTGAAATTCGGGCTCTGAGGCGGACGCCTGGGATGACCCTCACCTAGCCCGAAAGCACTATTTTCCTCGGCTCCGGAGGGCGTTTCGGTCCACAGCCAGGAGGACGGCACTCAGCAATCTCCTTCCTCCTAGGTCATCGTGTCCGGGTCCGACGGAAGATTTGCCAGGTCCGTTTAAGGTTCCTGTACCTGAAGGTGAGAGACAGCGGCGCGTGGTGAGTACCGAAACTACACCTGCACGGCAGCAGGCACCACCACACGCACCTCTTACATTTTGGCATAGTCGGCAGGATCAAGGACCGCGGACACGATGTGGAACGTCCCCAAGAAGACCTCCCTGCGGACGGTTTCGGAATAGACCCACCTCCGGATGTGTGCGGACCAGAGCGACTGGGTGACGGTGGCTGGGGCAGACCTCCTGAAGATGGTGCAGCGGTCGGTCCAGCGTGAAACGGAAGAGCGCCGGGAGAAGGGGCGCAAGAAAGCCGCCGTGACGCCCTGCAAGAAATGTCGGCAAACGGGACACTTTGCCGACGAATGTACTTGGCGAGAGACATCCCCAAAGAAGGTGGTCCAGGAAGCGGACCGAAGACGTCAGAAGGGCCAAGCAAAGAAAGAGTCCTGGTGTTTACTCTGCGGAAATTACGGGCATGAGCATAACCGTTGTCCCTGGGATGAAGAGTGGAGCCAAGACGAGGTTGATTCCTGGTGTGAAAGCTGTGGAGATCCCCAACATCGGCTCCTGGAGTGTCCATGGACGGAAGACAGGACAGACGAGGCCACTGTGAAGCAGCTGACGGAGTCTCGTCAGCAACTTTGGGACCGGGGGGCTGCAGAGCCCGTGTGCGCGCTCTGCGAGGCTAGGGGACATGAGCTTCCCGATTGTCCGTGGAGTGAAGACCGGATGATTGCGGATGGTCGTGCCCAGAGATGGGAGGAGGAAACCAGAGAAATGGAACGGAAGGGCCTGCTTGAAGTTAGTTCGCAGGTGCCCATTTCCTCTGAGCCGGAACCAACGGGCAAAGATCCCTCAGTGAAGGAGGTGGCCAAGGAACCCATCTTGGAGAAGGTGGCAGCAACCCTCCCTTGTTGGAAGTGTCGGCCACCAGGACATGCGGCCAGTGAGTGCCCCTGGGAAGATGCCGCGGACCTACTCTGTCCCAGGAAAGCGACCCCAGTAACGAAGGATCCTTTCCCGCATCAGGCGGAGGTGGACGACTGGGAGGAGAAGAAACCACGCTGTGAAGAAAGGCGTGAAGACCCAGTGACGAGGATGTCCGGAATCTCCCCGCGTTGGAACCGTCCACGACCAGTACGTGCGGAACAGGTGTGTCCTGGGTACCTAGAGATGCCAGCGGAAGCGAAGGAGTACGCTGAGGAATTAGAGATGCCAGCGGAAGAGAAGTACACTGAGGGATTAGAGATACCAGTGGAAGAGAAGTACGCTGAGGAATTAGAGGCGCCAGCGGAAGGGACTAAGTACGCTGAGGAGGAAAATAATCCCCTAGTCCAGGTATCGGAGGAGGAGGAGGACTACGGTGAAATGTCCGCCGATGAATCCCTCCCAGAACAGATGGAGGATGACTCTGGCAACAGGAGTGCCGACGAGGGTGACTGGCAGGATCGGGTGGAGTCGTGCTCCCAGTTGATTGCCTTCCGTGAAGGGGAGGAGATAGTCCTGGAGCAAGGATACCTGCCGGAAGTGCCGAAATGGACGGACATACGGGGAGAGGATCGTGATGCCGTGGGAGGACCCGTTCCAAAGGAAGACATGGGACCTTTGGAGATGCCCCACGAGGAGATGCGACATATGGTGGCTGTTGCCCGGGAGGAAACGGATGCCCCGGAGAATTCCGCTGTTGGGTGGTGGTCGGTACCACACCCTGAAGACAGGGACGATGCCACAGACGACATGGGAGGTCAAGAGTGGGTGACTGTTGTCCCCGTGGAGGAAGATTCCCCTTGGTGGCCAACGTCGAGCGACCGTGAGGAGATGCCACTCCCCCAGAGGATCCGCCGATGGAGGTCAGGAGGTAAGAAGAGGAACCCGGAGCTGGAGGTGGAAGGATGTGGGGTCACAGCCTGTCCGGGCTGGGCCCTCGAACACAACCTCGCCGGAGGGACCTCGGAATTCCCTGACCCGCGGACGATGGACGTCGTGGAGACCTTTGTAGGGACTACAAAGGAAAAAGGGGGGGGAAATGTGGAGATGTGCCCCGTGTCCCAGGGCACATCGGACCGGCAGGGTGCAGGGGATCTGCATCCCCTGCAGTTTCTGGCTGTGGGCAGCGCTGGGGCAGCTTGTCTGTCCCCAGCGCCTGTCAGTGTGTGGCGGCGGCGGGTGTCCGGTGCAGGGATTACCCTTTTCCCTGCACCGGACTGGAGGCTGCGGAGGAGTTTAAATGTTGGCGCCCTCCGGGAGCCAATCGCGGCTCCCGGAGCGGCGGCCAATCAGAGAGGGGCGCGGCGAGCCAATCGGCGCTCGCCGCGTCATAGGCCCCGCCCCCGGCGTCTGACGTCAGACGTCGGGCGGGAGCCAAAGAGACCGCACGCGCGGAAGAGCGCGAAGAAAGCAGCCGGGACCTGGAGAGGAGTTGGCGCGCCGGAGCGCAGAAGAGAGTCCGGCGCGGAGGAGAAGACGACGGCCGTCTGAAGAAGAGCTCCGGTGGCCGCTGAAGAGGCAGGAAGACGTCGGGCTCCTGCAAGAAGATGTCCAGCGGCGGCTGGACGCGGAGGAGCGGAGGCGACGCCGCTGGCCAGGACGGGTCAGCCGCAGAAAAGGGCGCCGGAGATCCCTGGATCAGGTGAGGCCTCAGTGAGGCAACTTTCACCTCCTCCCTTTTCCTCCCTAGACCACCAGGGACGGGCATTAGGCCCGGGGGCACAATTCAGGCACTAGACCTGTTGCGCAGATAGGAGTTTGGGGGTCACCATCTGAGTCGGTGGTTTGGGCATTAGGACCAAGCCACCTAAGCGGCGCAGTAGGCGGGCACTAGGCCTGGGGGCAATCCAGGCAATAGGCCTGTGGGGACATTAGAGGGCATTAGGCCCTAGTGTACTTTGGCCAATTAGGGTAACATAAGGTGACCCTGGGCACCAGGCCCAGGTCACCCACGAGTGACGAGTTAGGCGGGTACTAGGCCCGTGGGTGAAGTCAGGCCTCCGGCCTGTGCGCAGTCAGGGGGCCCTAGGCCCAGTGAGTAAGTGCCCCCCCAAGGTGAATAAAGGTGGCACTGGGCACTAGGCCCGGGCCACCCTGAGGTGTTTAGGTGGGCAGGCTGTGTGGCGCCCACCCCCTTCCAGCGGTAGGTAGGGATTTAAAGGGACAGCACCGTGGGATCTTGTAATCCGATATTGTGATGTATGTTGTTACCGTGCAGGGCAAAGTGTCTGTTTGTTTTAAGTTTGTGCATAGTTGTGTTGCACCAACCACACGAGCTAGTTTGAGGGCTCTGTTTATGTAGCTAGTGTAGCGGACGCACACTAGGGTAGTTCTTGGCCCTGCACGGCTGTTTTCTCTTTACCTCCTTACAGGGACCTGTAAGTGGAGAAGATCGGAGTACAAGACGTAGGACGGTGAGTAACATCTGTCTGTGTGTCCCTATCTGTCTCCCTTCCTTCAGGGCGAACGGTGAACCTTGCACGCCGGTGCAAGGTAGAATTTCCACCTGGTGCGAGAGTGCCAATAGGTGAAATTCGGGCTCTGAGGCGGACGCCTGGGATGACCCTCACCTAGCCCGAAAGCACTATTTTCCTCGGCTCCGGAGGGCGTTTCGGTCCACAGCCAGGAGGACGGCACTCAGCAATCTTCTTCCTCCTAGGTCATCGTGTCCGGGTCCGACTAAAGATTTGCCAGGTCCGTTGAAGGTTCCGGTACCTGAAGGTGAGAGAGAGCGGCGCGTGGTGAGTACCGAAACTACACCTGCACGGCAGCAGGCACCACCACACGCACCGCCGCACCTCTTACAGTATCAACTTGGAATTGTATTTACAATTATATATTAACCGGGTTCAGTATGGGATCCTGACGATCAGGAAACCGACGCCAGAGTCCCAGTGACGACAGCAGCGTGTCCCCTTGCGGGCTTGTTGCACTCACCACGTTCCAGGCCTGGTGGTGAGCTTTGCTCGCCACACTATTATATTCCCCCTTGGGGGGGGGGGGGGGGGTGGACAACCCCCCCCGAGTAGGAATCAGGGGCCCCATTCGGGATTACGTCTGCTGGCATTTCCTTGGCTGTCGGGATTCCGGCGTCTGTATCCTGATCGCCGGGATCCTATTTGCCGGGAAAGTGACTGCTTCGCAATTAACCACCTACTGTACAAGGTGGCCCCGCTGTAGTCTCACAAATAAGTAGTAGTTACCACTATCTTCAAGTTTCTACATAATATTGGTCCTATAATGTGTATCAAACAGTCTATATATCAGTGGGAGAGATCCCTTGATTATAAATGACACCCTAATAGCTGGTAGGGATATATTGCCAGCCAAGCAGGCAAAGGATTTGTTAGTGGGTGTTTGGTATTTCTCATCTTAATATGAGGTGCTGAAATAGAGTCAGTCAATGAAGGTTTATGATATGTTGACATTGTTATGAAATACAGTATTATACACCTTGATGATTGACTGACTCTATATAAGCACCTTATATTAAGATGATAAATAGTATAAATGTGATAATAACTATAATTACTCAGAATAATTGTATCAATCAGAGATCTTTGGGATACTACCAACATTTATTGACACAAATGGTAACAAGTGGCATATTATTATCCCTTTCGGGTGGTATTCAGTGTTCCGGCTGTTCAGTATACTGGCGCCGGAATCCCGACACCCGGCATACCGACAACTATTCTCTCTCTTGGGGGTTCGCGACTCCCCTGGACGCGCGCCACCATGCCCGCAGCGTGGCAAGCGTAGCGAGCCCGCAAGGGGCTCATTTGCGCTTACCCAGCTGTCGGCATGCCGGCGGTCGGGATCCCGGCGCCTGTATGCTGGGCGCCGGTAATCCGACCGCCGGCAAAACATACTACACCCACCCCTTACACATCTCCAATGCCGGATCCCACCCGGGAATTGGAAATGGGTCCTTCCTGGGTGGGATCCGGCATTGGACCTTAGAGGCTGCCTTTCCCAACCCAGCAATTTGGCGGGTCGTCTTGCTATGGGGGGTGGGACTGGAAATACATGTGATCTGTGTGGAGTTTATATGTTTTTTTGTTTTTGTCATGTGAAATTTTAAAATTATTAAACAGTACTTCACTATGGGGGTCATTCTGACCTGATCGCACGCTGCCGTTCATCGCAGCGTAGCGATCAGGTCAGAAGTGCGCATGCGCTGCAGTGCGCCGGCGCATGGCTGACAGGCGACGGCTGTTGTTGCCTAGCGATCGACTCTGCCTGATTGACAGGCAGAGGCATTCGCAGGACGGGAGGAGGCGGCACGGCGGCATTTGGCCATCTTGTAGGTGCGGTCCGTGGCTGGTGTGGCTGGACCGTGTGAGGGGGGGGGGGTCGGTCCACAGCGGCTGTGTGACGTCACAAAGAGCCGCTGCGACTCGGGTAGCGACGAGTAGCTCCCGGTCAGCACGCAAAAGCTGCGCTGGCCGGGAGCTACTCCTGAAGTACAAAAGCATCGCCGCTGTGCGATGCTTTTGTACTTCTACGACGGGGCAGGGACTGACATGCTAGAACCTGTGCTTGGCGTCGACCCGCATGTCAGTGTAGGAAACTAGGAATGATTCCCTATATTTGCTTATCCCATCCATTTTGGGTACATTTGAATGAGCCTAATGAGAAGTATGCTGTGAGATGTGACATCTGCTGTATCCGAAGTGGACTATTTATGAACAACCTACATATGCAGTAACGCTTGATCTCTCCCAGTGATATATAAACTATTTGATGCATATTATAGGACCAATAATATACAGGAACTTGAAGACAGTTGTAACTAATACTCATTTGTAAGACTACAGCGGGGCCACCTTGTAGGTGGTTAATTATACGGTGAAGACAATTCCAAGTTGATACCCCATAGAATGTGTACGGTGTTATTTATGAGAAACTAACCAAATAGAGGACAAATTAGCAGACACAGGTTTTTTTGTATAGTATTTTTATACACACTTTCTGTACTTTTACGCTCGTCTCTATAGTTTTAGTATAGGACCTGATATGTCATTTTTAACATTATGAAATACAAGGTATGTTTTAAAACCTACTGTATAAGGGCACCTACAGTATTACAGACACCCTTTATTGTATTGTACATATGGGAGACTAAACCTGTAATACCCTGCCTAGGGAATTTAACAATAAGATCTCTTACCGGTTGTATGGCCCCTCTGCAACAGGCTTGTCCCTGTGCCTGACTGGCAGGATAGTCCCTCTGGCTGGTCTCTGGGTGCAGGAATGCAGTGTGCTCTCACTCTGTGCAGCAAAGTAAAGTGGAACACAGGATAGAAAGAAATGGAACGCACAGTTCCATTATGCTTCCTCTTCCTGTGTATAGTGTACACAGAACAGGTTCCACCCTCCCAACACTATACTGTTTCTATTAGCCCACAGGCCTGTCATGTAACTGTAGCCACGCCCCCAGCACACAGCCACTTCCTGACCTCGTCTTATCAGCACTGTTTAGATGCCCGGGAGAAATATGTTGATTTACTGCCGTCCAGGCCAAAGGGGTGAGGGGGGAGGAAGGGCACCTGCTGTGAGATGCTGCGTCTGGGAGCTCGGCGCCACTGACAATAGCTGACAGCCAGCTGAGCGAGGAAGGGAGGAGGGAGCAGGACTTCACAGACAGTTTGTCTGCCTGTCGGACGGAGTTTGCTAGGGGGGGGGGGGGGGGGGGGGTGACCGCCCCCCTTTCTATCTGTCGCCCCCCTTTCTATCTGTGCCTGCTCCAGCTTTTTATTCACTTCTTATTCACTTCTTATTTGGCTTCAGCATCTTATTCAGAAATTATTATATTAAAATAAATTAAATAAGGATAGATCACGAAGTTAACATTGCATAAACTTCAAATAGTGTCCCTTACACCAATTTACATGACATTTTGCATTAAACAAAAATGATTTAGGCATGAAAATGGTGGTAAAGCGGGCACAGGCACCAGATTTCATCATTTTGAATAAGAAGCTGTAGTTGTGCAAAGGTTAAACAGCGTTGGTCAACAGATTTGACACTTGAAAGTCACACAGGATGGTCACTTACATATCACCCACTTGCAATTTGCCTTGACCAACAAGCATTTGGGCATGAAAATGGTGGTAAAGCGGGCACAGTCACCAGATTTCATCATTTTCAATAAGAAGCTGTAGCTATGCAAAGGTTAAACAGCGTTGGTCAAAAGATTTGACACTTGAAACTCACACAGGGTGGTCACTTACATATCACCCAATTGCAATTTGCCTTGACCAACAAGCATTTGGGCATGAAAATGGTGGTAAAGCGGGCACAGACACCAGATTTCATCATTTTGTATAAGAAGCTGTAGCTGTGCAAGGGTTAAACAGCGTTGGTCAAAAGATTTGACACTTGAAATTCACAAAGGGTGGTCACTTACATATCACCCACTTGCTAGTTGCCTTGATCAACAAGCATTTGGGCATGAAAATGGTGGTAAAGCGGGCACAGACACCAGATTTCATCATTTTGAATAAGAAGCTGTAGTTGTGCAAGGGTTAAACAGCATTGGTCAAAATATTTGACACTTGAAACTCATACAGGATGGTCACTTACATATCACCCACTTGCAAATTGCCTTGACCAACAAGCATTTGGGCATGAAAATGGTGGTAAAGCGGGCACAGTCACCAGATTTCATCATTTTGAATAAGAAGCTGTAGCTGTGCAAAGGTTAAACAGCGTTGGTCAAAAGATTTGATACTAAAAACTCACACAGGGTAGTCACTTACATATCACCCACTTGCAAGTTGCCTTGACCAACAAGCATTTGGGCATGAAAATGGTGGTAAAGCGGGCACAGTCACCAGATTTCATCATTTTCAATAAGAAGCTGTAGCTATGCAAAGGTTAAACAGCGTTGGTCAAAAGATTTGACACTTGAAACTCACACAGGGTGGTCACTTACATATCACCCAATTGCAATTTGCCTTGACCAACAAGCATTTGGGCATGAAAATGGTGGTAAAGCGGGCACAGACACCAGATTTCATCATTTTTAATAAGAAGCTGTAGCTGTGCAAAGGTTAAACAGCGTTGGTCAAAAGATTTGATACTAAAAACTCACACAGGGTAGTCACTTACATATCACCCACTTGCAAGTTGCCTTGACCAACAAGCATTTGGGCATGAAAATGGTGGTAAAGCGGGGGGGGGGGGGGTGACCGCCCCCCTTTCTATCTGTCGCCCCCCTTTCTATCTGTGCCTGCTCCAGCTTTTTATTCACTTCTTATTCACTTCTTATTTGGCTTCAGCATCTTATTCAGAAATTATTATATTAAAATAAATTAAATAAGGATAGATCACGAAGTTAACATTGCATAAACTTCAAATAGTGTCCCTTACACCAATTTACATGACATTTTGCATTAAACAAAAATGATTTAGGCATGAAAATGGTGGTAAAGCGGGCACAGGCACCAGATTTCATCATTTTGAATAAGAAGCTGTAGTTGTGCAAAGGTTAAACAGCGTTGGTCAACAGATTTGACACTTGAAAGTCACACAGGATGGTCACTTACATATCACCCACTTGCAATTTGCCTTGACCAACAAGCATTTGGGCATGAAAATGGTGGTAAAGCGGGCACAGTCACCAGATTTCATCATTTTCAATAAGAAGCTGTAGCTATGCAAAGGTTAAACAGCGTTGGTCAAAAGATTTGACACTTGAAACTCACACAGGGTGGTCACTTACATATCACCCAATTGCAATTTGCCTTGACCAACAAGCATTTGGGCATGAAAATGGTGGTAAAGCGGGCACAGACACCAGATTTCATCATTTTGTATAAGAAGCTGTAGCTGTGCAAGGGTTAAACAGCGTTGGTCAAAAGATTTGACACTTGAAATTCACAAAGGGTGGTCACTTACATATCACCCACTTGCTAGTTGCCTTGATCAACAAGCATTTGGGCATGAAAATGGTGGTAAAGCGGGCACAGACACCAGATTTCATCATTTTGAATAAGAAGCTGTAGTTGTGCAAGGGTTAAACAGCATTGGTCAAAATATTTGACACTTGAAACTCATACAGGATGGTCACTTACATATCACCCACTTGCAAATTGCCTTGACCAACAAGCATTTGGGCATGAAAATGGTGGTAAAGCGGGCACAGTCACCAGATTTCATCATTTTGAATAAGAAGCTGTAGCTGTGCAAAGGTTAAACAGCGTTGGTCAAAAGATTTGATACTAAAAACTCACACAGGGTAGTCACTTACATATCACCCACTTGCAAGTTGCCTTGACCAACAAGCATTTGGGCATGAAAATGGTGGTAAAGCGGGCACAGTCACCAGATTTCATCATTTTCAATAAGAAGCTGTAGCTATGCAAAGGTTAAACAGCGTTGGTCAAAAGATTTGACACTTGAAACTCACACAGGGTGGTCACTTACATATCACCCAATTGCAATTTGCCTTGACCAACAAGCATTTGGGCATGAAAATGGTGGTAAAGCGGGCACAGACACCAGATTTCATCATTTTGTATAAGAAGCTGTAGCTGTGCAAGGGTTAAACAGCGTTGGTCAAAAGATTTGACACTTGAAATTCACAAAGGGTGGTCACTTACATATCACCCACTTGCTAGTTGCCTTGATCAACAAGCATTTGGGCATGAAAATGGTGGTAAAGCGGGCACAGACACCAGATTTCATCATTTTGAATAAGAAGCTGTAGTTGTGCAAGGGTTAAACAGCATTGGTCAAAATATTTGACACTTGAAACTCATACAGGATGGTCACTTACATATCACCCACTTGCAAATTGCCTTGACCAACAAGCATTTGGGCATGAAAATGGTGGTAAAGCGGGCACAGTCACCAGATTTCATCATTTTTAATAAGAAGCTGTAGCTGTGCAAAGGTTAAACAGCGTTGGTCAAAAGATTTGATACTAAAAACTCACACAGGGTAGTCACTTACATATCACCCACTTGCAAGTTGCCTTGACCAACAAGCATTTGGGCATGAAAATGGTGGTAAAGCGGGCACAGACACCAGATTTCATCATTTTGAATAAGAAGTTATAGCTGTGCAAAGGTTAAACAGCGTTGGTCAAAAGATTTGACACTTGAAACTCACACAGGGTGGTCACTTACATATCACCCACTTGCAATTTGCCTTGACCAACAAGCATTTGGGCATGAAAATGGTGGTAAAGCGGGCACAGACACCAGATTTCATTATTTTGAATAAGAAGCTGTAGCTGTGCAAAGGATAAACAGCGTTGGTCATAAGATTTGATACTTGAAACTCACACAGGGTGGTCACTTACATATCACCCACTTGAAAGTTGCCTTGACCAACAAGCATTTGGACATGAAAATAGTGGTAAAGCGGGCACAGACACCAGATTTCATCATTTTGAATAAGAAGCTGTAGTTGTGCAAGGGTTAAACAGCGTTGGTCAAAAGATTTGACACTTGAACTTCACAAAGGGTGGTCACTTACATATCACCCACTTGCAAGTTGCCTTGATCAACAAGCATTTGGGCATGAAAATGGTGGTAAAGCGGGCACAGACACCAGATTTCATCATTTTGAATAATAAGTTGTAGCTGTGCAAAGGTTAAACAGCGTTGGTCAAAAGATTTGACACTTGAAACTCACACAGGGTGGTCACTTACATATCACCCACTTGCAATTTGCCTTGACTAACAAGCATTTGGGCATGAAAATGGTGGTAAAGCGGGCACAGACACCAGATTTCATCATTTTCAATAAGAAGCTGTAGCTGTGCAAAGGTTAAACAGCGTTGGTCAACAGATTTGACACTTGAAAGTCACACAGGATGGTCAATTACATATCACCCACTTGCAATTTGCCTTGACCAACAAGCATTTGGGCATGAAAATGGTGGTAAAGCGGGCACAGACACCAGATTTCATCATTTTGAATAAGAAGCTGTAGTTGTGCAAAGGTTAAACAGCGTTGGTCAAAATATTTGTCTCTTGAAACTCATACAGGATGGTCACTTACATATCACCCACTTGCAAATTGCCTTGACCAACAGGCATTTGGGCATGAAAATGGTGGTAAAGCGGGCACAGTCACCAGATTTCATCATTTTCAATAAGAAGCTGTAGCTGTGCAAAGGTTAAACAGCGTTGGTCAAAAGATTTGACACTTGAAACTCACACAGGGTGGTCACTTACATATCACCCACTTGCAATTTGCCTTGACTAACAAGCATTTGGGTATGAAAATAGTGGTAAAGCGGGCACAGATACCAGATTTAATCATTTTGAATAAGAAGCTGTAGTTGTGCAAAGGTTAAACAGCGTTGGTCAAAATATTTGACACTTGAAACTCATACAGGATGGTCACTTACATATCACTCACTTGCAAATTGCCTTGACCAACAAGCATTTGGGCATGAAAATGGTGGTAAAGCGGGCACAGTCACTAGATTTCATCATTTTGAATAAGAAGCTGTAGCTGTGCAAAGGTTAAACAGCGTTGGTCAAAAGATTTGATACTAAAAACTCACACAGGGTAGTCACTTACATATCACCCACTTGCAAGTTGCCTTGACCAACAAGCATTTGGGCATGAAAATGGTGGTAAAGCGGGCACAGTCACCAGATTTCATCATTTTCAATAAGAAGCTGTAGCTATGCAAAGGTTAAACAGCGTTGGTCAAAAGATTTGACACTTGAAACTCACACAGGGTGGTCACTTACATATCACCCAATTGCAATTTGCCTTGACCAACAAGCATTTGGGCATGAAAATGGTGGTAAAGCGGGCACAGACACCAGATTTCATCATTTTGTATAAGAAGCTGTAGCTGTGCAAGGGTTAAACAGCGTTGGTCAAAAGATTTGACACTTGAAATTCACAAAGGGTGGTCACTTACATATCACCCACTTGCTAGTTGCCTTGATCAACAAGCATTTGGGCATGAAAATGGTGGTAAAGCGGGCACAGACACCAGATTTCATCATTTTGAATAAGAAGCTGTAGTTGTGCAAGGGTTAAACAGCATTGGTCAAAATATTTGACACTTGAAACTCATACAGGATGGTCACTTACATATCACCCACTTGCAAATTGCCTTGACCAACAAGCATTTGGGCATGAAAATGGTGGTAAAGCGGGCACAGTCACCAGATTTCATCATTTTTAATAAGAAGCTGTAGCTGTGCAAAGGTTAAACAGCGTTGGTCAAAAGATTTGATACTAAAAACTCACACAGGGTAGTCACTTACATATCACCCACTTGCAAGTTGCCTTGACCAACAAGCATTTGGGCATGAAAATGGTGGTAAAGCGGGGGGGGGAAGGTGACCGCCCCCCTTTCTATCTGTCGCCCCCCTTTCTATCTGTGCCTGCTCCAGCTTTTTATTCACTTCTTATTCACTTCTTATTTGGCTTCAGCATCTTATTCAGAAATTATTATATTAAAATAAATTAAATAAGGATAGATCACGAAGTTAACATTGCATAAACTTCAAATAGTGTCCCTTACACCAATTTACATGACATTTTGCATTAAACAAAAATGATTTAGGCATGAAAATGGTGGTAAAGCGGGCACAGGCACCAGATTTCATCATTTTGAATAAGAAGCTGTAGTTGTGCAAAGGTTAAACAGCGTTGGTCAACAGATTTGACACTTGAAAGTCACACAGGATGGTCACTTACATATCACCCACTTGCAATTTGCCTTGACCAACAAGCATTTGGGCATGAAAATGGTGGTAAAGCGGGCACAGTCACCAGATTTCATCATTTTCAATAAGAAGCTGTAGCTATGCAAAGGTTAAACAGCGTTGGTCAAAAGATTTGACACTTGAAACTCACACAGGGTGGTCACTTACATATCACCCAATTGCAATTTGCCTTGACCAACAAGCATTTGGGCATGAAAATGGTGGTAAAGCGGGCACAGACACCAGATTTCATCATTTTGTATAAGAAGCTGTAGCTGTGCAAGGGTTAAACAGCGTTGGTCAAAAGATTTGACACTTGAAATTCACAAAGGGTGGTCACTTACATATCACCCACTTGCTAGTTGCCTTGATCAACAAGCATTTGGGCATGAAAATGGTGGTAAAGCGGGCACAGACACCAGATTTCATCATTTTGAATAAGAAGCTGTAGTTGTGCAAGGGTTAAACAGCATTGGTCAAAATATTTGACACTTGAAACTCATACAGGATGGTCACTTACATATCACCCACTTGCAAATTGCCTTGACCAACAAGCATTTGGGCATGAAAATGGTGGTAAAGCGGGCACAGTCACCAGATTTCATCATTTTGAATAAGAAGCTGTAGCTATGCAAAGGTTAAACAGCGTTGGTCAAAAGATTTGACACTTGAAACTCACACAGGGTGGTCACTTACATATCACCCAATTGCAATTTGCCTTGACCAACAAGCATTTGGGCATGAAAATGGTGGTAAAGCGGGCACAGACACCAGATTTCATCATTTTGTATAAGAAGCTGTAGCTGTGCAAGGGTTAAACAGCGTTGGTCAAAAGATTTGACACTTGAAATTCACAAAGGGTGGTCACTTACATATCACCCACTTGCTAGTTGCCTTGATCAACAAGCATTTGGGCATGAAAATGGTGGTAAAGCGGGCACAGACACCAGATTTCATCATTTTGAATAAGAAGCTGTAGTTGTGCAAGGGTTAAACAGCATTGGTCAAAATATTTGACACTTGAAACTCATACAGGATGGTCACTTACATATCACCCACTTGCAAATTGCCTTGACCAACAAGCATTTGGGCATGAAAATGGTGGTAAAGCGGGCACAGTCACCAGATTTCATCATTTTGAATAAGAAGCTGTAGCTGTGCAAAGGTTAAACAGCGTTGGTCAAAAGATTTGATACTAAAAACTCACACAGGGTAGTCACTTACATATCACCCACTTGCAAGTTGCCTTGACCAACAAGCATTTGGGCATGAAAATGGTGGTAAAGCGGGCACAGTCACCAGATTTCATCATTTTCAATAAGAAGCTGTAGCTATGCAAAGGTTAAACAGCGTTGGTCAAAAGATTTGACACTTGAAACTCACACAGGGTGGTCACTTACATATCACCCAATTGCAATTTGCCTTGACCAACAAGCATTTGGGCATGAAAATGGTGGTAAAGCGGGCACAGACACCAGATTTCATCATTTTGTATAAGAAGCTGTAGCTGTGCAAGGGTTAAACAGCGTTGGTCAAAAGATTTGACACTTGAAATTCACAAAGGGTGGTCACTTACATATCACCCACTTGCTAGTTGCCTTGATCAACAAGCATTTGGGCATGAAAATGGTGGTAAAGCGGGCACAGACACCAGATTTCATCATTTTGAATAAGAAGCTGTAGTTGTGCAAGGGTTAAACAGCATTGGTCAAAATATTTGACACTTGAAACTCATACAGGATGGTCACTTACATATCACCCACTTGCAAATTGCCTTGACCAACAAGCATTTGGGCATGAAAATGGTGGTAAAGCGGGCACAGTCACCAGATTTCATCATTTTTAATAAGAAGCTGTAGCTGTGCAAAGGTTAAACAGCGTTGGTCAAAAGATTTGATACTAAAAACTCACACAGGGTAGTCACTTACATATCACCCACTTGCAAGTTGCCTTGACCAACAAGCATTTGGGCATGAAAATGGTGGTAAAGCGGGGGGGGGGGGGGGTGACCGCCCCCCTTTCTATCTGTCGCCCCCCTTTCTATCTGTGCCTGCTCCAGCTTTTTATTCACTTCTTATTCACTTCTTATTTGGCTTCAGCATCTTATTCAGAAATTATTATATTAAAATAAATTAAATAAGGATAGATCACGAAGTTAACATTGCATAAACTTCAAATAGTGTCCCTTACACCAATTTACATGACATTTTGCATTAAACAAAAATGATTTAGGCATGAAAATGGTGGTAAAGCGGGCACAGGCACCAGATTTCATCATTTTGAATAAGAAGCTGTAGTTGTGCAAAGGTTAAACAGCGTTGGTCAACAGATTTGACACTTGAAAGTCACACAGGATGGTCACTTACATATCACCCACTTGCAATTTGCCTTGACCAACAAGCATTTGGGCATGAAAATGGTGGTAAAGCGGGCACAGTCACCAGATTTCATCATTTTCAATAAGAAGCTGTAGCTATGCAAAGGTTAAACAGCGTTGGTCAAAAGATTTGACACTTGAAACTCACACAGGGTGGTCACTTACATATCACCCAATTGCAATTTGCCTTGACCAACAAGCATTTGGGCATGAAAATGGTGGTAAAGCGGGCACAGACACCAGATTTCATCATTTTGTATAAGAAGCTGTAGCTGTGCAAGGGTTAAACAGCGTTGGTCAAAAGATTTGACACTTGAAATTCACAAAGGGTGGTCACTTACATATCACCCACTTGCTAGTTGCCTTGATCAACAAGCATTTGGGCATGAAAATGGTGGTAAAGCGGGCACAGACACCAGATTTCATCATTTTGAATAAGAAGCTGTAGTTGTGCAAGGGTTAAACAGCATTGGTCAAAATATTTGACACTTGAAACTCATACAGGATGGTCACTTACATATCACCCACTTGCAAATTGCCTTGACCAACAAGCATTTGGGCATGAAAATGGTGGTAAAGCGGGCACAGTCACCAGATTTCATCATTTTGAATAAGAAGCTGTAGCTGTGCAAAGGTTAAACAGCGTTGGTCAAAAGATTTGATACTAAAAACTCACACAGGGTAGTCACTTACATATCACCCACTTGCAAGTTGCCTTGACCAACAAGCATTTGGGCATGAAAATGGTGGTAAAGCGGGCACAGTCACCAGATTTCATCATTTTCAATAAGAAGCTGTAGCTATGCAAAGGTTAAACAGCGTTGGTCAAAAGATTTGACACTTGAAACTCACACAGGGTGGTCACTTACATATCACCCAATTGCAATTTGCCTTGACCAACAAGCATTTGGGCATGAAAATGGTGGTAAAGCGGGCACAGACACCAGATTTCATCATTTTGTATAAGAAGCTGTAGCTGTGCAAGGGTTAAACAGCGTTGGTCAAAAGATTTGACACTTGAAATTCACAAAGGGTGGTCACTTACATATCACCCACTTGCTAGTTGCCTTGATCAACAAGCATTTGGGCATGAAAATGGTGGTAAAGCGGGCACAGACACCAGATTTCATCATTTTGAATAAGAAGCTGTAGTTGTGCAAGGGTTAAACAGCATTGGTCAAAATATTTGACACTTGAAACTCATACAGGATGGTCACTTACATATCACCCACTTGCAAATTGCCTTGACCAACAAGCATTTGGGCATGAAAATGGTGGTAAAGCGGGCACAGTCACCAGATTTCATCATTTTTAATAAGAAGCTGTAGCTGTGCAAAGGTTAAACAGCGTTGGTCAAAAGATTTGATACTAAAAACTCACACAGGGTAGTCACTTACATATCACCCACTTGCAAGTTGCCTTGACCAACAAGCATTTGGGCATGAAAATGGTGGTAAAGCGGGCACAGACACCAGATTTCATCATTTTGAATAAGAAGTTATAGCTGTGCAAAGGTTAAACAGCGTTGGTCAAAAGATTTGACACTTGAAACTCACACAGGGTGGTCACTTACATATCACCCACTTGCAATTTGCCTTGACCAACAAGCATTTGGGCATGAAAATGGTGGTAAAGCGGGCACAGACACCAGATTTCATTATTTTGAATAAGAAGCTGTAGCTGTGCAAAGGATAAACAGCGTTGGTCATAAGATTTGATACTTGAAACTCACACAGGGTGGTCACTTACATATCACCCACTTGAAAGTTGCCTTGACCAACAAGCATTTGGACATGAAAATAGTGGTAAAGCGGGCACAGACACCAGATTTCATCATTTTGAATAAGAAGCTGTAGTTGTGCAAGGGTTAAACAGCGTTGGTCAAAAGATTTGACACTTGAACTTCACAAAGGGTGGTCACTTACATATCACCCACTTGCAAGTTGCCTTGATCAACAAGCATTTGGGCATGAAAATGGTGGTAAAGCGGGCACAGACACCAGATTTCATCATTTTGAATAATAAGTTGTAGCTGTGCAAAGGTTAAACAGCGTTGGTCAAAAGATTTGACACTTGAAACTCACACAGGGTGGTCACTTACATATCACCCACTTGCAATTTGCCTTGACTAACAAGCATTTGGGCATGAAAATGGTGGTAAAGCGGGCACAGACACCAGATTTCATCATTTTCAATAAGAAGCTGTAGCTGTGCAAAGGTTAAACAGCGTTGGTCAACAGATTTGACACTTGAAAGTCACACAGGATGGTCAATTACATATCACCCACTTGCAATTTGCCTTGACCAACAAGCATTTGGGCATGAAAATGGTGGTAAAGCGGGCACAGACACCAGATTTCATCATTTTGAATAAGAAGCTGTAGTTGTGCAAAGGTTAAACAGCGTTGGTCAAAATATTTGTCTCTTGAAACTCATACAGGATGGTCACTTACATATCACCCACTTGCAAATTGCCTTGACCAACAGGCATTTGGGCATGAAAATGGTGGTAAAGCGGGCACAGTCACCAGATTTCATCATTTTCAATAAGAAGCTGTAGCTGTGCAAAGGTTAAACAGCGTTGGTCAAAAGATTTGACACTTGAAACTCACACAGGGTGGTCACTTACATATCACCCACTTGCAATTTGCCTTGACTAACAAGCATTTGGGTATGAAAATAGTGGTAAAGCGGGCACAGATACCAGATTTAATCATTTTGAATAAGAAGCTGTAGTTGTGCAAAGGTTAAACAGCGTTGGTCAAAATATTTGACACTTGAAACTCATACAGGATGGTCACTTACATATCACTCACTTGCAAATTGCCTTGACCAACAAGCATTTGGGCATGAAAATGGTGGTAAAGCGGGCACAGTCACTAGATTTCATCATTTTGAATAAGAAGCTGTAGCTGTGCAAAGGTTAAACAGCGTTGGTCAAAAGATTTGATACTAAAAACTCACACAGGGTAGTCACTTACATATCACCCACTTGCACGTTGCCTTGACCAACAAGCATTTGGGCATGAAAATGGTGGTAAAGCGGGCACAGTCACCAGATTTCATCATTTTCAATAAGAAGCTGTAGCTATGCAAAGGTTAAACAGCGTTGGTCAAAAGATTTGACACTTGAAACTCACACAGGGTGGTCACTTACATATCACCCAATTGCAATTTGCCTTGACCAACAAGCATTTGGGCATGAAAATGGTGGTAAAGCGGGCACAGACACCAGATTTCATCATTTTGTATAAGAAGCTGTAGCTGTGCAAGGGTTAAACAGCGTTGGTCAAAAGATTTGACACTTGAAATTCACAAAGGGTGGTCACTTACATATCACCCACTTGCTAGTTGCCTTGATCAACAAGCATTTGGGCATGAAAATGGTGGTAAAGCGGGCACAGACACCAGATTTCATCATTTTGAATAAGAAGCTGTAGTTGTGCAAGGGTTAAACAGCATTGGTCAAAATATTTGACACTTGAAACTCATACAGGATGGTCACTTACATATCACCCACTTGCAAATTGCCTTGACCAACAAGCATTTGGGCATGAAAATGGTGGTAAAGCGGGCACAGTCACCAGATTTCATCATTTTTAATAAGAAGCTGTAGCTGTGCAAAGGTTAAACAGCGTTGGTCAAAAGATTTGATACTAAAAACTCACACAGGGTAGTCACTTACATATCACCCACTTGCAAGTTGCCTTGACCAACAAGCATTTGGGCATGAAAATGGTGGTAAAGCGGGGGGGGGGGGGGGGGGGTGACCGCCCCCCTTTCTATCTGTCGCCCCCCTTTCTATCTGTGCCTGCTCCAGCTTTTTATTCACTTCTTATTCACTTCTTATTTGGCTTCAGCATCTTATTCAGAAATTATTATATTAAAATAAATTAAATAAGGATAGATCACGAAGTTAACATTGCATAAACTTCAAATAGTGTCCCTTACACCAATTTACATGACATTTTGCATTAAACAAAAATGATTTAGGCATGAAAATGGTGGTAAAGCGGGCACAGGCACCAGATTTCATCATTTTGAATAAGAAGCTGTAGTTGTGCAAAGGTTAAACAGCGTTGGTCAACAGATTTGACACTTGAAAGTCACACAGGATGGTCACTTACATATCACCCACTTGCAATTTGCCTTGACCAACAAGCATTTGGGCATGAAAATGGTGGTAAAGCGGGCACAGTCACCAGATTTCATCATTTTCAATAAGAAGCTGTAGCTATGCAAAGGTTAAACAGCGTTGGTCAAAAGATTTGACACTTGAAACTCACACAGGGTGGTCACTTACATATCACCCAATTGCAATTTGCCTTGACCAACAAGCATTTGGGCATGAAAATGGTGGTAAAGCGGGCACAGACACCAGATTTCATCATTTTGTATAAGAAGCTGTAGCTGTGCAAGGGTTAAACAGCGTTGGTCAAAAGATTTGACACTTGAAATTCACAAAGGGTGGTCACTTACATATCACCCACTTGCTAGTTGCCTTGATCAACAAGCATTTGGGCATGAAAATGGTGGTAAAGCGGGCACAGACACCAGATTTCATCATTTTGAATAAGAAGCTGTAGTTGTGCAAGGGTTAAACAGCATTGGTCAAAATATTTGACACTTGAAACTCATACAGGATGGTCACTTACATATCACCCACTTGCAAATTGCCTTGACCAACAAGCATTTGGGCATGAAAATGGTGGTAAAGCGGGCACAGTCACCAGATTTCATCATTTTGAATAAGAAGCTGTAGCTGTGCAAAGGTTAAACAGCGTTGGTCAAAAGATTTGATACTAAAAACTCACACAGGGTAGTCACTTACATATCACCCACTTGCAAGTTGCCTTGACCAACAAGCATTTGGGCATGAAAATGGTGGTAAAGCGGGCACAGTCACCAGATTTCATCATTTTCAATAAGAAGCTGTAGCTATGCAAAGGTTAAACAGCGTTGGTCAAAAGATTTGACACTTGAAACTCACACAGGGTGGTCACTTACATATCACCCAATTGCAATTTGCCTTGACCAACAAGCATTTGGGCATGAAAATGGTGGTAAAGCGGGCACAGACACCAGATTTCATCATTTTGTATAAGAAGCTGTAGCTGTGCAAGGGTTAAACAGCGTTGGTCAAAAGATTTGACACTTGAAATTCACAAAGGGTGGTCACTTACATATCACCCACTTGCTAGTTGCCTTGATCAACAAGCATTTGGGCATGAAAATGGTGGTAAAGCGGGCACAGACACCAGATTTCATCATTTTGAATAAGAAGCTGTAGTTGTGCAAGGGTTAAACAGCATTGGTCAAAATATTTGACACTTGAAACTCATACAGGATGGTCACTTACATATCACCCACTTGCAAATTGCCTTGACCAACAAGCATTTGGGCATGAAAATGGTGGTAAAGCGGGCACAGTCACCAGATTTCATCATTTTTAATAAGAAGCTGTAGCTGTGCAAAGGTTAAACAGCGTTGGTCAAAAGATTTGATACTAAAAACTCACACAGGGTAGTCACTTACATATCACCCACTTGCAAGTTGCCTTGACCAACAAGCATTTGGGCATGAAAATGGTGGTAAAGCGGGGGGGGGGGGGGGGGGGTGACCGCCCCCCTTTCTATCTGTCGCCCCCCTTTCTATCTGTGCCTGCTCCAGCTTTTTATTCACTTCTTATTCACTTCTTATTTGGCTTCAGCATCTTATTCAGAAATTATTATATTAAAATAAATTAAATAAGGATAGATCACGAAGTTAACATTGCATAAACTTCAAATAGTGTCCCTTACACCAATTTACATGACATTTTGCATTAAACAAAAATGATTTAGGCATGAAAATGGTGGTAAAGCGGGCACAGGCACCAGATTTCATCATTTTGAATAAGAAGCTGTAGTTGTGCAAAGGTTAAACAGCGTTGGTCAACAGATTTGACACTTGAAAGTCACACAGGATGGTCACTTACATATCACCCACTTGCAATTTGCCTTGACCAACAAGCATTTGGGCATGAAAATGGTGGTAAAGCGGGCACAGTCACCAGATTTCATCATTTTCAATAAGAAGCTGTAGCTATGCAAAGGTTAAACAGCGTTGGTCAAAAGATTTGACACTTGAAACTCACACAGGGTGGTCACTTACATATCACCCAATTGCAATTTGCCTTGACCAACAAGCATTTGGGCATGAAAATGGTGGTAAAGCGGGCACAGACACCAGATTTCATCATTTTGTATAAGAAGCTGTAGCTGTGCAAGGGTTAAACAGCGTTGGTCAAAAGATTTGACACTTGAAATTCACAAAGGGTGGTCACTTACATATCACCCACTTGCTAGTTGCCTTGATCAACAAGCATTTGGGCATGAAAATGGTGGTAAAGCGGGCACAGACACCAGATTTCATCATTTTGAATAAGAAGCTGTAGTTGTGCAAGGGTTAAACAGCATTGGTCAAAATATTTGACACTTGAAACTCATAAAGGATGGTCACTTACATATCACCCACTTGCAAATTGCCTTGACCAACAAGCATTTGGGCATGAAAATGGTGGTAAAGCGGGCACAGTCACCAGATTTCATCATTTTGAATAAGAAGCTGTAGCTGTGCAAAGGTTAAACAGCGTTGGTCAAAAGATTTGATACTAAAAACTCACACAGGGTAGTCACTTACATATCACCCACTTGCAAGTTGCCTTGACCAACAAGCATTTGGGCATGAAAATGGTGGTAAAGCGGGCACAGTCACCAGATTTCATCATTTTCAATAAGAAGCTGTAGCTATGCAAAGGTTAAACAGCGTTGGTCAAAAGATTTGACACTTGAAACTCACACAGGGTGGTCACTTACATATCACCCAATTGCAATTTGCCTTGACCAACAAGCATTTGGGCATGAAAATGGTGGTAAAGCGGGCACAGACACCAGATTTCATCATTTTGTATAAGAAGCTGTAGCTGTGCAAGGGTTAAACAGCGTTGGTCAAAAGATTTGACACTTGAAATTCACAAAGGGTGGTCACTTACATATCACCCACTTGCTAGTTGCCTTGATCAACAAGCATTTGGGCATGAAAATGGTGGTAAAGCGGGCACAGACACCAGATTTCATCATTTTGAATAAGAAGCTGTAGCTGTGCAAAGGATAAACAGCGTTGGTCATAAGATTTGATACTTGAAACTCACACAGGGTGGTCACTTACATATCACCCACTTGAAAGTTGCCTTGACCAACAAGCATTTGGACATGAAAATAGTGGTAAAGCGGGCACAGACACCAGATTTCATCATTTTGAATAAGAAGCTGTAGTTGTGCAAGGGTTAAACAGCGTTGGTCAAAAGATTTGACACTTGAACTTCACAAAGGGTGGTCACTTACATATCACCCACTTGCAAGTTGCCTTGATCAACAAGCATTTGGGCATGAAAATGGTGGTAAAGCGGGCACAGACACCAGATTTCATCATTTTGAATAATAAGTTGTAGCTGTGCAAAGGTTAAACAGCGTTGGTCAAAAGATTTGACACTTGAAACTCACACAGGGTGGTCACTTACATATCACCCACTTGCAATTTGCCTTGACTAACAAGCATTTGGGCATGAAAATGGTGGTAAAGCGGGCACAGACACCAGATTTCATCATTTTCAATAAGAAGCTGTAGCTGTGCAAAGGTTAAACAGCGTTGGTCAACAGATTTGACACTTGAAAGTCACACAGGATGGTCAATTACATATCACCCACTTGCAATTTGCCTTGACCAACAAGCATTTGGGCATGAAAATGGTGGTAAAGCGGGCACAGACACCAGATTTCATCATTTTGAATAAGAAGCTGTAGTTGTGCAAAGGTTAAACAGCGTTGGTCAAAATATTTGTCTCTTGAAACTCATACAGGATGGTCACTTACATATCACCCACTTGCAAATTGCCTTGACCAACAGGCATTTGGGCATGAAAATGGTGGTAAAGCGGGCACAGTCACCAGATTTCATCATTTTCAATAAGAAGCTGTAGCTGTGCAAAGGTTAAACAGCGTTGGTCAAAAGATTTGACACTTGAAACTCACACAGGGTGGTCACTTACATATCACCCACTTGCAATTTGCCTTGACTAACAAGCATTTGGGTATGAAAATAGTGGTAAAGCGGGCACAGATACCAGATTTAATCATTTTGAATAAGAAGCTGTAGTTGTGCAAAGGTTAAACAGCGTTGGTCAAAATATTTGACACTTGAAACTCATACAGGATGGTCACTTACATATCACTCACTTGCAAATTGCCTTGACCAACAAGCATTTGGGCATGAAAATGGTGGTAAAGCGGGCACAGTCACTAGATTTCATCATTTTGAATAAGAAGCTGTAGCTGTGCAAAGGTTAAACAGCGTTGGTCAAAAGATTTGATACTAAAAACTCACACAGTGTAGTCACTTACATATCACCCACTTGCAAGTTGCCTTGACCAACAAGCATTTGGGCATGAAAATGGTGGTAAAGCGGGCACAGTCACCAGATTTCATCATTTTCAATAAGAAGCTGTAGCTATGCAAAGGTTAAACAGCGTTGGTCAAAAGATTTGACACTTGAAACTCACACAGGGTGGTCACTTACATATCACCCAATTGCAATTTGCCTTGACCAACAAGCATTTGGGCATGAAAATGGTGGTAAAGCGGGCACAGACACCAGATTTCATCATTTTGTATAAGAAGCTGTAGCTGTGCAAGGGTTAAACAGCGTTGGTCAAAAGATTTGACACTTGAAATTCACAAAGGGTGGTCACTTACATATCACCCACTTGCTAGTTGCCTTGATCAACAAGCATTTGGGCATGAAAATGGTGGTAAAGCGGGCACAGACACCAGATTTCATCATTTTGAATAAGAAGCTGTAGTTGTGCAAGGGTTAAACAGCATTGGTCAAAATATTTGACACTTGAAACTCATACAGGATGGTCACTTACATATCACCCACTTGCAAATTGCCTTGACCAACAAGCATTTGGGCATGAAAATGGTGGTAAAGCGGGCACAGTCACCAGATTTCATCATTTTTAATAAGAAGCTGTAGCTGTGCAAAGGTTAAACAGCGTTGGTCAAAAGATTTGATACTAAAAACTCACACAGGGTAGTCACTTACATATCACCCACTTGCAAGTTGCCTTGACCAACAAGCATTTGGGCATGAAAATGGTGGTAAAGCGGGGGGGGGGGGGGGGGTGACCGCCCCCCTTTCTATCTGTCGCCCCCCTTTCTATCTGTGCCTGCTCCAGCTTTTTATTCACTTCTTATTCACTTCTTATTTGGCTTCAGCATCTTATTCAGAAATTATTATATTAAAATAAATTAAATAAGGATAGATCACGAAGTTAACATTGCATAAACTTCAAATAGTGTCCCTTACACCAATTTACATGACATTTTGCATTAAACAAAAATGATTTAGGCATGAAAATGGTGGTAAAGCGGGCACAGGCACCAGATTTCATCATTTTGAATAAGAAGCTGTAGTTGTGCAAAGGTTAAACAGCGTTGGTCAACAGATTTGACACTTGAAAGTCACACAGGATGGTCACTTACATATCACCCACTTGCAATTTGCCTTGACCAACAAGCATTTGGGCATGAAAATGGTGGTAAAGCGGGCACAGTCACCAGATTTCATCATTTTCAATAAGAAGCTGTAGCTATGCAAAGGTTAAACAGCGTTGGTCAAAAGATTTGACACTTGAAACTCACACAGGGTGGTCACTTACATATCACCCAATTGCAATTTGCCTTGACCAACAAGCATTTGGGCATGAAAATGGTGGTAAAGCGGGCACAGACACCAGATTTCATCATTTTGTATAAGAAGCTGTAGCTGTGCAAGGGTTAAACAGCGTTGGTCAAAAGATTTGACACTTGAAATTCACAAAGGGTGGTCACTTACATATCACCCACTTGCTAGTTGCCTTGATCAACAAGCATTTGGGCATGAAAATGGTGGTAAAGCGGGCACAGACACCAGATTTCATCATTTTGAATAAGAAGCTGTAGTTGTGCAAGGGTTAAACAGCATTGGTCAAAATATTTGACACTTGAAACTCATACAGGATGGTCACTTACATATCACCCACTTGCAAATTGCCTTGACCAACAAGCATTTGGGCATGAAAATGGTGGTAAAGCGGGCACAGTCACCAGATTTCATCATTTTGAATAAGAAGCTGTAGCTGTGCAAAGGTTAAACAGCGTTGGTCAAAAGATTTGATACTAAAAACTCACACAGGGTAGTCACTTACATATCACCCACTTGCAAGTTGCCTTGACCAACAAGCATTTGGGCATGAAAATGGTGGTAAAGCGGGCACAGTCACCAGATTTCATCATTTTCAATAAGAAGCTGTAGCTATGCAAAGGTTAAACAGCGTTGGTCAAAAGATTTGACACTTGAAACTCACACAGGGTGGTCACTTACATATCACCCAATTGCAATTTGCCTTGACCAACAAGCATTTGGGCATGAAAATGGTGGTAAAGCGGGCACAGACACCAGATTTCATCATTTTGTATAAGAAGCTGTAGCTGTGCAAGGGTTAAACAGCGTTGGTCAAAAGATTTGACACTTGAAATTCACAAAGGGTGGTCACTTACATATCACCCACTTGCTAGTTGCCTTGATCAACAAGCATTTGGGCATGAAAATGGTGGTAAAGCGGGCACAGACACCAGATTTCATCATTTTGAATAAGAAGCTGTAGTTGTGCAAGGGTTAAACAGCATTGGTCAAAATATTTGACACTTGAAACTCATACAGGATGGTCACTTACATATCACCCACTTGCAAATTGCCTTGACCAACAAGCATTTGGGCATGAAAATGGTGGTAAAGCGGGCACAGTCACCAGATTTCATCATTTTTAATAAGAAGCTGTAGCTGTGCAAAGGTTAAACAGCGTTGGTCAAAAGATTTGATACTAAAAACTCACACAGGGTAGTCACTTACATATCACCCACTTGCAAGTTGCCTTGACCAACAAGCATTTGGGCATGAAAATGGTGGTAAAGCGGGCACAGACACCAGATTTCATCATTTTGAATAAGAAGTTATAGCTGTGCAAAGGTTAAACAGCGTTGGTCAAAAGATTTGACACTTGAAACTCACACAGGGTGGTCACTTACATATCACCCACTTGCAATTTGCCTTGACCAACAAGCATTTGGGCATGAAAATGGTGGTAAAGCGGGCACAGACACCAGATTTCATTATTTTGAATAAGAAGCTGTAGCTGTGCAAAGGATAAACAGCGTTGGTCATAAGATTTGATACTTGAAACTCACACAGGGTGGTCACTTACATATCACCCACTTGAAAGTTGCCTTGACCAACAAGCATTTGGACATGAAAATAGTGGTAAAGCGGGCACAGACACCAGATTTCATCATTTTGAATAAGAAGCTGTAGTTGTGCAAGGGTTAAACAGCGTTGGTCAAAAGATTTGACACTTGAACTTCACAAAGGGTGGTCACTTACATATCACCCACTTGCAAGTTGCCTTGATCAACAAGCATTTGGGCATGAAAATGGTGGTAAAGCGGGCACAGACACCAGATTTCATCATTTTGAATAATAAGTTGTAGCTGTGCAAAGGTTAAACAGCGTTGGTCAAAAGATTTGACACTTGAAACTCACACAGGGTGGTCACTTACATATCACCCACTTGCAATTTGCCTTGACTAACAAGCATTTGGGCATGAAAATGGTGGTAAAGCGGGCACAGACACCAGATTTCATCATTTTCAATAAGAAGCTGTAGCTGTGCAAAGGTTAAACAGCGTTGGTCAACAGATTTGACACTTGAAAGTCACACAGGATGGTCAATTACATATCACCCACTTGCAATTTGCCTTGACCAACAAGCATTTGGGCATGAAAATGGTGGTAAAGCGGGCACAGACACCAGATTTCATCATTTTGAATAAGAAGCTGTAGTTGTGCAAAGGTTAAACAGCGTTGGTCAAAATATTTGTCTCTTGAAACTCATACAGGATGGTCACTTACATATCACCCACTTGCAAATTGCCTTGACCAACAGGCATTTGGGCATGAAAATGGTGGTAAAGCGGGCACAGTCACCAGATTTCATCATTTTCAATAAGAAGCTGTAGCTGTGCAAAGGTTAAACAGCGTTGGTCAAAAGATTTGACACTTGAAACTCACACAGGGTGGTCACTTACATATCACCCACTTGCAATTTGCCTTGACTAACAAGCATTTGGGTATGAAAATAGTGGTAAAGCGGGCACAGATACCAGATTTAATCATTTTGAATAAGAAGCTGTAGTTGTGCAAAGGTTAAACAGCGTTGGTCAAAATATTTGACACTTGAAACTCATACAGGATGGTCACTTACATATCACTCACTTGCAAATTGCCTTGACCAACAAGCATTTGGGCATGAAAATGGTGGTAAAGCGGGCACAGTCACTAGATTTCATCATTTTGAATAAGAAGCTGTAGCTGTGCAAAGGTTAAACAGCGTTGGTCAAAAGATTTGATACTAAAAACTCACACAGGGTAGTCACTTACATATCACCCACTTGCAAGTTGCCTTGACCAACAAGCATTTGGGCATGAAAATGGTGGTAAAGCGGGCACAGTCACCAGATTTCATCATTTTCAATAAGAAGCTGTAGCTATGCAAAGGTTAAACAGCGTTGGTCAAAAGATTTGACACTTGAAACTCACACAGGGTGGTCACTTACATATCACCCAATTGCAATTTGCCTTGACCAACAAGCATTTGGGCATGAAAATGGTGGTAAAGCGGGCACAGACACCAGATTTCATCATTTTGTATAAGAAGCTGTAGCTGTGCAAGGGTTAAACAGCGTTGGTCAAAAGATTTGACACTTGAAATTCACAAAGGGTGGTCACTTACATATCACCCACTTGCTAGTTGCCTTGATCAACAAGCATTTGGGCATGAAAATGGTGGTAAAGCGGGCACAGACACCAGATTTCATCATTTTGAATAAGAAGCTGTAGTTGTGCAAGGGTTAAACAGCATTGGTCAAAATATTTGACACTTGAAACTCATACAGGATGGTCACTTACATATCACCCACTTGCAAATTGCCTTGACCAACAAGCATTTGGGCATGAAAATGGTGGTAAAGCGGGCACAGTCACCAGATTTCATCATTTTTAATAAGAAGCTGTAGCTGTGCAAAGGTTAAACAGCGTTGGTCAAAAGATTTGATACTAAAAACTCACACAGGGTAGTCACTTACATATCACCCACTTGCAAGTTGCCTTGACCAACAAGCATTTGGGCATGAAAATGGTGGTAAAGCGGGCACAGACACCAGATTTCATCATTTTGAATAAGAAGTTATAGCTGTGCAAAGGTTAAACAGCGTTGGTCAAAAGATTTGACACTTGAAACTCACACAGGGTGGTCACTTACATATCACCCACTTGCAATTTGCCTTGACCAACAAGCATTTGGGCATGAAAATGGTGGTAAAGCGGGCACAGACACCAGATTTCATTATTTTGAATAAGAAGCTGTAGCTGTGCAAAGGATAAACAGCGTTGGTCAAAAGATTTGATACTTGAAACTCACACAGGGTGGTCACTTACATATCACCCACTTGAAAGTTGCCTTGACCAACAAGCATTTGGACATGAAAATAGTGGTAAAGCGGGCACAGACACCAGATTTCATCATTTTGAATAAGAAGCTGTAGTTGTGCAAGGGTTAAACAGCGTTGGTCAAAAGATTTGACACTTGAACTTCACAAAGGGTGGTCACTTACATATCACCCACTTGCAAGTTGCCTTGATCAACAAGCATTTGGGCATGAAAATGGTGGTAAAGCGGGCACAGACACCAGATTTCATCATTTTGAATAAGAAGTTGTAGCTGTGCAAAGGTTAAACAGCGTTGGTCAAAAGATTTGACACTTGAAACTCACACAGGGTGGTCACTTACATATCACCCACTTGCAATTTGCCTTGACTAACAAGCATTTGGGCATGAAAATAGTGGTAAAGCGGGCACAGATACCAGATTTAATCATTTTGAATAAGAAGCTGTAGTTGTGCAAAGGTTAAACAGCGTTGGTCAAAATATTTGACACTTGAAACTCATACAGGATGGTCACTTACATATCACTCACTTGCAAATTGCCTTGACCAACAAGCATTTGGGCATGAAAATGGTGGTAAAGCGGGCACAGTCACTAGATTTCATCATTTTGAATAAGAAGCTGTAGCTGTGCAAAGGTTAAACAGCGTTGGTCAAAAGATTTGATACTTGAAACTCACACAGGATGGTCACTTACCCACTTGCAATTTGCCTTGACCAACAAGCATTTGGGCATGAAAATGGTGGTAAAGCGGGCACAGACACCAGATTTCATTATTTTGAATAAGAAGCTGTAGCTGTGCAAAGGTTAAACAGCGTTGGTCAAAAGATTTGATACTTGAAACTCACACAGGGTGGTCACTTACATATCACCCACTTGAAAGTTGGCTTGACCAACAAGCATTTGGACATGAAAATAGTGGTAAAGCGGGCACAGACACCAGATTTCATCATTTTGAATAAGAAGCTGTAGTTGTGCAAGGGTTAAACAGTGTTGGTCAAAAGATTTGACACTTGAAACTCACACAGGGTGGTCACTTACATATCACCCACTTGCAATTTGCCTTGACCAACAAGAATTTGGGCATGAAAATGGTGGTAAAGCGGGCACAGACACCAGATTTCATCATTTTCAATAAGAAGTTGTAGCTGTGCAAAGGTTAAACAGCGTTGGTCAAAAGATTTGATACTAAAAACTCACACAGGGTAGTCACTTACATATCACCCACTTGCAATTTGCCTTGATCAACAAGCATTTGGGCATGAAAATGGTGGTAAAGCGGGCACAGACACCAGATTTCATCATTTTGAATAAGAAGCTGTAGCTGTGCAAGGGTTAAACAGCGTTGGTCAAAAGATTTGACACTTGAAACTCGCACAGGGTGGTCACTTACATATCACCCACTTGCAATTTGCCTTGACCAACAAGCATTTGGGCATGAAAATGGTGGTAAAGCGGGCACAGACACCAGATTTCATCATTTTGAATAAGAAGCTGTAGCTGTGCAAAGGTTAAACAGCGTTGGTAAAAAGATTTGACACTTGAAACTCACACAGGGTGGTCACTTACATATCACCCACTTGAAAGTTGGCTTGACCAACAAGCATTTGGACATGAAAATAGTGGTAAAGCGGGCACAGACACCAGATTTCATCATTTTGACTAAGAAGCTGTAGTTGTGCAAGGGTTAAACAGCGTTGGTCAAAAGATTTGACACTTGAAATTCACAAAGGGTGGTCACTTACATATCACCCACTTGCAAGTTGCCTTGATCAACAAGCATTTGGGCATGAAAATGGTGGTAAAGCGGGCACAGACACCAGATTTCATCATTTTCAATAAGAAGCTGTAGTTGTGCAAGGGTTAAACAGCGTTGGTCAAAAGATTTGCCACTTGAAACTCACACAGGGTGGTCACTTACATATCACCCACTTGCAATTTGCCTTGACCAACAAGCATTTGGGCATGAAAATGGTGGTAAAGCGGGCACAGACACCAGATTTCATCATTTTCAATAAGAAGCTGTAGTTGTGCAAGGGTTAAACAGCGTTGGTCAAAAGATTTGATACTAAAAACTCACACAGGGTAGTCACTTACATATCACCCACTTGCAAGTTGCCTTGACCAACAAGCATTTGGGCATGAAAATGGTGGTAAAGCGGGCACAGACACCAGATTTCATCATTTTGAATAATAAGTTGTAGCTCTGCAAAGGTTAAACAGCGTTGGTCAAAAGATTTGACACTTGAAACTCACACAGGATGCTCACTTACATATCACCCACTTGCAATTTGCCTTGACCAACAAGCATTTGGGCATGAAAATGGTGGTAAAGCGGGCACAGACACCAGATTTCATTATTTTGAATAAGAATCTGTAGCTGTGCAAAGGTTAAACAGCGTTGGTCAAAAGATTTGATACTTGAAACTCACACAGGGTGGTCACTTACATATCACCCACTTGAAAGTTGGCTTGACCAACAAGCATTTGGACATGAAAATAGTGGTAAAGCGGGCACAGACACCAGATTTCATCATTTTGAATAAGAAGCTGTAGTTGTGCAAGGGTTAAACAGCGTTGGTCAAAAGATTTGACACTTGAAATTCACAAAGGGTGGTCACTTACATATCACCCACTTGCAAGTTGCCTTGATCAACAAGCATTTGGGCATGAAAATGGTGGTAAAGCGGGCACAGACACCAGATTTCATCATTTTCAATAAGAAGCTGTAGTTGTGCAAGGGTTAAACAGCGTTGGTCAAAAGATTTGACACTTGAAACTCACACAGGGTGGTCACTTACATATCACCCACTTGCAATTTGCCTTGACCAACAAGAATTTGGGCATGAAAATGGTGGTAAAGCGGGCACAGACACCAGATTTCATCATTTTCAATAAGAAGTTGTAGCTGTGCAAAGGTTAAACAGCGTTGGTCAAAAGATTTGATACTAAAGACTCACACAGGGTAGTCACTTACATATCACCCACTTGCAATTTGCCTTGATCAACAAGCATTTGGGCATGAAAATGGTGGTAAAGCGGGCACAGACACCAGATTTCATCATTTTGAATAAGAACCTGTAGCTGTGCAAGGGTTAAACAGCGTTGGTCAAAAGATTTGACACTTGAAACTCACACAGGGTGGTCACTTACATATCACCCACTTGCAATTTGCCTTGACCAACAAGCATTTGGGCATGAAAATGGTGGTAAGGCGGGCACAGACACCAGATTTCATCATTTTGAATAAGAAGCTGTAGCTGTGCAAAGGTTAAACAGCGTTGGTAAAAAGATTTGACACTTGAAACTCACACAGGGTGGTCACTTACATATCACCCACTTGCAATTTGCCTTGACCAACAAGCATTTGGGCATGAAAATAGTGGTAAAGCGGGCACAGACACCAGATTTCATCATTTTGAATAAGAAGCTGTAGTTGTGCAAGGGTTAAACAGCGTTGGTCAAAAGATTTGACACTTGAAATTCACAAAGGGTGGTCACTTACATATCACCCACTTGCAAGTTGCCTTGACCAACAAGAATTTGGGCATGAAAATGGTGGTAAAGCGGGCACAGACACCAGATTTCATCATTTTCAATAAGAAGTTGTAGCTGTGCAAAGGTTAAACAGCGTTGGTCAAAAGATTTGATACTAAAAACTCACACAGGGTAGTCACTTACATATCACCCACTTGCAATTTGCCTTGATCAACAAGCATTTGGGCATGAAAATGGTGGTAAAGCGGGCACAGACACCAGATTTCATCATTTTGAATAAGAAGCTGTAGCTGTGCAAGGGTTAAACAGCGTTGGTCAAAAGATTTGACACTTGAAACTCACACAGGGTGGTCACTTACATATCACCCACTTGCAATTTGCCTTGACCAACAAGCATTTGGGCATGAAAATGGTGGTAAAGCGGGCACAGACACCAGATTTCATCATTTTGAATAAGAAGCTGTAGCTGTGCAAAGGTTAAACAGCGTTGGTAAAAAGATTTGACACTTGAAACTCACACAGGGTGGTCACTTACATATCACCCACTTGCAATTTGCCTTGACCAACAAGCATTTGGGCATGAAAATAGTGGTAAAGCGGGCACAGACACCAGATTTCATCATTTTGAATAAGAAGCTGTAGTTGTGCAAGGGTTAAACAGCGTTGGTCAAAAGATTTGACACTTGAAATTCACAAAGGGTGGTCACTTACATATCACCCACTTGCAAGTTGCCTTGATCAACAAGCATTTGGGCATGAAAATGGTGGTAAAGCGGGCACAGACACCAGATTTCATTATTTTGAATAAGAAGCTGTAGCTGTGCAAAGGTTAAACAGCGTTGGTCAAAAGATTTGATACTTGAAACTCACACAGGGTGGTCACTTACATATCACCCACTTGAAAGTTGCCTTGACCAACAAGCATTTGGACATGAAAATAGTGGTAAAGCGGGCACAGACGCCAGATTTCATCATTTTGAATAAGAAGCTGTAGTTGTGCAAGGGTTAAACAGCGTTGGTCAAAAGATTTGACACTTGAAATTCACAAAGGGTGGTCACTTACATATCACCCACTTGCAAGTTGCCTTGACCAACAAGCATTTGGGCATGAAAATGGTGGTAAAGCGGGCACAGACACCAGATTTCATCATTTTCAATAAGAAGCTGTAGTTGTGCAAGGGTTAAACAGCGTTGGTCAAAAGATTTGATACTAAAAACTCACACAGGGTAGTCACTTACATATCACCCACTTGCAAGTTGCCTTGACCAACAAGCATTTGGGCATGAAAATGGTGGTAAAGCGGGCACAGACACCAGATTTCATCATTTTGAATAATAAGTTGTAGCTCTGCAAAGGTTAAACAGCGTTGGTCAAAAGATTTGACACTTGAAACTCACACAGGATGCTCACTTACATATCACCCACTTGCAATTTGCCTTGACCAACAAGCATTTGGGCATGAAAATGGTGGTAAAGCGGGCACAGACACCAGATTTCATTATTTTGAATAAGAATCTGTAGCTGTGCAAAGGTTAAACAGCGTTGGTCAAAAGATTTGATACTTGAAACTCACACAGGGTGGTCACTTACATATCACCCACTTGAAAGTTGGCTTGACCAACAAGCATTTGGACATGAAAATAGTGGTAAAGCGGGCACAGACACCAGATTTCATCATTTTGAATAAGAAGCTGTAGTTGTGCAAGGGTTAAACAGCGTTGGTCAAAAGATTTGACACTTGAAATTCACAAAGGGTGGTCACTTACATATCACCCACTTGCAAGTTGCCTTGATCAACAAGCATTTGGGCATGAAAATGGTGGTAAAGCGGGCACAGACACCAGATTTCATCATTTTCAATAAGAAGCTGTAGTTGTGCAAGGGTTAAACAGCGTTGGTCAAAAGATTTGACACTTGAAACTCACACAGGGTGGTCACTTACATATCACCCACTTGCAATTTGCCTTGACCAACAAGAATTTGGGCATGAAAATGGTGGTAAAGCGGGCACAGACACCAGATTTCATCATTTTCAATAAGAAGTTGTAGCTGTGCAAAGGTTAAACAGCGTTGGTCAAAAGATTTGATACTAAAGACTCACACAGGGTAGTCACTTACATATCACCCACTTGCAATTTGCCTTGATCAACAAGCATTTGGGCATAAAAATGGTGGTAAAGCGGGCACAGACACCAGATTTCATCATTTTGAATAAGAAGCTGTAGCTGTGCAAGGGTTAAACAGCGTTGGTCAAAAGATTTGACACTTGAAACTCACACAGGGTGGTCACTTACATATCACCCACTTGCAATTTGCCTTGACCAACAAGCATTTGGGCATGAAAATGGTGGTAAAGCGGGCACAGACACCAGATTTCATCATTTTGAATAAGAAGCTGTAGCTGTGCAAAGGTTAAACAGCGTTGGTAAAAAGATTTGACACTTGAAACTCACACAGGGTGGTCACTTACATATCACCCACTTGCAATTTGCCTTGACCAACAAGCATTTGGGCATGAAAATAGTGGTAAAGCGGGCACAGACACCAGATTTCATCATTTTGAATAAGAAGCTGTAGTTGTGCAAGGGTTAAACAGCGTTGGTCAAAAGATTTGACACTTGAAATTCACAAAGGGTGGTCACTTACATATCACCCACTTTCAAGTTGCCTTGATCAACAAGCATTTGGGCATGAAAATGGTGGTAAAGCGGGCACAGACACCAGATTTCATAATTTTGAATAAGAAGCTGTAGCTGTGCAAAGGTTAAACAGCGTTGGTCAAAAGATTTGATACTAAAAACTCACACAGGGTAGTCACTTACATATCACCCACTTGCAAGTTGCCTTGACCAACAAGCATTTGGGCATGAAAATTGTGGTAAAGCGGGCACAGACACCAGATTTCATCATTTTGAATAAGAAGCTGTAGCTGTGCAAAGGTTAAACAGCGTTGGTCAAAAGATTTGATACTAAAATCTCACACAGGGTAGTCACTTACATATCACCCACTTGCAAGTTGCCTTGACCAACAAGCATTTGGGCATGAAAATGGTGGTAAAGCGGGCACAGACACCAGATTTCATCATTTTGAATAAGAAGCTGTAGCTGTGCAAAGGTTAAACAGCATTGGTCAAAAGATTTGATACTAAAAACTCACACAGGGTAGTCACTTACATATCACGCACTTGCAAGTTGCCTTGACCAACAAGCATTTGGGCATGAAAATGGTGGTAAAGCGGGCACAGACACCAGATTTCATCATTTTGAATAAGAAGTTATAGCTGTGCAAAGGTTAAACAGCGTTGGTCAAAAGATTTGACACTTGAAACTCACACAGGGTGGTCACTTACATATCACCCACTTGCAATTTGCCTTGACCAACAAGCATTTGGGCATGAAAATGGTGGTAAAGCGGGCACAGACACCAGATTTCATTATTTTGAATAAGAAGCTGTAGCTGTGCAAAGGATAAACAGCGTTGGTCAAAAGATTTGATACTTGAAACTCACACAGGGTGGTCACTTACATATCACCCACTTGAAAGTTGCCTTGACCAACAAGCATTTGGACATGAAAATAGTGGTAAAGCGGGCACAGACACCAGATTTCATCATTTTGAATAAGAAGCTGTAGTTGTGCAAGGGTTAAACAGCGTTGGTCAAAAGATTTGACACTTGAACTTCACAAAGGGTGGTCACTTACATATCACCCACTTGCAAGTTGCCTTGATCAACAAGCATTTGGGCATGAAAATGGTGGTAAAGCGGGCACAGACACCAGATTTCATCATTTTGAATAAGAAGTTGTAGCTGTGCAAAGGTTAAACAGCGTTGGTCATAAGATTTGACACTTGAAACTCACACAGGGTGGTCACTTACATATCACCCACTTGCAATTTGCCTTGACTAACAAGCATTTGGGCATGAAAATGGTGGTAAAGCGGGCACAGACACCAGATTTCATCATTTTCAATAAGAAGCTGTAGCTGTGCAAAGGTTAAACAGCGTTGGTCAACAGATTTGACACTTGAAAGTCACACAGGATGGTCACTTACATATCACCCACTTGCAAATTGCCTTGACCAACAAGCATTTGGTCATGAAAATGGTGGTAAAGCGGGCACAGTCACCAGATTTCATCATTTTCAATAAGAAGCTGTAGCTGTGCAAAGGTTAAACAGCGTTGGTCAAAAGATTTGATACTAAAAACTCACACAGGGTAGTCACTTACATATCACCCACTTGCAAGTTGCCTTGACCAACAAGCATTTGGGCATGAAAATGGTGGTAAAGCGGGCACAGACACCAGATTTCATCATTTTGAATAAGAAGTTATAGCTGTGCAAAGGTTAAACAGCGTTGGTCAAAAGATTTGACACTTGAAACTCACACAGGGTGGTCACTTACATATCACCCACTTGCAATTTGCCTTGACCAACAAGCATTTGGGCATGAAAATAGTGGTAAAGCGGGCACAGACACCAGATTTCATCATTTTGAATAAGAAGCTGTAGTTGTGCAAGGGTTAAACAGCGTTGGTCAAAAGATTTGACACTTGAAATTCACAAAGGGTGGTCACTTACATATCACCCACTTGCAAGTTGCCTTGATCAACAAGCATTTGGGCATGAAAATGGTGGTAAAGCGGGCACAGACACCAGATTTCATCATTTTGAATAAGAAGCTGTAGTTGTGCAAGGGTTAAACAGCGTTGGTCAAAAGATTTGACACTTGAAATTCACAAAGGGTGGTCACTTACATATCACCCACTTGCAAGTTGCCTTGATCAACAAGCATTTGGGCATGAAAATGGTGGTAAAGCGGGCACAGACACCAGATTTCATTATTTTGAATAAGAAGCTGTAGCTGTGCAAAGGTTAAACAGCGTTGGTCAAAAGATTTGATACTTGAAACTCACACAGGGTGGTCACTTACATATCACCCACTTGAAAGTTGCCTTGACCAACAAGCATTTGGACATGAAAATAGTGGTAAAGCGGGCACAGACGCCAGATTTCATCATTTTGAATAAGAAGCTGTAGTTGTGCAAGGGTTAAACAGCGTTGGTCAAAAGATTTGACACTTGAAATTCACAAAGGGTGGTCACTTACATATCACCCACTTGCAAGTTGCCTTGACCAACAAGCATTTGGGCATGAAAATGGTGGTAAAGCGGGCACAGACACCAGATTTCATCATTTTCAATAAGAAGCTGTAGTTGTGCAAGGGTTAAACAGCGTTGGTCAAAAGATTTGATACTAAAAACTCACACAGGGTAGTCACTTACATATCACCCACTTGCAAGTTGCCTTGACCAACAAGCATTTGGGCATGAAAATGGTGGTAAAGCGGGCACAGACACCAGATTTCATCATTTTGAATAATAAGTTGTAGCTCTGCAAAGGTTAAACAGCGTTGGTCAAAAGATTTGACACTTGAAACTCACACAGGATGCTCACTTACATATCACCCACTTGCAATTTGCCTTGACCAACAAGCATTTGGGCATGAAAATGGTGGTAAAGCGGGCACAGACACCAGATTTCATTATTTTGAATAAGAATCTGTAGCTGTGCAAAGGTTAAACAGCGTTGGTCAAAAGATTTGATACTTGAAACTCACACAGGGTGGTCACTTACATATCAACCACTTGAAAGTTGGCTTGACCAACAAGCATTTGGACATGAAAATAGCGGTAAAGCGGGCACAGACACCAGATTTCATCATTTTGAATAAGAAGCTGTAGTTGTGCAAGGGTTAAACAGCGTTGGTCAAAAGATTTGACACTTGAAACTCACACAGGGTGGTCACTTACATATCACCCACTTGCAATTTGCCTTGACCAACAAGAATTTGGGCATGAAAATGGTGGTAAAGCGGGCACAGACACCAGATTTCATAATTTTCAATAAGAAGTTGTAGCTGTGCAAAGGTTAAACAGCGTTGGTCAAAAGATTTGATACTAAAAAACTCACACAGGGTAGTCACTTACATATCACCCACTTGCAATTTGCCTTGATCAACAAGCATTTGGGCATGAAAATGGTGGTAAAGCGGGCACAGACACCAGATTTCATCATTTTGAATAAGAAGCTGTAGCTGTGCAAGGGTTAAACAGCGTTGGTCAAAAGATTTGACACTTGAAACTCACACAGGGTGGTCACTTACATATCACCCACTTGCAATTTGCCTTGACCAACAAGCATTTGGGCATGAAAATGGTGGTAAAGCGGGCACAGACACCAGATTTCATCATTTTGAATAAGAAGCTGTAGCTGTGCAAAGGTTAAACAGCGTTGGTAAAAAGATTTGACACTTGAAACTCACACAGGGTGGTCACTTACATATCACCCACTTGCAATTTGCCTTGACCAACAAGCATTTGGGCATGAAAATAGTGGTAAAGCGGGCACAGACACCAGATTTCATCATTTTGAATAAGAAGCTGTAGCTGTGCAAAGGTTAAACAGCGTTGGTCAAAAGATTTGATACTAAAAACTCACACAGGGTAGTCACTTACATATCACCCACTTGCAAGTTGCCTTGACCAACAAGCATTTGGACATGACAATAGTGGTAAAGCGGGCACAGACACCAGATTTCATCATTTTGAATAAGAAGCTGTAGCTGTGCAAAGGTTAAACAGCGTTGGTCAAAAGATTTGATACTAAAAACTCACACAGGGTGGTCACTTACATATCACCCACTTGCAATTTGCCTTGACCAACAAGCATTTGGGCATGAAAATGGTGGTAAAGCGGGCACAGACACCAGATTTCATCATTTTGAATAAGAAGCTGTAGCTGTGCAAAGGTTAAACAGCGTTGGTCAAAAGATTTGATACTAAAAACTCACACAGGGTAGTCACTTACATATCACCCACTTGCAAGTTGCCTTGACCAACAAGCATTTGGGCATGAAAATGGTGGTAAAGCGGGCACAGACACCAGATTTCATCATTTTGAATAAGAAGCTGTAGCTGTGCAAAGGTTAAACAGCATTGGTCAAAAGATTTGATACTAAAAACTCACACAGGGTAGTCACTTACATATCACCCACTTGCAAGTTGCCTTGACCAACAAGCATTTGGGCATGAAAATGGTGGTAAAGCGGGCACAGACACCAGATTTCATCATTTTGAATAAGAAGTTATAGCTGTGCAAAGGTTAAACAGCGTTGGTCAAAAGATTTGACACTTGAAACTCACACAGGGTGGTCACTTACATATCACCCACTTGCAATTTGCCTTGACCAACAAGCATTTGGGCATGAAAATGGTGGTAAAGCGGGCACAGACACCAGATTTCATTATTTTGAATAAGAAGCTGTAGCTGTGCAAAGGATAAACAGCGTTGGTCAAAAGATTTGATACTTGAAACTCACACAGGGTGGTCACTTACATATCACCCACTTGAAAGTTGCCTTGACCAACAAGCATTTGGACATGAAAATAGTGGTAAAGCGGGCACAGACACCAGATTTCATCATTTTGAATAAGAAGCTGTAGTTGTGCAAGGGTTAAACAGCGTTGGTCAAAAGATTTGACACTTGAACTTCACAAAGGGTGGTCACTTACATATCACCCACTTGCAAGTTGCCTTGATCAACAAGCATTTGGGCATGAAAATGGTGGTAAAGCGGGCACAGACACCAGATTTCATCATTTTGAATAAGAAGTTGTAGCTGTGCAAAGGTTAAACAGCGTTGGTCATAAGATTTGACACTTGAAACTCACACAGGGTGGTCACTTACATATCACCCACTTGCAATTTGCCTTGACTAACAAGCATTTGGGCATGAAAATGGTGGTAAAGCGGGCACAGACACCAGATTTCATCATTTTCAATAAGAAGCTGTAGCTGTGCAAAGGTTAAACAGCGTTGGTCAACAGATTTGACACTTGAAAGTCACACAGGATGGTCAATTACATATCACCCACTTGCAATTTGCCTTGACCAACAAGCATTTGGGCATGAAAATGGTGGTAAAGCGGGCACAGACACCAGATTTCATCATTTTGAATAAGAAGCTGTAGTTGTGCAAAGGTTAAACAGCGTTGGTCAAAATATTTGTCACTTGAAACTCATACAGGATGGTCACTTACATATCACCCACTTGCAAATTGCCTTGACCAACAAGCATTTGGTCATGAAAATGGTGGTAAAGCGGGCACAGTCACCAGATTTCATCATTTTCAATAAGAAGCTGTAGCTGTGCAAAGGTTAAACAGCGTTGGTCAAAAGATTTGATACTAAAAACTCACACAGGGTAGTCACTTACATATCACCCACTTGCAAGTTGCCTTGACCAACAAGCATTTGGGCATGAAAATGGTGGTAAAGCGGGCACAGACACCAGATTTCATCATTTTGAATAAGAAGTTATAGCTGTGCAAAGGTTAAACAGCGTTGGTCAAAAGATTTGACACTTGAAACTCACACAGGGTGGTCACTTACATATCACCCACTTGCAATTTGCCTTGACCAACAAGCATTTGGGCATGAAAATAGTGGTAAAGCGGGCACAGACACCAGATTTCATCATTTTGAATAAGAAGCTGTAGTTGTGCAAGGGTTAAACAGCGTTGGTCAAAAGATTTGACACTTGAAATTCACAAAGGGTGGTCACTTACATATCACCCACTTGCAAGTTGCCTTGATCAACAAGCATTTGGGCATGAAAATGGTGGTAAAGCGGGCACAGACACCAGATTTCATCATTTTGAATAAGAAGCTGTAGTTGTGCAAGGGTTAAACAGCGTTGGTCAAAAGATTTGACACTTGAAATTCACAAAGGGTGGTCACTTACATATCACCCACTTGCAAGTTGCCTTGATCAACAAGCATTTGGGCATGAAAATGGTGGTAAAGCGGGCACAGACACCAGATTTCATTATTTTGTATAAGAAGCTGTAGCTGTGCAAAGGTTAAACAGCGTTGGTCAAAAGATTTGATACTTGAAACTCACACAGGGTGGTCACTTACATATCACCCACTTGAAAGTTGCCTTGACCAACAAGCATTTGGACATGAAAATAGTGGTAAAGCGGGCACAGACGCCAGATTTCATCATTTTGAATAAGAAGCTGTAGTTGTGCAAGGGTTAAACAGCGTTGGTCAAAAGATTTGACACTTGAAATTCACAAAGGGTGGTCACTTACATATCACCCACTTGCAAGTTGCCTTGACCAACAAGCATTTGGGCATGAAAATGGTGGTAAAGCGGGCACAGACACCAGATTTCATCATTTTCAATAAGAAGCTGTAGTTGTGCAAGGGTTAAACAGCGTTGGTCAAAAGATTTGATACTAAAAACTCACACAGGGTAGTCACTTACATATCACCCACTTGCAAGTTGCCTTGACCAACAAGCATTTGGGCATGAAAATGGTGGTAAAGCGGGCACAGACACCAGATTTCATCATTTTGAATAATAAGTTGTAGCTCTGCAAAGGTTAAACAGCGTTGGTCAAAAGATTTGACACTTGAAACTCACACAGGATGCTCACTTACATATCACCCACTTGCAATTTGCCTTGACCAACAAGCATTTGGGCATGAAAATGGTGGTAAAGCGGGCACAGACACCAGATTTCATTATTTTGAATAAGAATCTGTAGCTGTGCAAAGGTTAAACAGCGTTGGTCAAAAGATTTGATACTTGAAACTCACACAGGGTGGTCACTTACATATCAACCACTTGAAAGTTGGCTTGACCAACAAGCATTTGGACATGAAAATAGCGGTAAAGCGGGCACAGACACCAGATTTCATCATTTTGAATAAGAAGCTGTAGTTGTGCAAGGGTTAAACAGCGTTGGTCAAAAGATTTGACACTTGAAACTCACACAGGGTGGTCACTTACATATCACCCACTTGCAATTTGCCTTGACCAACAAGAATTTGGGCATGAAAATGGTGGTAAAGCGGGCACAGACACCAGATTTCATAATTTTCAATAAGAAGTTGTAGCTGTGCAAAGGTTAAACAGCGTTGGTCAAAAGATTTGATACTAAAAAACTCACACAGGGTAGTCACTTACATATCACCCACTTGCAATTTGCCTTGATCAACAAGCATTTGGGCATGAAAATGGTGGTAAAGCGGGCACAGACACCAGATTTCATCATTTTGAATAAGAAGCTGTAGCTGTGCAAGGGTTAAACAGCGTTGGTCAAAAGATTTGACACTTGAAACTCACACAGGGTGGTCACTTACATATCACCCACTTGCAATTTGCCTTGACCAACAAGCATTTGGGCATGAAAATGGTGGTAAAGCGGGCACAGACACCAGATTTCATCATTTTGAATAAGAAGCTGTAGCTGTGCAAAGGTTAAACAGCGTTGGTAAAAAGATTTGACACTTGAAACTCACACAGGGTGGTCACTTACATATCACCCACTTGCAATTTGCCTTGACCAACAAGCATTTGGGCATGAAAATAGTGGTAAAGCGGGCACAGACACCAGATTTCATCATTTTGAATAAGAAGCTGTAGCTGTGCAAAGGTTAAACAGCGTTGGTCAAAAGATTTGATACTAAAAACTCACACAGGGTAGTCACTTACATATCACCCACTTGCAAGTTGCCTTGACCAACAAGCATTTGGACATGACAATAGTGGTAAAGCGGGCACAGACACCAGATTTCATCATTTTGAATAAGAAGCTGTAGCTGTGCAAAGGTTAAACAGCGTTGGTCAAAAGATTTGATACTAAAAACTCACACAGGGTGGTCACTTACATATCACCCACTTGCAATTTGCCTTGACCAACAAGCATTTGGGCATGAAAATGGTGGTAAAGCGGGCACAGACACCAGATTTCATCATTTTGAATAAGAAGCTGTAGCTGTGCAAAGGTTAAACAGCGTTGGTCAAAAGATTTGATACTAAAAACTCACACAGGGTAGTCACTTACATATCACCCACTTGCAAGTTGCCTTGACCAACAAGCATTTGGGCATGAAAATGGTGGTAAAGCGGGCACAGACACCAGATTTCATCATTTTGAATAAGAAGCTGTAGCTGTGCAAAGGTTAAACAGCATTGGTCAAAAGATTTGATACTAAAAACTCACACAGGGTAGTCACTTACATATCACCCACTTGCAAGTTGCCTTGACCAACAAGCATTTGGGCATGAAAATGGTGGTAAAGCGGGCACAGACACCAGATTTCATCATTTTGAATAAGAAGTTATAGCTGTGCAAAGGTTAAACAGCGTTGGTCAAAAGATTTGACACTTGAAACTCACACAGGGTGGTCACTTACATATCACCCACTTGCAATTTGCCTTGACCAACAAGCATTTGGGCATGAAAATGGTGGTAAAGCGGGCACAGACACCAGATTTCATTATTTTGAATAAGAAGCTGTAGCTGTGCAAAGGATAAACAGTGTTGGTCAAAAGATTTGATACTTGAAACTCACACAGGGTGGTCACTTACATATCACCCACTTGAAAGTTGCCTTGACCAACAAGCATTTGGACATGAAAATAGTGGTAAAGCGGGCACAGACACCAGATTTCATCATTTTGAATAAGAAGCTGTAGTTGTGCAAGGGTTAAACAGCGTTGGTCAAAAGATTTGACACTTGAACTTCACAAAGGGTGGTCACTTACATATCACCCACTTGCAAGTTGCCTTGATCAACAAGCATTTGGGCATGAAAATGGTGGTAAAGCGGGCACAGACACCAGATTTCATCATTTTGAATAAGAAGTTGTAGCTGTGCAAAGGTTAAACAGCGTTGGTCATAAGATTTGACACTTGAAACTCACACAGGGTGGTCACTTACATATCACCCACTTGCAATTTGCCTTGACTAACAAGCATTTGGGCATGAAAATGGTGGTAAAGCGGGCACAGACACCAGATTTCATCATTTTCAATAAGAAGCTGTAGCTGTGCAAAGGTTAAACAGCGTTGGTCAACAGATTTGACACTTGAAAGTCACACAGGATGGTCAATTACATATCACCCACTTGCAATTTGCCTTGACCAACAAGCATTTGGGCATGAAAATGGTGGTAAAGCGGGCACAGACACCAGATTTCATCATTTTGAATAAGAAGCTGTAGTTGTGCAAAGGTTAAACAGCGTTGGTCAAAATATTTGTCACTTGAAACTCATACAGGATGGTCACTTACATATCACCCACTTGCAAATTGCCTTGACCAACAAGCATTTGGTCATGAAAATGGTGGTAAAGCGGGCACAGTCACCAGATTTCATCATTTTCAATAAGAAGCTGTAGCTGTGCAAAGGTTAAACAGCGTTGGTCAAAAGATTTGATACTAAAAACTCACACAGGGTAGTCACTTACATATCACCCACTTGCAAGTTGCCTTGACCAACAAGCATTTGGGCATGAAAATGGTGGTAAAGCGGGCACAGACACCAGATTTCATCATTTTGAATAAGAAGTTATAGCTGTGCAAAGGTTAAACAGCGTTGGTCAAAAGATTTGACACTTGAAACTCACACAGGGTGGTCACTTACATATCACCCACTTGCAATTTGCCTTGACCATCAAGCATTTGGGCATGAAAATAGTGGTAAAGCGGGCACAGACACCAGATTTCATCATTTTGAATAAGAAGCTGTAGTTGTGCAAGGGTTAAACAGCGTTGGTCAAAAGATTTGACACTTGAAATTCACAAAGGGTGGTCACTTACATATCACCCACTTGCAAGTTGCCTTGATCAACAAGCATTTGGGCATGAAAATGGTGGTAAAGCGGGCACAGACACCAGATTTCATCATTTTGAATAAGAAGCTGTAGTTGTGCAAGGGTTAAACAGCGTTGGTCAAAAGATTTGACACTTGAAATTCACAAAGGGTGGTCACTTACATATCACCCACTTGCAAGTTGCCTTGATCAACAAGCATTTGGGCATGAAAATGGTGGTAAAGCGGGCACAGACACCAGATTTCATTATTTTGAATAAGAAGCTGTAGCTGTGCAAAGGTTAAACAGCGTTGGTCAAAAGATTTGATACTTGAAACTCACACAGGATGGTCACTTACATATCACCCACTTGAAAGTTGCCTTGACCAACAAGCATTTGGACATGAAAATAGTGGTAAAGCGGGCACAGACGCCAGATTTCATCATTTTGAATAAGAAGCTGTAGTTGTGCAAGGGTTAAACAGCGTTGGTCAAAAGATTTGACACTTGAAATTCACAAAGGGTGGTCACTTACATATCACCCACTTGCAAGTTGCCTTGACCAACAAGCATTTGGGCATGAAAATGGTGGTAAAGCGGGCACAGACACCAGATTTCATCATTTTCAATAAGAAGCTGTAGTTGTGCAAGGGTTAAACAGCGTTGGTCAAAAGATTTGATACTTGAAACTCACACAGGGTGGTCACTTACATATCAACCACTTGAAAGTTGGCTTGACCAACAAGCATTTGGACATGAAAATAGTGGTAAAGCGGGCACAGACACCAGATTTCATCATTTTGAATAAGAAGCTGTAGTTGTGCAAGGGTTAAACAGCGTTGGTCAAGAGATTTGACACTTGAAATTCACAAAGGGTGGTCACTTACATATCACCCACTTGCAAGTTGCCTTGATCAACAAGCATTTGGGCATGAAAATGGTGGTAAAGCGGGCACAGACACCAGATTTCATCATTTTCAATAAGAAGCTGTAGTTGTGCAAGGGTTAAACAGCGTTGGTCAAAAGATTTGACACTTGAAACTCACACAGGGTGGTCACTTACATATCACCCACTTGCAATTTGCCTTGACTAACAAGCATTTGGGCATGAAAATGGTGGTAAAGCGGGCACAGACACCAGATTTCATCATTTTCAATAAGAAGCTGTAGCTGTGCAAAGGTTAAACAGCGTTGGTCAACAGATTTGACACTTGAAAGTCACACAGGATGGTCAATTACATATCACCCACTTGCAATTTGCCTTGACCAACAAGCATTTGGGCATGAAAATGGTGGTAAAGCGGGCACAGACACCAGATTTCATCATTTTGAATAAGAAGCTGTAGTTGTGCAAAGGTTAAACAGCGTTGGTCAAAATATTTGTCACTTGAAACTCATACAGGATGGTCACTTACATATCACCCACTTGCAAATTGCCTTGACCAACAAGCATTTGGTCATGAAAATGGTGGTAAAGCGGGCACAGTCACCAGATTTCATCATTTTCAATAAGAAGCTGTAGCTGTGCAAAGGTTAAACAGCGTTGGTCAAAAGATTTGATACTAAAAACTCACACAGGGTAGTCACTTACATATCACCCACTTGCAAGTTGCCTTGACCAACAAGCATTTGGGCATGAAAATGGTGGTAAAGCGGGCACAGACACCAGATTTCATCATTTTGAATAAGAAGTTATAGCTGTGCAAAGGTTAAACAGCGTTGGTCAAAAGATTTGACACTTGAAACTCACACAGGGTGGTCACTTACATATCACCCACTTGCAATTTGCCTTGACCAACAAGCATTTGGGCATGAAAATAGTGGTAAAGCGGGCACAGACACCAGATTTCATCATTTTGAATAAGAAGCTGTAGTTGTGCAAGGGTTAAACAGCGTTGGTCAAAAGATTTGACACTTGAAATTCACAAAGGGTGGTCACTTACATATCACCCACTTGCAAGTTGCCTTGATCAACAAGCATTTGGGCATGAAAATGGTGGTAAAGCGGGCACAGACACCAGATTTCATCATTTTGAATAAGAAGCTGTAGTTGTGCAAGGGTTAAACAGCGTTGGTCAAAAGATTTGACACTTGAAATTCACAAAGGGTGGTCACTTACATATCACCCACTTGCAAGTTGCCTTGATCAACAAGCATTTGGGCATGAAAATGGTGGTAAAGCGGGCACAGACACCAGATTTCATTATTTTGAATAAGAAGCTGTAGCTGTGCAAAGGTTAAACAGCGTTGGTCAAAAGATTTGATACTTGAAACTCACACAGGATGGTCACTTACATATCACCCACTTGAAAGTTGCCTTGACCAACAAGCATTTGGACATGAAAATAGTGGTAAAGCGGGCACAGACGCCAGATTTCATCATTTTGAATAAGAAGCTGTAGTTGTGCAAGGGTTAAACAGCGTTGGTCAAAAGATTTGACTCTTGAAATTCACAAAGGGTGGTCACTTACATATCACCCACTTGCAAGTTGCCTTGACCAACAAGCATTTGGGCATGAAAATGGTGGTAAAGCGGGCACAGACACCAGATTTCATCATTTTCAATAAGAAGCTGTAGTTGTGCAAGGGTTAAACAGCGTTGGTCAAAAGATTTGATACTTGAAACTCACACAGGGTGGTCACTTACATATCAACCACTTGAAAGTTGGCTTGACCAACAAGCATTTGGACATGAAAATAGTGGTAAAGCGGGCACAGACACCAGATTTCATCATTTTGAATAAGAAGCTGTAGTTGTGCAAGGGTTAAACAGCGTTGGTCAAGAGATTTGACACTTGAAATTCACAAAGGGTGGTCACTTACATATCACCCACTTGCAAGTTGCCTTGATCAACAAGCATTTGGGCATGAAAATGGTGGTAAAGCGGGCACAGACACCAGATTTCATCATTTTCAATAAGAAGCTGTAGTTGTGCAAGGGTTAAACAGCGTTGGTCAAAAGATTTGACACTTGAAACTCACACAGGGTGGTCACTTACATATCACCCACTTGCAATTTGCCTTGACCAACAAGAATTTGGGCATGAAAATGGTGGTAAAGCGGGCACAGACACCAGATTTCATAATTTTCAATAAGAAGTTGTAGCTGTGCAAAGGTTAAACAGCGTTGGTCAAAAGATTTGATACTAAAAACTCACACAGGGTAGTCACTTACATATCACCCACTTGCAATTTGCCTTGATCAACAAGCATTTGGGCATGAAAATGGTGGTAAAGCGGGCACAGACACCAGATTTCATCATTTTGAATAAGAAGCTGTAGCTGTGCAAGGGTTAAACAGCGTTGGTCAAAAGATTTGACACTTGAAACTCACACAGGGTGGTCACTTACATATCACCCACTTGCAATTTGCCTTGACCAACAAGCATTTGGGCATGAAAATGGTGGTAAAGCGGGCACAGACACCAGATTTCATCATTTTGAATAAGAAGCTGTAGCTGTGCAAAGGTTAAACAGCGTTGGTAAAAAGATTTGACACTTGAAACTCACACAGGGTGGTCACTTACATATCACCCACTTGCAATTTGCCTTGACCAACAAGCATTTGGGCATGAAAATAGTGGTAAAGCGGGCACAGACACCAGATTTCATCATTTTGAATAAGAAGCTGTAGCTGTGCAAAGGTTAAACAGCGTTGGTCAAAAGATTTGATACTAAAAACTCACACAGGGTAGTCACTTACATATCACCCACTTGCAAGTTGCCTTGACCAACAAGCATTTGGACATGACAATAGTGGTAAAGCGGGCACAGACACCAGATTTCATCATTTTGAATAAGAAGCTGTAGCTGTGCAAAGGTTAAACAGCGTTGGTCAAAAGATTTGATACTAAAAACTCACACAGGGTGGTCACTTACATATCACCCACTTGCAATTTGCCTTGACCAACAAGCATTTGGGCATGAAAATGGTGGTAAAGCGGGCACAGACACCAGATTACATTATTTTGAATAAGAAGCTGTAGCTGTGCAAAGGTTAAACAGCGTTGGTCAAAAGATTTGATACTTGAAACTCACACAGGGTGGTCACTTACATATCACCCACTTGAAAGTTGCCTTGACCAATAAGCATTTGGGCATGAAAATGGTGGTAAAGCGGGCACAGACACCAGATTTCATCATTTTGAATAAGAAATTGTAGCTGTGCAAAGGTTAAACAGCGTTGGTTAAAAGATTTGACACTTGAAACTCACACAGGGTGGTCACTTACATATCACCCACTTGCAATTTGCCTTGACCAACAAGCATTTGGGCATGAAAATGGTGGTAAAGCGGGCACAGACACCAGATTTCATCATTTTGAATAAGAAGCTGTAGCTGTGCAAGGGTTAAACAGCGTTGGTCAAAACATTTGACACTTGAAACTCACACAGGGTGGTCACTTACATATCACCCACTTGTAAGTTGCCTTGACCAACAAGCATTTGGACATGAAAATAGTGGTAAAGCGGGCACAGACACCAGATTTCATTATTTTGAATAAGAAGCTGTAGTTGTGCAAGGGTTAAACAGCGTTGGTCAAAAGATTTGACACTTGAAACTCACACAGGGTGGTCACTTACATATCACCCACTTGAAAGTTGGCTTGACCAACAAGCATTTGGACATGAAAATAGTGGTAAAGCGGGCACAGACACCAGATTTCATCATTTTGAATAAGAAGCTGTAGTTGTGCAAGGGTTAAACAGCGTTGGTCAAAAGATTTGACACTTGAAATTCACAAAGGGTGGTCACTTACATATCACCCACTTGCAAGTTGCCTTGACCAACAAGCATTTGGGCATGAAAATGGTGGTAAAGCGGGCACAGACACCAGATTTCATCATTTTCAATAAGAAGCTGTAGTTGTGCAAGGGTTAAACAGCGTTGGTCAAAAGATTTGATACTAAAAACTCACACAGGGTAGTCACTTACATATCACCCACTTGCAATTTGCCTTGACCAACAAGCATTTGGGCATGAAAATGGTGTTAAAGCGGGCACAGACACCAGATTTCATTATTTTGAATAAGAAGCTGTAGCTGTGCAAAGGTTAAACAGCGTTGGTCAAAAGATTTGATACTTGAAACTCACACAGGGTGGTCACTTACATATCACCCACTTGAAAGTTGGCTTGACCAACAAGCATTTGGACATGAAAATAGTGGTAAAGCGGGCACAGACACCAGATTTCATCATTTTGAATAAGAAGCTGTAGGTGTGCAAGGGTTACACAGCGTTGGTCAAAAGACTTGACACTTGAAATTCACAAAGGGTGGTCACTTACATATCACCCACTTGCAAGTTGCCTTGATCAACAAGCATTTGGGCATGAAAATGGTGGTAAAGCGGGCACAGACACCAGATTTCATCATTTTCAATAAGAAGCTGTAGCTGTGCAAAGGTTAAACAGCGTTGGTCAAAAGATTTGACACTTGAAACTCACACAGGGTGGTCACTTACATATCACCCACTTGCAATTTGCCTTGACCAACAAGCATTTGGGCATGAAAATGGTGGTAAAGCGGGCACAGACACCAGATTTCATCATTTTGAATAAGAAGCTGTAGCTGTGCAAGGGTTAAACAGCGTTGGTCAAAAGATTTGACACTTGAAACTCACACAGGGTGGTCACTTACATATCACCCACTTGCAATTTGCCTTGACCAACAAGCATTTGGGCATGAAAATGGTGGTAAAGCGGGCACAGACACCAGATTTCATCATTTTGAATAAGAAGCTGTAGTTGTGCAAGGGTTAAACAGCGTTGGTCAAAAGATTTGACACTTTAAATTCACAAAGGGTGGTCACTTACATATCACCCACTTGCAAGTTGCCTTGATCAACAAGCATTTGGGCATGAAAATGGTGGTAAAGCGGGCACAGACACCAGATTTCATCATTTTGAATAAGAAGCTGTAGTTGTGCAAGGGTTAAACAGCATTGGTCAAAAGATTTGACACTTGAAAGTCACACAGGGTGGTCACTTACATATCACCCTACTTGCAATTTGCCTTGACCAACAAGCATTTGGGCATGAAAATGGTGGTAAAGCGGGCACAGACACCAGATTTCATCATTTTGAATAAGAAGCTGTAGCTGTGCAAAGGTTAAACAGCGTTGGTCAAAAGATTTGATACTTGAAACTCATACAGGATAGTCACTTACATATCACCCACTTGCAAGTTGCCTTGACCAACAAGCATTTGGGCATGAAAATGGTGGTAAAGCGGGCACAGACACCAGATTTCATCATTTTGAATAAGAAGCTGTAGTTGTGCAAAGGTTAAACAGCGTTGGTCAAAATATTTGACACTTGAAACTCATACAGGATAGTCACTTACATATCACCCACTTGCAAATTGCCTTGACCAACAAGCATTTGGGCATGAAAATGGTGGTAAAGCGGGCACAGTCACCAGATTTCATCATTTTGAATAAGAAGCTGTAGCTGTGCAAAGGTTAAACAGCGTTGGTCAAAAGATTTGATACTAAAAACTCACACAGGGTAGTCACTTACATATCACCCACTTGCAATTTGCCTTGACTAACAAGCATTTGGGCATGAAAATGGTGGTCAAGCGGGCACAGACACCAGATTTCATCATTTTCAATAAGAAGCTGTAGCTGTGCAAAGGTTAAACAGCGTTGGTCAACAGATTTGACACTTGAAACTCATACAGGATGGTCACTTACATATCACCCACTTGCAATTTGCCTTGACCAACAAGCATTTGGGCATGAAAATGGTGGTAAAGCGGGCACAGTCACCAGATTTCATCATTTTCAATAAGAAGCTGTAGCTGTGCAAAGGTTAAACAGCGTTGGTCAAAAGATTTGACACTTGAAACTCACACAGGGTGGTCACTTACATATCACCCACTTGCAATTTGCCTTGACTAACAAGCATTTGGGTATGAAAATAGTGGTAAAGCGGGCACAGACACCAGATTTCATCATTTTGAATAAGAAGCTGTAGTTGTGCAAAGGTTAAACAGCGATGGTCAAAATATTTGACACTTGAAACTCATACAGGATAGTCACTTACATATCACCCACTTGCAAATTGCCTTGACCAACAAGCATTTGGGCATGAAAATGGTGGTAAAGCGGGCACAGTCACCAGATTTCATCATTTTGAATAAGAAGCTGTAGCTGTGCAAAGGTTAAACAGCGTTGTTCAAAAGATTTGATACTAAAAACTCACACAGGGTAGTCACTTACATATCACCCACTTGCAAGTTGCCTTGACCAACAAGCATTTGGGCATGAAAATGGTGGTAAAGCGGGCACAGACACCAGATTTCATCATTTTGAATAAGAAGTTGTAGCTGTGCAAAGGTTAAACAGCGTTGGTCAAAAGATTTGACACTGGAAACTCACACAGGATGGTCACTTACATATCACCCACTTGCAAGTTGCCTTGACCAACAAGCATTTGGGCATGAAAATGGTGGTAAAGCGGGCACAGACACCAGATTTCATTATTTTGAATAAGAAGCTGTAGCTGTGCAAAGGTTAAACAGCGTTGGTCAAAAGATTTGATACTTGAAACTCACACAGGGTGGTCACTTACATATCACCCACTTGAAAGTTGGCTTGACCAACAAGCATTTGGACATGACAATAGTGGTAAAGCGGGCACAGACACCAGATTTCATCATTTTGAATAAGAAGCTGTAGTTGTGCAAGGGTTAAACAGCGTTGGTCAAAAGATTTGATACTAAAAACTCACACAGGGTAGTCACTTACATATCATCCACTTGCAATTTGCCTTGACTAACAAGCATTTGGGCATGAAAATGGTGGTAAAGCGGGCACAGACACCAGATTTCATCATTTTCAATAAGAAGCTGTAGCTGTGCAAAGGTTAAACAGCGTTGGTCAACAGATTTGACACTTGAAACTCATACAGGATGGTCACTTACATATCACCCACTTGCAATTTGCCTTGACCAACAAGAATTTGGGCATGAAAATGGTGGTAAAGCGGGCACAGACACCAGATTTCATCATTTTCAATAAGAAGTTGTAGCTGTGCAAAGGTTAAACAGCGTTGGTCAAAAGATTTGATACTAAAAACTCACACAGGGTAGTCACTTACATATCACCCACTTGCAATTTGCCTTGATCAACAAGCATTTGGGCATGAAAATGGTGGTAAAGCGGGCACAGACACCAGATTTCATAATTTTGAATAAGAAGCTGTAGCTGTGCAAGGGTTAAACAGCGTTGGTCAAAAGATTTGACACTTGAAACTCACACAGGGTGGTCACTTACATATCACCCACTTGCAATTTGCCTTGACCAACAAGCATTTGGGCATGAAAATGGTGGTAAAGCGGGCACAGACACCAGATTTCATCATTTTGAATAAGAAGCTGTAGCTGTGCAAAGGTTAAACAGCGTTGGTAAAAAGATTTGACACTTGAAACTCACACAGGGTGGTCACTTACATATCACCCACTTGCAATTTGCCTTGACCAACAAGCATTTGGGCATGAAAATAGTGGTAAAGCGGGCACAGACACCAGATTTCATCATTTTGAATAAGAAGCTGTAGTTGTGCAAGGGTTAAACAGCGTTGGTCAAAAGATTTGACACTTGAAATTCACAAAGGGTGGTCACTAACATATCACCCACTTGCAAGTTGCCTTGATCAACAAGCATTTGGGCATGAATGGTGGTAAAGCGGGCACAGACACCAGATTTCATCATTTTGAATAAGAAGCTGTAGCTGTGCAAAGGTTAAACAGCGTTGGTCAAAAGATTTGAAACTAAAAACTCACACAGGGTAGTCACTTACATATCACCCACTTGCAAGTTGCCTTGACCAACAAGCATTTGGGCATGAAAATGGTGGTAAAGCGGGCACAGACACCAGATTTCATCATTTTGAATAAGAAGCTGTAGCTGTGCAAAGGTTAAACAGCGTTGGTCAAAAGATTTGATACTTGAAACTCACACAGGGTGGTCACTTACATATCACCCACTTGAAAGTTGGCTTGACCAACAAGCATTTGGACATGACAATAGTGGTAAAGCGGGCACAAACACCAGATTTCATCATTTTGAATTAGAAGCTGTAGTTGTGCAAGGGTTAAACAGCGTTGGTCAAAAGATTTGACACTTGAAATTCACAAAGGGTGGTCACTTACATATCACCCACTTGCAAGTTGCCTTGATCAACAAGCATTTGGGCATGAAAATGGTGGTAAAGCGGGCACAGACACCAGATTTCATCATTTTCAATAAGAAGCTGTAGCTGTGCAAGGGTTAAACAGCGTTGGTCAAAAGATTTGACACTTGAAACTCACACAGGGTGGTCACTTACATATCACCCACTTGCAATTTGCCTTGACCAACAAGCATTTGGGCATGAAAATGGTGGTAAAGCGGGCACAGACACCAGATTTCATCATTTTGAATAAGAAGCTGTAGCTGTGCAAGGGTTAAACAGCGTTGGTCAAAAGATTTGACACTTGAAACTCACACAGGGTGGTCACTTACATATCACCCACTTGCAATTTGCCTTGACCAACAAGCATTTGGGCATGAAAATGGTGGTAAAGCGGGCACAGACACCAGATTTCATCATTTTGAATAAGAAGCTGTAGCTGTGCAAAGGTTAAACAGCGTTGGTCAAAAGATTTGATACTTGAAACTCACACAGGGTGGTCACTTACATATCACCCACTTGAAAGTTGGCTTGACCAACAAGCATTTGGGCATGAAAATGGTGGTAAAGCGGGCACAGACACCAGATTTCATCATTTTGAATAAGAAGTTGTAGCTGTGCAAAGGTTAAATAGCGTTGGTCAAAAGATTTGAAACTAAAAACTCACACAGGGTAGTCACTTACATATCACCCACTTGCAAGTTGCCTTGACCAACAAGCATTTGGGCATGAAAATGGTGGTAAAGCGGGCACAGACACCAGATTTCATAAATTTGAATAAGACGTTGTAGCTGTGCAAAGGTTAAACAGCGTTGGTCAAAAGATTTGACACTTGAAACTCACACAGGGTGGTCACTTACATATCACCCACTTGCAATTTGCCTTGACCAACAAGCATTTGGGCATGAAAATGGTGGTAAAGCGGGCACAGACACCAGATTTCATCATTTTGAATAAGAAGCTGTAGCTGTGCAAGGGTTAAACAGCGTTGGTCAAAAGATTTGACACTTGAAACTCACACAGGGTGGTCACTTACATATCACCCACTTGCAATTTGCCTTGACCAACAAGCATTTGGGCATGAAAATGGTGGTAAAGCGGGCACAGACACCAGATTTCATCATTTTGAATAAGAAGCTGTAGCTGTGCAAAGGTTAAACAGCGTTGGTCAAAAGATTTGACACTTGAAACTCACACAGGGTGGTCACTTACATATCACCCACTTGCAATTTGCCTTGACTAACAAGCATTTGGGTATGAAAATAGTGGCAAAGCGGGCACAGACACCAGATTTCATCATTTTGAATAAGAAGCTGTAGTTGTGCAAAGGTTAAACAGCGTTGGTCAAAATATTTGACACTTGAAACTCATACAGGATAGTCACTTACATATCACCCACTTGCAAATTGCCTTGACCAACAAGCATTTGGGCATGAAAATGGTGGTAAAGCGGGCACAGTCACCAGATTTCATCATTTTGAATAAGAAGCTGTAGCTGTGCAAAGGTTAAACAGCGTTGGTCAAAAGATTGGATACTAAAAACTCACACAGGGTAGTCACTTACATATCACCCACTTGCAAGTTGCCTTGACCAACAAGCATTTGGGCATGAAAATGGTGGTAAAGCGGGCACAGACACCAGATTTCATCATTTTGAATAAGAAGTTGTAGCTGTGCAAAGGTTAAACAGCGTTGGTCAAAAGATTTGACACTGGAAACTCACACAGGATGGTCACTTACATATCACACACTTGCAAGTTGCCTTGACCAACAAGCATTTGGGCATGAAAATGGTGGTAAAGCGGGCACAGACACCAGATTTCATTATTTTGAATAAGAAGCTGTAGCTGTGCAAAGGTTAAACAGCGTTGGTCAAAAGATTTGATACTTGAAACTCACACAGGGTGGTCACTTACATATCACCCACTTGAAAGTTGGCTTGACCAACAAGCATTTGGACATGACAATAGTGGTAAAGCGGGCACAGACACCAGATTTCATCATTTTGAATAAGAAGCTGTAGTTGTGCAAGGGTTAAACAGCGTTGGTCAAAAGATTTGATACTAAAAACTCACACAGGGTAGTCACTTACATATCATCCACTTGCAATTTGCCTTGACTAACAAGCATTTGGGCATGAAAATGGTGGTAAAGCGGGCACAGACACCAGATTTCATCATTTTGAATAAGAAGCTGTAGCTGTGCAAAGGTTAAACAGCGTTGGTCAACAGATTTGACACTTGAAACTCATACAGGATGGTCACTTACATATCACCCACTTGCAATTTGCCTTGACCAACAAGAATTTGGGCATGAAAATGGTGGTAAAGCGGGCACAGACACCAGATTTCATCATTTTCAATAAGAAGTTGTAGCTGTGCAAAGGTTAAACAGCGTTGGTCAAAAGATTTGATACTAAAAACTCACACAGGGTAGTCACTTACATATCACCCACTTGCAATTTGCCTTGATCAACAAGCATTTGGGCATGAAAATGGTGGTAAAGCGGGCACAGACACCAGATTTCATCATTTTGAATAAGAAGCTGTAGCTGTGCAAAGGTTAAACAGCGTTGGTCAAAAGATTTGATACTTGAAACTCACACAGGGTAGTCACTTACATATCACCCACTTGCAAGTTGCCTTGACCAACAAGCATTTGGGCATGAAAATGGTGGTAAAGCGGGCACAGACACCAGATTTCATCATTTTGAATAAGAAGCTGTAGTTGTGCAAGGATTAAACAGCGTTGGTCAAAAGATTTGACACTTGAAACTCACACAGGGTGGTCACTTACATATCACCCACTTGCAATTTGCCTTGACCAACAAGAATTTGGGCATGAAAATGTGGTAAAGCGGGCACAGACACCAGATTTCATCATTTTATATAAGAAGCTGTAGCTGTGCAAAGGTTAAACAGCGTTGGTCAAAAGATTTGACACTTGAAACTCACACAGGGTGATCACTTACATATCACCCACCTGCAATTTGCCTTGACCAACAAGCATTTGGGCATGAAAATAGTGGTAAAGCGGGCACAGACACCAAATTTCATCATTTTGAATAAGAAGCTGTAGTTGTGCAAGGGTTAAACAGCGTTGGTCAAAAGATTTGACACTTGAAATTCACAAAGGGTGGTCACTTACATATCACCCACTTGCAAGTTGCCTTAATCAACAAGCATTTGGGCATGAAAATGGTGGTAAAGCGGGCACAGACACCAGATTTCATCATTTTGAATAAGAAGCTGTAGCTGTGCAAGGGTTAAACAGCGTTGGTCAAAAGATTTGACACTTGAAACTCACACAGGGTGGTCACTTACATATCACCCACTTGCAATTTGCCTTGACCAACAAGCATTTGGGCATGAAAATGGTGGTAAAGCGGGCACAGACACCAGATTTCATCATTTTGAATAAGAAGCTGTAGCTGTGCAAAGGTTAAACAGCGTTGGTAAAAAGATTTGACACTTGAAACTCACACAGGGTGGTCACTTACATATCACCCACTTGCAATTTGCCTTGACCAACAAGCATTTGGGCATGAAAATAGTGGTAAAGCGGGCACAGACACCAGATTTCATCATTTTGAATAAGAAGCTGTAGTTGTGCAAGGGTTAAACAGCGTTGGTCAAAAGATTTGACACTTGAAATTCACAAGGGGTGGTCACTAACATATCACCCACTTGCAAGTTGCCTTGATCAACAAGCATTTGGGCATGAAAATGGTGGTAGAGCGGGCACAGACACCAGATTTCATCATTTTGAATAAGAAGCTGTAGCTGTGCAAAGGTTAAACAGCGTTGGTCAAAAGATTTGAAACTAAAAACTCACACACGGTAGTCACTTACATATCACCCACTTGCAAGTTGCCTTGACCAACAAGCATTTGGGCATGAAAATGGTGGTAAAGCGGGCGCAGACACCAGATTTCATCATTTTGAATAAGAAGCTGTAGCTGTGCAAAGGTTAAACAGCGTTGGTCAAAAGATTTGATACTTGAAACTCACACAGGGTGGTCACTTACATATCACCCACTTGAAAGTTGGCTTGACCAACAAGCATTTGGACATGACAATAGTGGTAAAGCGGGCACAAACACCAGATTTCATCATTTTGAATTAGAAGCTGTAGTTGTGCAAGGGTTAAACAGCGTTGGTCAAAAGATTTGACACTTGAAATTCACAAAGGGTGGTCACTTACATATCACCCACTTGCAAGTTGCCTTGATCAACAAGCATTTGGGCATGAAAATGGTGGTAAAGCGGGCACAGACACTAGATTTCATCATTTTCAATAAGAAGCTGTAGCTGTGCAAGGGTTAAACAGCGTTGGTCAAAAGATTTGACACTTGAAATTCACACAGGGTGGTCACTTACATATCACCCACTTGCAATTTGCCTTGATCAACAAGCATTTGGGCATGAAAATGGTGGTAAAGCGGGCACAGACACCAGATTTCATCATTTTGAATAAGAAGCTGTAGCTGTGCAAGGGTTAAACAGCGTTGGTCAAAAGATTTGACACTTGAAACTCACACAGGGTGGTCACTTACATATCACCCACTTGCAATTTGCCTTGACCAACAAGCATTTGGGCATGAAAATGGTGGTAAAGCGGGCACAGACACCAGATTTCATCATTTTGAATAAGAAGCTGTAGCTGTGCAAAGGTTAAGCAGCGTTGGTAAAAAGATTTGACACTTGAAACTCACACAGGGTGGTCACTTACATATCACCCACTTGCAATTTGCCTTGACCAACAAGCATTTGGGCATGAAAATAGTGGTAAAGCGGGCACAGACACCAGATTTCATCATTTTGAATAAGAAGCTGTAGTTGTGCAAGGGTTAAACAGCGTTGGTCAAAAGATTTGACACTTGAAATTCACAAGGGGTGGTCACTAACATATCACCCACTTGCAAGTTGCCTTGATCAACAAGCATTTGGGCATGAAAATGGTGGTAGAGCGGGCACAGACACCAGATTTCATCATTTTGAATAAGAAGCTGTAGCTGTGCAAAGGTTAAACAGCGTTGGTCAAAAGATTTGAAACTAAAAACTCACACACGGTAGTCACTTACATATCACCCACTTGCAAGTTGCCTTGACCAACAAGCATTTGGGCATGAAAATGGTGGTAAAGCGGGCGCAGACACCAGATTTCATCATTTTGAATAAGAAGCTGTAGCTGTGCAAAGGTTAAACAGCGTTGGTCAAAAGATTTGATACTTGAAACTCACACAGGGTGGTCACTTACATATCACCCACTTGAAAGTTGGCTTGACCAACAAGCATTTGGACATGACAATAGTGGTAAAGCGGGCACAAACACCAGATTTCATCATTTTGAATTAGAAGCTGTAGTTGTGCAAGGGTTAAACAGCGTTGGTCAAAAGATTTGACACTTGAAATTCACAAAGGGTGGTCACTTACATATCACCCACTTGCAAGTTGCCTTGATCAACAAGCATTTGGGCATGAAAATGGTGGTAAAGCGGGCACAGACACTAGATTTCATCATTTTCAATAAGAAGCTGTAGCTGTGCAAGGGTTAAACAGCGTTGGTCAAAAGATTTGACACTTGAAATTCACACAGGGTGGTCACTTACATATCACCCACTTGCAATTTGCCTTGACCAACAAGAATTTGAGCATGAAAATGGTGGTAAAGCGGGCACAGACACCAGATTTCATCATTTTCAATAAGAAGCTGTAGCTGTGCAAAAGTTAAACAGCGTTGGTCAAAAGATTTGACACTTGAAACTCACACAGGGTGGTCACTTACATATCACCCACTTGCAATTTGCCTTGACCAACAAGCATTTGGGCATGAAAATGGTGGTAAAGCGGGCACAGACACCAGATTTCATCATTTTGAATAAGAAGCTGTAGCTGTGCAAAGGTTAAACAGCGTTGGTCAAAAGATTTGATACTAAAAACTCACACAGGGTAGTCACTTACATATCACCCACTTGCAAGTTGCCTTGACCAACAACCATTTGGGCATGAAAATGGTGGTAAAGCGGGCACAGACACCAGATTTCATCATTTTGAATAAGAAGTTGTAGCTGTGCAAAGGTTAAACAGCGTTGGTCAAAAGATTTGACACTTGAAACTCACACAGGGTGGTCACTTACATATCACCCACTTGCAATTTGCCTTGACCAACAAGCATTTGGGCATGAAAATGGTGGTAAAGCGGGCACAGACACCAGATTTCATCATTTTGAATAAGAAGCTGTAGCTGTGCAAGGGTTAAACAGCGTTGGTCAAAAGATTTGACACTTGAAACTCACACAGGGTGGTCACTTACATATCACCCACTTGCAATTTGCCTTGACCAACAAGCATTTGGGCATGAAAATGGTGGTAAAGCGGGCACAGACACCAGATTTCATCATTTTGAATAAGAAGCTGTAGCTGTGCAAAGGTTAAACAGCGTTGGTCAAAAGATTTGATACTTGAAACTCACACAGGGTAGTCACTTACATATCACCCACTTGCAAGTTGCCTTGACCAACAAGCATTTGGGCATGAAAATGGTGGTAAAGCGGGCACAGACACCAGATTTCATCATTTTGAATAAGAAGCTGTAGTTGTGCAAGGATTAAACAGCGTTGGTCAAAAGATTTGACACTTGAAACTCACACAGGGTGGTCACTTACATATCACCCACTTGCAATTTGCCTTGACCAACAAGAATTTGGGCATGAAAATGTGGTAAAGCGGGCACAGACACCAGATTTAATCATTTTATATAAGAAGCTGTAGCTGTGCAAAGGTTAAACAGCGTTGGTCAAAAGATTTGACACTTGAAACTCACACAGGGTGATCACTTACATATCACCCACCTGCAATTTGCCTTGACCAACAAGCATTTGGGCATGAAAATAGTGGTAAAGCGGGCACAGACACCAAATTTCATCATTTTGAATAAGAAGCTGTAGTTGTGCAAGGGTTAAACAGCGTTGGTCAAAAGATTTGACACTTGAAATTCACAAAGGGTGGTCACTTACATATCACCCACTTGCAAGTTGCCTTAATCAACAAGCATTTGGGCATGAAAATGGTGGTAAAGTGGGCACAGACACCAGGGGGTAAATTTACTAACATTCGTAATTTTCGGAAAAAGGTCAAAGTTCAATCACGAATGACATCGAAAGTGTAAAACTGCAACTTTTTGAATTGATTACGACTAATTTACTAAGCTGTCGTATTCGGGTTTTTCTTTTGTTCCGATGTCGATGTCATTCATTTTTTTTTTTCTATTTTTACGGCAGTGATTAGTAAAACACTGCCGACTTTTTAAAAATGAATCTCGGCCGGATCTGTGTGATCCGTGCTGGGGTTCATTTTTTTTTTTTTTTTAATTAAACAGTGTAAAATTTAAAAAAAAATTGCGTGGGGTCCCCCCTCCTAAGCATAACCAGCCTCGGGCTCTTTGAGCCGATCCTGGTTGCAGAAATATGGGGGGGGAAATGACAGGTGTTCCCCCATATTTAAGCAACCAGCATCGGGCTCTGCGCCTGGTCCTGGTTCCAAAAATACGGGGGACAAAAAGAGTAGGGGTCCCCCGTATTTTTAAAACCAGCACCGGGCTCCACTAGCTGGACAGATAATGCCACAGCCGGGGGTCACTTTTATATAGTGCCCTGCGGCCGTGGCATCAAAAATCCAACTAGTCACCCCTGGCCGGGGTACCCTGGGGGAGTGGGGACCCCTTCAATCAAGGGGTCCCCCCCCCAGCCACCCAAGGGCCAGGGGTGAAGCCCGAGGCTGTCCCCCCCCATCCAATGGGCTGCGGATGGGGGGGCTGATAGCCTTTGTTTTAAATGAAAAGATATTGTTTTTAGTAGCAGTACTACAAGTCCCAGCAAGCCTCCCCCGCATGCTGGTACTTGGAGAACCACAAGTACCAGCATGCGGCGGAAAAACGGGCCCGCTGGTACCTGTAGTACTATTACTAAAAAAATACCCAAATAAACACAAGACACACACACCTTGAAAGTAAAGATTTATTACATACATGCACACAAACATACATACATACTTACCTTATGTTCACACGCAGGTCGGTCCTCTTCTCCAGTAGAATCCAAGGGGTACCTGTTGAATAAATTACACTCACCAGATCCAGGGTCCCAGGCTCCTCGTCGCATCCATGTGTAATCCACGTACTTGAATAAAATAACAAAACGGATACCCGAGCCACGAACTGAAAGGGTCCCCATGTTTTCACATGGGACTCCTTTCCCCGAATGCCAGAAACCCACTCTGACTTTTGTCTAAGTGGGTTTCTTCAGCCAATCAGGGAGCGCTACGTTGTAGCACTCTCCTGATCGGCTGTGTGCTCCTGTACTGAGTGACAGGCGGCACACGGCAGTGTTACAATGTAGCGCCTATGCGCTCCATTGTAACCAATGGTGGGAACTTTCTGCTCAGCGGTGACGTCACTTTAGGTCAACCGCAGGGCAGAAAGTTCCCACCATTGGTTACAATGGAGCGCATAGGCGCTACATTGTAACACTGCCGTGTGCCGCCTGTCACTCAGTACAGGAGCACACAGCCGATCAGGAGAGTGCTACAACGTAGCGCTCCCTGATTGGCTGAAGAAACCCACTTAGACAGAAGTCAGAGTGGGTTTCTGGCATTCGGGGAAAGGAGTCCCATGTGAAAACATGGGGACCCTTTCAGTTCGTGGCTCGGGTATCCGTTTTGTTATTTTATTCAAGTACGTGGATTACACATGGATGCGACGAGGAGCCTGGGACCCTGGATCTGGTGAGTGTAATTTATTCAACAGGTACCCCTTGGATTCTACTGGAGAAGAGGACCGACCTGCGTGTGAACATAAGGTAAGTATGTATGTATGTTTGTGTGCATGTATGTAATAAATCTTTACTTTCAAGGTGTGTGTGTCTTGTGTTTATTTGGGTATTTTTTTAGTAATAGTACTACAGGTACCAGCGGGCCCGTTTTTCCGCCGCATGCTGGTACTTGTGGTTCTCCAAGTACCAGCATGCGGGGGAGGCTTGCTGGGACTTGTAGTACTGCTACTAAAAACAATATCTTTTCATTTACAACAAAGGCTATCAGCCCCCCCATCCGCAGCCCATTGGATGGGGGGGGACAGCCTCGGGCTTCACCCCTGGCCCTTGGGTGGCTGGGGGGGGGACCCCTTGATTGAAGGGGTCCCCACTCCCCCAGGGTACCCCGGCCAGGGGTGACTAGTTGGATTTTTGATGCCACGGCCGCAGGGCACTATATAAAAGTGACCCCCGGCTGTGGCATTATCTGTCCAGCTAGTGGAGCCCGGTGCTGGTTTTAAAAATACGGGGGACCCCTACTCTTTTTGTCCCCCGTATTTTTGGAACCAGGACCAGACGCAGAGCCCGATGCTGGTTGCTTAAATATGGGGGAACCCCTGTCAATTTTTTTCCCATATTTCTGCAACCAGGATCGGCTCAAAGAGCCCGAGGCTGGTTATGCTTAGGAGGGGGGACCCCACGCAATTTTTTTTGAAAAAATCATCACTTTCCCACCCCTTCCCACTGATATACATGCACGGATCTCATGGATCCGTGCATGCCTATCCAATCACGAATAAAAAAAGCAGGTCTGTTTTTTTTAAGCACTTTTTTACGAGTTGTAATTTTTCACGGCAGTGTTTTGTTTTTTTTTGCTTTGCACTTCTTAGTAAATGACCGAGATTCATACTTAAACAGCCGCGTTTTGACCGATGGTGTATTCATTCGTGATTTTTTTCCTAGGACTTCCAAATATTACGAATGCCCTCATCACTGCCGTGATTTGAGTTTAGTAAATTACCGAGATGACACTTTGATGAAAAAACGGCATCTCGGTCAAAATCGGGACCTTAGTAAATTTACCCCCAGATTTCATAATTTTGAATAAGAAGCTGTAGCTGTGCAAAGGTTAAACAGCGTTGGTCAAAAGATTTGATACTAAAAACTCACACAGGGGGGTAAATTTACTAAGCTCCCGATTTTGACCGAGATGCCGTTTTTTCATCAAAGTGTCATCTCGGTAATTTACTAAGCAATAATCACGGCAGTGATGAGGGCATTCGTAATATTTTGAAGTCCTAGGAAAAAAAATCACGAATGAATACACCATCGGTCAAAACGCGGCTGTTTAAGTATGAATCTCGGTCATTTACTAAGAAGTGCAAAGCAAAAAAAAAAACAAACACTGCCGTGAAAAATTACAACTCGTAAAAAAGTGCTAAAAAAAAACAGACCTTTTTTTTTTATTCGTGATTGGATAGGCATGCACGGATCCATGAGATCCGTGCATGTATATCAGTGGGAAGGGGTGGGAAAGTGCTTTTTTTTTCAAAAAAAATTGCGTGGGGTCCCCCCTCCTAAGCATAACCAGCCTCGGGCTCTTTGAGCCGATCCTGGTTGCAGAAATATGGGGGAAAAATTGACAGGGGTTCCCCCATATTTAAGCAACCAGCATCGGGCTCTGCGCCTGGTCCTGGTTCCAAAAATACGGGGGACAAAAAGAGTAGGGGTCCCCCGTATTTTTAAAACCAGCACCGGGCTCCACTAGCTGGACAGATAATGCCACAGCCGGGGGTCACTTTTATATAGTGCCCTGCGGCCGTGGCATCAAAAATCCAACTAGTCACCCCTGGCCGGGGTACCCTGGGGGAGTGGGGACCCCTTCAATCAAGGGGTCCTCCCCCCCCAGCCACCCAAGGGCCAGGGGTGAAGCCCGAGGCTGTCCCCCCCCATCCAATGGGCTGCGGATGGGGGGGCTGATAGCCTTTGTTGTAAAAGAAAAGATATTGTTTTTAGTAGCAGTACTACAAGTCCCAGCAAGCCTCCCCCGCATGCTGGTACTTGGAGAACCACAAGTACCAGCATGCGGCGGAAAAACGGGCCCGCTGGTACCTGTAGTACTACTACTAAAAAAATACCCAAAAAAACACGACACACACACCGTGAAAGTATAATTTTATTACATACATACACACATACATACATATTTACCTTATGTTCCCACGCAGGTCGGTCCTCTTCTCCAGTAGAATCCAAGGGGTACCTGTTAAAGAAATTATACTCACGAGATCCAGGGGTCCAGGGTCCTCGGGGAATCCAGTGTAATCCACGTACTTGAAAAAAATAACAAAACGGACACCCGAGCCACGCACTAAAAGGGGACCCATGTTTGCACATGGATCCCCTTTTCCCGACTGCCAGAAACCCACTCTGACTGATGTCTAAGTGGGTTTCTTCAGCCAATCAGGGAGTGCCACGTTGTAGCACTCTCCTGATCGGCTGTGTGCTCCTGTACTGAGTGACAGGCGGCACACGGCAGTGTTACAATGTAGCGCCTATGCGCTCCATTGTAACCAATGCTGGGAACTTTCTGCTCAGCGGTGACGTCACTTTAGGTCAACCGCAGGGCAGAAAGTTCCCAGCATTGGTTACAATGTAGCGCATAGGCGCTACATTGTAACACTGCCGTGTGCTGCCTGTCAGTTAGGACAGGAGCACACAGCCGATCAGGAGAGTGCTACAACGTGGCGCTCCCTGATTGGCTGAAGAAACCCACTTAGACAGAAGTCAGAGTGGGTTTCTGGCATTCGGGGAAAGGTGACCCATGTGAAAACATGGGTCCCCTTTCAGTTCGTGGCTCGGCTCTGCGTTTTGTTTTTTTATTCAAGTACCTGGATTATAAATGGATGCGACGAGGACCCTGAGCCCCTGGATCTCGTGAGTATAATTTATTCAACAGGTACCCTTGGATTCTACTGGACAAGTGGACCGACCTGCGTGGGAACATAGGTAAGTATGTATGTATGTTTGTGTGTATGTATGTAATAAAATTATACTTTCAAGGTGTGTGTGTCTTGTGTTTTTTGGGGTATTTTTTTAGTGGTAGTACTACAGGTACCAGCGGGCCCGTTTTTCCGCCGCATGCTGGTACTTGTGGTTCTCCAAGTACCAGCATGCGGGGGAGGCTTGCTGGGACTTGTAGTACTGCTACTAAAAACAATATCTTTTCATTTACATCAAAGGCTATCAGCCCCCCCATCCGCAGCCCATTGGATGGGGGGGGACAGCCTCGGGCTTCACCCCTGGCCCTTGGGTGGCTGGGGGGGGGACCCCTTGATTGAAGGGGTCCCCACTCCCCCAGGGTACCCCGGCCAGGGGTGACTGGTTGGATTTTTGATGCCACGGCCGCAGGGCACTATATAAAAGTGACCCCCGGCTGTGGCATTATCTGTCCAGCTAGTGGAGCCCGGTGCTGGTTTTAAAAATACGGGGGACCCCTACTCTTTTTGTCCCCCGTATTTTTGGAACCAGGACCAGGCGCAGAGCCCGATGCTGGTTGCGTAAATATGGGGGAACCCCTGTCATTTTTTCCCCCATATTTTTGCAACCAGGATCGGCTCAAAGAGCCCGAGGCTGGTTATGCTTAGGAGGGGGGACCCCACGCAATTTTTTTTTTAGATTTTACAGTGTTTAATAAAAAAAAAAAAAAAAATGAACCCCAGCACGGATCACACAGATCCGGCCGAGATTAATTGTAAAAAAGTCGGCAGTGTTTTGCTAATCACTGCCGTAAAAAACAAAAAAAAAACACGAATGACATCGACATCGGAAGAAAAGAAAAACCCGAATACGACAGCTTAGTAAATTAGTCGTAATAAATTCAAAAAGTTGCAGTTTTACACTTTCCATGTCATTCGTGATTGAACTTTGACCTTTTTCCGAAAATTACGAATGTTAGTAAATTTACCCCAGGGTAGTCACTTACATATCACCCACTTGCAAGTTGCCTTGACCAACAAGCATTTGGGCATGAAAATGGTGGTAAAGCGGGCACAGACACCAGATTTCATCATTTTGAATAAGAAGTTGTAGCTGTGCAAAGGTTAAACAGCATTGGTCAAAAGATTTGACACTTGAAACTCACACAGGGTGGTCACTTACATATCACCCACTTGCAATTTACCTTGACCAACAAGCATTTGGGCATGAAAATGGTGGTAAAGCGGGCACAGACACCAGATTTCATCATTTTGTATAAGAAGCTGTAGCTGTGCAAGGGTTAAACAGCGTTGGTCAAAAGATTTGACACTTGAAACTCACACAGGGTGGTCACCGACATTATTTATTATTATTTATTTATTACCAGTTATTTATATATAGCGCACACATATTCCGCAGCGCTTTACAGAGAATATTTGGCCGTTCACCTCAGTCCCTGCCCCAGTGGAGCTTACAATCTATATTCCCTACCACATGTACACGCACACATATTCACACTAGGGTTAATTTTGTTGGGAGCCAATTAACCTACCAGTATATTTTTGGATTGTGGGAGGAAACCGGAGTACCCGGAGAAAACCCACGCAAGCACGGGGAGAATATACAAACTCCACACAGTTAGGGCCATGGTGGGAATCGAACCCATGACCTCAGTGCTGTGAGGCAGTAATGCTAACCATTACACCGTCCGTGCTGCCCACAATATCACCCACTTGCAATTTGCCTTGACCAACAAGCATTTGGGCATGAAAATGGTGGTAAAGCGGGCACAGACACCAGATTTCATCATTTTGAATAAGAAGCTGTAGCTGTGCAAAGGTTAAACAGCGTTGGTAAAAAGATTTGACACTTGAAACTCACACAGGGTGGTCACTTACATATCACCCACTTGCAATTTGCCTTGACCAACAAGCATTTGGGCATGAAAATGGTGGTAAAGCGGGCACAGACACCAGATTTCATCATTTTGAATAAGAAGCTGTAGTTGTGCAAGGGTTAAACAGCGTTGGTCAAAAGATTTGACACTTGAAACTCACACAGGGTGGTCACTTACATATCACCCACTTGTAAGTTGTCTTGACCAACAAGCATTTGGGCATGAAAATAGTGGTAAAGCGGGCACAGACACCAGATTTCATCATTTTGAATAAGAAGCTGTAGTTGTGCAAGGGTTAAACAGCGTTGGTCAAAAGATTTGACACTTGAAACTCACACAGGGTGGTCACTTACATATCACCCACTTGCAATTTGCCTTGACCAACAAGCATTTGGGCATGAAAATGGTGGTAAAGCGGGCACAGACACCAGACCTCCCGTCGCGGCCTAGCCCCCGCGGGCCCGCCAGTGCCGGCGACGGCCGGGTATGGGCCTGACGCTCCAGCGCCATCAATTTTCAGGGCTAGTTGATTCGGCAGGTGAGTTGTTACACACTCCTTAGCGGGTTCCGACTTCCATGGCCACCATCCTGCTGTCTATATCAACCAACACCTTTTCTGGGGTCTGATGAGCGTCAGCATCGGGTGCCTTAACCCGCCGTTCGGTTCATCCCGCAGCGCCAGTTCTGCTTACCAAAAGTGGCACACTGGGCGCTCGCATTCCACGCCCAGCTCCAGGCCAGCGAGCTGGGCTTCTTACCCATTTAAAGTTTGAGAATAGGTTGAGATCGTTTCGGCCCCAAGATCTCTGATCATTCGCTTTACCGGATAAAACTGTGTACGGGGGTCGTGCCTGCACGGAGCGCCAGCTATCCTAAGGGAAACTTCGGAGGGAACCAGCTACTAGATGGTTCGATTAGTCTTTCGCCCCTATACCCAGGTTGGACGACCGATTTGCACGTCAGGACCGCTGCGGACCTCCACCAGAGTTTCCTCTGGCTTCGCCCTGCCCAGGCATAGTTCACCATCTTTCGGGTCCTATAGCGCGCGCTCATGCTCCACCTCCCCGACAGAGCGGGCGAGACGGGCTGGTGGTGCGCCCGCCGATGCGGTCGGTGGCAGCGGGATCCCACCTCAGCCGGGGCGCCCCGGCCCTCACCTTCATTGCTCCACGGGGTTTCGCTACGAGCCCTCCGACTCGCGAGCGCGTTAGACTCCTTGGTCCGTGTTTTAAGACGGGTCGGGTGGGCCACCGTCATCGCCGCGGATCCCTGGCGCCCGTGGTCGCGGGCCCTCCCGCCTCGGCAGCGTGGCGCGGTTGGGGACGCACTGAGGACTGTCCACCCCGGTGGACAGCTACGCCAGGAGCGGGGGGCCTTGTCACCCCGCCCCGCTTCCCGCCGTCCCCCGGAGGGGAGGCGGGGGCGGGACGGTTTGACGCGCTTCCTCCGTCCGTGGCCGCCGGCAGCACTGCATCGACCGCATGCAACCGCGTGGCACTTGGTGGGGGAGGCCCACGCGCCTCGGGGGAACGGGGGGAGCGGGAGGTAGGGTCTGGCCTTGGGGGGATGGAGGCGGCCGCGCCCCCCCTTCTCCGCTGGGGAGGTGGGGGGGACGAGCAACCGCCTGCGAGGCCCCAGCCGCGCGCCTCGCCGGAGCGCGGGTGGGCGATCGATGGGGGAGCGACCCTCAGACAGGCGTAGCCCCGCGAGGAACCGGGGGCCGCAAGGTGCGTTTGAAGTGTCGATGATCAATGTGTCCTAATTCACACTAATTCTCGCAGCTAGCTGCGTTCTTCATCGATGCGCGAGCCGAGTGATCCACTGCTGAGAGTCATGGCTCTCTTTTTTTTTTCCGTTCACTCCACGGTCGGCAGGGGCGCTCAGCGTTTCGAAAAAGAAGGGTCGGGGAGAACGCTCCTCTTGGGCCCTGGTGTCCGGGCACCTGGACGGCGCGCCCCCAACGGGTGCCGGGGGACCCGGAAGCGCGGGGACGGGCCGCGAACCCATCCCGCGCCTTTGCCGGGTCCCCGGGGAGCTCCCGTCGGGCGACCGCGCCGTCTCGGGACTTCTCGACCTACCACGCCGCCTCCCCCCTCTTCGGGGCGGGGAGGGCCGCGATCGGTACCTGGATCGGCCTGGAGGGGAGTGTGCGTGTTCCCGCGTCGGGGTGGCGTCGGGGCGGCCGGGCATGGGAGGCCCGGGAGGGCGGACGGGCCCCGCGGCCGCCCGTCCTCCCGGGTTCCTCCGTCCTGGGCTCGTCCCGCCGCCGGCCCTAGGAGTTGCGGGGAGGGGCTGCGGAGGCCCCCCCATCCGTCGGGAGCGTCCGGGGGGGCGCGGGTTCAGGCCTACTCGGGAACGGCCCTCCTGGGTCCCTGTCACCACCGGCCATGGCTGTCCCCTCCGTAGCTACGGAGGCCGCGTCCGGGGCGCCGGGTCCGGCTCGGCGCCACCCCTTCTTTCCGCTCCCATCTCTCTGCCGCCGCCTCATCTTTTTTTTCGTTCTGGCACCGGCCGGGCCCCCCACGCTCTGCGTCTCTCTCGGCTGGACCCCGCGGCCCTTCCGCAGGTTCACCTACAGAAACCTTGTTACGACTTTTACTTCCTCTAGATAGTCAAGTTTGATCGTCTTCTCGGCACTCCGCCAGGGCCGTTTCTGACCCCGGCGGGGCCGATCCGAGGACCTCACTAAGCCATCCAATCGGTAGTAGCGACGGGCGGTGTGTACAAAGGGCAGGGACTTAATCAACGCGAGCTTATGACCCGCACTTACTGGGAATTCCTCGTTCATGGGGAATAATTGCAATCCCGATCCCTATCACGAACGGGGTTCAGCGGGTTATCCGCACCTGTCGGTGAAGGGTAGACACACGCTGATCCGTACAGTGTAGCGCACGTGCAGCCACGGACATCTAAGGGCATCACAGACCTGTTATTGCTCGATCTCGTGTGGCTGAACGCCACTTGTCCCTCTAGGAAGCTGGACGCGGACCGCCGGGGGTCGCGTAGCTAGTTACCATGCGGGAGTCTCGTTCGTTATTGGAATTAACCAGACAAATCGCTCCACCATCTAAGAACGGCCATGCACCACCACCCACAGAATCGAGAAAGAGCTATCGATCTCTCAATCCTCTCCGTGTCCGGGCCGGGTGAGGTTTCCCGTGTTGAGTCAAATTAAGCTGCAGGCTCCACTCCTGGTGGTGCCCTTCCGTCAATTCCTTTAAGTTTCAGCTTTGCAACCATACTCCCCCTGGAACCCAAAGACTTTGGTTTCCCGGAAGCTGCTCGGCGGGTCATGGGAATAACGCCGCCGGATCGCCGGTCGGCATCGTTTATGGTCGGAACTACGACGGTATCTGATCGTCTTCGAACCTCCGACTTTCGTTCTTGATTAATGAAAACATTCTTGGCAAATGCTTTTGCTCTGGTTCGTCTTGCGCCGGTCCAAGAATTTCACCTCTAGCGGCACAATACGGATGCCCCCGGCCATCCCTCTCAATCATGGCCCCAGTTCCGAAAACCAACAAAATAGGAAACCGGAGTCGTATTCCATTAATCCTAGCTGAAGTATCCAGGCGACCGGGCCTGCTTTGAACACTCTAATCTTTTCAAAGTAAACGCTTCGGGCCCCCGAGACACTCAGTCAAGAGCATCGGGGAGGCGCCAAAAGGCAGGGGCTGGGACAGGCGGTAGCTTGCCTTTCGGCAGACCACCAGCTCGATCCCGAGATCCAACTACGAGCTTTTTAACTGCAGCAACTTTAATATACGCTATTGGAGCTGGAAATATTTTATTAAAAAAACTCACAACAAAGTTGTACAAATATATACAAAACAAACTATACAAAAACCAGCCTGTACAAAAAACAAAACAGCCCCATCTTGGGTAAAATAAGTCCATAGACTCACAGTCCATTTAGGGAAAGCCTCCCAAAGTCCTTTCAGTTAGAGGCAAAAATTAAAAGCAAAAAATGGGGCCATCACCAAAACAAACTTTAACAAATTCCATCACAAGTATTTACAACACAAGCTAAGAGGAAGTGAAAAAGCTTCTCAGATATACGTAAACCATATTTCAAAAACCAACAATTAGATCACAAAATCTACGGGGGGTCGTGAAGGACAGAAAAAGCCAAAGTTGGAAAAGACACCGGACTTCAACAACCCACTCAAGGGGGTTTGAGGTGCCGCCACAACCTAGACCACCCCACGGCATCCATCCGGCGCTTCTCCAAATCCCTTATCTTCCACACCTCGTGCAGAATATCACCCGCCACCACTTCACAAGGGAGGACTTTCTGCCTGATAGAGACCTGACACTGTGCATTCCATGTGAAGTACCTAATCACTACACTAACTAGAAACAGAGTGGTTAAATCAAAGTGACCCACTCTCTTGAACACCCCGTAAACCCACTCAGGGTAACTAAGACCCGAAAGGCCCGGGATACCCAAGGCTCTGGACACTCTCCTATAAACCTCCACATTGAAAGGACACCTAAGCAAGAAATGGTCCATTGTCTCCTCCTCCCCCGGACACTCCTCCCGTGGGCAGCCACGATCATCGGCATTTATGTACTTCAAGTTTCCTCTCACGTAGAGCCTTCCGTGAAAGGAGAGCCAGGCAATGTCACGAAACTTCAGTGGGATTCTCTGAGAGTTAACCAGAGCCAGCCCATCTGAAAACAAACTACCCGGGCAGTCTTTCAGTGCCAGCGGTTCCCAGAAGTGAGACCGCAAAATTCTCCTCTTCTCCCTTCTAGAGGAGTTTTTGACCTCCCCCGCTTCCAGGCCCCATCGCCTTGTTACCTTCAAGCTAGGAGCCACGTAGGCCGGGAGGTATCCATGCCTGACCCGCAAACTCTTTACGCTCCCTCCCTCTAGCCAAGCGTTGAGGAAGGGAAACATCCAGGCTCTAAAACCCTCTACCCATCGAGGAGGAGTCTCTAACTGGAGACTTTCCAGATGCAACTTAAGAAAGGTCAACAAAAAGAATAGTACTGGGTTGACCATTCCCAGGCCTCCTTCGCTCCTCGATCTGTAGGTGACAGTCCTCTTAATCAGATTCAACCTGTTTCCCCAGAGCATCTGGAAAAACAGAGCATAAATCTTGGCCCATCTGGACTCTGGCAAGAGGCACACGTAGCTGACATACAAAAAAAACGGAATCAGAAAAGATTTGATCAAGTCAACCCTTTCCCTAAGAGACAGCTTCCATCTCTTCCATTGCTCTACCTTCCGGCCGGCCTCATCCAGTCTAAGATCCCAATTTTGAGTGGCATAATCGCCGGGGCCAAATCTGATGCCTAAAACTTTGATCTCCTGGCTCGCCCGGGGGAGGTCATCCGGAAGGTCAAATTCTTGACCCTCCTCCCCCATCCAGAAAACCTCACTCTTATCCTGGTTGACCAGGGAACCCGAAGCATCCGAGTATTCCTGGAGAGACGACATCACAGCATCCGCCTCAGATGGATCCAACAAGACAACTGTGACATTGTCCGTGTAAGCCACCACTTTCAGTGAAAAATCCTGGCTCAGACGGACCCCTCTCACAATGCCACCCTCCAGCCTTCTGACGAAGGGGTCGATAGCAAAGACATATAGGAGGCGGCTCAGAGGACAGCCCTGCCTGACACCCGAATACACAAAAAAAGTAGGGCCCACCCAACCATTTATCAGAGGGAAGCTCTCGGCTTGCCTATAGATGACACGCAGCCAATCAACCACCCTCACTGGGAGGCCATACCGTTCAAGCAGAGCCCACAGGTACTCTTGGTTAACCCTATCAAACGCCTTTGACTGATCCAATGCCAGCAGGTACTTTCCCCAACTCTCAGCACGGCACTGTTCCACAGCCTCCCGGACGCCAAGGACGGCACTAAAGGTGCTCCGGCCCTTCACAGTACAGTGCTGGGAGGGAGAAAGTAGAGACCCGGAAACTTCCATCAGTCTGTTGAAGAGTACCTTTGCCAGAATCTTATGATCCGTATTGAGAAGGGCGATGGGGCGCCAATTCTCAATACGGGATGGATCCTTCCCCTTAGAAAGCAAGATAAGGGCAGACAATCTCATGGAAGGAGGGAGCAAACCGTCACCCAGGCTCTCATTAAATACTTCCATAAGACGCGGGGCCAGGAGGTCACCAAAGATCTTATAAAACTCGGAGGTTAACCCATCCGGACCTGGGGCCTTCTTCATAGACAGGGAGCCTATGGCCTTCCTGACCTCGTCCACCGCTATCAAGTCTCCCAGGGAATCAAGAGAACTGCCAAAATTCTCGAGACCAGGAGTCTCCCTCAGAAACCGTTCCATCCTCTCTCTGATAAGCAGTTTCTCAGATAAAAGGTCGAAGTAAAAGGTTCGCAAAACTTCCAGAATGCCTTCCTTATCCTCACGAAGGACACCCCGGTCATCACGCAGCCCCCTCACCGCCTTACAGTTAACCGAATTCCTGCAGTTCTGGTAGGGATCAGGCGAGTGGTATTTACCATAATCCCTTTCCAGAACCAAGGACGCATACCGGTCATACTGATACTCTTTCATCTGGGCCTTTACTCGGGAGATCTCCCCACTATCCCCCTGCTCAGAAATTAAGAAATCCAGTTTCTTTCTCAAGGCATGGTAGACATTCCTCTTTAGCAAGTTCCTCTTGGCTACGAGGTTGCGGAAAAAGCTGCGAGCCCTCTTCTTGCATACCTTCCACCACTCAGACCTACTCCAGCCTGCCTCCAAAAGTGACTCCTGAGATTGAAAGAAGTCCCTGAAAGACTGTCTGATCTCATCCTCCTTTAGAAGTTTAGAGTTCAGACGCCACAGGCCCCGTCCCTTCTGAGGAGTTTCCGAGGCGTTCAAGGATGCACACAGGAAAACGTGATCGGAGAATTCTACTAACTTCAGCACCGGAGCCGAAGTTTTCAAACTCTCCTTAACAAAAAAACCTGTCTATCCTACTCCTACACCTACCTCTAAAATAGGTGAAACCCGTGAGGTCTGGGGAATGGCGAATATGCACATCCACCAGGCCTGCCTGTCTAAGCATACTAGCTAAATAAAAGGGAATCATAGCCCAGAGTAGTCTTTGAGCCTCCCCTATCTTTAGGCCTAAGGACGGTGTTAAAATCACCACCAAAGATTATCTGCCGGGCCGAAAAAAGATATGGCTTTATCTCCCTGAAAAGACACTTCCTGTCCCATTTAGTCTGGGGACCATATATGTTAATAAGTCTCAGGTCGTGCCCCCTCAGGTTGACATCCAAAACCATACACCTGCCTACTTGAATCTCAATAACCCGTTGGATGGTTATCATGCTGGTAAAAAGCACCGCCAACCCACCGTACGGCTCGGCCGCAAGAGACCAATAGGAGGGACCGCGCCTCCACTCAGCTTTCGCTTTGTGGAGATCAGCAAGTCGACTTACCCTAGTCTCTTGCAAAAACAAAAAATCGACCTCAACTGTGTCGAAAAAATGAAAGGCCAGGAAACGAGCTCGCTCAGACATGATAGACGCCACATTAATGGTGGCAAATCTAATAGGCTTGGAAGCCATCCTTACAGGGTTATTACAAGTAGGACCTTATCACTTCTTCTTTACTTGTCGGGGGGACACATCTTCCGATGAGCCCCACCGCTTCACACTAACCCCTGGGGGAACTACCTCGTTCTCCCCAAGGACAACCACCTCACCAGTAACAACCTCACAAGATACAGTAGGCAACCCCCCTCCCCCATCAGGAGGTTCCGGGGCAGGACACACTACTGGGTTGGCCAAGGGTATCTGACCAGGACCAGGCCCAGGAACACCACCATCAGTCAAGGGCAATCCCTGCACCAAGGCCTCAGGTTGGTCCACAGATCCAGGAACTTCCACAGGGGCCACCGTACTACCCTCCTCAGGAGCTACCCGTGGAACCAGCTTTTGTGACCGGGAAGACCTCACCACCTTCCTCTCCCCCTTCCCCTTATCGATGGTAAACTGACCTAACATAGGCTCTTCACCTGCCCTCTCACTCTTCCCCCTGAGCCTACCTGAGTACGGGGAAACGCTGGCTACCCTCCTCCTCTGCTTCAATTTCCTCGATCTTAAAACTAAATCACCTGATTCTTCAATCACGATTTCACCCTCCTCCTCCTCGTCGCTAGAAATGGCAAAAAATCTGTTGGTTAGTACCACACTGTCACCACCCTTACTCTTTTTCTTCGCCTTAACTCCCTTGCCCTTCTCCACCAACTTAAAGGGGACCTCCTCAGGTGTCACAACTGCAGCCACTGAGACAACACCCCCCGCCATCACCCCCGATGGACCTGCCACCTCCATAGGGGCCACAGCAGGAGATGCTGCCACAGCCCGCGACGACTCAAAAAACGGACCTAAGACCTCTTCCTCCACTCTCCTCGCAACCTCAACTAGTTCTTTATCTATTGCCAAGTTGTGGATGGCCTCAGGGCATCTGCTGTAAGGGTGACCTTCCCTACCACATAGGTTGCATGAAATAATATCACACTCCCTGGACAGATGGCCTACAGTAACTTGCCACATTTCGAATATTTCTGTTCCGGGCAGTCTCGACTAAAATGCCTAAAATCCCCGCATCTATGGCATGTCCGGGGCTGCCCGGGGTAGAAGCACTGTATTCTGTCCCTTCCGATGTACGCGGCCGAGGGTACATGGCCACCATTTGCCAACTTGACCGTGGCTGACCATGCACCCCCCCCCCCCACACACACACACGCCCATCGCCCCCGGGATCTTCTCATCTTCTCAACAGGGGAGATGATTTTCTCAACGAATCTTCTTAGCCAAAAATTCAAATCAGCTTCACTTAGAGATTCATTACGAACTAAAATAGTAATTTTAGTTCTTTCCTGTCTCGTGATAGCAAACGCCTTAAACTTGACCCAGGGCTCCTGTAACTTGGCCTCGCCCCATTTTGACCAGAAGGCCTGTAAACCATTATAGGAGAAAAAACTTATATCGAATTCAGGTGTCCCCACAGGGTGTATACATGCAAAAAGATCGTTAGCTTGAAAGCCTAACGAAAATAGATTTTTAAGAAAATCAGCTCTGCACGGGGGAGGACCCTCCCCAAGCCATTTCAGCTGTACAGCATTTCGGTGCTTCACTGGCTGTCCACCCATCGGCCCCTGCTGTGGAAATTTCCTAGGACCACTTGCTACGCCGGCGTACGACGCTGTCCCCGGGGCCACCAGGTTTTGTGCCACCTGATTTGCTGGGGCAGCCCCCACTACTCCACCCTCCGCCAGGGTCAGCCTGTGCTGCACAGCCTCCATGGCAGCCAAGGCGGGCCCCACCCGCACAGGAACACCCAAACTATCACTGTAGATGGACTCTACTATCTGATTCTGGACGGAACTCAAACCACCCCTATCCAAACCTGGCAACCCCTGAGCCAACGTAACTGGCTTGACCGCAGGCACACCTTCAGGGGGAACCAAACCACCCGACTTCCCACCACCTTCCAGAACCACACCCCCCGCCTCAACAATAGCGGCATTCTCCACTAACACCACACCACCTGTCGTCACAACTGAAGGCTGAGGAGGATTCACAGGCATCTCTACACCCCCAGTATCAGCCCCAGGGGACACCACTGATCTTTCCCCCTCCAAATTACGAATGGAATTATACTGTACATGGGGTGCTCTACCTCCGGGGGCCCCACAACCTCCAGAGTTTGCCTATTCGGAGGCAGTTCCACTGATGACTCCGCCTCCAAACACGCCTTAGCCTCTGCCGCTTTAATTTTCAACCTCCACTCCTCCAACTCCACCAATTTAGCACCCAGCTCTCTCTCCAATGCAGCTAGCTCGACTGAAAGCACCGGCCTCTCCCTACTATAGGCCCGATTCCTGTTTCTTCTTTTTGTTGCAATTGCCTTTCTGAGCCTAGCAATCTCTTGCTCCAAGGCAGGAAGCGCAGTATCCAAATCAGCAATCACAGCAGCGGATGACTCCGCAATGACTACCTCCACAGATGCAGGCAGTTGCGGCTGTGAAACACTGACTGAACTCTGCACTAGCACATCCCCCCCCCCTCCCCCACTGCTACCGATACATCCATCTGTTGATCTAACAGCTGACCCTCCACATCCGACACCCCAATTTGCTGCAAACTCTGCTTTAAATCAGCAATCAAGATATCCCCATCGGTAACTGCAGTGGGATTAGGCTGCAGACCTGGAGGAGAGTGCTGCACAGAAAAACCCAAACCCTGGACCTGTCCACACTCCCTCCCAGCCACAGATAAATCAGGCTGCAGCTGCACATTTTGATTAATCACCAAACCACTTTGAACCTTCATTACAGCATTTTTAAACTTTAACTACTGATCCACCCCATCCAAGCACCCCCCTGCAGCCACAGACAATGCCTGACAATCCCCTGGCTCCAGCTCACTGGATTTCGGCCCCGGGCTTTGCCCACACCCCCCTGCAGCCACAGACAATGCCTGACAATCTCCTGGAACCGAACGGCTCTCCCAACACAAACACCGGCACTTCTGGGGACAGCATACAATCTTCTGTCTTCACCCACTTCACCGGGTCTCCCGCAGACGGATGAACCGATTCCCGCTGATCCTCCACCGCTGGCTGATTGCAATCACCTCCATACAACATACAGGAGCCGGCTGCTCCCCCTCTGCTTCCTGCTGCACAAGGTACAAATCTTTTGTAGCTATATGAGCAGATTGCTCCATTACTATATTCAAATGTGCTTCCACTGCTCCCAGAGTATGCATAGGAGCTTCACACATAAATAAGGCATTTGCAGGGTCTTTCTCCACCATGTTCACCCCAAGCTGCAATCCAGACGTCTCATCACAGGTTTGCAGCCCTGCAGCAGCTGCTGGGACCTGTAGTTCCACGCTCTCCACATGTTCACCACTTTTTACAGGGCCTTGCTTTACACGGCTCACACCATGCACTTCCATTTTCACACAGGGCTGCAGACCCATATTAGCTGCTGGGATCTGTAGTTCCACATGTTCCATAGGCAGATCACTTTTAGCACAGTCCTGATTCAAACTACTCACGCCATGCATCACCATTTCCCCACATGGCTGCGGACCCATAGCAGCCGCCAGGCCCCGCAGTTCTTCTGGTCTTTTGGACCCCCCGGCTGCTCAGGGGACCAGAACCACACTGGGGTTCAGCCTGCTTGGCGTTATTAACTTGCGTCCGCTAGGCAGAAACAGGCCAATTTCACCCCCTTGGCCAGAGGCACTTTCACCCGAACTTTCTTCATTCACAAAACTCGCCGCTTGGGATGGGCCCACACCATGCAGCTTTGCCTCTTTTTTGGGGGGTACCCCGCTTGGACCACCCCCCGAGGCTCTCCAGCTCGCATCCGTCACCTCCATACTCCCACCCTGCCTGCTATGGCCCCCAGATGGATCAGGGGGAGGACCAGGGCCAGGCCCTGCAGGCAGGGGACTCTCCTGGGAAACAGCCCCAGGAGGCTCCATGATTCTGGGGAAGATCCCCCAGGAAAGGTCCTGGCTTCGGCCTACACACGGTTCTCTGGAGCTCAGCAACTTCACTCCTTACACCGCGGTTGCTGGCACCAGACTTGCCCTCCAATGGGTCCTCGTTAAAGGATTTAAAGTGTACTCATTCCAATTACAGGGCCTTGAAAGAGTCCTGTATTGTTATTTTTCGTCACTACCTCCCCGAGTCGGGAGTGGCTAATTTGCGCGCCTGTTGCCTTCCTTGGATGTGGTAGCCGTTTCTCAGGCTCCCTCTCCAGAATCGAACCCTGATTCTCCGTTACCCGTGGTCACCATGGTAGGCGCAGAAAGTACCATCGAAAGTTGATAGGGCAGACCAGGGCCGGTTCGAGGGCCCTCGGCGCCCCGGGCAGGGAATGGGGGTGTGGCTTAATACAGGGGGCGTGGTCAGTCACGCCCCCTGTACAGTAGAAGCGCCGCTTAAATGCTGAGCGGTGCGCGATGACGTCATCGCGCACCGCACAGCAAAAGGTACTCTCCACGAAGGGAAACTAGACGCGCAGCGTCTAGTTCCCTTCGCGGAGAGGACCTTTGCTGTGCGGTGCGCGATGATGTCATCGCGCACCGCTCAGCAAAGGTCCTCTCCGCGAAGGGAAACTAGACGCTACGCGTCTCGTTCCCTTCACAGGGGACCACTGCCGCAGGAGCCGGGGGACACAGCGTGACAGCGGGCAGCGGAGGGCACAGCAATGGCGGATCTTGCCATGGTGCGGCGCCCTCCGGATGGCGCCAGCGCCCTCCGGAAGGCGGCGCCCCGGGCAAAAGTCCTGCTTGCCCGTGGCAAGATCCGCTACTGGGGCAGACATCCGAATGCGTCGTCGCCGTCACGGGGACAAGCGATTGACCCGAGGTTATCTAGAGTTGTCAGAGAGGCCGGGGGCGGCGGGAGGCAGGGGCCGACCCGCCGGGAACCCCTGGATTGGTCTTGGACTGATAAATGCACGCATCCCTGAGGGTCAGCGCTCGTCGGCATGTATTAGCTCTAGAATTACCACAGTTATCCAAGTAACGGGGTCGAGCGATCAAAGGAACCATAACTGATTTAATGAGCCATTCGCAGTTTCATTGTACCGGCCGTGTGTACTTACACGTGCATGGCTTAATCTTTGAGACAAGCATATGCTACTGGCAGGATCAAGCAGGTAGCTCTCGGTATCGGGAGGCGCGCGCCGTCTCGAAAGTGGCGCTCCGCCCGCCGGCGGGGCGGACCGGGGCGGGTCTCGAGCCGAGCGGGCGCTCGGAAAGGGGGATGGGAGGAGGATGACCGCCGTCCAGGTCGGGCCGATTGGGAAGCTCGGAGTCAGAGTGGACGGCGAGGCCCGGCCGCCCCGCGCCGCCGGGCGGACACCCTGTGGAGGGGGATGTCGCCGCACTCGATTTCAACTGTTTTCGCCTCGCCCGACAACCCATTCGCTAGGAAACCGGTGCAAGCCGTCCTGGGGGGTGTTTTTTTTCGCTGGGAAAGCAGCAGCTGCCCCCAGCCCCACCTCATCCCGATCTACGCCTGACGGGTTTCATCTTGTCCCGGGGGGGTGAAAGGGTGTAAAGAGGTTTCTCGCGGGGCTCCGTCGCCCTTTCCGGGATGCCGCCTGGCGCCCGGGCTTCCGCGGCTTCCGCCGGCTCCCTCCGAAAGCGCCTCCCGCTCTCCCTGCGTCTCATGGACGGTCTCCTGCCAGCCTCGCTCCGAGTCTGCGCTTCTCTCTCGCCCTGCCGCGAGACTCGACTCCTCTCCCGCGTTCTCTCTCTCTCGCTCTGACCTCCGCCCCGTCTGGCCCTCCCGTCCGCAGCCTAGCCCTATCAAATCTTTTGACCAACGCTGTTTAACCTTTGCACAGCTACAGCTTCTTATTCAAAATGATGAAGTCTGGTGTCTGTGCCGGCTTTACCACCATTTTCATGCCCAAATGCTTGTTGGTCAAGGCAAATTGCAAGTGGGTGATATGTAAGTGACCACCCTGTGTGAGTTTCAAGTGTCAAATCTGTTGACCAATGCTGTTTAACCCTTGCACAACTACAGCTTCTAATTCAAAATGCTGAAATCTGGTGTCTGTGCCCGCTTTACCACCATTTTCATGCCCAAATGCTTGTTGGTCAAGGCAAATTGCAAGTGGGTGATATGTAAGTGACCACCCTGTGTGAGTTTCAAGTGTCAAATCTTTTGACCAACGCTGTTTAACCTTTGCACAGCTACAGCTTCTTATTCAAAATGATGAAGTCTGGTGTCTGTGCCCGCTTTACCAACATTTTTATACCCAAATGCTTGTTGGTCAAGGCAAATTGCAAGTGGGTGATATGTAAGTGACCACCCTGTGTGACTTTCAAGTGTCAAATCTGTTGACCAACGCTGTTTAACCCTTGCACAACTACAGCTTCTTATTCAAAATGATGAAATCTGGTGTCTGTGCCCGCTTTACCACCATTTTCATGCCTAAATCATTTTTGTTTAATGCAAAATGTCATGTAAATTGGTGTAAGGGACACTATTTGAAGTTTATGCAATGTTAACTTAGTGATCTATCCTTATTTAATTTACTTTAATATAATAATTTCTGAATAAGAAGCTGGAGCCAAATAAGAAGTGAATAAGAAGCTGGCCGAATAAGAAGCTAACTTCAGCCTCGTATGTTTTTAGTGTTATTCCGAGTCAATGACCATTACTGTAGTCAGGGTAGGCAGAGCCTCCTCACCTGTCTTACTCCAGTATACTCTGTACTTCCTAAGAGGTGCAGCCTGCTATACAATGTTACTGTATATGCAAGCCAGAAATTACCAGAGCCAAACTGTTCTGTTCAGCTGAGTCCTGAGATAAGAACAGTGAGCCCTCTGCTGGAGATATGGAAGAAAGTAGCAGCTGTTATCTACAGTACAAGCAGCAAAACTGAATGCAGACATATAGGGGGGTATTCAAAGTCAGTTGGGTGTCTGTTTTTTCCTATCTAGCAGACAGGAAAAAACAGACACCCAACAGTCTTTTCAAGCAATTGAATTCCCCACTTATAATTGACAAAAATTATCACCATTCCCTTCTGTGGATGAGAAAGGCTAGCCTTTTTGTCAGTTACTTTGTTCCCAACAAAGATGATACTGTAGAGAAGAACAAGAGTACTTTCTCTTACGTCCTAGGGGATACTGGGAATCCATTTAGTTCCATGGGGTATAGATGGGTCCACTAGGAGCCATGGGCACTATAGAAGTTTGATTGTGTGTGCTGGCTCCCCCCTCTATGCCCCTCCTACCAGACTCAGTTTAGAAAATGTGCACAGAGGAGCCAGTCACGTCTCTGTAAGCTCCTGAAGATTTTTCTGCTTTTATTTTCATGAGTTTGTTGTTTTCAGGCGGGACTCGATGGCACCAGCCTGCCTGCTTCGTGGGACTTGGGGGGGGGGGGGGGGGGGGGAACGGCCGAACCCCACTAAGGGTTAATGGTCCCGTTCCCCGCTGACAGGACGTTAGTTCCTGAGGGAACTATTCGCAAGCCCCACCACGGCGAGTGTACATTCCCGCAGCACGCTGCCACCCCTAACAAAGCCAGAAGAATGAAGAGTGGTGAGTACTAAGCCGGCGTCCCGGTTAGTGGGTCACTGGCCATTATGGCGGCATGAGGGTACGGAGACGCATGGCTTCTAAATGGGGCGGACTGAGTCTCCTGACTAAGTACACTATAGTGTAAACAGTACCCAGACTGGCACCACAGCCATATAAGGGGGCTTACTCCATTGTATGCACACAGACACATAAACCAGTATAAAGAAGAGCGGGAAGACCGCGCACCATTGAAGGGGCGAGGATTCACTATGATCGGATCCAGCAGCTCACAAGCGCCATTTTCCCTACTGCAGTTGACACAGACGCTGACTGACAGGGACGCGCCGATCCTCCGGAAAGCCTCCAGTTTACCTCAGCGGTATCAGGGGTTTATAATAATAATAATAATTTTATTTCTCTTACGTCCTAGAGGATGCTGGGGACTCCAAAAGGACCATGGGGTATAGATGGGATCCGCAGGAGACATGGGCACACTAAAAGACTTTGACTGGGTGTGAACTGGCTCCTCCCTCTATGCCCCTCCTCCAGACCTCAGTTAGATTCTGTGCCCATGAGTGACTGGACACACACTAGGGTGTCACGATCCTGACTGTAGTTCTCGTATTTGCTGACTTACCCCTGCCATCTGTCCTGGATCCTGTGCCGTTTTGCTCACTGAGATAAACAGCTTGTCAGCACCATGAGTTTCCTGAGTCCTGAGTTCTCTGCCTGGAAGGTAATAGTTAACGAGCTCAACCTGTGGTGATCTTCTGTGTGAGTCTGAATTCAGCAATCTGAAGTTTAGGCCTAAAAGGTCAGCATCCTGTGTTTGCAGAAGTTCAGGCTTCAGTGTTCTCTCGGCCTGCTAGGCCTCGCTCCACTTCACAGCCTAGTCTAGAGTACTCACATGACAGTGACTGTTTCACCTGACCCAGAGCTGTCCAATCCTGTGCCAGCCTGAGACTCTCTGAATCACCTGACACTGCTCACCAATCCACCAATCAACAACGACCAGGAAGTATAAGTCTGAAGGCTGGAGTTGGAAATGCTGCCAGTTCCTCGTGTCACACACAGCTCTGTGTGAGCGTTGAAGCTGAGCTCCCTAAAGGTAACCCTTGTACTTTAGTTCCTGTAAAAACTCTGTTTCTTTGTTACCCAGTTTGGATTACATTTATGTTGCAATTGATATCCAGTATTTCCACGAGTCTCAACTTAAAGGCACAGTACAGTATTCCACCATCTCTACTTAAAGGCACAGTTGCAGTGTTTCATCTTAAAGGCACAGTACAGTATTCCACATCTCCACTTAAAGGCACAGCTGCAGTGTTCTACCGTCACAGCCGCAGGGTTCTTCAGCCTCGTACTAGAGTTATAGCCACAGTCATCGTTCTACTTTCAGTTGCGTTTCCAGTTATATCCGGTACCAGCACGCATTACAGTTGCATCCCAGTCCATCTTACTATCTTGCCAGTAACCTCGAGTACATAAGCACCTGCTCCTGTGACACTATATCCAGTACAGTCTCACCTATACATTCATCCTGCTATCAAAGTCCCTGGTGATCCAGTGGTCAGGATACAGCTTCCTCTGCCGAGGCCCGGGTTTGATCCCCGGTCAGGGATTGCTCCTTCTCACTGATTCCTACAGACCAGCCTAATATTCACATAGTTCTCCAGTTGCCCGCACAGACTTCACTAACACCGGGTTCACAAAACCACAGTCATGACATAGGGGAGCTCTACTGAGTTTCTCTGGAAAGACTTTTGTTAGGTTTTTTATTTTCAGGGAGACCTGCTGGCTACAGGCTCCCTGCATCGTGGGACTGAGGGAAGAGAAGTCAGACCTACTTCTTCTTAGTTAAAGGCTCTGCTTCTTAGGCTACTGGACACCATTAGCTCCAGAGGGTTCGATCACTTGGTCCGCCTAGCTGCTTGTTCCTGGAGCCGCACCGTCACCCCCCTCACAGGAGCCAGAAGAAAGAAGCCGGGTGAGTATTAGAAGAACAGAAGACTTCAGTGATGGCAGAAGACTTCAGTAACGGCGGTACAGTGCAGCTGTCACGCTGCGCTCCATGCTCCCACACACCAACGGCACTCACAGGGTGCAGGGTGCTGGGGGCGGGAGCGCCCTGGGCAGCAGTTACTGAGGGGCTTTTTTGCACTGGCCAGAGACATATTCTGTGCCCGGGCACCGTATACGATACCCCCGCCACTTTAAATATTTTTACATTCGAGCAGGACTACAGCGCGCCGGGAAGGGGCGGGGCTTAGCCGCACAGCTCACCAGAGCCATTTTCTCTCTTCACAGCCGCTGCAGAGACGCTGGCCCGGACCTCCAAGCTCCTTACAAGTAACAAGGAAGCAAAACTGGGTGGAGGGGGGGGGGGGCACAGGCAATTTGGTGCTTTATTTGTTATATTGTACAGCGCAAACGACATATATTATTTGTATTGTAGTATATGGGCGCTGGGGTGTGAGCTGGCATACTCCCTCTGTGTTCTTTCTGCAGGCTTCCCTGTGGGTCTGTCCCCTTTCTTTGGCCCGTGTGAGTGTAAGTGTGTCGGTACTGCGTGTCGACATGTCTGAGGCTGAGTGTTCCTCCCCGGAGGAGGTTACTGGGGGCGCAGAAAAAGATTTGGGAATGACTCTGCTGATTGGGTGAATATGTTGAGTACACTGAATGCAAATGTGGCATTATTGTCTAAGAGGTTGGATAAATCTGATTCTCAGACTCGGGCATGGAGGAAGTCCATGGAGGACGCTTTGTCTCAGGTACAGACCACTTCAGGGTCACAAAAATGTTCATTTACCCAGATGGCAGATACAGATACCGACACAGACTCTGATTCCGATGTCGATTTCAATGAGGCTACTTTACATCCAAGGGTAGTTAAGAGTATTCAGTACATAATTGTGGCTATTAAAGATGTTTTACATATCTCTGAGGAACCTGCTGTTCCAGACACGAGGGTTTGCTTATTTAAAGGGAAAAAGCCTGAGGTGAAGTTTCCCCCCTCTCATGAACTGAACACTCTTTGTGAAAAGGCTTGGGAGTCGCCTGAAAAAAAGGTGGCAGATTCCCAAGAGAATTTTTATGGCATATCCTTTCCCCTCTGGCGACAGGGAGAAATGGGAGTTGTCTCCAAATGTGGACAAGGCTCTATCCCGATTGTCCAAGAAGGTGGCGCTTCCGTCTCCTGACACGGCTGCTCTCAAGGATCCGGCGGATCGCAAGCTGGAGATGACATTGAAGGCCATTTTCGTTAATACTGGTGCATTGCTCAGACCTGCTGTGGCGTCTGTGTGGGTGAGTAGTGCTATTGCTAAGTGGGCTGATAATTTGGCTTCTGATATGGATACACTTGATAAGGATAACATTCTTTTGACTCTTGGTTATATCAAGGACGCTGCAGATTACCTAAAGGATGCGGTGAGGGATGTCGGCCTCTTGGGATCAAGAGCCAATGCCATGGCGGTCTCGGCCAGGAAGGCGCTGTGGATTCATCAATGGAATGCTGATGCCGACTCCAAGAAAGCTATGGAAGCTCTTCCTTTTAAAGGTAGTGTCTTGTTTGGTGATGGCCTTGCTGACCTGGTGTCTACCGCTACTGCGGATAAGTCGTCTTTTCTTCCTTATGTTCCCACTCAACAGAAAAAGGGGCCCGATTATCAGATGCAGTCCTTTCGGCCTAATAAATACAAGAAAGGAAAGGGCTCGTCCTTTCCTCGCTTCAAAGGGTAGAGGAAGGGGAAAGAGGTCACCTGCCGTGTCTGGCACCCAGGACCAAAAGTCCTCCCCCGCCTCTATCAAGTCCACCGCATGACGCTGGGTCTCCCCTGCGGGAGTCCTTGCCGGTAAGGGGCTGTCTCCGATTCTTCAGTCATGTCTGGTTTCAGTCGGCCCTGGATCCTTGGGTCTTAGACATAGTGTCCCAAGGGTACAAACTAGAGTTTCAGGAGATGCCCCCCCGCCACTTTTTCAAGTCGGCCTTGCCAGTTTCTCTTACAGAAAGGGTAGTAGTAAATGCTGCGATACAAAAGCTGTGTCGTGCCGAAGCCGGACTGCTCGGTCAGACCGATTCTGAACCTAAAATCCCTCAATCCATACTTGAAAAATTTCAAGTTCAAAATGGAATCTCTTCGAGCTGTGATCTCCAGCCTAGAAGGGGGGGATTTTATGGCGTCAGTCGACATAAAGGATGCCTACTTACACGTCCCGATATATCCTCCTCATCAGGCCTTCCTAAGATTTGCTGTGCAGGATTGTCATTACCAATTTCAGACATTGCCGTTTGGGCTTTCCACGGCCCCGAGGGTTTTCACCAAGGTAATGGCGGAAATGATGATACTCCTTCGCAAGCAAGGGGTCACAATTATCCTGTACTTGGACGATCTCCTGATAAAGGCGAGATCAAAGGAACAGTTGCTAAGAAATGTGGAACTCTCCCTGTCGGTTCTGCGACATCACGGTTGGATTCTAAATTTGCCAAAGTCTCAGTTGATCCCGACAACTCGGCTGCCCTTTCTGGGCATGATCCTAGACACGGAGCTACAGAGAGTGTTTCTTCCGGAGGACAAAGCTCTGGAAATACAGACCATGGTCAAGGAGCTTCTGAGACCGATTCATCAATGCACTCGAGTGCTAGGGAAGATGGTTGCGGCTTACGAAGCCATTCCGTTTGGCAGGTTGCATGCCCGGGTGTTTCAGTGGGATCTGCTGAGCAAATGGTCCGGGTCTCACCTGCACATGCACTGGAAAATAAGTCTATCTTCCAGGACCAGGATTTCTCTCCTGTGGTGGCTGCAAGGTTCTCACCTTCTAGAGGGACGCCGATTCGGAATCCAGGACTGGGTCCTGCTAACCACAAATGCAAGTCTCCGAGGCTGGGGCGCAGTCACACAAGGAAGAAGTTTCCAGGAAAAATGGTCAAGCCAGGAATCTTGTCTCCACATAAATGTTCTCGAGTTAAGAACCATTTTCAATGACCTCCTGCAAGCGAAGAACCTTCTTCAGGGTCTCCCTGTCCTGATCCAGTCGGACAACATAACAGCGGTGGCTTACGTAAACCGCCAAGGTGGAACAAGGAGCAGGGCGGCAATGGCGGAAGCCACAAGAATTCTCCGCTGGGCGGAACAGCACAGGAGCGCTCTGTCAGCAGTCTTCCTCCTGGGCGTGGACAACTGGGAAGCAGACTTCCTCAGCAGACATGATCTCCATCCAGGAGAGAGGGCTCTTCATCAAGAGGTATTTGCAGAAGTGACAAGGCGTTGGGGAATTCCTCAAATAGACATGATGGCGTCTCGGCTCAACAAGAAGCTTCCGAAGTATTGTTCCAGGTCGAGGGACCCCCAAGCCAGTGCAGTGGATGCCCTGGTAACTCCGTGGGTGTTTCAGTCGGTGTATGTGTTCCCTCCGCTTCCTCTCATTCCAATGGTGTTGAGGATCATAAGATGAACAAAGGTTCAGCCAATACTCGTCGTTCCAGATAGATGGTATCCGGATCTTCAGGAATTACTCATAGAAGATCCTTGGCCGCTTCCTCTAAGGGAGGACCTGTTACTGCAGGGGCCCTGCGTGTTTCCGGACTTACCACGGCTGCGTTTGACGGCATGGCGGTTGAATGCCAAATCCTAGCTCGGAAAGGTATTCCCGGGGAGGTCATCCCCACTCTCCTTAAGGCTAGGAAGGATGTCACGGCAAAACATTATCACCGTATTTGGAGAAAGTATGTGTCGTGGTGCGAAACCAGAGCAGCTCCTGCGGAGGAGTTTCACTTGGGTCGTTTCCTCCATTTTTTGCAGGCAGGCGTGGATGCAGGCCTGAAATTGGGTTCCATCAAAGTGCAGATTTCTGCTTTATCTATTTTCTTTCAAAAATAATTGGCCATCCTTCCTGAGGTTCAGACTTTCGTAAAGGGAGTGCTGCATATCCATCCTCCATTTGTGCCACCCGTGGCACCGTGGGATCTTGAAGTGGTGTTACAGTTTCTTATGTCTCACTGGTTTGAACCTTTGCGTAAGGTTGAGTTAAAGTTTCTCACTTGGAAAGTGGTCATGCTTTTGGCTTTGGCGTCTGCCAGACGAGTGTCCGAATTGGCGGCTTTGTCTCACAAGAGCCCATATTTGATTTTTCATGTGGATAGAGCGGAATTGAGGACTCGTCAACAATTTCTGCCGAAGGTGGTTTCTTCGTTTCACATCAACCAATTGTGGTACCTGTGGCTACGGATGCTGTGGCAGTCCCAAAATCTCTTGATGTCGTAAGAGCTTTGTAAATTTATGTCACCAGAACGGCTCTTGTTAGGAAAACGGAGGCTCTGTTTGTCCTGTATGCTTCCAACAAGATTGGAAATCCTGCTTCCAAGCAGACTATTGCACGCTGGATTTGTAATACGATTCAGCGCGCTCATTCTTCAGCTGGGCTGCCATTGCCAAAGTCAGTAAAGGCCCATTCTACCAGGAAGGTGGGCTCTTCTTGGGCGGCTGCCCGAGGAGTCTCGGCACTTCAACTTTGCCGAGCAGCTACGTGTTCGGCTTCAAACACTTTTGCTAAGTTCTATAAGTTTGATACCCTGGCTGAGGAGGACCTCGTGTTTGCTCAATCGGTGCTGCAGAGTCGTCCGCACTCTCCCGCCCGGTCTGGAGCTTTGGTATAGACCCCATGGTCCTTTTGGAGTCCCCAGCATCCTCTAGGACGTAAGAGAAAATAGGATTTTAATACCTACTGGTAAATCCTTTTCTCCTAGTCCGTAGAGGATGCTGGGCGCCCATCCCGGTGCGGACTGTTCCTTGCAGTTGTATTGATACTGGTTATTTTCGGTTACACGAGGTTTGTGTATCAGTTATATTCAGCTTGTTGCTGTTCTTAGTTCATACTGTTATCTGGTATTCCTGCTGATCCAGTTGTACGGTGTGTTTGTGGTGTGAGCTGGTATGTCTCTCGCCCTTAGTGTAATAAAAATCCTTTCCTCGAAATGTCTGTCTCCCCTGGGCACAGTTCCTATAACTGAGGTCTGGAGGAGGGGCATAGAGGGAGGAGCCAGTTTACACCCAGTCAAAGTCTTTTAGTTTTCCCATGTCTCCTGCAGATCCCGTCTATTCCCCATGGTCCTTTTGGAGTCCCCAGCATCCTCCTACGGACTAGGAGAAAAAGATTTACCGGTAGGTATTAAAATCCTATTTTATATAGCGCTCTTTCTCCAATAGGACTCAAGGCGCTTAACAGATACATAGCATAATATAGTACAGAAAATAATGAAGTACATGATTCGCCATCTTACAGGCAGCCAGTGAAGGGAGTAGAGGATGGGTGTTATGTGGCTAGAACGGGGCTGGTTGGTTAACAGCCTGGCCGCTGTGTTTTGCACCAGCTGTAAGCATTGCAATTCTTTTGCTGGGAGACCAAGGTAGAGGGCATTATAGTAATCTAATCGAGATGATACAAATGCATGTATGACTTTTGGCAGATCATCTGAGGGAATTAAGTGCTTGATTCTGGCTATGTTCCTCAGGTGAAAGAATGAGGATTTGATTGTGGCTGATATCTGATGTTTAAGTGTCAAGCCACCATCCAGGACAACGCCAAGATTCCACACACGATCAGTGGTCTGTAATTCTAAATCCCCGAGTGTAAATCCAGTTGGTTGGCTATGCTGCAGTCTTGTCCTTTAATGTTGCAGTCATATCATAAGGACCTCTGTTTTCTCTGAACCTCCGGGTTCAGTCGCAGCTAACTGGCGGTCATCCACTCCTGTAGCTCAGCCAGACAGCCATTTAGGGTTGCTATTGGGTTATCAGTGCCAGAGCAAAGGACAAGTACAGTTGTGTATCATCTGCATAGCAGTGGTAGACCAGGCCATGGCGCCTGATTATTTTGCCCAATGGGAGCATGTATACTGCAAAAAGCATGGGGGATAGTGTAGAACCTTGTGGGACACCACATGGCAATGGCACTGGTGGTGATGAGTATAATCCAGACGATACTCTCTGTGACCTGCCTGTGAGAAATGCTTTGAACCAGCTTAGGACTGTGCCATCCAGACCACAGAAATGTATCAGTCGCTCAATCAGAAGCCCATGGTCCACGGTATCAAATGCTGCCGAAAGATCCAGAAGGATTAATATTGAATAGTCACCTCTGTCTCTTGCCATCAGAAGATCATTTAACACACACACCAGGGATGTTTCAGTGCTATGTCTTCTCCTGAATCCTGATTGGAATGTATCATAAATATCATGGGTTGTCAGGCAGGTTTCCAGTTGATTTGCAACCACTTTCTCAATAACCTTTCCTAGGAAAGGAAGGTTTGATACCGGTCTGTAGTTGGTCATGCAGTCGGGATCTAAATTAGGTTTTTTTTAAGAAGCGGTCTAGCAATTGCTTCATTTAGGGGTCCAGGAAAAATGCCTGTCTGCAAAGAGCATTGAACAATTTTTGCAAAGACAGGACCAATTATATCCATACAACCTATTAGAAGCTTGGTTGAGGCCGGGTCCAGATCACAGGTGGTGGGACGCAAAATCAGAGCGATTTCAGCAGTGTCCTTTACATCCACTGGGTCAAAGCTGGTCCATGAAGGCAGGTGGCTTATATTGGCAGGCTTTGTAGTTTGGCACTCCTTTGATGGCACTGTGGAGATTCCAGCCCGGATGGTGGATATTTTATCTGCAAAGAAGTTTTCAAACTCATTGCATCTTGCCTGGGAGAGGGTTTCATCAGTCTGCAGGCATGCTGGCTTGCAAAGTTATAGCAGGAGGAAAGCGATTTCTAGTGTACTAAGTCCCTAATCTAGACCTAGTCTGCGAGCCAGCTAAGCTTGGCATTAGCGATAAGAGCGCCGTGTACTGGTTCCATACTCTCTCTCTGTGTCTCTCTGGAAGGGCATTTTGTGGGTTAATTGTGCTCTTAACCTTTTCCTGTGTGTGTGCTGTCACTGCTGCAGTGTGTCAGGCAAAGAGTGTGTTTCATGTAAGGCACAGTGTTCCTCTTCTCCAGGGGGTTCACTAGTGTGTACTCAGTGTAGTGTCCCTTCCCAGGCTAGTGGGGCAGAGCCAGCATGGCTGGACTCCATTAGGGGAATGAATCCCATAATTTCTACAAAATTATCTCGTAATGAGAAAGAGACACAATACTTCAGGCCGTCTGTGGATGAGTTTATGAAAAAGGACTCAGTACCCAAACCAGCATCTCAGTCCTCAACCATTTGTCCGCAAAAATGTACTGGCCCATATACTACATTCTGACTCTGATGATGAAGGGTCAGAAATGGAGGAAGGTGAGGTGGACAGAGAGGTAGGGGAGGGTACTCTGTCACAGGATGTAGAGGCTCTCATAGATGCTTTGAGAGAATTTCTAAATATCCCTAATAAGGTGACAGAGGAGAGTGCGGAATCTTACTTTAATATTAAGAAAAAATCCTCAGCCACTTTTCCTGTGTCAAAGAAACGAAATACCCTGTTTGAAGAACCGTGGGTTAATCCAGATAAGAAATATCAAATTCCCAGGCGGTTGTTATCATCTTTTCCTTTTCCTCCTGAGAATAGAAAAAAAATGGGAGTCTCCAGGCTCTCACGTAAAATTGTACTACCTGTGCCCGGTGCAGCCTCCCTAAAAGATGCGGCTGATCTCAGGATTGAGACTACACTCAAATCCTTGTATACTGCTGCCGGGGTGGCCCAGAGACTCACTATAGCATGTGGGTGGATTACAAGAGCCATTGCTAAATGGTCGGGTAATTTAATTGAGGGGTTAGCACCTTACCTCAAGAGGAAATAATTTTACTCCTGCAATATATACGACTCTGCGAACTTTATGGTGGAAGCCATAAAAGAAATAGGTCTGCTTAATCCACACACTACAACTATGGCAGTGTCTGCACGCAGGGGTCTATGGCTACGCCAGTGGACTGCAGATGCGGACTCCAGGAAAGGTGTGGAAGGCCTCTCTTTCACAGGCGAGGCCTTATTTGGAGATGAACTAGACAAATGGATCTCCAAAGCTACTGCAGGTAAGTCCACATACCTTCCTTCTGCAGCTCCCCCAGCTAGGAAGGCCTACTCAGGTCCCAATTTACAATCCTTTCGGACTGCCAAGTCTAGGGGCAAACCCAGAGGTTCTTATACCGCCACCAGAGGCGCTAAAGGTAAATCAGGCAAACCAGCAACTGCCAGTTCACAGGAACAGGGCTCAAGCTCTGCTTCCTCGAAACCTTCCACGTGACGGTGGATCACTATGCCTGTTAGACATAAGGGTGGGAGCCCAGCTAAAATTCTTCAGTCACATCTGGACAGGATCGATCCAGGATCCCTGAGTCATAGACCTTATATCCTAGGGCTACAGACTGGAGTTCCAGGAGCTCCCACCTCACAGATTCTTCAAATCAGGCTTATCAGTTTCACAAGAGGCGAGAGTAAATTTACACGATGCCATTCAAAGACTGTTACAGAACCAGGTCATTATTCCAGTTCCACCTCCTGTACACAACAAGGGTTACTATTCCAGCTTGTTTGTAGTGCTGAAACCGGACAGTTCGTTAAGACCGATTCTGGACCTCAAGTCATTGATCCCGTATTTGCGAGTGTTCAAATTCAAGATGGAGTCGTTGAGAGCAGTAATCTCAGGTCTGGAGGAGGGGGAATTCCTAGCGTCTCTGGATGTCAAGGATGCGTACCTTCACATTCCGATCTGGCCACCTCATCAAGCTTATCTACAATTTGCACTGCAGGACTGCCACTACCAGTTTTAGGCCCTGCCATTTGGTCTCTCCACGGCGAGTGTGTTCACCAAAGTGATGGCAGAGATGATGATATTGCTCCGCAGACAGGGAGTGAACATAATTCCGTACTTGAATGCACTTCCGATAAACACACCGTCCAGGGAACAGCTGTTTGAGAACATTGCCCTCTCAACCAGACTACTCCTGAATCATGGGTGGATTCTGAACCTGCCAAAACCTCACCTACAACCAATGCAGAGGCTTCAGTTCCTGGGAATGATACTGGACACAGCATCTCAGAAAGTATTCCTTCCCTTGGTAAAGGCAATGGTAAACCAGTCGATGGTTCGGGCCGTCTTGAAGTCTAACCGAATCTCAGTGCATCTCTGCATACGCCTTCTGGGGAAAATGGTGGCTTCTTACGAAGCAATTCAGTACGAAAGGTTTCATACGAGACCCTTCCAGCTGGATCTGTTGGACAAATGGTCCGGATCGCATCTTCACATGCACCAGAGGATTAGTCTGTCTCCAAAAGCCAGGATCTCCCTCCTGTGGTGGCTACAGACTTCTCACCTAGTCGAGGGTCGGAGGTCCAGGATTCAGAATTGGATTCTGCTAACCACACACGCAAGCCTTAGAGGTTGGGGAGCAGTCACCCAGGGGGTGCAGTTTCAGGGAAGATGGTCAAGTCTGGAAGTCGTCCTTCCAATAAACATCCTGGAACTCAGGACTATCTACAATGCCCTTCTGCAGGCCTCATCTCTTCTTCAGAATCAGGCCATTCAAGTCCAGTCGGACAATGTGACGGCGGTGACGTACATAAACCGACAGGGCAGAACGGAAAGCAGAGCCGCAGAGTCAGAGGTGTCAAGAATTCTCCTCTGGGTGGAAAAACATGCTGTGGAGTTGTCGGCGATCTTCATTCCGGGAGTAGACATCTGGGAAGCAGACTTCCTCAGCAGACACGATCTGCACCCGTGGGAATGGGGCCTCCACCCGGAAGTGTTCCAGTGGTTAACACGTCGGTGGGGGTATCCACAAATCGACGTGATGGCCTCTCGACTCAACCAGAAGCTCAAGCAGTATTGTTCCAGGTCGAGGGACCTACAGAGGAGAGACGCCCTGACACACTGGTCGACACCCTGGTAACTCAGTGGGTTTACCAGCTGGTGGATGCGTTTCTTCCCATTTCTCTTATCCCAAGAATTCTAAAAATAAGAAAAAGGGAAAAGGTTGAAGCAATACTCATTGCTCCGGAACTGTCCTTGAACGGCCTGGTATGCGGATCTTCTCGAGATGCTGATCGAAGCTCCGTGGCCTCTGCCTCTTCGAGAGGATCTTCTGCAGCAGGACCCGTTCGTCTATCAAGACTTAAGGTGCATACACACGGAGCGATATAGCTGAGCGATTTTGACTATATAGTTGTTAGGTTCCTGGTGCTCAGAACAAGGGAGATGTTATGAAGTGAGTCCAGAGCACCAGGACGTAATGCTGGGAAAGGGGAATGGAAAGGGAATAGCCCCTGGCGCCCTATCTCCGTTGTCTCGCCCGTGCTGTCAGTACACTCTTGCGAGACTATGGTTGCTTGAGCCCATGGCAGCCGCTTTTGAAGGGCGGATTACGTCTGCCCAACTTCGATGCCCCCTCAGGTCTTAATGAGAGACAAAGAGTGTACCGAGACAGGGTGATAACAAGGGGCCCTCTTACTGAAACAACCAAAGCCAGGGGCTACTAACTAGCCTAAAACTAAATGTATGTGCGGCTTGCCGCCAAAGGAAAAGAACAACAAAGGAAATGCTGACCACACGCCGACACAATACTTTTGTGTACCGGCGGTGACAGCATAAGCAGAACCCTCTGCAAAACACCAGTGACAGAAATAATAATGGAATACAGCGGCCTAGGCCGACGGACGCGGCAGAGCCGCTACTCACGGAACCGGTACGAATACTGGCAAACGGACAGGAACTCCCAATGCTGCTGACACAGACTCTCAGAACTCGATGACAGGCAGAATCCCAAACGACAGACCGGTGGACACCAAGAAGCCAGAAACTTGACCAGGCACAGGCAAAGCCACTGGACCTCAGGACAGGAACGCCTAACGGCAGGACACGGGATCAGACACAGGAATCGACACAGGGACTGACACAGGAATCGACACAGGGACTGACACTGCTACACAGGAGCTCAGGAACTAGCAGGAACCAAGCTCAGAACTCAAGCAGACTGGAAACCTAGAAATATCACCAGCGTCTGTGAATAGCACTGAGCCAGCATATAACAGAGAGGCCTAATTAATAATCTCATGCAGCTGCCCTGTTGCATGACTCCAAACTGACAAGATGCAATTAGCAGCCAGGTGAGGCTGAACACATGGGAACAAGCTGCAATTACACAGACTCACCAGCGGCAGCAACCAAGAGTACTCTTAAACAGAGCAACGGGAAATCCTGGCCTGCGAAACAACTTATAAACATAAAATACCTAACTGACATGCAAAACAGGAATGAGCCACAGCCGTGGCTCATAACAATAGTCAAAATCACTAAGAAAGTTAGTGCATATCTCTCCATGTATACACAGCCAGCGATAGCGATGCGCGTCTCCGCCAGGTCGCTATCGCTGCTAAAAATAGACTGTGCAGGCAAGTCAATTTTGGCTATGTCGCTGGGGGGAAAAAAGCGTCCCCTTGCTTGAATGAGTTAGCCAAAATCGCTCATAGCCAAAATCGCTGGAAAAGTTAGTCAAAATCTCCTACTGCCAGTTCAAGGGAAATCTCTCAGTCAAAATCTCTCATAGTCAAAATCTCTCCGTGTGTATGCACCTTTACCATGGCTACGTTTAACGGCATGGAAGTTGAACGGTTGATTCTAGCCAGGAGAGGGATTCCTGACAAGGTCATTCTGACTATGATCCAAGCCAGAAAGGGGGTAATGTCTCTTGGTGTGAGATCAGACAATATTCTGCGGTGGAATTTCGCCTCCTACGGCACCTTGGGATCTCAATTTGGTACTGCAGTTCCTTCAATCGGACTAGTTTGAACCATTGCAGGAGGTAGACGTAAAGTACCTTACGTGGAAGACCGTCACACTGTTGGCCTTAACTTCAGCAAGATGTAAGACGTGTGTCGGAGCTGGGGACGTTGTCTCACAAGAGCCCCTACTTAATTTTCCATGAGGACAGAGCTGAACTTAGGACTCGTCAGCAATTTCTACGTAAGGTGGTGTCCGCATTTCACATCAACCAACCTATTGTGGTTCCGGCTGTTACGGACACCTCTGCTACTTCAATGTCTTTGGATGTCGTAAGGGCTTTGAAGGTCTATGTGAAGAGGACAGCTCATCACAGAAAATCGGACTCGCTGTTCGTTCTTTATGATCCCAATAAAATTGGGTGTCCTGCTTCAAAGGAGTCCATTGCACGCTGGATCAGGCTCACTATCCAGCATGCTTATTCCACGGCAGGTTTGCAGATTCCGAAATCTGTTCAAGTCCACTCTACTAGGTCGGTCGGTACCTCTTGGGCGGCTGCCCGGGTTGTCTTGGCTTTACAGCTCTGCCGAGCAGCTACTTGGTCAGGTTCAAACACATTTGCTAAGTTTTACAAGTTCGATACCTTGGCCTCTGAGGACCTTCAGTTTGGTCAATCCGTTCTGCAGGAAACTCGGCACTCTCCCACCTGGTTCGGGAGCTTTGGTACGTCCCCATTTTACTAAATGTATTCCCAGTATCCCCTAGGACGTAAGAGAAAATAGGATTTAAATTACCTACCGGTAAATCCTTTTCTCGTAGTCCATAGGGGATACTGGGCACCCACCTGGTGCTTCGTTCTTCCTGCTCTGTTACTTGGTTCAGTAATGTTGTTTGGTACAGCTGTTGCTGTCCCTGTTTGCACATTTGGTTAGCATGGCTTTCCTCTTGATCTGGTTGTGCTGGTTCGAATTCTTACCACTTTCCTTTTCTATATCCTTCTCTCAAAGTATGTCCATGTCCTCGGGCACAGTTTCCTAGACTGAGTCTGGTAGGAGGAGCATAGAGGGAGGAGCCAGCACACATAATCAAACTTCTATAGTGCACATGGCTCCTAGTGGACCCGTCTATACCCCATGGTACTAAATGGATTCCCAGTATCCCCTACGGAGTACGAGAAAAGGATTTACTGGTGGGTAATTAAAATTCTATATTTTGCAAGTTTCCAAAAATATAGATGTGTCCTCATACACCATTGCTGCACTTTTGCCAGGTCCCATGAGACTTTTTTTTACATCTTGGGGCTGCTTCTTTTTTGTTTTTAGCTTGAGGCTTCTTTGTTTTATTGCCGAAAACGCATCAAGAGACTGCTGATTAATTTGATGAGCGACTGTATATCTGTGTACGACTGACTCTCTGAATCTGTATACAAAGTGCTATGAGACAGCGACTGCAGCTTTTTTCAGTGACAAGTTCTGTTGTGCTCTATATACATACTCAATCGTACACAGATATATAAGTGTTGCATATCAAATTAATCAGCAATCTCCCGATGCGTCCTAGGGGGTAATTCAGATCTGATCGCTGCTGTGCATTTTCGTACAGCGGGCGATCAGGTTATGACAGCACATGCGTATCACCGGTCAGCGATGGGATGGTGCGATTCAATCCCACTGGAGGGGTAAGTCCTCGGCTGCACAGAATTTTAGCAGCTCGGTGTACACATAGCATCGAACACTTGCAAGGCAAAAATACACTCCCACTGTAGGCGGCGACTATCTAAATGCAGGACAGCAAAGAACGCAGCTCAGCGATCAGATCTGAATACCCCCTAGTCCCATCACATTGTGACTAAGATGCATTTTGGGCAAAAAAAGATACTCGACCTAGCAGAGTTGCAAAGGACCTGGTGGCTCACTCGCACCAGGCATCTCACACTGTCTGTGTACTGAGGCTAGATGTATGAGGCCACATCTGGAGGTAATCTCACAGGCCACAAAAGCATAGAGAAGTCAATAGTATATTTTGTTCAACTAATCTGTTTTATATCAAATTAAATCCGGTTGGGGTTGTGTTACCGGCGGCTGCAGAATGCAGGTGTGTGTGTGTGTGTGGGGGGGGGGGGGTTCAGTGCAACGAAGCCCCTTTCGGGCTCGCTTCAGGTGCTATTCCCAGTGTATGAGTGTCGTGAGTGGCAATAGTCCCTGTTAGTTGGCATGCCGACTGTCTGGATTTCGAGTGGGCAGGACGTAGTGGTCCTTATTGTGACTGGTGGTCTCCTGACCACCGGTCACTTACTTACATCCCGTGATATCCTGTCTGCTCACATTGGTAAGGTCAAATAAAGGCATAAATGTATTATATTTAGTGTCACCACAACTTCCAATCAGAAACCAGATACCAAAAAGACAGACTTTGATTAAAAAAAAAATTATGTATTGAACAAATTATACTATGGCTTTCTCTTTATTATCTGTGTTTGGAAACTGAATTAGAAGGAGACTGAATGAAAGCTGAAATAGCACCAACGTCTTTTTTTTGGACTTTAAGCAAGTAACACTCATGGGGCAAATTTACTAAAGCTTCTAAAACAGAAAATTGGTGACGTTGCCCATAGCAACTGATAGTCAATTTTCTACCTTTTAACACAAGCTATTTACTAATACCTTCAAGCCGTAATGGCCGCTAAACCACGAGCACGTGCTATGCACTCCGTACGCTATTGGCGTACAAAGACCTCGCACGTGGTACGCAAGTTACGTACACAAGCTGCGCTGAGTGTACGGAATACACACAGCGAGCGTACACACAGATAATAACCTTTTAAACCTTAAACACAGAGTATGATTATACTGTAAGTCTTAGTATTGAGATACTGTAATGATATACACCTGGTTAACCTGGACATTTAAGCAAGCTGTTTGAGTGATTGAGATACTCAGAAACCCTTTGTACTAGCTAGAGAAACACAGACACCTTGCTGAGGTTCCAACACCTTTACTAACGAGATTTAGCTATGTAAAAAGGTCAAATACAGTTAACAGCTTATACACTACAGCACTAACATAAAACACCTAAACAGAATAACTGGACATAAATATACAATGGCGTCTTAATCCTAAACAATAACAGTGAGAGAGAGAGTATGGCAAATACAGACAGAGAATAAGTTGGTTACAGAGAACTTACACACGTGGGGAATGATCGCTAGCGCAGTCCTGGAAACCAGCTCTCTAGTTAGTCAATGATGAAAACCTTTGTGGAGAGAAGACTGAGCTGGCCCAGGCTGGCTGTTCTTATATACACAAAGTACAGTACACTACAAAGGGCCCTACATTCTTATTGTTCATTGGACACAGGAATCTGTCTTCGCATTATAACCAAAGGTCATAGGTTTGTTTGAACAGGTGGGCTGTGACTATTTCAAACTGCTCAGGTGGGAGGTATCCTCTGGATTCCCCCTGCATGTGTAATTAAACTGCAAATACTGTAAATGTCCATAAACTTCTTTTAAACATAACTATACGCTGGAGCGACCGATCTCTTCCTAACCAACACCGGAATGTTTCTAATAAAATACTCTTCGGTTAGGTACTAAACACCACCGCTCAGACCCTGTCTGACCCTTCGTATCATGCAAAGAGGAATTCCTTTGTCCCTGAACCAGTTACACTAATCATACTTACAGATATTATAAAAGGGAATATTACCTATAAAACACGCTATTTGGGTTAACTATGTGGCGATCGAGTCGCCCGCCGGACGCTCACAAACTCTACCGTAAATGCGCATACCACGCGCCAATGCGCACGGCCGTAGAAGCTCCATTACGCAACTACGAATATGCGCACGCACGGGAGAGCGTGTGCACGCGCAGCGGGCATGTGTATGGGGTTAGTGCAAGGCATTGTGGATCACGATATTTTTCGACTTTGACAGTCCACCCTTTGGCAGTCATCAATAACTGCCACTTCCTAAACAATTCAAACAGAAAAATATATGTCATCATGTAAATACCTTTTTATGATTGGGTAAAGGGAGGAGAGGAGAAGGTGGGAAAGATATGACCTAGTGAGATAGTAGAAGCATGTGTGTATGACTCCATGTCTGAGGGGTCATGTATCATCGTGCCGTACGTGTTTTAAATCAAGCTTCGAGGTATTGCGAAGTATACATTTGAATCCTTCTTATCCCGTATTAAGGGTCTGTGGATGGGCTGTCAAACTCTACCGAGCTCTTTTCGGCTTTTGGTTGCAACAAATGGGGTGCACATTAGTTGATGATACATGAGGGGGGAGAATATGTGGATGCTAATATGTGAGAATCACCTGTCGACTATGTGAGTTACTACCTGGAGGTTGTAGAGATGAAGATAAGAAACAATCGTTATAAATGCAGTCGTAAAACTATGTGAGTTTTAATAGACAGTCGCCGATTGAGGTCTTGTCTGATGCATTGTCTTGATGTACATGTCTGATGTCTCTCGGTGCTTTTGCTGTAAGTGGCGAGCAAAAGCTGTTCCAGTGTCCATAAAATTACAGTCTCTAAAGTTTTGGGTTTTCCGTAGATAGTTAAAGTCACTAAAAGTATTGGGTGTCTGTGACACAGTTCATCAAAGGTCTGCATAAAAGAGGTTGTCAAATTCTTCTTCCAAGCGGATGTCTTTGTACCTTGGAGGAAAACAAAGGAGAAACGGGTGAAAGAAACGGACCGTGGAATCACATTTTCATCACAACATTGCCTCTATCGTTGGGTCATAAATCAAATTAGTTGTTGTTATTACAGTGTCCTCGCTCCTCAGACTCCTCACTCTGGTATTACCTTTACACTTCGTTAAAGTCCGAACGCATCTAAATATCAGACCAACCAATATGACGACTCCCAGAATACACAAGAGAAATTTCCCTACATCCATTATAATGCCTTGGGCCCATTCTCCTAAACCAGAGAACCAATTTCGTGGGTTCAACCATGATATCCAACTGGTCAGCTCATTACCCACAGCAGCGAGAGTGAGATTATGTCTCCTTCGAAACTCCCACTTTAATTGCAAAATGTCATCCATCTTCTGGTCTATGACCTCGGCCGGGTCCTCAGTGCTGTTTTTAATATACGTGCAGCACTTTATACCATACTGAGTTGCTAGGGTAACACAATACCCACCTGTGAGATAATTGAGAATCATCCTATGGTGAACCAGCTCTGTTTTGTAGGCTTGTAACTCTCTCCCAGTATACCTGAACGTGTCGTCATACATTTCAGTGATATTGTCTAACAAGTTTGCTAGCACAGATATATATATGTTACAGAGTAATTTCCTTATAATATTGGCTTCTGTGACCTGAGCCTAATTAACATCTCCACACTGTAGCCTTGGCCTACAGTGTAGTTAGCATTTGAATAACCAAGCTCACATGGCTTCGTCACTGATACAGCTAGCCCACATGCTGTGAAAGACACACCCACAGGTATGATATACTGTACCCACTTGAAATCAGAGCTCTCTCTTTCTCCTGACTCCCACACTGATGCACACAGCTAAAAAGACTCTCTCAGAAGCATGGACCTTGATACACCTGGGAAGCTTGGGAGTTATTCCCCTGGGAAAGCTAAGTATCATACTAAGTATATCTCATAGATAAGGAACATAGAATAGTTAATTATGTGTTTGTGGTAAAGTAGTTGTGAAACGATTGGCATAGACAGAGCCGGCCCTAGCCAATTTGATGCCCTAGGCAAAATTTTGTCTGGTGCCCCCTAGCTCCGCCGCTAGTTCTGCATCTGTACCTGCAATGCTCAGGTAGTGGGTTACCCTGTGGGCCAGTTCAACTCTGCACAATGCCACACAGTAATGACAATAATACATATAATTCCACACAGTAAAGGAACCTTACACATATGCCCCACATTAGTAATGCCACACAGTAATGCACCTTACACATATGCCCCACATTAGTAATACCCATAATACACATATACTGCCACAGATACTGCCACACTTGCTGGTTATACAAAAAGATCAGTATCAAACATGTAGAAACAGTCCATTCTCTTCACTATTCAGTGTGTTTGCTGGTGTCTGTTACTCCCGTTAACTGCATGCACTTTACTTTATACTGTGGGAGCTATATGCTCTGCCCTCCAGTCTGATGTGTCCAAAAGTCACGCTGCACTGATGTTTCATATAGAAATAGCACAACGCAACTTACTGACCACGTTACAGTGCTAGATGGCAGGGGAATTTTACGGTATGGACTGACTAGGAAATAAAGTGTGGGGAGAACACTGCCCATGTTATGTCCCTGCAGACACCTGGGGTTTGCACAGGGATAAGGGACACATACAGGATGGCAGGGTCCCCCTCCACCATGTGCACAAGCAGTATAGGTGATGTCAGGTTTCTGTGAAGCAGTCTTCCAAAATACACATGTGTTATCATAAGAAGCCATCCAGTAATAACCTTATATAGTCAGTAAAAATGTCACAGGTCCAGGAATTGCATTTACTGGGCTTCTGCTGTCTGTCTGAGGTCTCACAAGTCAGGGGCATTCAAGCATGTCAGAGGAAGTTTAAGGCACAGTGTGCATTTTTTTTTGACAAATGTAAACAGCAGTGTATACAAGTACTGATTGAATACATTTGGAAAGTAACAGTTAGTTTGCGGACTGTCCCTCTCAGCATGAGATGCTGCAGGGACATGCTTGGATGCCCCTAGACATGCTTGAATGCCCTAGGCAAATGCCTAGCCTGCCTATAGCTAAGGCCGGCTCTGGGCATAGAATAGTTAATTTGGAAATACATTTGACTTTAAGGTTAACGGTACTTGTGCAGTTATGTGTTGGTGATAATACTCTATGAAATCTGTAATGAATTGGAACAGTAGACAATCTGTAGCATAGCATTCCTGGTATACACTTGTGGATGGGGATTTATAACAGATTGAAGTGGTTTTTATATAGTGTATTTTACTGAAATATAGAAGTTAAGACACATACTTCCTTTTGTTACTGTAGTCATGTTCTTGTAGCAATGGGATGCTGATACTTGTGGTTACCTGGTGATCTGGTCCTGGAAGGCTGGAATTAGTTGGTTTTAGGCCTGAAAAGTTAGCATAATGTGGTACAGACCGGGATTGGCATATAATTACAGGCTACATTATATAGCATAGTCAGCGTACCATATGCTCTGGTTATTGAGATACTGTGTTGGCTTGGAATTGTGAAATGTAATTAGATGGCTTGGAATTGTAATATCAGCACACATGCATTATATTGAAGCTTAGACATTTTGGAATATAGTGGAGTCTTATGGCTTCTGCTATGTGACTATGGTGTAGCAAAGAATGCCATGTGTTTGGACTCGCAAATCTAAAATGGCTGCTGGCATTCCCGTTTGAACCATATGTTACAGACTGTGATTAATCATGGGAGTTTTCCTAAAATGGAGTCTAGCTTCTGTCCCATGCGGTCTGTAGACAATGCAGCCACATGCTGCCCCTCCCCCACCCACACACAAACACACACATACATAAACCAAAACCAATTCCCTAAGGTATTTATTTAAGATATATATTGTCCAATATATATCAATAAATCTAGGATTTAGCCGAGTGCTTTGATAAATATCTCCCCAGTAATAAATCCACACATACAGTACAGTACATACATCCCTCACACTTCTTTCATCCTATTTGTTTTCTTATATAGTTTAAATCCGTGAAACTATTATATGGTGACTTGCATTGTATTTGACCAATACTGTTTAATGATAAAAGTGAATTCTATGAGTAGCAATTGTTTGTTGAAATACATTCTTATGATTTACATTTTATATGACTGGCGTGCATTCTTATATGAACAGAATATTCCTAATGATTTAAAGATATATATGTCTAGATGCAACCTCTGCGGGTTTGCTTATAAAAGGTACACAATTAGTGATGAATTATTATAAATCACTAAAGAGTTAAAATTATACATTTGCTTCAAAGATATGAAATATAGTAATATAATACAAGCAATAGAATCAGACAGAGAAAAGGAGGGGAATAGAGAAGGAAAAAAGTATACCCTTAGATATGACCCCTTATCATTGGCGCCCGGACAGTACTGCTTTCAATTTAAAAGCAGAGAACCCATATTCAATTTTTTTTTCTGTTTTAAATCGCTTGTATACAAAATATACTTTATCTCTCTCCGTGCAAGATTTGTTTTTTTTTAGCACTAAGAAGTTTCCTCAAGACCAAGGATTCACACTGAAGTAACCAAGCAAGTATGGTTTTAATTTATAACTTTTATTTGTTACAGCAAATACAGTTATCAAATGCATTAAAAACTGTAGCACTCTCCCCAAGTTTATAAAGCAGACATTTTGCTGTTCAGATTAATTTGTTCACAGCCAATACAGCCAGGAATTATCACCATTGTTCTAAGTGATGTGCAAACAGTTCCTTTCCTGGCTGGTTTAAGACCTAAAATTTGCATACCAATAGGTTTCCTTGAATACTAAAGTAACTAAAGAATTTGTATGGGACAGAGTAAAAAAAATTTTTTACAGTTGAAACTCAAACTGCTTTAGTTTTGTTCTTAACAGATGCATAATTAATTGCAGCAAACCCATATATGACTTGTAAAAAATGTTGGGATAAATAAAAAAGATTGTTTTATAGTTTTGAAGCAAAAATAAATAGAACTGAAAATTTATTGATAGTGATAGTAATTTTTTTTGTTTAACAGAAATGTATGGAAAGTGTATTCCAATGTACTGTGCTGAAGTAATGACACAAACATTACTTAATTGGCAACTTTTCTAATGTTTGTAAAGGAAATCATACTTCACACAGGAAGTCTTTTAGCACCAATGTGAAGCATGATTTCAGCTTACCACACCTTCTGTTGTTTTGCTTAAAGTTTTAGCAACAACAGAATGGGGGTATTGTTTACAGTGTACAAGACCCAATAAAACAGGGATCTGTATCATACTGTACAGCAGCATTACTGAGCACACACATGCAATGCACTTACAATACAATTAGTTAAAATTAATAAATTGTTAATGACTGAATATAAGAACCTTATTTAGGAAGAAGAAAAGAATATGGATAATTCTACCTATGCTAAACTTGCTAACACTATTTTCTTCTCTTTCCAGATGGACTAAGTGTTGTATTTTTTGTTGTTGATGATCCTCTTCTTAGAATAAGTTCATGTAGATTCCATGGAATTATGGATACTTGACAGGTTTTAGTCAAGGGTGTGATATCTGAGTGTGGTACTCAGTCAAGGTATGAGCCGCGTGGGGCGCTCCCACGGACTCATAGATGTGACGCATTAAGCGTAACATCTGGGGGACTCTGCCCGCAGTGGTACAAGGCATTCGTTGAATATGTCTTTGAAAGTTGTCTAGGTGGGTACGTGATTAACGACACATTAAGAATTTTGAGCTGACCAATGCGCACTGGATACCTGTTTTAAGGCCGTTATTAGCGATTTCGGCTGGGTGACTCCAGGTCTGCAAGATAAATTCACCGATTCTATAGAGAATCGAGGACTTCATTTCCATGCAGCAGGCAACAGGGATATCGCACAAATTAGTAATACAGTCATAGAACACCGAACATTAAAATATCGATTTCCTTAAATAGTTTAAGAAACTCGCAGAAGGGGGGTATACTAGACCCATTTATTCAACTCTGTTACAATTTATAGGTACCCTGGTAAGAAGCTTATAATCAGGTAAGGTATTGATAAGCAGGGTGTAATTACGTGGACCATATAGCGGGTTTTGCAATGAGTCCTGTAATAATCGTTCTATAGATTGGTAAGCAGAAGGTATATGAAAGAAGACTAAATCGCAGGAAGGCGAAGTCTTTAACAATAACGGTAAAGATGGATATTCATTTAATTTAAGATGCCGCAGATGTCAGGATGTCTAAATCTTATTTCCTTAGATAAACGGGTCATATGGTAAGTAAGTATATATATGACTTCAGGAAACATGAATTTTTAGACTGCTATATACATTACATTATAAATATTAAGAATCAATGCAATATATGTAATACTCGGAATGTTGGACATGTAATATGCCCTTAGTACTAGGCATGTTATATGATAAGCAAAGATAAGGAGATATGGGTCTGTCATTTGCATGTACATAAGGAGACGTCTTTTTGTAACATTGTTGACAGATGATAACAGATTCAACCTTTCAGCTTATAACGATGTTTGAGATACATATAATTGTTCTTAAAACTATATATGGTAATATATGGGATACAAATAGACAGGTGGTATTAAAATCCTGCTCATTGTGAAATACCAGGTATATACAGGTATTTATAATGGAATATATGTGTATATATTGGAGAAAAATATCCTCAAACCACCTAGTGGTAGTAAGTATGTATTGTAGCCCTCTGATCAGATTCTTAGGAATTGGAAAATGGGCGGGACAAGGTTCTTTTGGAAGATCTGGAAAAGTTTAATAGCTGATATATCTCTCATAATGTGACACAGTATTGCATAAACATAGTCACAACTGTTGTAAGAGTACATATAGAAAGGTTGTATAAATCCCAAATGCTTGTTAAGAGCTGACACAAATGTGATTTTATTTTTTTTGTGTTCACAAATCTCTGTAAACCCTAGTTAAATTGAGATGTTCAGAATTAAGGAATTAAGAATAACCCTGATGTTTATGGTCATATACACCAGGACAGGGGGATGACCATAGGTTATAAAATATGATCATCCTGTTTAAACTGTGACAGTAATTATTGAAACTGTGGGAAGGTAAGTTATCCTTAAATGCATATAGTGGTAATTTTGATGTTGTTGTTGTTTTTTTTTTTTTTACCTCTGATGACCAGTAGAGACACTCTTGTACTTTAGGAGTTTTGGAAGTCCCAGATATTGATGTTGTTAGATCAAATGGTAGGACAATTTGTGGTTTCTTTTAACCAGAAAATGGAGAAATTTGCTCATGTTAGAAAAGTGGCTTTGCAGAACATGCATTGGATCAGCTGTTTGCAAAGAAAATATAAAATCGTAATCACAAAGTAATCATAAGATATTGAGCTAATGGTTTCCTAATATCTGATATATGATTGGTCTCTTAACTTGAGTTGTTCCATCTCATCATTACCGATCCACAGCAGGTAAAAGAATGGTCTCATATTTAAATAGGTTCTACAGGACAATGTTGTGTTATTGGTAATCTATTTGGGTAAAACTAACAGTTTGTGTGTTTGCAATAGATAGGAAAGAGTTTAATTTTGACAGTAATTGTATTATGTATGCTAATGTTTCTATTTTCTCAGAACATCAAGGAACAGTCCAAAAATTTGTCAAAGAGCCCAAGACTTCCTTGATTCTCCTTCCCAATTAATATACAGATTATTGGACAGGAGAAAGAGGGGGTTGTATATGAGTTGGTTCAGGATAAATATATATGTGAAAATCCTGAATATCGGGACATTTTTGGAGAAATGTTTTATGAAAATGTGAAAAGCAAAGGCATCCTAGGATCTGGATGCCATCTAGTGGATAAAATAATGTGAAGTTCAATCAAATGTGATTTGTAAAAATTTCAGAATGGAGTATACAAAATCATCAAGTCATAGAGGGTGGGGAGGGACAACTAATGCTCTGGAAGAGTTTCTGTTTCTCGCATCTACAGGGAAACAAGTCAACAGAAGGATATCAAAAGACTACAAGTGGATCAGATGGAAGAGAAGACATCATGGGTAGGTAGAAAGAGACATCGAAACTGATACCTCTTTATTTCCTACGTAGATACAGATGAGAAGGACGAGCCCAGCTGTAGACAGATGATATATCCAAAGATGACTGCATGGACCCTTAGATGATCGGCAGGACACAGACCAGAAGTACCGGACACAGATGACCTGAACCAGATGGTCCAAGGGATGATGACACCTTCAGAAGACCCCACCACACTATGAGAAGAAGACTTCACAAAGAAACAACTAGGCCTTTAGTTTCCATTGTTGAGGGATATTAGGAAAGGGCTTGCCCACATAGGCAGATTTTTTTGTCCTTGCATAAGTATGCATAAATATAAAAACAAGGTTTTTTTCCATCTACCTATGGCAGTGCAGGGGAGAAATGCCTCTTCTCAACCCCTTCATTACTTTATACTTTGAACTGTGAAATGACTTTGTTGTAATCTTTTCCAAACTAAATCTTTTCTTTCTTTAGACACCTGTACTAACACAGAACACACACTTACACTAAAATGTTTTTGACTGATTGTCAGTTTAATCTGTCGAATGCCAGATTACTGTCAACAGGGGGATATGTTACAGAGTAATTTCCTTATAATATTGGCTTCTGTGACCTGAGCCTAATTAACATCTCCACACTGTAGCCTTGGCCTACAGTGTAGTTAGCATTTGAATAACCAAGCTCACATGGCTTCGTCACTGATACAGCTAGCCCACATGCTGTGAAAGACACACCCACAGGTATGATATACTGTACCCACTTGAAATCAGAGCTCTCTCTTTCTCCTGACTCCCACACTGATGCACACAGCTAAAAAGACTCTCTCAGAAGCATGGACCTTGATACACCTGGGAAGCTTGGGAGTTATTCCCCTGGGAAAGCTAAGTATCATACTAAGTATATCTCATAGATAAGGAACATAGAATAGTTAATTATGTGTTTGTGGTAAAGTAGTTGTGAAACGATTGGCATAGAATAGTTAATTTGGAAATACATTTGACTTTAAGGTTAACGGTACTTGTGCAGTTATGTGTTGGTGATAATACTCTATGAAATCTGTAATGAATTGGAACAGTAGACAATCTGTAGCATAGCATTCCTGGTATACACTTGTGGATGGGGATTTATAACAGATTGAAGTGGTTTTTATATAGTGTATTTTACTGAAATATAGAAGTTAAGACACATACTTCCTTTTGTTACTGTAGTCATGTTCTTGTAGCAATGGGATGCTGATACTTGTGGTTACCTGGTGATCTGGTCCTGGAAGGCTGGAATTAGTTGGTTTTAGGCCTGAAAAGTTAGCATAATGTGGTACAGACCGGGATTGGCATATAATTACAGGCTACATTATATAGCATAGTCAGCGTACCATATGCTCTGGTTATTGAGATACTGTGTTGGCTTGGAATTGTGAAATGTAATTAGATGGCTTGGAATTGTAATATCAGCACACATGCATTATATTGAAGCTTAGACATTTTGGAATATAGTGGAGTCTTATGGCTTCTGCTATGTGACTATGGTGTAGCAAAGAATGCCATGTGTTTGGACTCGCAAATCTAAAATGGCTGCTGGCATTCCCGTTTGAACCATATGTTACAGACTGTGATTAATCATGGGAGTTTTCCTAAAATGGAGTCTAGCTTCTGTCCCATGCGGCCTGTAGACAATGCAGCCACATGCTGCCCCTCCCCCACCCACACACAAACACACACATACATAAACCAAAACCAATTCCCTAAGGTATTTATTTAAGATATATATTGTCCAATATATATCAATAAATCTAGGATTTAGCCGAGTGCTTTGATAAATATCTCCCCAGTAATAAATCCACACATACAGTACAGTACATACATCCCTCACACTTCTTTCATCCTATTTGTTTTCTTATATAGTTTAAATCCGTGAAACTATTATATGGTGACTTGCATTGTATTTGACCAATACTGTTTAATGATAAAAGTGAATTCTATGAGTAGCAATTGTTTGTTGAAATACATTCTTATGATTTACATTTTATATGACTGGCGTGCATTCTTATATGAACAGAATATTCCTAATGATTTAAAGATATATATGTCTAGATGCAACCTCTGCTGGTTTGCTTATAAAAGGTACACAATTAGTGATGAATTATTATAAATCACTAAAGAGTTAAAATTATACATTTGCTTCAAAGATATGAAATATAGTAATATAATACAAGCAATAGAATCAGACAGAGAAAAGGAGGGGAATAGAGAAGGAAAAAAGTATACCCTTAGATATGACCCCTTATCAATATCTATAATTTATCACTCCTCTGGCGGTACGAGTGATATCTAACGCGAGTAGGAATTGAATTCCGGTGGATTCATGGATCAAATCAGAGGCCGGATGCTCTGTCCTCTCTATCAGGTGCCGTTTAACGACGTGCTCGTAGTGAGTGTGAGTATAAGGAGCTTGGGCACCGCGGTGAATGTCTTTCATTTTGATATGGGATACAGTCATTACTTCAGGCAGTACTTTTCCAATGTAACACAATCCCTCTGAGTTTGGGGCAAGCCACTTATACGCCTTCCTCCCGCATATGAAATATGCATCATCGGGGAGAACATATGGGACGGAGTATGACATAACCATGTTACAAACTTTCCATGTGAAATCTCCTAACCCTAATTCTCCCATCTGTCTAGTACACGTATCTGGTTGTACGATATGTGCACAGTATCCTGGTGATACTTCTCCAACTCGCATGGTCCTACTTCCTAGAGTGTACCTATACCGGAAATATCTTCCACTGTTGGCTATCTGGCGTATAAGTTCTGTGTCTATGGGCATTCTGTTGGCTCTGTGTGAAAAGGTCATGGTTTGATTACTCCATGACACTTCCCAATTTCCCGGCTTCCGGGGATTGGAAATGTTAAAGCATACTAAGGACCTATCCACATGATACTGGTGGAGCTTCAAACTAGGAGGACTAGAGATATTAAACCTTTTGTCCACCAGCCTCCCACCACTTAACTCAAGTACCTCTCCTACTGTTAAAGGGAATGGTACTAGCCCTGATTTGCTATGACCTTGAGGTACTTGAGAGCATACCCAACAGTCTGTCTGGTTTAACACTTTACCCACTAAGGAGTGATAGTCACTCAATGGATGCCGGTCCATGTGGATATTAAAACTGGACTGACATTTCTTGATGCACCCATCGTCAACTATATTGTCACAATGCCTACAGATGCAGTTCTCTTCAGCTAACAATCCTTCACAATTCCTTCTATTGTCAATGCTACCAGATCGTTTTCTGATACTCGCCTTTACTCGGTGATTATGTTGCTCTTGGAAATTTACGCCTCCATCCTGGTCATCAGAACCCATTCCAGATCCTTTCTCGACCTCCATGGTACTCTCACCGAAACAGACTGCTCTGGTCAACATCATGGTCAACAGGAAAATCCGGATCACAGTCTCTTGGGGCAAGTCCATCTTACAGGAGGAGAAGGAGAAATTTGTAATGGGGGTACAAAAAATAATTTGAGGGGAAAGAAAAATGTTACGATGCTTTTGTCCTCTAGTCTTGTTGTTCTTCTTGCTCTGTTGTCATCTTAAAGGTGCTGTCTCTCAATCTTCCAAACGAACATTCCGGTGATACAATATTCCTTCCAAATCTGCGATCTTTCTGTAAGGAGCAAAAATCTTGCATTACCATTTGTCTAACTGATGTGTGACATACCATCTGTAAAGCATGAGAACATGAGAGAGAAGAGAAAAAAAAAAACGAGAGAGAGAACAATTCGTATATATGTCACATAAAACAACAAACAAAAAAACATTGTCAGATCTTCCGTTCACCATCAGGCTGTCACACCATCACATCCATTGGTATCTTTGCGCAGTCTCCCCCACCAGTATTTCCACACTTCACCCTTTTGTGCCTGGCCAGGACACACCGATGTCGGTAGGTCACATTGGGGTTAGGTAGACTTCTGCAAAGACCAAATAGCTATGTGATGTTTGAGTTCTGCCGATGAACGTCAGAGATGGGGAAAAATAAACATTTACAGATAAATTACAAAGTTTACCCGGCCGTTCCTGTGTCTACAAGGAACTGACCTCCCAATATCATTAACTGTAACCTCAGGTTTACTACCAGGCCTAATGATCAACTTTCCTGACTGCATATTACAAGTGCGGCCCAAACTTCTTCCTAGGTGATTCCTGATTACAATTTCGTGTATCATGACTTTGCTTATGTTTTTTTTTTTTCTAGGGGATTTATATGACTTTTGCATATTTCTTAATCTACAATCTCGTGCAAAATGACCTTCCCTCTGGCAATTATAACATCTTATCACCTTTGACTTACCCACAGGGATCTGAGGCTTCTTACCTCCCTGTGCTTCGCTGTGCTTGCTGATGTTTTGCTCATGCCCAACAGCGGACTTTCTTAATGCAGCCACTGAGATATTTCTCCAGTTTGGGTTGGTGGTCTGTACCCTTGTTCTCAATACTACCTTTAAACCATGCATTAATACCTTAACCGCTATATCTCTATGCTGTGCATTTCTCTCAATGTCCGTGATCCCAGTGTTTCTAGCCATTACTTGCAGTGCTCGATTGAAATAATTAGAAGTACTTTCCCCTTCTTTTTGTCTTATGGAGAAGATTTTGTTCCACTCGACAACGGCTGGGAAATATACTCCTAACTGTCGGTTGATCTGCTTAATACATTCCTGATTGTGTTCCTCCGTACGAGGTACTTCTGTGTCTAATTTACAATCAGTAATAAATTTCGCTGGGTCAACACTGGAGGGCAAACATGGCCTCAGCACTGTCCGCCAACCTTTGTTGCTGGGTTCTGTGGAGTTTCCTAGTTCTTTAATAAACCTCTGACATGCAACTAGATCTTTCCTAGGATCAGGGAATTCAGACATAATTGCTCCCAATTCTGTCCGGGACCAGGGACGGTGCATTACACTGTCCCTGGCGGGAATGATTCCCTGAGCGTCAGTCTTCCCATTGGGGACTGTGATCACCCTGACAGGATTAAATTCAACCACATCATCTTGTGTTGGTTCTACAATATGAGGTACATTTGTTTGTGCGTGATATATAACACCGTACGTACCTGTGGACACGACCTCACCTGACTCTCCGTTAGGGGGTTTGACTACTGCCTTTACCGATTTGGTCGCGTCCACCTGGATGTCTTGTATGATGGCTGCTGGATAAGGTGCCGACATCGTGCTGGGCTCACTTTCTTGCTTGTAATCCTGAGGGAAATTTAACATGGGGTGCAACTTGCACGGGTTAACAGTTGTACATTTAACAGTTTTACTTTTATCATTGTTACATTTGTTACAATTATTCTTATCATCAATAATACAGTTGCTAAGTGCACAATTATCATATACCAGTGTGCCATTCTCTGTAACTACTTTCTCTCTTGTTGCCATATTTTTCTTACCAAAGTGAGAGTCAGCTGTGTAAGCTAATCCTCCTTGTATTTCACTTTCCCGTTGCCATAACTGTAAACAATCATAATGTCGGATCCGCCTCTTCGCGGACTTAATTAGACATATCCTTTTCTTTAAATTTTGTAACACCTTGGGACTAAAACTGCCTACCCGTGGGAACTTTTCCCCATCATGCACAGTCATTCTTTCCCATTTATTGAAAACCTTTGTGTGTGATTCATCTCGGACCTCCTGGTCTGTATCACACATTATATACCTTGCCGACCTTATGGGCCGGTTTACTAAATCAATCTGAACCAGGGTAGATCATCCCTTACCTGAACAACTGGTCCCCATCTTTGCAGGTGTTGCTTTCACTACCTCTGACCTTCAAATCAGGGTCTTCAGCGAACCCTTACAAAAACCAAGTTGCCCGGGGTAAGCCGACGGTGAAAGTTCGACCAAGTGCTTTCACCCACTCTTCACCCACGTTGGCCAGTACTTCAATCACTGACTCAGAGCTGCTGTACCCAACCTAGGGCCCCTATAAAACCTTTATTCACTGGGGCGTGTGGGAGTAGGTTACCCGTCCCCAGCAAGTATCGGTTGTTGGAGAATTTCCGAGTGACCAGCAAACCTCCCTTAAAATAAAAATTTTTTTACACAAATCACGTTAGAATGTACAAATAGCGTTTATGACCCCTCTAGCGTACGCAAATGGTACTGGGTCAAGTTACAAACTAATGCACACAATTACATGCGGTACAATCGTACTGCACATAAGCAACTAATCTTATGTGCGGAACGACCAACGGAATCGATAATTGTGGCTGCGAATTCCTTTCAGCCAGAGCTTAATGGCCTATATGGGTACCGCACCAACCCTCCTGGGGTTGTGCTTCTTGACTTTATCTTATAGCGGACTTCCTAGTCTGCTGCACCTAGACCTCCTGGTCTGTCTCTGGACCTCCTGGTCCGTGACCTCCTGGTCTGTGTCTACAGTAGACCTCCTAATCTGCTATACTCTAATGCTCTTATTTCAATATTTAACAAGGGATGCCTCCCAAGCCACCACGCGCTGTCACTTTCACGTATGTACATCACGAGAACTCGACTTCTGGGGGTTCCAACCAAAAATGAGAAACTTATATATATGCACACACTCTTTCACCTCATATACTCTTTACTTTCTTTTCTGTACAGAAAATTCCTTTCATGCAGTATCACAGGCTAGTCCCAGAGGAGTTGCAACTAGAGAAGGATTTAAAATTTTGGACACTGAGATTAACTTGCGCTATTATCGCGTTGCCTCCGTATCGCCTACTGAAACAATACTATCGTGTGATTTGTATCAAGTGGGCGTACCCGTACGCTTCGTTGCGTAATATACGCTACGTGTGTCGACCCTTGCGTCGCGTACGCTTGTCCCGCCCTTTGTTAGGGACACGTGTACACAGGCCAGACACGTCCACAGTAATACAAGTAACACGTTTCTATCAATGCAAATGATATTTAACTGTAATCATTTACAGAGCACCACACAGCCCTCCCTTGTATCTTAGGCAAAGCCGTGTGCGTGTTTTACAAATTACTCCCTTACGTATTCATTTTACTTTTAACTACCAATAACAACAAATTTTTCTCAGCACGTTATCAATGATAAATGGCAAACAGGAAGGCGAGATGTGAAAATACACAGATGAAAATGCAATTCTAAATTAATCTAATAACATACATTGATGTCACACACATATAATATTTACATCTATGTACTAATCACTATTACATCTATGAGACCTTATTCAGTGCTTCTAATTTGCATATGAATGTGCTTTTAACTATCTGTGAAGGCGATTTCTTTCACTGCTGGGAGAAAAAAAAAACCAGTTGAGAAGTATCACTAGTTACACAGGTTAATTTGCATCTCAATGGCCCATCTCACAAGTAGCAGAGTTAAAACAGACTCTTGAAGGGAGAAAGAGAAAAAAACAACAACTTTGTTTTATTTCTGTGTGTCGTTCTTACATCAAATATTAATTTTACTATTAACTTACATTAAACCCTATCTGAACTATTTATGATTGATTATGATATGGATTAAATAAATGCATTGAAAACTCATTAAATGGTGATTTCTTTTGACAATGGATGGCTGATTATTCCCGAGTCAACTGAAAATCAGCCATTCAGAAAAAAATTTTTTGACCTTCCCAAAATGGCCGCTGCTCCTCCCCTTCCACATCCATGAGGGTTACACAAAATGGAGGACAGACCATGCGGCTTCTTTTGTCACAAGGAAAATCATCATTCGAGCCCCTGAAGTTATTTTTTATTTTTAACCCGGACGAGCCCCCAATTGATAGAGTCAATTTTCTACCTTTTAACACAAGCTATTTACTAATACCTTCAAGCCGTAATGGTCGCTAAACCACGTGCACGTGCTACGCACTCCGTACGCTATTGGCGTACAAAGACCTCGCACGTGGTACGCAAGTTACGTACACAAGCTGCGCTGAGTGTACGGAATACACACAGCGAGCGTACACACAGATAATAACCTTTTAACCCTTAAACACAGAGTATGATTATACTGTAAGTCTTAGTATTGAGATACTGTAATGATATACCACGGGTTAACCTGGATATTTAAGCAAGCTGTTTGAGTGATTGAGATACTCAGAAACCCTTTGTACTAGCTAGAGAAACACAGACACCTTGCTGAGGTTCCAACACCTTTACTAACGAGATTTAGCTATGTAAAAAGGGAAAATACAGTTAACAGCTTATACACTACAGCACTAACATAAAACACCTAAACAGAATAACTGGACATAAATATACAATGGCGTCTTAATCCTAAACAATAACAGTGAGAGAGAGAGAGTATGGCAAATACAGACAGAGAATAAGTTGGTTACAGAGAACTTACACACGTGGGGAATGATCGCTAGCGCAGTCCTGGAAACCAGCTCTCTAGTTAGTCAATGATGAAAACCTTTGTGGAGAGAAGACTGAGCTGGCCCAGGCTGGCTGTTCTTATATACACAAAGTACAGTACACTACAAAGGGCCCTACAATCTTATTGTTCATTGGACACAGGAATCTGTCTTCGCATTATAACCAAAGGTCATAGGTTTGTTTGAACAGGTGGGCTGTGACTATTTCAAACTGCTCAGGTGGGAGGTATCCTCTGGATTCCCCCTGCATGTGTAATTAAACTGCAAATACTGTAAATGTCCATGAACTTCTTTTAAACATAACTATACGCTTGAGCGACCGATCTCTTCCTAACCAACACCGGAATGTTTCTAATAAAATACTCTTCGGTTAGGTACTAAACACCACCGCTCAGACCCTGTCTGACCCTTCGTATCATGCAAAGAGGAATTCCTTTGTCCCTGAACCAGTTACACTAATCATACTTACAGATATTATAAAAGGGAATATTACCTATAAAACACGCTATTTGGGTTAACTATGTGGCGATCGAGTCGCCCACCGGACGCTCACAAACTCTACCGTAAATGCGCATACCACGCGCCAATGCGCACGGCCGTAGAAGCTCCATTACGCAACTGCGAATATGCGCACGCACGGGAGAGCGTGTGCACGCGCAGCGGGCATGTGTATGGGGTTAGTGCAAGGCATTGTGGATCACGATATTTTTCGACTTTGACACAACCAATCAGATATCTTCTGATTTTAGATTTTCTAAAAGGCAATAGAGAAATGCTAGATAACATCTGATTGGTTGCTATGGGCAACATCACCAATTCTCTGTTTAGTTAATCCTTCTAAGAAGGCTATAGTGGAACCAGAGACTAAGGGGCTATTTACTAAGCCTTGGATGGAGATAAAGTGGACGGAGATAAAGTACCAGCCAGTCAGCTCCTAACTGCCATGTCACAGGCTGTGTTTGAAAAATGACAGGAGCTAATTGGCTGGTACTAATTGGTTGCTCCATCCAAAGCTTAGTAAATAGACCCCTGAGGGCCTAATTCATGTTTGTAAGCAAAGCCCCCCCCCAAAAAAAAGAAAGTATGTAACTTTGTGTCTAGAACAAACCACGTTGCCATGCAATGGGGGGCAAATACATTTATATTATTTCTGTGAATGGTAAATACTAGAGATGAGCGGGTTCGGTTTCTCTGAATCCGAACCCGCACGAACTTCATGTTTTTTTCACGGGTCCGAGCAGACTCGGATCCTCCCGCCTTGCTCGGTTAACCCGAGCGCGCCCGAACGTCATCATGACGCTGTCGGATTCTCGCGAGACTCGGATTCTATATAAGGAGCCGCGCGTCGCCGCCATTTTCACACGTGCATTGAGATTGATAGGGAGAGGACGTGGCTGGCGTCCTCTCCATTTAGATTAGGGTTGAGAGAGAGAGAGATTGACCTGAGGCTGTGATACTGTAGAAGAGAGTGCAGAGTTTAGTGACTGACGACCACAGTGACCACCAGACAGTGCAGTTGTTTGTTTTATTTAATATATCCGTTCTCTGCCTGAAAAAAACGATACACACAGTGACTCAGTCACATACCATATCTGTGTGCACTGCTCAGCCCAGTGTGCTGCATCAATGTATATATATATCTGACTGTGCTCAGCTCACACAGCTTATAATTGTGGGGGAGACTGGGGAGCACTGCAGTGCCAGTTATAGGTTATAGCAGGAGCCAGGAGTACATAATATTATATTAAAATTAAACAGTGCACACTTTTGCTGCAGGAGTGCCACTGCCAGTGTGACTAGTGACCAGTGACCTGACCACCAGTATATATAATATTAGTAGTATACTATCTCTTTATCAACCAGTCTATATTAGCAGCAGACACAGTACAGTGCGGTAGTTCACGGCTGTGGCTACCTCTGTGTCGGCACTCGGCAGCCCGTCCATAATTGTATATACCACCTAACCGTGGTTTTTTTTTCTTTCTTTATAGTCATACTAGTTACGAGTATACTATCTCTTTATCAACCAGTCTATATTAGCAGCAGACACAGTACAGTGCGGTAGTTCACGGCTGTGGCTACCTCTGTGTCGGCACTCGGCAGCCCGTCCATAATTGTATATACCACCTAACCGTGGTTTTTTTTTCTTTCTTTATACATACATACTAGTTACGAGTATACTATCTCTTTATCAACCAGTCTATATTAGCAGCAGACACAGTACAGTGCGGTAGTTCACGGCTGTGGCTACCTCTGTGTCGGCACTCGGCAGCCCGTCCATAATTGTATATACCACCTAACCGTGGTTTTTTTTTCTTTCTTTATACATACATACTAGTTACGAGTATACTATCTCTTTATCAACCAGTCTATATATTAGCAGCAGACACAGTACAGTGCGGTAGTTCACGGCTGTGGCTACCTCTGTGTCGGCACTCGGCAGCCCGTCCATAATTGTATATACCACCTAACCGTGGTTTTTTTTTCTTTCTTTATACATACATACTAGTTACGAGTATACTATCTCTTTATCAACCAGTCTATATATTAGCAGCAGACACAGTACAGTGCGGTAGTTCACGGCTGTGGCTACCTCTGTGTCGGCACTCGGCAGCCCGTCCATAATTGTATATACCACCTAACCGTGGTTTTTTTTTCTTTCTTTATACATACATACTAGTTACGAGTATACTATCTCTTTATCAACCAGTCTATATTAGCAGCAGACACAGTACAGTGCGGTAGTTCACGGCTGTGGCTACCTCTGTGTCGGCACTCGGCAGCCCGTCCATAATTGTATATACCACCTAACCGTGGTTTTTTTTTCTTTCTTTATACATACATACTAGTTACGAGTATACTATCTATCAACCAGTCTATATATTAGCAGCAGACACAGTACAGTGCGGTAGTTCACGGCTGTGGCTACCTCTGTGTCGGCACTCGGCAGCCCGTCCATAATTGTATATACCACCTAACCGTGGTTTTTTTTCCTTTCTTTATAGTCATACTAGTTACGAGTATACTATCTCTTTATCAACCAGTCTATATTAGCAGCAGACACAGTACAGTGCGGTAGTTCACGGCTGTGGCTACCTCTGTGTCGGCACTCGGCAGCCCGTCCATAATTGTATATACCACCTAACCGTGGTTTTTTTTTCTTTCTTTATACATACATACTAGTTACGAGTATACTATCTCTTTATCAACCAGTCTATATATTAGCAGCAGACACAGTACAGTGCGGTAGTTCACGGCTGTGGCTACCTCTGTGTCGGCACTCGGCAGCCCGTCCATAATTGTATATACCACCTAACCGTGGTTTTTTTTTCTTTCTTTATAGTCATACTAGTTACGAGTATACTATCTCTTTATCAACCAGTCTATATTAGCAGCAGACACAGTACAGTGCGGTAGTTCACGGCTGTGGCTACCTCTGTGTCGGCACTCGGCAGCCCGTCCATAATTGTATATACCACCTAACCGTGTTTTTTTTTTCTTTCTTTATACATACATACTAGTTACGAGTATACTATCTCTTTATCAACCAGTCTATATATTAGCAGCAGACACAGTACAGTGCGGTAGTTCACGGCTGTGGCTACCTCTGTGTCGGCACTCGGCAGCCCGTCCATAATTGTATATACCACCTAACCGTGGTTTTTTTTCTTTCTTTATACATACATACTAGTTACGAGTATACTATCTCTTTATCAACCAGTCTATATATTAGCAGCAGACACAGTACAGTGCGGTAGTTCACGGCTGTGGCTACCTCTGTGTCGGCACTCGGCAGCCCGTCCATAATTGTATATACCACCTAACCGTGGTTTTTTTTTCTTTCTTTATACATACATACTAGTTACGAGTATACTATCTCTTTATCAACCAGTCTATATATTAGCAGCAGACACAGTACAGTGCGGTAGTTCACGGCTGTGGCTACCTCTGTGTCGGCACTCGGCAGCCCGTCCATAATTGTATATACCACCTAACCGTGGTTTTTTTTTCTTTCTTTATACATACATACTAGTTACGAGTATACTATCTCTTTATCAACCAGTCTATATTAGCAGCAGACACAGTACAGTGCGGTAGTTCACGGCTGTGGCTACCTCTGTGTCGGCACTCGGCAGCCCGTCCATAATTGTATATACCACCTAACCGTGGTTTTTTTTTCTTTCTTTATACATACATACTAGTTACGAGTATACTATCTCTTTATCAACCAGTCTATATATTAGCAGCAGACACAGTACAGTGCGGTAGTTCACGGCTGTGGCTACCTCTGTGTCGGCACTCGGCAGCCCGTCCATAATTGTATATACCACCTAACCGTGGTTTTTTTTTCTTTCTTTATAGTCATACTAGTTACGGGTATACTATCTCTTTATCAACCAGTCTATATTAGCAGCAGACACAGTACAGTGCGGTAGTTCACGGCTGTGGCTACCTCTGTGTCGGCACTCGGCAGCCCGTCCATAATTGTATATACCACCTAACCGTGGTTTTTTTTTCTTTCTTTATACATACATACTAGTTACGAGTATACTATCTCTTTATCAACCAGTCTATATATTAGCAGCAGACACAGTACAGTGCGGTAGTTCACGGCTGTGGCTACCTCTGTGTCGGCACTCGGCAGCCCGTCCATAATTGTATATACCACCTAACCGTGGTTTTTTTTTCTTTCTTTATAGTCATACTAATTACGAGTATACTATCTCTTTATCAACCAGTCTATATTAGCAGCAGACACAGTACAGTGCGGTAGTTCACGGCTGTGGCTACCTCTGTGTCGGCACTCGGCAGCCCGTCCATAATTGTATATACCACCTAACCGTGGTTTTTTTTTCTTTCTTTATAGTCATACTAGTTACGAGTATACTATCTCTTTATCAACCAGTCTATATTAGCAGCAGACACAGTACAGTGCGGTAGTTCACGGCTGTGGCTACCTCTGTGTCGGCACTCGGCAGCCCGTCCATAATTGTATATACCACCTAACCGTGGTTTTTTTTTCTTTCTTTATACATACATACTAGTTACGAGTATACTATCTCTTTATCAACCAGTCTATATTAGCAGCAGACACAGTACAGTGCGGTAGTTCATGGCTGTGGCTACCTCTGTGTCGGCACTCGGCAGCCCGTCCATAATTGTATATACCACCTAACCGTGGGTTTTTTTCCTTTCTTTATACATACATACTAGTTACGAGTATACTATCTCTTTATCAACCAGTCTATATATTAGCAGCAGACACAGTACAGTGCGGTAGTTCACGGCTGTGGCTACCTCTGTGTCGGCACTCGGCAGCCCGTCCATAATTGTATATACCACCTAACCGTGGTTTTTTTTTCTTTCTTTATACATACATACTAGTTACGAGTATACTATCTCTTTATCAACCAGTCTATATATTAGCAGCAGACACAGTACAGTGCGGTAGTTCACGGCTGTGGCTACCTCTGTGTCGGCACTCGGCAGCCCGTCCATAATTGTATATACCACCTAACCGTGGTTTTTTTTCTTTCTTTATACATACATACTAGTTACGAGTATACTATCTCTTTATCAACCAGTCTATATATTAGCAGCAGACACAGTACAGTGCGGTAGTTCACGGCTGTGGCTACCTCTGTGTCGGCACTCGGCAGCCCGTCCATAATTGTATATACCACCTAACCGTGGTTTTTTTTTCTTTCTTTATACATACATACTAGTTACGAGTATACTATCTCTTTATCAACCAGTCTATATATTAGCAGCAGACACAGTACAGTGCGGTAGTTCACGGCTGTGGCTACCTCTGTGTCGGCACTCGGCAGCCCGTCCATAATTGTATATACCACCTAACCGTGGTTTTTTTTCTTTCTTTATACATACTAGTTACGAGTATACTATCTCTTTATCAACCAGTCTATATATTAGCAGCAGACACAGTACAGTGCGGTAGTTCACGGCTGTGGCTACCTCTGTGTCGGCACTCGGCAGCCCGTCCATAATTGTATATACCACCTAACCGTGGTTTTTTTTTCTTTCTTTATACATACATACTAGTTACGAGTATACTATCTCTTTATCAACCAGTCTATATATTAGCAGCAGACACAGTACAGTGCGGTAGTTCACGGCTGTGGCTACCTCTGTGTCGGCACTCGGCAGCCCGTCCATAATTGTATATACCACCTAACCGTGGTTTTTTTTTCTTTCTTTATAGTCATACTAGTTACGAGTATACTATCTCTTTATCAACCAGTCTATATTAGCAGCAGACACAGTACAGTGCGGTAGTTCACGGCTGTGGCTACCTCTGTGTCGGCACTCGGCAGCCCGTCCATAATTGTATATACCACCTAACCGTGGTTTTTTTTTCTTTCTTTATACATACATACTAGTTACGAGTATACTATCTCTTTATCAACCAGTCTATATTAGCAGCAGACACAGTACAGTGCGGTAGTTCACGGCTGTGGCTACCTCTGTGTCGGCACTCGGCAGCCCGTCCATAATTGTATATACCACCTAACCGTGGGTTTTTTTTCTTTCTTTATACATACATACTAGTTACGAGTATACTATCTCTTTATCAACCAGTCTATATATTAGCAGCAGACACAGTACAGTGCGGTAGTTCACGGCTGTGGCTACCTCTGTGTCGGCACTCGGCAGCCCGTCCATAATTGTATACTAGTATCCAATCCATCCATCTCCATTGTTTACCTGAGGTGCCTTTTAGTTGTGCCTATTAAAATATGGAGAACAAAAATGTTGAGGTTCCAAAATTAGGGAAAGATCAAGATCCACTTCCACCTCGTGCTGAAGCTGCTGCCACTAGTCATGGCCGAGACGATGAAATGCCAGCAACGTCGTCTGCCAAGGCCGATGCCCAATGTCATAGTACAGAGCATGTCAAATCCAAAACACCAAATATCAGTAAAAAAAGGACTCCAAAACCTAAAATAAAATTGTCGGAGGAGAAGCGTAAACTTGCCAATATGCCATTTACCACATGGAGTGGCAAGGAACGGCTGAGGCCCTGGCCTATGTTCATGGCTAGTGGTTCAGCTTCACATGAGGATGGAAGCACTCAGCCTCTCGCTAGAAAAATGAAAAGACTAAAGCTGGCAAAAGCAGTAGCACCGCAAAGAACTGTGCGTTCTTCGAAATCCCAAATCCACAAGGAGAGTCCGACTCCAATTGTGTCGGTTGCGATGCCTGACCTTCCCAACACTGGACGTGAAGAGCATGCGCCTTCCACCATTTGCACGCCCCCTGCAAGTGATGGAAGGAGCACCCGCAGTCCAGTTCCTGATAGTCAGATTGAAGATGTCAGTGTTGAAGTACACCAGGATGAGGAGGATATGGGTGTTGCTGGCGCTGGGGAGGAAATTGACCAGGAGGATTCTGATGGTGAGGTGGTTTGTTTAAGTCAGGCACCCGGGGAGACACCTGTTGTCCGTGGTAGGAATATGGCCGTTGACATGCCTGGTGAAAATACCAAAAAAATCAGCTCTTCGGTGTGGAAGTATTTCACCAGAAATGCGGACAACAGGTGTCAAGCCGTGTGTTCCCTTTGTCAAGCTGTAATAAGTAGGGGTAAGGACGTTAACCACCTCGGAATATCCTCCCTTATACGTCACCTGCAGCGCATTCATAATAAGTCAGTGACAAGTTCAAAAACTTTGGGTGACAGCGGAAGCAGTCCACTGACCAGTAAATCCCTTCCTCTTGTAACCAAGCTCACGCAAACCACCCCACCAACTCCCTCAGTGTCAATTTCCTCCTTCCCCAGGAATGCCAATAGTCCTGCAGGCAATGTCACTGGCAATTCTGACGAGTCCTCTCCTGCCTGGGATTCCTCCGATGCATCCTTGCGTGTAACGCCTACTGCTGCTGGCGCTGCTGTTGTTGCTGCTGGGAGTCGATGGTCATCCCAGAAGGGAAGTCGTAAGCACACTTTTACTACTTCCACCAAGCAATTGACTGTCCAACAGTCCTTTGCGAGGAAGATGAAATATCACAGCAGTCATCCTGTTGCAAAGCGGATAACTGAGGCCTTGACAACTATGTTGGTGTTAGACGTGCGTCCGGTATCCGCCGTTAGTTCACAGGGAACTAGACAATTTCTTGAGGTAGTGTGCCCCCGTTACCAAATACCATCTAGGTTCCACTTCTCTAGGCAGGCGATACCGAGAATGTACACGGACGTCAGAAAAAGACTCATTAGTGTCCTAAAAAATGCAGTTGTACCCAATGTCCACTTAACCACGGACATGTGGACAAGTGGAGCAGGGCAGGGTCAGGACTATATGACTGTGACAGCCCACTGGGTAGATGTATGGACTCCCGCCGCAAGAACAGCAGCGGCGGCACCAGTAGCAGCATCTCGCAAACGCCAACTCTTTCCTAGGCAGGCTACGCTTTGTATCACCGGTTTCCAGAATACGCACACAGCTGAAAACCTCTTACGGCAACTGAGGAAGATCATCGCGGAATGGCTTACCCCAATTGGACTCTCCTGTGGATTTGTGGCATCGGACAACGCCAGCAATATTGTGTGTGCATTAAATCTGGGCCAATTCCAGCACGTCCCATGTTTTGCACATACCTTGAATTTGGTGGTGCAGAATTTTTTAAAAAACGACAGGGGCGTGCAAGAGATGCTGTCGGTGGCCAGAAGAATTGCGGGACACTTTCGGCGTACAGGCACCACGTACAGAAAACTGGAGCACCACCAAAAACTACTGAACCTGCCCTGCCATCATCTGAAGCAAGAAGTGGTAACGAGGTGGAATTCAACCCTGTATATGCTTCAGAGGTTGGAGGAGCAGCAAAAGGCCATTCAAGCCTATACAATTGAGCACGATATAGGAGGTGGGATGCACCTGTCTCAAGCGCAGTGGAGAATGATTTCAACGTTGTGCAAGGTTCTGATGCCCTTTGAACTTGCCACACGTGAAGTCAGTTCAGACACTGCCAGCCTGAGTCAGGTCATTCCCCTCATCAGGCTTTTGCAGAAGAAGCTGGAGACATTGAAGGAGGAGCTAACACGGAGCGATTCCGCTAGGCATGTGGGACTTGTGGATGGAGCCCTTAATTCGCTTAGCAAGGATTCACGGGTGGTCAATCTGTTGAAATCAGAGCACTACATTTTGGCCACCGTGCTCGATCCTAGATTTAAAGCCTACCTTGGATCTCTCTTTCCGGCAGACACAAGTCTGCTGGGGTTCAAACACCTGCTGGTGAGTAAATTGTCAAGTCAAGCGGAACGCGACCTGTCAACAACATCTCCTCCTTCACATTCTCCCGCAACTGGGGGTGCGAGGAAAAGGCTCAGAATTCCGAGCCCACCCGCTGGCGGTGATGCAGGGCAGTCTGGAGCAACTGCTGATGCTGACATCTGGTCCGGACTGAAGGACCTGACAACGATTACGGACATGTCGTCTACTGTCACTGCATATGATTCTCTCCCCATTGAAAGAATGGTGGAGGATTATATGAGTGACCGCATCCAAGTAGGCACGTCAGACAGTCCGTACTTATACTGGCAGGAAAAAGAGGCAATTTGGAGGCCCTTGCACAAACTGGCTTTATTCTACCTAAGTTGCCCTCCCACAAGTGTGTACTCCGAAAGAGTGTTTAGTGCCGCCGCTCACCTTGTCAGCAATCGGCGTACGAGGTTACATCCAGAAAATGTGGAGAAGATGATGTTCATTAAAATGAATTATAATCAATTCCTCCGTGGAGACATTGACCAGCAGCAATTGCCTCCACAAAGTACACAGGGAGCTGAGATGGTGGATTCCAGTGGGGACGAATTGATAATCTGTGAGGAGGGGGATGTACACGGTGATATATCGGAGGATGATGATGAGGTGGACATCTTGCCTCTGTAGAGCCAGTTTGTGCAAGGAGAGATTAATTGCTTCTTTTTTGGTGGGGGTCCAAACCAACCCGTCATATCAGTCACAGTCGTGTGGCAGACCCTGTCACTGAAATGATGGGTTGGTTAAAGTGTGCATGTCCTGTTTATACAACATAAGGGTGGGTGGGAGGGCCCAAGGACAATTCCATCTTGCACCTCTTTTTTCTTTTCTTTTTCTTTGCGTCATGTGCTGTTTGGGGAGGGTTTTTTGGAAGGGACATCCTGCGTGACACTGCAGTGCCACTCCTAGATGGGCCCGGTGTTTGTGTCGGCCACTAGGGTCGCTTATCTTACTCACACAGCTACCTCATTGCGCCTCTTTTTTTCTTTGCGTCATGTGCTGTTTGGGGAGGGTTTTTTGGAAGGGACATCCTGCGTGACACTGCAGTGACACTCCTAGATGGGCCCGGTGTTTGTGTCGGCCACTAGGGTCGCTTATCTTACTCACACAGCTACCTCATTGCGCCTCTTTTTTTCTTTGCGTCATGTGCTGTTTGGGGAGGGTTTTTTGGAAGGGACATCCTGCGTGACACTGCAGTGCCACTCCTAGATGGGCCCGGTGTTTGTGTCGGCCACTAGGGTCGCTAATCTTACTCACACAGCTACCTCATTGCGCCTCTTTTTTTCTTTGCGTCATGTGCTGTTTGGGGAGGGTTTTTTGGAAGGGCCATCCTGCGTGACACTGCAGTGCCACTCCTAGATGGGCCCGGTGTTTGTGTCGGCCACTAGGGTCGCTTATCTTACTCACACAGCGACCTCGGTGCAAATTTTAGGACTAAAAATAATATTGTGAGGTGTGAGGTATTCAGAATAGACTGAAAATGAGTGGAAATTATGGTTTTTGAGGTTAATAATACTTTGGGATCAAAATGACCGCCAAATTCTATGATTTAAGCTGTTTTTTAGGTTTTTTGGAAAAAAACACCCGAATCCAAAACACACCCGAATCCGACAAAAAAAATTCGGTGAGGTTTTGCCAAAACGCGGTCGAACCCAAAACACGGCCGCGGAACCGAACCCAAAACCAAAACACAAAACCCGAAAAATTTCCGGCGCTCATCTCTAGTAAATACTGGGGTGTAATATGAAATGCGGGTGGATAGGATGCCAGCAATCATAAGACAAACCCTGAAGTTCAGAATCCCTTTCCCGAAGCCTATCCCTAACCCTCCCCTGCAGCCCAATCATAACACACACACCCCCCTCCCCCTTCCGCAGCTAAAATCTTGGAGACCTCGGCATACTTATGTTCAGGATGTCGGCAGTGTGGATTCCAGCATTGGTATTCCAAGTGATGTTGGAGTTTCAGAGCGGGATTTTGCCCGCATATCAAGATTCCGGCACCAGTATTTTGAGAGCCGACATCCTGACTGCATCCCAAATACTGGCTGCTTTTGTGTATAGCTCCTAAATGTTAGACAGCTGTATTTCTACACTGCAATTTAGATTTCAGTTTGAACACACCTCACCCAACTCTAAAGGCCCGTACACACTGGTCGATATATCGGCCGTTCTCTTGAACGGCCGATATATCGCGGGACCGTCGGCCAATGTGTACGGCCGATACGTCTGTGAACTCCGTCGTTCACAGACGTATCGCGTCGGCCGTGCAGCACAGCCGACGGCCAATATATCTACCGATATATTGGCGCGTCGCTGTGTGCGTACGGGGCGGTCGGCCGACCGCCCGTACACATGCTGCGGTGGCCGGCGGTGATTTACAGCTGAACTGGGCGGGCGTGTGTACACGCCCGCCCAGTTCATGACGTCAGTCCCCGACGGATCGGGCAGTGTGTATGCACAGCACACCGTCCGACCCGTCCATAGATATATCTGCAGATCAGTTGATCTGCAGATATATCTATTAGTGTGTACCCACCTAAACTGTCTCTGTACATGTTACATCTCCCCACCTGAACTGCAACATGGTTGTGCCCAGTTGCTTGCTTTTTTGCTTTACTTACAAATACAAAGACAATAATTGACTCCAAGGCAATCTGGGACAAGGAAGCATAGATGGCGGGAGAAATAAGTCTATGTGAAGGCAGCCCAGGAATAAATGGCCTGATTGAGAAATGGACTCAATGTCGGAGCCAAGTCATTGACAGCGAGGCACTGTTTGTGGGCGGTAAATGGAAGGTGACTACTAAACTGCAGCACTTGTCACAATTGTTTTGTAACCTGCTATAACTGCAATCACGTACACCAGTTTCCCAACCACAGTGTCTTAAGGACACTTAAGGACTTTCCAGGATCTCCATGCTTGAGCACAGGTGACTTAATTATTTTTATTATTTTGATTTAACCTTCTGTGGTCAAACATGGATATCACTAAAATATGGACTGTTAGTGTGCCTTGAGGACTGAGGTTGGGAAGCACTGCCATACGCAGTTAATTTAGCTCCAGCGCATACTTGCCTACCTGACCCTCTCCATGAGGGAGAAAATGCTCTGTTCCTGGACTTTCCTGGTAATGTATGATTGCCATCACCTGTGGTGAAACACCTTTCTTATCAATTATCTAGCTCACCACAGGTGCTGGCAATCATACATTACCAGGAAAGTCCAGGAACAGAGCATTTTCTCCCTCATGGAGAGGGTCAGGTAGGCAAGTATGCTCCAGCGTCTTACTTATGACACCCATGCTGCGCGACCAAAGGGTTACTCAATTATCGACTGATGTGCATCTGATGTCTGCATCTGTGTACACAAGCAGCGGATCTAAGACACTTCCAGTGGGCATCGCAATACAAATGTTCTCTCAACCGCTGCATACAGAGGCCCAGATTTATCAAACCTTGGAGAGTGATAAATTGCACAGTGATAAAGTACTAACCAATGAGCTCCTAACTGCCATGTTACAGGTTGTGTTTGAAAAATGACAGTTAAGAGCTGATTGGCTGGTGATTTATCACCCTGGGCCTAAATCACAAGTGCGATGGCATTTGTGTACATCTCCAAAGCGCCCAATATGCAGTAACTCCGGAGGAGGGGGAATCTGTTATGAAGTTTCCAATGCTGAATAGGGGATGTGTTCAGCATCCTGGCTATCAGGATGCCAGCGGTCATGTGACCAACGCTGGAATCCCGATACCACTTAGGAGACCGGCGCCAGATCACAGACAGCCGACACCAAGCTATAGCTGGTCACCGCAGCAGACAGGAGTGTGGTAATCAGAAATAGGTCAAAACCAGTCAGGCACTGCGGTACCAGGAAGTGAGCCAAAATCAAGCGCAGGCGCCATGTTCCCGGAGACCTGTGCCTGCACAGTATAGCTGCCGGAGAGGGGGAGGCCCGCAACGGAAGCTGCACACGGGTCCCCCCCTCTCTTAAAATGCCTCTGCATACAGTACTTGTATCAGATATTTTGCCTTTTTACCCTAGGTTATGTTTCTTTTCCTTAAATTTGCTACTTTTTCCTCAATTTTTGTGCACTTAATACTAAGGTTTAGTGTTTTGGTGTGGCACAAAGTCCAGTACAGTTTGAAGATAGGTTTTTGTGAACACATCTGTACATATACATAAATGCCCTAAAAGTGCAACAAAACGAGAGCTCAGGGCAGTGTCGGACTGGTCCACAAGGGTACTGTCACCAGGAGCGTAGGGAGGGTGGTTCTGGTGGAGCTCGAGCTCCAGGCGCCCAAGACGGTACAGGACGCTGCAGCTCGACTCCGCCAGAACCTCCGGCTGGCCGCAAGCAGCTCGCAGCCGCAGCTGTCAGTCACTGACAGCTGGAAGCCCGAGCTGCATCAAGTCTCTCCCTCCCCTCCGGTCCGTGACTTGCGTGTGACGTCACGCATCACACGCACGGACGGGCGGAGACGCGGCCAACAGCAGTCGGGAAGCAGGAGCGGGCAGGTATTTATTTTTATTGTTTTCATTTTTTTTCGTTTTGTGTTTGCGGCGCTACCAGGGGGCACAGCTACAGGGGGCATAATTACTCTGGGCACAGCTACAGGGGGCACAACTACTCCGGGCACAGCTACAGGGGGCACAATTACTCTGGGCACATCTACAGGGGGCACAACTACCCCAGGCACATCTACTGGGGGCAAATCTACAGGGGGCACAACTACTGGGGGCAAATCTACAGGGGGCACAACTACGCCGGGCACAGCTACAGGGGGCACATCTAATGGGGGCAAATCTACAGGGGGCACAACTACGCTGGGCACAGCTACAGGGGGCACATCTACTGGGGGCAAATCTACAGGGGGCACATCTACTGGGGGCACAACTACTCCGGGCACAGCTACAGGGGGCACATCAACTGGAGGCAAATCTACAGGGGGCACAACTACTGGGGGTAAATCTACAGGGGGCACAACTATGCCGGGCACAGCTACAAGGGGGCACATCTACTTGGGGCACATCTACTGGGGGCAAATCTACAGGGGGCACAGCTACATGGGGCACAGCTACTGGGTCCATAACTACAGGGGGCATAACTGTGGCCATGCCCTTTCCCTATGAAGCCACACTCCTATTTTTTGCCGTGCGCCAAAGGAAACTTTCGCCCTGGATGCCACAAGGTCTAGAACCTGCCCTGGTGGCCATGCCCCCAATTCGGTACAGGGGAGGGGGGCACCGAAACATACCTTGCTCCAGGCACCATGACACCTTGCTACACCTCTGACTGTCACATCAGCCCGCTAGGCTCCATCACCCGACTCGTGATTCTGCTCCTTGGCCTTAGACACTCTAGTGGGTTCCAGCAGACTCTTCTCAGTGCCATCTCTGCTAACCAGCTGTGCGATTTGCGTCCCTGCAGCAAAATCTCCTGCGCCAGTACTTTATGGGTGCACCGCTGCTATCTTCGCCACTGTCATCTGACTGCCAAACCTCCAACCAGAGCAACACCACCACTACTGTGTTCCTGTTGTGCTGTCTCTGTCTCCAGTATTCAGTTCTGTCTCCAGTATTCAGTTATATCTCCAGTACACAGTGCTGTCACCCAGGGACGTGCGGTGAGCTAAATGGCTCAGTAGGCACTGTCTAGCACCAGAGCCAGATTACACGCAATATGGGGGTAAATTCCAAGTTGATCGCAGCAGGAAATTTTTTAGCAGTTAGGCAAAACCATGTGCACTGCAGGGGAGGCAGATATAACATGTGCAGAGAGAGAGAGATTTGGGTGTGGTGAGTTCAATCTGCAATCTAAATTGCAGTGTAAAAATAAAGCAGCCAGTATTTACCCTGCACAGAAACAAAATAACCCACCCAAATCTAACTCTCTCTGCACATGTTATATCTGCCTCCCCTGCAGTGCACATGGTTTTGCCCAACTGCTAAAAAAAAAAATCCTGCTGCGATTAACTTGGAATTACCCCCTATATGAGTCAAATAGTGCATGTGGGCATTATACACAGGTGCAGAGGTACTGTATAAACTCCTTGAAATTTGCTGAGTTTTAATCAGAGATGTGCGGATAAGATTGGCAGGTGAGCCATAGACTTTTTACTCCAGAGTTTTGGTTATAAAAATTATTAGAATAATGCAATGAAGATATTTCTAACATATTGTTTGTATTTTTCGTATGCCTTATAATATAAAAACTCTGGCACAAACGTAAGAATAACAGGAAAGGATCTGCCTCACCCCACCCCACGTCGCTGCTGTCACCAGTATTTAGCTCTGTCTCCTATACTTAGTGCTGTCTTCAGTATATAGGGGTAATTCAGAGAATAGCAAAAGACCAAAAACAAACAGCTTTAACTGTAAAAAAGCGCCTCAATATGATAAATAAACGTATATATCAGAAGCCCTCTGAATTACTGCGCAGCCTGCAACTATATGTGTGATAGTGGGGAGAAATAGACTGAAAAAGAGAACTGGCTGCGCTGAATTTCAGAAGGATTCAAATAACAAAGGAGAGAGCCAATGTATCAATATAAAAAGACAGCAAGTTTATTTAAAACATAATGTGTTAATTACTAAAAATAATAATAATAAACAGACATGTTGCATTAATGATAACACAGTCCGGTGTCTCACAGTGTCAGCAGTATGTTGGACTTTTACAGAGCTGCCTCTGTAGATGTGGTGTGTTAAAGTCCAAAATCCATGCCAGATATTAGGTGCCGTTCATAATGCTCAGTATTGATGCATGAAGAAATGTGATATAACTGATTCCAATAAGGGATCACATAGGGGGGCCAGTGAGTCCGTAAATAATGAACAATTACCTCTCCAGTGGGTTGGTCCGTCTACCGGCCGTCCCCGGACAGGAATCCTGCGTTACCCACACACAACAGCAGTGTCACGGAGAGGAGAGCGAGCACCGCTCAGGAATCAGCTGGCTGTAGCGGTATGAGACGGCAGCGGCAGCGGCTATTTTGAGATCTCAAAGCCGCCCGGAATAAGATCGTCAGAGGTGCTGGGATGGTAGTACATATGAAACACCTGAACAGGTGTTCAAGAGGCGGGTCCTAAGGACGGACCAACCCACTGGAGAGGTAATTGTTCATTATTTACGGACTCACTGGCCCCCCTATGTGATCCCTTATTGGAATCAGTTATATCACATTTCTTCATGCATCAATACTGAGCATTATGAACGGCACCTAATATCTGGCATGGATTTTGGACTTTAACACACCACATCTACAGAGGCAGCTCTGTAAAAGTCCAACATACTGCTGACACTGTGAGACACCGGACTGTGTTATCATTAATGCAACATGTCTGTTTATTATTATTATTTTTATTAATTAACACATTATGTTTTAAATAAACTTGCTGTCTTTTTATATTGATACATTGGCTCTCTCCTTTGTTATTTGAATCCTTCTGAAATTCAGCGCAGCCAGTTCTCTTTTTCAGGGGTAATTCAGAGTTGATCGCAGCAGCAAATTTGTTAGCAGTTGGGCAAAACCATGTACACTGCAGGGGGGGGGGGGTGCAGTTACAACATTTGCAGAGAGTTGGATTTGGGTGGGTTATTTTGTTTCTGTGGAGGGTAGATACCGGCTGCTTTATTTTTACACTGCAATTTAGATTTTAGTTTAAACACACCCCACCCAAATCTAACTCTCTCTGCAAATGTTATATCTGCCCCCCCCCCTCCAGTGCACATGGTTTTGCCCATCTGCTAACAAATTTGCTGCTACGATCAACTCTGAATTACCCCCATAATTCAGTATCAGGTACTCAGCGCTGTCTCCAGTATACAATTCTGTCTGCAGTACTCAGCTCTGTCTCCAGTATACAGCTCTGTCTACAGTATACAGCTGTCTCCGGTACTCAGCACTGTCTCTGGTACTCAGCTCTGTCTCCGGTACTCAGCACTGTCTCCAGTACTCAGCACTGTCTCCAGTACTCAGCACTGTCTCCAATGCATAGCGCTGTCACCAGTATTTAGCTTTGTCTTTAGTACTCATCACTGTCTCCGGTATACATTTCTGTCTCCAGTACACAGCGCTGTCACTAGTATTTAGTGCTGTCTCCAGTACAGAGGTGGATTTAGACCTCATGGGACCCTAAGCAAGACACCAATTTGGGGCCCCCCTTCCTCAAACTAATTGTACGATGCCCATCGACCATAGCATAAAGCCGCAGTAGCACTGTTTTAAAAAAATGTGCAGCTGATACTGATTTTTCACACACCTATGAATCACCCTCACTGTATACAACAAATAGCCTAGTACAAATGTAGCCATGCGTATCTTACTGCGATGCGGCGCCCACACAAGAGCCTTCTTTCTCTCCCTCTGCCAGGGATCGTAAGCAGTCAGTGTGCGATGGCCTGTGATTGTGCCTCTGATTGGCCAGTGATTGTGCTCATGTCTCAGAGGAGTTCCAGTCCCATCCACTCTGCTGCTCTGTTGGGTGCATGGAATGCTGAATGGGTCACTTGCACAATCACATTGCAAGAAGGTAGGAGTCAGTGCCTCTCTTCTTCCTCCTGCCCCTTAGCCTATTTACTCTGAAGCCTCAGGTCCCTTACAGTCTTTGCTGAGAGCGGATCTGCATGCTAACTCCACTCTAAGGACTATGGGGCTAATTCAGATCTGATCGCTGCTGTGTGTTTTCACACAGCAGGCGATCAGATCCAAACTGCGCATGTGTATGCACCGCAATGCACCAGCACGTCGCACAACAGCAACAGGCATTGGCGCCTAGCAACAGGATGGTGCGAAACATCCGAATGCATGGGCGTTCGCAAGGTGATTGAAAGGAAGGGGCCATTTGTGGGTGGCAACTGACTGTTTTCCGGGAGTGTCCGGAAAAACGCAGGCGGGCTCAGGCGTTTTCAGGGAGGATGTCTGACGTCAGCTCCGGCCCCAATCAGCAGGAAACAGTCGCATGGGAAGAGTAAGTTCTGGGCTGTGCAGAGACTGCACAAAATCAGTTTGTGCAGCTCTGCTACACATGCGATCGCACACTCGCACAGCGATTTAAAGCAGCCCAGCGATCAGATCTGACCCTATATTTGTAAACATAATTATCTAATTTTTCCAGCATAAAAGCTGGGAAATGTTATATTTATGTTTCCTCTATATTTAAGTGCAAAGAAAAGTTTGGAGAAATCACTTACAGTATGTCACAAAACTTTTCAGTTTCCTAAACACACTGCCTTTCCCATAGAATCTAATGGAGGCTTTCTCCTGATGATATTTCATATAAACTGGACAAGAGATATTTATCTCTTTTTTTTTTTTTCTTTTAAACAAATTTATCTCCATCTTCAGATGGCGATAAGTAGACTTTTCCCCTAGTACCTTAAGTGTCGCCACTACATTCCCTTACACACATAGGGGAATATTCAATTAGCAGCGATAACAGACTTTTCGCGCGAAAAAACTGACTTTTCCCGCGAAACGCCTATTCAATTTTCCGGGAAAATTTATCGGTGGTAATTTTTTCACAAATTTCACTTCACCTACTCTGAGCAGGTGAAAAGTTGGGAAAAGTCACTATTTTAAGGTAAAAATGTGTGGATATGGTACAGAACTCCTGGGACACCCCTCTTAATGACTAATTAGGCACGTTGAAGTTTTTAATTATTTTTAATTGGTCAATAATGACGTCTTTTGGGGTGAAAAAGTACAAAGTGACGGAAATTGGGGTTCAAGGTATAGGACAGGTATATTGGGGTGCTTTATGAGTGGGACAGGTGTTTTTAGGCTTGCAGGTGGGAGTAATCGGTCTTTTTCCACTTTTTTTTTTAAAGTACCCTAATGACCCAAATATATACTTATACCCATTTTCATGTACCCCAAATTTAATGAGAGCATTTATTTTGCACACAAAAACTTGCTTTCTATCATTTTTTTGCATTTTAAAGAAAATGCATATAACAGCCATTTCACACAATTTAAGTCCCCAAAAACTCTCTAATGTGATCTCTAATACACTTCTCTTCTGTTTTCCTGTGTTAGTTTAGCATTTTTTTGGGTACAGGCTGATTTCCCCATTTTCCCCTACACTTTTCACTGCAACAATTTTCACGTGAAACCCCTTTGGAATTAAATAGGTCGAAAAACGGGAGCACGCATACCCGTGAAAAGCCATTTTCGCTGCAATTTTTGGCCGATTGGCGCGAAAAATTTCCGGCCAAAAAATTGCAGCGAATTTGCGGATAATTGAATACCCTAGATACAGTGCATCCAGAAAGTATTCACAGTGCTTCACCTTTTCCACATTTTGTTATGTTACAGCCTTATTCCAAATTCATTTTTTCCCTCAAAATTCTACACACAGTACCCCATAATGACAACGTGAAAAAAGTTTTTTTTAGATTTTTGCAAATATATTAAAAATAAAAGTATTCACAGCCTTTGCTCAGTACTTTGTTGATGCACCTTTGGCAGCAATTAAAACCTCAAGGCTTTTTGAATATGATGCCACAAGCTTGGCACACCTATCTTTGGGCAGTTTCGCCTATTCCTCTTTGCAGCACCTTTCAAGCTCCATCAGCTTGGACGGGAATCGTCAGTGCACAGCCATTTTCAGATATCTCATTCTCCAGAGATGTTCAATCGGATTCAAGTCTGGGCTCTGGCTGGGCCACTCAAGGACATTCACAGAGTTGTCCTGAAGCCACTCCTTTGATATCTTGGCTGTGTGCTTAGGGTCGTTGTCCTGCTGAAAGATGAACCGTCGCGTCGCCCCAGTCTGATGTCAAGAGCACTCTGGAGCAGGTTTTAATCAATGATGTCTCTCTACATTGCTGCATTCATCTTTCCTTCTATCCTGACTAGTCTCCCAGTTCCTGCCACTGAAAAACATCCCCACAGCATGATGCTGCCACCACCATGCTTCACTTTAGGGATGTATTGGCCTGGTGATGTCACGCCTGAGTGTTGAGGTTGACTTGGGGAAGCCTCAGGCGTAGGGGCTGATGTGTACGTGAACCTGGGTGGCAGTATGGGGTTCCTGGACATGCAGGGTACCCTTAGCACAGGCACCCGAAGGCGTGACCAAAATGACAGAGGAGTAAAAGTTTAAGTTCTTTATTATACACACAGTTCAGAAAATCTCAACGGCAGTTGATGAAAGGCTCAATACACAGCAGGTAGAATTCACAGTGTTAACATAGCAGCACAGTTCCTCAAATACGGTAGTAGCAAGTATGCTATTTAGTATAGTATGACTTCAATGGCAGTCTTAGAAGAAACTGAGAGGGTATAGTCCATAGATGTAAACAGCTACCACTGTACCGAAGAGTTGACCGATACTGACCAGAAGATGACACACTGGAAGTGGGAGTCGATGGCAGAGCACCAAGGTAGGCTGTGAGCTGGAGGACTGCCGAGAATGCTGAGTGCAACTGGCACAGGTGGTGAGACCTCTATGGGAACATACCGATGGCAACAGAGTTCGATGCTGGGACACTGATGGTAGCAGAGGTCGATGTTGTGACACCTATGGTAGCAGAGGTCGTTGTTGAGACACCGATAGTAACTGGAGGCGATGTAGGAACCACGCTGGTAACTGAAGATGATGTGGAAACACAGCTGATAACTGGAGGCGATGTTGGAACACCGCTGATAACCGGAGGCGATGTGGGAACACCGCTGGAGTCAGACGGCACCGCAGGATGAAAACTGGTGCAGGTCTCTTTAAGCTGGAATACCTAACACAGCAAGCAGGACAACCACAGAATGCAGAGACATACAACTCTGGGTTAGACAACCATAGCACTGACAACAGGAAGCCGTGGTTCAGGATGCTTATACCTGCTGGGAAGCAGTGATTAGCTGGGCAATCAGCAAGGACACAATGTGCAGCGGATTGGCTGTGGAAAGTCATGTGATTAACCCAAACATGGCTGCAACCATGATTGGATCTGAAGGGTAAAGTCTGTTTATGAAGCTTATGGTTATGGCGGTGGAGGCCACGGAGAATATGAGACACCATCCGCTAGGACAGGAGGATCATGTTGGGTAGCTGTCATGTCAGCGTTGCCGGGATGGCTGAGATGAGACTGTGGAGATGCCATGCAGCGCGCTGCACGCAGACAGTGCAGATGGAATCCAGGCTTGGAGCGCAGGGACAGTCTGAGGAGGCACATGGATGGTAAGTAAGTGTGCTTAGTTACCTGGATCGTGACAGGTGATGAATTTTGTTTCTCATAGTCTGAGAGTCCTTTAGGTGCATTTTGGCAAACTCCATGTGGGCTGCCATGTGATTTTTACTAAGGAGTGGTTTCCGTCTGGCCACTCTACCATACAGGCCTGATTGATGGATTGCTGCAGAGGTGGTTGTCCTCCTGAAAGGTTCTCCTCTCTCCACAGAGGAATGCTGTAGCTCTGACAGAGTGACCATCAGGTTCTTGGTCACCTCCCTGACTAGGGTCCTTCTCCCCCGATCGCTCAGTTTAGACAGCCAGCCAGCTCTAGGAACAGTCCTGGTGTTTCCGAACTTCTTCCATTTACAGATGATGGAGACCACTGTGCTCACTGGGAAAGCAGTAGATCTTTTTCTGTACTCTTCACCAGATTTGTGCCTTGAGACAATCATGTCTCGGAGGTCTTGACTTCATGCTTGGTTTCTGCTCAGACATGCACTGATAAGTGTGAGACCTTATCTAGACAGGTGCATGACTTTCCAAATCATGTCCAATCAACTGAATTTACCACAGGTGGACTCCAATAAAGCTGTAGGAACATCTCAAGGATGATCAGTGGAAACAGGATGCACCTGCGCTTAATTTTGAGCTTCATGGCAAAGGCTTTGAATACTTATGTACATGTGATTTCTTAGTTTTTTATTTTCAATAAATTAGCAAAAGTCACAACAATTCTTTTTTTCACATTGTCATTATGGGGTATAGAGTGTAGAATTTTGAGGGAAAAATTAATTTATTCCATTTTGGAATAAGGATGTAACATAACAAAATGTGGAAAAAGTGAAGTGCTGTGAATACTTTCCGGATGCACTGTAATGGGCCTGATTCAGAGGTTGATGCAGCCTGATGTCGGATCCAAGCAGCCGATGTTTTCCATCTGCAGATGCGTCTGAGTCACACTGCGCATCCCAATTGTTACCTCTGACGGGCACAGTATGAATTTGGACACAAAGAGAGGCAGTTTGGGAGGCAATCTTGGTAGGTAACAGGCATGTGGCAAGTCAGATGCAGGTGTGTCCCGTCCAGCGACTGCAAAGACACAGTTGCATTGGTATTGGCGGCCATGTTCCGATGGACATTCTGCACCTCCATAGGGCTGCTCTAAGTTTTGATGGTACGTTGGTGTGGGATTTGCAAAAAAACAGATTGTCCAAGTGTCAACACCCAGTGCCGTCCCAATCAATTCACAATATTAAAATAAGTTCAAATATACTTATTGTTCAATGTGTCATCCCCAGTCTTATATGATAAATCTTCTATGGAGACGTCACAGATTACAAAGGATGTCTTGTGATGTCCAATGCATATGAAAATGATTTAAAAAATATATCATGGTATAGTATGTTTGCCTATATTTATCTTGGTCACCGCCAAGTGTTTTCACACCCCTTCATACTGCAATAATAGGTGAGTACCCAACTTACAGAAAAATATAGCGAATGACACCGATAAAGGTATTTTTTTCCTTGGTATACTCAGACCATCACACATGCGAAAACCCTCAATCAATCACTCACTCACTCACTCACTCACTCATCCCTAATTCTCTTACTTCCCGATATGTTAGGAAGCTGAAATTTAACAGGTTGGTTGAGGTTGATATAATGATGTCATTACTGATGCGTTGCTTGCGTTGTGTGAACGATAACGTCCAAACGGACAATCACATCAAAATTTGAATTGCAGTGAGTAAAATGTAATAAAAAATGGTCCTGTCACTTTTTACCGTATCTGCTACGGGTGCTCCTCGGGTAACGCCAAGAACCATGGATTAATATTTACTTACATTAAGATGTCTCAAATTTACATCTGTATGGATTTACCAAATTTTTAACAATCATATTTAGAACCATGAAAATCAGAAACTCCTGTGCAAAGAACGGATAGAACAGCCAGTATTGGTAAGTATATGTATGTGTGTGTATATATATATATATATATATATATATATATATATATGTGTGAAACATTAGAGGATAGCGCCTAAGTACACCCAGTAGGACACTTAAATAGGTAAAATTATCTAAATTACTAATTGTCCTCATATGTGAGTGAGTGGCAGCTCTCAAACAGTATAAAAATAAAGATTAAAAATGAAGTAAATAAGAGCGCCTAATAGTGTCAGTGTGGAAATCTATATATTAAAAGATAACTTAGCTCATAAAACTTTCAGCCTGATGATTCTCAGAAGTAGAACATGTAAAAGAGAGATAAAAGCAACATAGTGTGTACTGTTTTCAGACGTTTTTCAAAGATACAAGCATTAGGAACTTTGCCGGTTCCAATAATTTGATAAAATAAAAACAGTAACAATTTATTAAACAACAATCCTGCCACAAACGCAGGTGGTAGGTATAGACAATCGATAATCTAAAAAACAGCTCGTCTGGTCATAAATGTAGGTAGCGCACGTACAGGATTAAAAATTATAAACAGCTTATCTGTCCGCATACGGAAAAAAACATAGATTAAAAGAATATTCAGGCAGATTCTCTATCTGTAATAGCAGGTATCAAACGTACAGGATTGAAATAAAAAAACAGCTTATCTGTCCGCAAGTGGGAAGTCCAAGGGGGTAAGCATCAAGTCCCTGTCCAACGCGTTTCGTCCTAGCATGAGGACTTCATCAAGGGGAAATATATATATAAAGTTGTAACGCTGTAAGGGAACAAGGTGCCGTTTCCTGGGGTAAATGGCACCTTGCAGCAGCTGAGGAATCATACAAGTCCAGTTTATGGTGCAACTGGCCACGACCAGTTTTATTAAACAGAAAATAAAACAAACACCAAAAGAAAATACCTTGCCTGTCCAGCACTAACTAAACACAAGACGTTCCTAACTGTCTCTAAACAAAAACACAGAGTTTTCCAGTCAATACTGTTTGGCTCACTTGTATAAGGAACCGTATCTCTCTCACAGAGATCCTGCAGTCTTCCCAGGTAGTCTGCACACACTAATCAGGCTAGCAGCCGCATAACACTCTTGCACAGCTGAAACCCTGATTAGCCCTCTGTGAGGCCAAAGACCCGAACTGGGCCCAATGTCTGGAACTTGCCCTATCTCTCTTTCAGGGCCCTTATCCAGCTTTTCCAATAAACGGAAAATGTTCTGACAAAACAAAACATTTTCCTAGAAGTTTTCATTTTTTTAATACCAGTAAGACAAGAACCTGGGACAAACATACCTGCCCCAAAACACTATTCCAGTGTTCTTGTCACAATATATATATATACACATAGACACACACACACACACACACACACACACACACACACACACACACACACACACACAGCAGTGTCTTCCCTGTCCTCCCTCCCCCTCAAAGTGCCAGATGTGCCTCCCAACCAATCAAAGTGCCGGCTGTGCTCTGTCTCCAAACCCTCCACCGCCTTATTGAAGTGCTGGCTTTCTCGCCCCCCCCCCCCACCCCCCTACCCCCCACTCCGATGGAAGTGCTGTCTGTGCTCCCTCTGATCCCTCCCGCCCACTGCTCCCGATGAAAGTGCCGGCTGTGTCCCCCATCCCCATCAAAGTGCCGGCTGTGTCTCTCCCCCCCTTCCGCCCAGTCGTAGTACCAACTGTCTCCACCCTCCCCCATCACAGTGCCAGCAAAACAATGCAAAGAATTTGAAGTGGAGTACAAATATACATTTAATAAACAGCCCTTATTCACTATCATTTCTTCGGCTGTCTGCCCAGTGTCCACAGCCACATGTCAGGTCACTGCAGCCCCGCCGGATGGTAGGGGGTGTGTGGGGGTGCCCGGGGATGGGGCCCGGAGGTACTGCGAGTGGGGGAGGGGTGGGTAATGCCTCTCCTGCTTCTCCTCCTGGAAGCAGCTAAGCTGCTATCCTCCCTTTGGCAGTGACTCTCCCGGAGACTCGTACAGCAGCCAAACAGCAAGTCACTATTGTTAGCGCTGGCGGCCCAACAGGCTGCATTACAGGGAAGAAGATGCACTCAATAAACTACAGCTCCCAGTAGCCCTTAGCGCCAGAATGCGTCGGCGCTAACTGCTGCTGGGAGCTGTAGTTTATTTAGTGCGTCTAGTTCACTATAATGCGGCACGTTGGGACACCGGCGCTAACAATAGTGACTGGCTGGCAGAACTGACACTGGCTGAATGTAAAAGGTCAGAGTGCTATCCAGGTGTCAGTGACACTGCACACCCACTGCACTGCACAGTGCTGTCACCTTTTACATTGATTCACCGTCCAGACATTACCCTCCGCGATATCACCCACTCTATACTTTACATTAGCCATCTTGGAACTTCCAGTCAGGCAGCCCAGGTGCTGTGTTGCGGAGTCAGGGCCTCTGGATATCTTGGCGTGTCTGTGGCGGGGAGGCACTACTGTGACATCACGCGCAGAGGAGGCTCCGGAGCGCAGTGAGGTCTATGAAAGTCTTCCGTTGCGCTGCTTTCATACACATCTATGCCGGTGGCTGCAGCAGCTTTTGTTCCACCTGCGCCACGGCTAGGGAGTGGGGATTGTTGATGCCGGAGGGGGCAGGCGGACTGGCTGCAAGACATAGGACGCTGAAGTAAAATTATTTTTTTTCCCCTATCTACAGCGCAGAGACTTTCTGCAGATGCAGTGGCATACCCTCCAACTGTACCTTTTTGACAGGTACAGTACCAATTTTTTTTTATGGTCTACCGATTTTTGGCTCTCCAAACTTTCCTTGAAAGTATAGGAAAAGTCGTGGCCATGGCCACTTTTCGAATTTGTACCGATTTATATGTGTAAATTGTTGGAGGGTATGTTGCTGCAGATGCAGTAAGCTTATTTTGGTGGGTGGGCCTGGAACTGCAGCTCCATCAGCCCCATTGTTAATCCTGCTCTGGGAACACACAGCAGCCAAAGGGCAGAGCCTCCCATTGGATGTAATCTGTGTGGGAGGGCGTTTCTCACCCAATCAGCTGTGGACTGGTTGTGATAGACCTGCCGCTAACCCAATTAGAGCTTCTTGCCACGCCCAGTGTTATACACACAGTCACAGATCTGGGCTATTATATAGGAGATTCCAGAGTTTTCCAAACTCCGCCATTACAGTCCAGGTTTTAAGATATCCATGCTTTAGGACAGGTCAGTGGCGTCACAAGGGGGGTGCGGGGGGTGCGGCCCGCTCCCGGGTGTCACCCGCCGAGGGGTGACACCAAAATGCCGGCTCCTGCTTAGAGACAGGAGCTGAGTGCTGCACTGTTATATTAAGTGCAGCAGTCGGCTCCTGTCACTGTGTAGGAGCCAGCACTGCAGGCACAGCACTCTCCAGGAGTGAGCCTACACCTCCTAAACCCCCAAGTTGAAAAAACAAAAACGGGTGTCGGGACGCGAAGCCCCGCCCCTTTCGGGAAGCCACGCCCCTTTCAAGCCATTCAAGCTTATAAACAAGGGGTGTCAGTCCGTGAAGCCCCGCCCCTTCCCCCCGAAGCCCCGCCCCCTCTTTTGCCGCCGCACCGGGTGTCTAAGAGGTGAGTGACGCCTCTGGGACAGGTTACTTAATTAGTACCTCAATTTGATGTAACCAGACTCAAGCATGGATATCTTTAACATCTGGGGGTCTATTCATAAAGACAGTGATAAAAGAAGTGTTACTTATCACTATAGATCGCATCAGGACGATGCGAAATATACACTATGTTGAGAAAAGTGATTGGACACTGACAGCAAAAAGCTCAACAAGATTTTATTGACGTCAGTACTTTGTAGGTCCACCATGTGCAGTGATTATTGCAGACACTCTTGGCAAATTGAAAATAAATACTGAAGTATTTTTCAGGCGCTTATATTAGTCTGCTTTGTATAGCAGCTACCATAATTAGGGATAGTTAGTCCCACAAATAGAAAGATATACAAAAAGCAAGCTTGGCAGCGCTAATAAATTAAACAGTACATGGATAGATAAGAAAGTGCAATTTAATCTAAATAATTAAGAATATGCATGCATATAATATTGTTAAAATATCAAATACCTGTTCAATTGAACTACAGTATATGGTCCTGCACAACTGTCCATATGCAAGGAATCCTTAAGTGTTGTTACTGAACTAACTTCCTGGTATAAACTGTCCCTTTAGGTCAGTGGTAGCCAACCCTGGTCTTCAAGAGCTACCAACAGTTCACGTTTTCCAGCTCACCTGGCAGGTGCACATGTGCAGTTATTACTAACTGTCACATTTTAAAAGATCCACAGGTGGATTCTGTGAGGAGACCTGGAAAACGTGCACTGTTGGTAGCTCTCGAGGACCAGGGTTGGCTACCCCTGCTTTAAGTTATAATTACTGATTCACTACTAGAGGGATGTTCTCCAGAGTCCAATGATTGGTAAGATATTAAAGGAGTCCTTATGCGTTGCAGTGAGGGTGCTTAGTCTAGTAATTAGGCAGCCATAGGTTGCATTCTGTAATCAGCTACTCATAAAAAGCAGGGGTTGGTCTGGACTTGTCACAGTTGGTGCAGGGGTTAACAGGTGAGTGATAAAGATGCTTCTGACACATCTCGCTGTATTGAGGTTACAACTTTATCAAAGGTAAAGGGTATGTAGTCCAGATGGGCTTAGATACCCTTACTTAGTAGCAATTCATTGACACCTGTTAGGAAATAGCTATTCAATCACAGTTAAAAAAACATAAATACAACATATAAATGACATGCAGGCAGACCCATTTCTTTAATGTTAAAATACAGTCATACCATTATAATTATAACGTTTTTTCTGCTGCTGGGTACACTGGGCTCCACAAGGATAGCCATTGGGGTGTAGAGTAGGATCTTGATCCGAGGCACCAACAGGCTGAAAAGCTTTGACTGTTCCCAGAATGCATAGCGCCGCCTCCTCTATAACCCCTCCTCCCTGCACAGGAGCTCAGTTTTGTAGCTTGTGCTGCAGTAAGCAGGCACTCAATAGAGGGGCTGCTCAAGGCAGCCATAAGAAGAGCTTTTTTTTAAGAAAAAAGTGAAAAATACAAGGGCAGCAGCGGTGGTAAATGTCAGGAGACATTCACTGCTGCAGCTCCAGCTCTCCCCAGCGGCGCTGTACACTCCCGAGCCCTGGTTGCCAGGTAACCACAGCAGGAGGCTCCGGTTTTCTTCTCAGTCAGGCACACATGACGGGGGCTCTCCGGGATCGCGTGGCCGCGCTTCGGGAGGTGGTAAGTGGGTCCCGCTTGTGGGACCCGGTCTTTATCGTGATCCGGCGCGGTCAGTGGGAGGCGGGCCGCGCGCGCTGGCGGTGGACACTGTGGCAGTACAGGCGATCCCACTAAATCACCAGGGCATGGGTGCAGGTCAGGTTTTCTCTCTAAACCATTTTCAGTAGCCCACAGTACCCGGTGGTTTTGCCAGCAGGGGGATAAGGCCTAGACCTGAAGCCCCTCCCCCAGCCCCAGGGCGCCATTTCCAGCAAATGTTCCCGCCCTGGAGCTGCATATCTGTCTCTCCCTCACTCCCTGTCAGTGTCTGGGCGCCATTATCTCTCAGCTTCACTGTTCCTGGGACTGCTTGGGCAAATCTTCCTGTGTAAAGCCGCCTGGTTGTCAGTGCTGTGACTTTACATGACACTTAAGTATTCTACCTGCCTTTTTAGACAGTGCTAGTTAAGAAAGAGTGCATTTAGTCAGGGTTTTCTAGTACAATTACCCTGTGATATACATCCAGTTCTTACTGTGCAGTGTTATATCTATTGACTACATAGCTATATATATAAGCTAGTCCAGTGCAGTATTATTGTTAGTAATAACCTCTGCATTGTACAAACTGTGACTATCTGTGTGTGCATTAGCTAGTTGAGTGGTGTCCATTTCGTGTCTTTCACTCAACTTGCTATCCCTATATTCTATAACCTGAGGGGGCTTGGTGCGTCAGGTTTTATATTGATATAGGATTTTCACAAAGATATACTTTAATACGTATTTTTCTGTGTGATTTAATCACAATATCTCTCCTTTATCTCTGCTAGTGCTGACTACACTGCGCAGGGGTTTGGGTAAGGGGTATTGTGCTGATGCCAATTGTACTGTGTTACCTGATACTGCAAGTTATATCATGTCTGCTTCTGAGGGTAACGGTTCTGGGGCTGAACACTGCCGGTGTTGCTGAAGCCACAGATCCCTATGAGGAAAATATAGCAGCTGTGGGCTCTGGTTCTGGGGGCTCCTTGCCCCCCAGTGGGACTGTGGCAACGGAGGTACATAATGACCCACCGTGGGCCGCTTTTTCCACGCTGCTACATACGATAGTTAATAAACTAACACCCCCTATGGGACCCCCTATGCCGGTACAACCGTATGTGGTCCCTGCAGCTAACCCGCCGTGGGCGGACGATTTATCTGCTCAATTGAAGAAGTTGAACCAGTCCCTGACTACTAAAAAGTCTGACCATCGCTCGCCTAAGTCCAAGGGGTCCTCTAAGCGAGCTCTGGTCTCCTTACAATCCACTGCTGTCACTGACACCTCGTCTGATGAAGACGGCACTTACACTGACCCCACAGGTTCTGACTCCGATACTGCTGATGGGGAGGGTAGTTCACATGTGGATGTTCCTGATCTTTTGGAGGCTATTAAGTTAATTCTACAGATTACGGATGATCCCGAGCCATCCGTCCCTCCTAAGAAACCAGATAGGTTCAAGCGTCAGAAGGTGATTAAACAAGTTTTACCTCACTCTGACCACCTAGTGGATATACGTAAGGAACCCTGGGAAAACCCGGGTACGAAGTTTGTGCCTCAAAAGAAGATGCTGGCTCGCTATCCCCTCGCACCAGAGCTGTCTAAGAATTGGGAAACGCCTCCTCCAGTAGACTCACATGTGGCTAGGATGGTGGTTTCCACAGCTCTACCAGTCACTACCATCACGTCTCTAAAAGAGCCTTCGGATAAACGTGTGGAGGGTTGTCTGAAAGCGATTTACACCCTCATGGGTGCTGCACAAAGGCCCACTATTGCAGCAACATGGGCTGCAGAGTCTATTGAAGCATGGGCCTTAGCGTTAGAAGCTGAAATCTCTTCTGACCATGCTAGACAATGCTTGTCATATATTGTCTCAGCTTCTTGCTATATTAAAGAGGCGGCTTCTGATGCCGGTATCCTAGCAGCCTAGGCCTCTACTACGTCAGTCCTGGCTCACCGGATATTGTGGCTGAGATCCTGGTCTGTGGATCTGGACTGTAGAAAAACCCTGGAGGTACTCCCTTTCAAGGGAGATATTCTGTTTGGGGAGGACTTAAATAAGATAGTGGCTGACTTGGCTACTGCCAAAACTGCCTGTCAGCCAAGTACCACTCCCTCTGTGTCGAAGGATAAAGGTACTTCCTTTCGCCCCTTTCGTCCTTCAGGTAAAGCAAAAGGTCAGGCGTACAACAAGCAGGCCCGCGCTTCCAAACCTGGTAAGCCAAAGCCCAAAAGAGCCTGGGCGGCCCGTCAGCCAGCTTCCAAGGCCGATAAGCCTGCCGCATGACGGGGCGGGCCTCCCCCTGGGGGATCCCAGGGTGGGGGGCCGGCTTCTAGGGTATACCCAGGAATGGTTGAAGACCACTTCAGATGCCTGGGTACGGGAAGTCGTTACTCGAAGTTACGCCATAGCCTTCAAAAACCGACCCCCTCATCGATTTTGCCAGACAGACGTCCCGTTGGACCAGACAAAGGCAAACACTCTACATTCGGTGGTACAGACCCTCCTGGATACAGGAGTCGTAGTACAGGTGCATCTTGCGCAGAGGGGCCGGGGGTACTATTCTCCACTGTTTCTAGTCCCGAAACCGAATGGGTCCTCCCGGCCCATTCTCAACCTCAAGGCATTGAACAGGTTTGTGAAGGTTTCCAAGTTCCGTATGGAAACCCTTCGCTCAATAGTTCTGGCCTTGGAACCTGGGGACTACATGGTCTCCCTGGACATACAGGATGCTTACCTGCATATTCCTATAGCAGCGTCACATTAGCAATACCTGAGGTTTGCTATTGGCAACCTCCATTACCAGTTTCGGGCGTTACCTTTTGGTTTAACAATGGCTCCGCGAGTCTTCACCAAAGTCATGGCGGTGATGACGGTGGTACTCCGCCGTCAAGGGGTCAGGATACTGCTGTCTCTGGATGACTTGTTAATCCTGGCAAATTCCCCAGAACTTCTCCTACGTCATCTAGATATGACGGTCCAGTTTCTACAAGCCCACGAATGGCTCATCAACTGGAAGAAATCCTCCCTAGTCCCTGCTCAGAGCATGGTGCATCTGGGAGGTGAAAGTCCTGAAGCTTCAGGACCGGATTCGTTGCTTCCTTTCTCGTCCACAAGTGTCGATACATTCGGCGATGCAGGTGCTGGGCCTCGTGGTGTCAGCATTCGACATGGTGGAGTATGCTCAATTCCATTCTCGCACCCTCCAGAGGCTGATTCTAGCCAAGTGGGACGGCCTGCCTCACCGGATCAGGTCTCAAATGATCTCATTGACTCCAGAGGTCCGTCTGTCGCTGCTCTGGTGGCTCCAGGACCAACAACTGTGCAGGGGCCATCCATTCTGGATATCCAACTGGGTCCTGTTGACGACAGATGCCAGTCTAAGAGGTTGGGGTGTGGTACTGGAGCAACACTCCCTTCAGGGTCGGTGGACCAAGGAGGAGTCCCTCCTCTCAATCAACATTCTGGAATTGCGGGCGGTCTTCAATGCATTGAACCTAGCCCAGCATTTAATTCAGAACCGTCCTGTTCAGGTGCAGTCGGACAACGCCACCACAGTGGCTTACATAAATCATGAAGGCGGCACTCGAAGCCGTCTGGCAATGAAGGAAGTCTCACGGATTCTACATTGGGCGGAACGCCATCTACCGTCCATATCGGCAATCTTCATTCCGGGAGTCCTGAATTGGGAAGCGGACTTTCTCAGTCATCAGGACGTACATGCCGGCGAGTGGGGCCTCCATCCAGAAGTGTTTCAACTTCTAGTGGAAAGGTGGGACCTTCCAGACGTAGATCTGATGGCATCTCGACACAATCACAAGGTTCCGGTCTTTGGAGCAAGGACAAGGGATCCTCAAGCAGCATTCGTGGATGCGCTGGCGGTGCCGTGGAGGTTTCGGCTGCCATACGTGTTCCCTCCGGTGTCACTCCTGCCCAGGGTAATTCGTAAGTTCAAGCAAGAAAAAGGAATTCTGCTTCCCATAGCTCCAGCATGGCCCAGATGGCACTGGTTCTCAGACCTGCTAGGCCTATCGTCAGAGCGTCCAATTCTACTTCCACAACGCCCAGACCTTCTCGTTTCAGGGCCCCTGTGTCTACCAGGACCTAGCCCGGCTGTCTTTGACGGCGTGGCTCTTGAAGCTTCCGTCTTGAGGGCTAAAGGGTTTTCTGAGGCGGTCATTCAAACTATGTTGCGGGCCCGGAAACCGGCTTCTGCTCTGATTTACTATAGGGTCTGGCATTCTTACTTTGTTTGGTGCGCATCTAACAATTATGACGCTTCCAAGTTTAGTACGGCCAAGTTGTTGGCTTTTCTTCAGCAGAGCCTGGACTTAGGCCTGCGTCTGGCCTCCCTCAAGGTTCATATTTCTGCCTTGTCGGTGTGGTTTCAGAGAAAAATTGCGACCTTACCTGATGTGCATACCTTTACTCAGGGTGTGGTTGCGTATCCAACCTTCCTATGTCCCGCCTGTGGCTCCTTGGGACTTGTCGGTGGTTTTGGAGGCGTTACAAGAGTCTCCGTTTGAACCTCTTGGTTCAGCTGATCTTAAGTGGCTTTCCCTTAAGGTTGTTAGGCGCCGAGGGTCCGCCCGTCAGTGCGGCCCGGCGCCTAGCAACTAGGGACGCCGCAGGCACACAGCCGCCGGCTCCCTAGCAACGCTAGACGCCGGGCGCACGGAGCCGCTCAGACCATAGCAACGGGGACGCCACTGTCGGACCGCGTTCCCCGTTGCTAGGTCTAGATAATGAGTTCATTTGTATCCTGGCCGTGCAGCATGCAGCTGCACGGCATGATGTTTATTATCCTGTCTGGATCCTGATTGGAGGGTTCCCAAATAAAGGCACTCTCAGGACTTCTTACAGACGCCGGTGATAGCTTCCTGTTTGCTGAGTCTGTTACAGAGAGTTTCCAGTCCTGCTCTATCCGGTTGTTCCTGTCCTCAGTGATCCAGTACTCGGAATTTGTCATCTATTCCTGGAGTCCGACCGAGCACCTTTAACATCCTGTGGTGTTCGTGAGTCGCGGCGTAGCCGTGTGTTGCGGCCTGACCGCTTACTATTTATTATTTAGTTTCTTTGTGTTCCGGAGTTTTTGCGGAGGATTCCGCTCCCACAGATCCACTCTGGTATCCAGCGGTGCTGGATAGGAGTAACGGATCAGGGGATCTTTTGGTTGTCCTTTTCCCTGGCGGTTTGTCCGCACATACTTTTGGTTTAAGTTAGATAGCTTGTAACCCCTGGCCTGGTTGCTTAGTCAGAGGGCCCCTTGTTATCACCCTGTCTCGGATTTCCCTTTGTCTCCCATTAAGACCTGAGGGGGCATCGGGGTTGGGCAGACATAATCCGCCCTTCGAACGCGGCTGCCATGGGCTCAAGCAACCATAGTCTCGCAGGGGATTTCTGACAACACGGGTGAGACAACGGAGTTAGGGCGTCAGGGGTTACTAGGCTTTCCTGCTCCCGTAACCAGCATATCTTTCCAGTACCCAGACCTCTGCCATAAGATCTCCTCTGGTCTGGAGTACGGGAATCATAACAAAGGTGGTGTTTCTGCTGGCTATTGCTTCAGCTAGAAGAGTGTCGGATTTGGGTGCCGTGTCCTGTAGTTCCCCATATCTGATATTTCACCGTGACCGGTCGGTTCTTAGGACTCATCCCGGATATTTACCTAAGGTGGTTTCCTTGTTCCACCTTAACCAGGAGATTGTGGTTCCGGCACTTGTTTCTCCTGATCTGTCTCCCAAAGAGATGTCTTAGGATGTGGTACGGGCTCTCGGTATCTATGTGAAGAGAACTGCTTCTATTACGAAATCTGATTCTCTCTTTGTACTGTTTGGATTTCACAAACGTGGCTGGCCTGCTCACAAGCAAACTTTGGCCAGATGGATTAGAATGGTGATTGCACATGCTTATGTGAAGGCTGGTCTGTCAGCTCCTGCTCACATTACGGCCCATTCTACTCGGTCTGTTGGACCTTCTTGGGCGGCCCGCCGTGGTGCAACCCTTGAACAATTGTGCAAGGTGGCTACATGGTCCTCAGTGAACACGTTCATAAGGTTCTATGCCTTTGATACTGCCGCTTCCCAGGATGCTTCCTTTGGACGCCGGGTTGTTGTGCCCACTACAGTGCATCCCTTCCCATAAGGAACTGCTTTAGGACATCCCATATGTCTATCCTTGTGGAGCCCAGTGTACCCCGCAGCAGAAAACGAGATTTATGGTAGGAAGTTACCTTTGTTAAATCTCTTTCTGCGCGGTACACTGGGCTCCACAAGGCACCCACCCTGACGCACTTAGCTTCTTTGGGTTGGTATGGCATTAGCCGCTGACACTTCTCCTGTCGTGAGAGTGTGGTGTATGTGGCTACTAACTGTTGTTGTCTCTTTTCCTGCTACTGCATTGGGCTGGTTAACTAAAAACTGAGCTCCTGTGCAGGGAGGCGGGGTTATAGAGGAGGCGGCGCTATGCATTCTGGGAACAGTCAAAGCTTTTCAGCCTGTTGGTGCCTCGGATCAAGATCCTACTCAACACCCCAATGTCCATAATTGTGGAGCCCAGTATACCTCGCAGAAAGAGATTTAACAAAGGTAAGTTCCTACCATAAATCTCATTATTTGGACACATTCTATAGTTTAATTTACAACAAGTGTCTTCCGGAAATGCTCCAATGAGCTTCTTTATATATGTATTAGGTATCCTAGCAACCCTTCTTGGTTGCACTTTCACTGGCTCCAACAGTCACATGGCTTGTACACTAACACAGATAACGAGCAGTCATGTGTCAAAGTCACGTGAACGCTCAATATGTAGTGGCCACACCCGCAAGTCTGTGGTATCCAGGCAACCTCTCCAGCACTTCAGCTATAGGTTGCGGCCGTCCCCTGTTTTCCGGTGTTACATAGGTCGCGCGTCACCAGATCAGTGCTATTGTTATGACTGTAGGTCATCGAAGATCTTTTGGGCAGTGACCCTTGTACACCCAAGGTTGAGACTCGTTGAACTCACCAGCAGGTCTTCTTTCCTATAATAGCTGCTTTTCCCATAAGGCGAGTTCTGCGTATTGGTACTGTGATGCCACTGGCAGCAGTACAAGTTCAGCCCGGAGTGACCCGAATCAATGCTGGTAAGGAGAAAGACACAGGACAAGACTGAAGATAAAAACTAAACAAATACAGGACAGGAAAAGACTGCGGAGAGGAGAGATATAAGTGGAGCATATGAAATGATGACAGGTGTGTCAGAGAAAAGTACAAAGGAAAGAAATAACAATGAGAATGAGGATTAACGAGAGCTCAGCAATACAGAACCCCAAAGTCACTGAGAAGACTTGTGGTAATATGAGTATGTAATACACAGGGGAAAGAGTACACAGGAGAGATATGTATAGAAAAGCAAATGGAGAGAAATGCAATAAAAGATTAGAGCACAAATTACACAACTAGTAACGGGGCTGACCCGAGGCTGGACACAAGTATACTGCAAAAGATAGTCTGAACAAAACCAAAGGTTTCCACAGCTAGGATTGTTTCTGAGAGACAAGGGCTCCTGCTGCAACCAGAGAATATGACAAGCATGGAGTGAGAGACAGACAAAACATATAAAGGAGGCAAAAGCCAATGGGAATCGCAGCACAGCCAACCTCCCCTAATTAAAATCTCCCTGCAGCCATGCTGCTGCATGTCCACCAGCCTCCTGTAACCCTAATTTAGGAGGCTTCCGGCTTCCCCACTGCCTGGCAACCCCGACCACCACAAGGGCCCAGCCTCCCAGTTGCCATGGACGCTGCGATCCGCGATGACTGGACGCTGCGAGCCGCGGCTCGTAACAGTTATACAGTGAGTGGCTAGAAGTCTGATCATGTGACTTCATTCACATTCAGGAAGTGTACCCATGGTGCTATAATCATCATAGCTTGGCACACTGGTAACTTAATATGGTAACACAATATGGTAACTCTTGGCAAACTCTCCACAAGTTCCTGGACAGCAGCAGGCGATATGTTTTGCCATTCCGCCTTAAGTACAGTGACCAACTGTGATGCTGAAGAAGGTCGAGTTGACCTAGAACACACCCATCGTTCCAATTCATCCTAGAGGTTCTTAGTGGGGTTAAGATCTGGAAACTGAGCTGGCCAGTCCATCTGGTTCACCATATTTTCTGTATAATAGTCCAGTGATCTCCTGGAAACATAATAGGTGGCATTGTCATCCTGATAAAAAGCATTAATTTCTGTAAAACTGCCACAATGTAGGGAGCTCAGAGTTATCGAGAACATCTCTGTACTTCTCAGAGTTAATGTGACCATGCATTACAACTAGTGGACCCATGCCAAACAAGTTAAAACAGCCCCACAGCATAACGCCATATGGCATCAGACATTCTCCTGGCAATCTCTGAACTCAAACATGTCCATATGATCTGAAAAGTGTAAACCATGATTTGTTACTCCATAACACTGTCTCCATTGTTCCACTGTCCAGTTTTTGTGCTCTTTATACCATCATAAGCAATGAGATCCAGTCTTCTTTGTGATCAATAATTTATATACCAGGAGCGCTGTCTAATTGCAAGGGTATTTATTATCACAATATAAAATATTACATCAATAAAAAAGACAATTCGTTCTTATTAATACACTTTTGAGATTAATTTGTTTTTGCGCTCTTTATACCATCGTAAGCGATGGGCTCTAGTCTTCTTTGTGGTCAGAGATTTATGAGCAGCTGCTCGCCCATAATATCCAAGTGCATGGGCCTCCCTATGAAGTGTTTTCTGTAGAAACTGGTACATTAGTGGCCATTTGGAACTGATGTGCAATGGTATGAATGGCAACCCTTGTTCTTTCCCAGCTCCCAAGTTAGCACTCTCCGGGCCCTGGGTTGCAGTTTCGGGGTCTTCCAGGTCAAACTGCATTCCTGCAATGACCGTTCCTCTTCCATGCATTAATGACAAAAAACACAGTGGATTTAGGAACCTTCCTAACATCCGCAATGCTTCTAACCCTCATACCTCCAATCGAGCAGCCTACTAATATCCCCTATTCAAACCATGGAGCAGATGTATTAAGGCTGGAGAAGGGATAAAGAAGTGACAAAGCAGTGATAAGTGCAAGGTGATAATGCACCAGTCAGCCAGCTGCTTACTGTAATTTTTCAAATCCGTAATGATTGGCTGGTGCGTTATCACCTTGCACTTATCACTGCTTTATCACTTCTTTATCCCTTCTCCAGGTTAATACATCTGCCCCATAGTTAGCTCCCTCTGGCAAGCCCTTTAATTAGCAAATGATCTAATCAGTGCCCCGCTATCCATTTTATACCTTCACAAACATGTGTCGGCTGTAGGAGCACACCATTTTGCTTGCACAGGGGTGTCCAATTACTTTTGTCTACATAGTGTAGCTATGATAAGTAGCAATTTATGTATTACCTTTCCAGCGACCCCATCTTCAGCAGCAAAGCATGGAGTCAGCCTGCGAGTTCCTTTTGCGCATGCGGCGGGAGTCAAGGTAGGCTGCAGGGGCTGCTGGGAATTAAGGGGGTGGAGCAAGCGCCGGGTACCAGACAGAGAGCAGGGAAGCATTGAGCTTCCCTGCCGTTTCGCACTGCAAATGGAGAGGTTGAAAGCAAGACTTTCCATCCTTTCATGAATCGCACTCACCATACTAAAGTGTGGAGAAGCGATTCAGGCACGGAGCAGGGTTGCCGATGGAGAAGTAAGGCACTTCTCCATAGTAACCCACTTCTTGAATAGCGCAAAGCAGAGAAAAGCCTTGTTTTCCACAAAACAGGAGATTTCTCAGCTCTATGAATAGACCCCCTAGACTGTAATGTCAGAGTTTGGGAAACTGTGGACTATGGGGCTGATTCAGAGATGGCCACTGATGCGGCCCCGATCACAGTTTGCCTACATCGCGCCTGCTCCACCTTACACATTGCGGCGCAATGTGATTGACTGTGAACATTCGGGGGGGAGGGGCGGCAACACAGCGGCCAAATAGGATAGGGCCGGAAGCATTTTCGGGGCGGTTGCATGACATCTCGCGCAGCCGCTCCCGTTAGAAAAATTATGCAGACTGCCTGACAGCCAGGGGTCAACCTTAATTTGATGCATCCGCAATTAAATTGTGGACGCATTGGGGGACAGCCCATCACACATGCTGAGCGGCCTTGCCCTGTGTTGGGCGGCCCCCAGCATGTGTGGAAATGGACGCAGATCTGGCTGCATATGCAGCGATCTGCGTTCATCTCTAAATAAGGTCCTATATTTTCTTTCATCAAGGTGTGTATATACATTCCATATCATCTGAAAGCTAATTTGTATTTTGTTTTCTAGTGGTCGGTGCATCTAAATCTGCATTAGCTTAAATATTGATGTCCCTGCCCATGATAATATGACCAGAGTGGAGAAGTGCTATTATAATTATATAATAGTATAGCATGCCGCCCGTGACTCAGCCTTAGTGATAAGAGCAGTCGCCAATTGGGTAGCCTCTACTGCACCATCAGCAGCCATGTGGATAAATAGCTCCAGTCCTTGTCTTTGTCTTAGTTTTTCTTACAATGTTAAAATAGTTAGTACAGAACCACCCACTATATGCAGGAGGAAAATAACCCGTAACTGTAGTGACACTCTAATGCATTCATTATAACCCAAATTATACTGCATCCAGTGTAATTACATTTATCCTCAGATAAAGAACTGTGTTGACATATGTAATGATAGTGCTCACTGCACCCTATAATCAGAAAATAAAAAAAGTGAAAGTCTAGCATTTTACAAGCAGAGTATTCAAAATGATAACATGGTTACTGTATCAAAAGAGGAATCTCCGATTGTGTACATTAACAGTTTGGTGCATCAATTTTCACCTGTGTTCTGTTTCCTCAGCACACTGCAGTCACCGCATGGCTTTGGCTGTGACAGTCACCACATGACTTTTCATGGTCTACTAGAAATTCTATTGCATCTTCTGGAAATGAACATGCACAGGTGTGTAGGAAAGATCAAGCAGAATTTTTGACCTTGAAAAAACAATTTAGCGCGTTTTTGCAGCGGTCTGCAATCAGATAGTTGCCGCCTATAGAGAGTGAAAACCTGCCCCGTGGAAGTGTGCGATTGCATGGGTACGGCGTGCAAAAATTCCGCCAGACAGCTGCAAATCCGTTTGCTACTCACTCACCATCGAATGATTTTTCCAGTCTGTGCGTAGCCTAGGACATACTCCTACAGTGCGATACAAAGAGGCTGTTCGGGTCCTGAGCTGACGCCACACACCCACTCTGAAAATGATTGGGAACGCCTGTGTAGTTCCTGACACTCCCAGAAAATGGCCAGTTACCACCCACAAACATCCACTTCCTGTCAATCACCTTGGGAATAGCTGTGCGATCGAAATTTTAACACCATCCCGTCGCTAGGCGCCGATGCCTGTTGCTTTTGTGCGACGCGCGGGTGCATTGCGGTGCATATGCATGAGCAGTTTGGATCTGATCACCCCCTGTGTGAAACAGCACAGCATCGAACAGATCTGAATTAGGCCCATAGTCCTCAGAGTTGGGTCAGCACGCAGATCCTGTCGCTGTTTGGCGATGCGCCTATGCATTGCGGTGCAAATGCATGCCCAGTCATTCCATCAGGTCTGAACTTATGGGTGAAAATGGTCTTTAAACTCTCATCACCTCAGTAGATTTTGATATGGGGCTTTGCTACTTAATACTTGACTATCTTTTTGTACAGTTGTCTGCTCACTTGGATCTTAAAATTGCAAATAAAGAAGTTTCATCACAGCGTGTTTTGTGAGTTCTATTCATAAATTGCCTGAGACAATTACAAATCAAACACACTATGGGGTATAAACCAACAAATTATATCAGGAGGCTGCTGACAATCACAGTGCAGTGTTTCTCACCCAAGCGCGTAGTTTTTTTCCTATACACTATGGGGTATATTCAATTCAAGTCAGATCCATTCCGACATGAATTTGTCGGAATGGATCTGACAGGACCTATTCAATGACCATCCTAATCCGACTTTAAAAAAAGTCGGATTGAGATGAAGGTGCTGAGAGGGGGAGAGCAGCGGCTACAGCAGCATAGCCGGAGGATGGGGCACCGCCGCCAGACCTTTCAGCAGCTTCCACCTGGCTTCAGCAAGCGGGACCTCACTTGCTGGAGCCAGGAGGACGCTGCCGTGAGCGGCATTGGTGCCCCATCCTCCGGCTATGCTGCACTGCATGCATTTAAACAAACGTGGGAACTCCTGTAAGTTTACCATGGTCTTCCACAAGTGTCACCGAGTCAGACCTCACAGCAGCGTCCACCCGGCTCCAGCAAGTGGCTCCCCATCTTCCGGCTACGCTACTGTAGCCACTGCTCTCTTTTTTTAAAGTCAGATTGAGATGGTCGGAAATGGGGCCAAAACCTTTTGGATTTGGATACGTTTCCGACAGAAGCACACGGATCGGCAGCTATTCCGCCGATCCCCCTGATTTCCGACAAGTCGAATTCCATGACTTGACGGATAAAAAAAAGCAGAGGATTGAATAGGTCGGAACCCCTTCCGATCTGAAAAAGTCTAAAACTGCCGTCTTTCCGACAAGACGGCAGTTTCAACTTCAATTGAATATACCCCTATCTCTGTAATGTGTACTAATTCCTCTTTCAAACTAGACAGAAATGGATAATTTCCATAAAGCAGGGATGTACAGTGATGTAAATGGCTGAGGAGGCACTGGCTAGTATCAGAGCCAGCTTTATTATAATTATTACAATAACACGAAGATATTTATAGTATATTCTTTATATTGTTCATGTTTTTCTAGTCAAAACTCTTTATATAGTCAGTCATTCACACCAGTTCATGCCCCAATGGAGCTTACAATCTTTGGTCCTTATCACATATACACACACTTATATGCTAAGGTTATTTTTTTTGTCAGAGGCCATTTAATCTACCAGTACGTTTTTGGATTGTGGAAGAAAGCCAGAGTACCCAGAAGAAACACACACGAACAGGGGGAGAACACACACACTCCACACAGAGCTTTAGTGGCAATGCCGATATTTATGCAGCTAAGCGATTATCGTCCTACCATGCATGTGTTGCAGTTATACTGTGCTCGCTCCAAGGTACTTTTGTGATGTTGCATTTGCAAATCGATTGACAGTCAGGGACCATTTGGGGCGGTACCGTGGAATGGTGGCAAAACCACAGGTGTGTTGCAACCATTTTCAGGGTGTGTTTCTGCCTATATCTGCAATCCCGTATGCAGAAACATGGTGCCAGCCAGCAGCGGCTCCTACCTTTTTTTAGGCAGGGGGGCTGCCGCTGCCCATGCCAGAGAGGGATAGGAGAGAGGCCGTGTCCCAGCACCTGCACAATGGATCTGGCTAACGCCAGGACCTGCGCATTCACAGAAGCGATGGCTTGAGGGCTGACGATGAGACAAGGAGTTGCTAGTAGCAGCATGGTCTGGCAGTCCTGGATGGAGGAAACAACTTTCAATGGGACTGCTTGTCCTGTAGGTGGCTGGCAGGTAGGACATCAAATAGGAAGTCACTGCCAGTCACACAGGGCTGTTTCTAGACAATTCGGCTTCCAGTGCGATCAGTAAAAAAAATGAAGCAACAGCGTGATTTCACGAAACTCCGCCCTTGAGCAAAGTGCTATCGGAGGGAGGAGGGGGAGCAGGATAGGAGCCAATAAGTGCCGCGGCGGGCTTCCCATGCAGTCGCCCACTGCTAAAAATGGCACTGCAGTCACAGTGAAGCTACTGAGACAGTGAAGTCACACAGATTGCAACTGGCTCAGCTGAGCGCACTGAAGTGGCAGATTTTACTGGGGGGCGGAGCTGCAGTCCTGCAGCCCATAGGTAAAATCCACCACTGGTTCCAGCATCTTAGTTCTTGCACCTATTCTGCTGGACAACTCATATGGTCCATTACCGGAGACTCTACAATCACCACAGCGTGTGTGTGCGCAGATGCGGAGATCTGTGATGCTGCTAGTGGCCGTCTCAGTCCATTACCAGGCGGCGGCGGCATAAGTATATACTTTGCACATCCACTGAGTAAAGGATCGCTGCTGATATTGCATTGGCCAACATCTCTGAGTCGGGCCCTCAGTGCTCTGAAACATCAAGCTAAGTGTGGTGTCACTGTGCTGCCCCTTAAGATGTCCTCATGCTCACTACATTCGAATCCAGAATCTGCTTGAAGGTAGTATGCATGGTCTTATTTGTGTCTTATACCAACAGAGGCAGACTCTCCTTCTTGGATTTAGTGTGTTTGCCCATTTATAAGGTTTATTCCGCTTCCTCTGTATTAGCCACTTGTGTTTTTGACAAACAAATGGAGCATGTCTTAAAAGCTCTGGCCCTCATTCCGAGTTGTTCGCTCGCAAGCTGCTTTTAGCAGCATTGCACACGCTAAGCTGCCGCCTACTGGGAGTTAATCTTAGCTTAGCAAAATTGCGAACGAAAGATTCTCAAAATTGCGAATAGAAATTTCAAAGCAGTTTCTGAGTAGCTCGAGACTTACTCTGCCACTGCGATCAGTTCAGTGCTTGTCGTTCCTGGTTTGACGTCACAAACACACCCAGCGTTCGCCCAGACTCTCCCCCGTTTCTCCAGCCACTCCTGCGTTTTTCCCAGAAACGGCAGCGTTTTTTCACACACTCCCATAAAACGGACCGTTTCCGCCCAGAAACACCCACTTCCTGTCAATCACACTCCGATCACCAGAACGAAGAAAAATCCTTGTAATGCCGTGAGTAAAATACCAAACTTCTTAGCAAATTTACTTGGCGCAGTCGCAGTGCGAACATTGCGCATGCGCAATTAGCGGAAAATCGCTGCGATGCGAAGAAAAATAAGAATTTACTCACCGGTAATTCTATTTCTCATAGTCCGTAGTGGATGCTGGGAACTCCGTAAGGACCATGGGGAATAGCGGGCTCCGAAGGAGGCTGGGCACTCTAGAAAGATTTAGGACTACCTGGTGTGCACTGGCTCCTCCCACTATGACCCTCCTCCAAGCCTCAGTTAGGACACCGTGCCCGGACGAGCAGACATAATAAGGAAGGATTTTGAATCCCGGGTAAGACTCTTACCAGCCACACCAATCACACCGTACAACTCGTGATACTATATCCAGTTTGACAGTATGAAAACAACTGAGCCTCTCAACAGATGGCTCAACAATAACCCTTTAGTTAACAATAACTATTTAGTATTGCAGACAAACCGCACTTGGGATGGGCGCCCAGCATCCACTACGGACTACGAGAAATAGAATTACCGGTGAGTAAATTCTTATTTTCTCTGACGTCCTAGTGGATGCTGGGAACTCCGTAAGGACCATGGGGATTATACCAAAGCTCCCAAACAGGCGGGAGAGTGCGGATGACTCTGCAGCACCGAATGAGAGAACTCCAGGTCCTCCTCAGCCAGGGTATCAAATTTGTAGAATTTTGCAAACGTGTTTGCCCCTGACCAAGTAGCTGCTCGGCAAAGTTGTAAAGCCGAGACCCCTCGGGCAGCCGCCCAAGATGAGCCCACCTTCCTTGTGGAATGGGCATTCACAGATTTTGGCTGTGGCATGCCTGCCACAGAATGTGCAAGCTGAATTGTACTACCAATCCAGCGAGCAATAGCCTGCTTAGAAGCAGGAGCACCCAGCTTGTTGGGTGCATACAGGATAAACAGCGAGTCAGATTTTCTGACTCCAGCCGTCCTGGAAACATATATTTTCAGGGCCCTGACAACGTCTAGCAACTTGGAGTCCTCCAAATCCTTAGTAGCCGCAGGCACCACAATAGGCTGGTTCAGGTGAAACGCTGACACCACCTTAGGGAGAAACTGGGGACGAGTCCTCAATTCTGCCCTATCCATATGGAAAATCAGATAAGGGCTTTTACATGATAAAGCCGCCAATTCTGACACTCGCCTGGCTGAAGCCAAGGCCAATAACATAACCACTTTCCACGTGAGATATTTCAGATCCACGGTTTTTAGTGGCTCAAACCAGTGTGATTTTAAGAAACTCAACATCACGTTGAGATCCCAAGGTGCCACAGGAGGCACAAATGGGGGCTGAATATGCAGCACTCCTTTCACAAATGTCTGAACTTCAGGTACTGAAGCTAGTTCTTTTTGAAAGAAAATCGACAGAGCCGAGATCTGTACTTTAATGGAGCCTAGTTTTAGGCCCATATTCACTCCTGCTTGCAGGAAATGCAGAAATTGACCTAGTTAAAATTCCTCTGTTGGGGCCTTTTTGGCCTCGCACCATGCAACATATTTCCGCCATATGCGGTGATAATGCTTTGTCGTAACATCTTTCCTGGCCTTAATAAGCGTAGGAATGACTTCTTCCGGAATACCCTTTTCCTTTAGGATCCGGTGTTCAACCGCCATGCCGTCAAACGCAGCCGCGGTAAGTCTTGGAACAGACAGGGCCCCTGTTGTAGCAGGTCCTGTCTGAGCGGTAGAGGCCACGGGTCCTCTGAGAGCATCTCTTGAAGTTCCGGGTACCACGCTCGTCTTGGCCAATCCGGAACCACGAGAATGGTGTTTACTCCTCGCTTTCTTATTATTCTCAATACCTTTGGTATGAGAGGCAGAGGAGGGAACACATAAACCGACTGGTACACCCACGGTGTCACTAGAGCGTCCACAGCTATCGCCTGAGGGTCCCTTGACCTGGCGCAATATCTTTTTAACTTTTTGTTGAGGCGGGACGCCATCATGTCCACCTGTGGTTTTTCCCAACAGTTTACCAGCATCTGGAAGACTTCTGGATGAAGTCCCCACTCTCCCGGGTGGAGGTCGTGTCTGCTGAGGAAGTCTGCTTCCCAGTTGTCCACTCCCGGAATGAACACTGCTGACAGTGCTAGTACATGATTCTCCGCCCATCGGAGAATTCTTGTGGCTTCCGCCATCGCCATCCTGCTTCTTGTGCCGCCCTGTCGATTTACATGGGCGACTGCCGTGATGTTGTCTGACTGGATCAGCACCGGCTGGTGTAGGAGCAGGGATTTTGCTTGACTTAGGGCATTGTAGATGGCCCTTAGTTCCAGAATATTTATGTGAAGGGAAGTCTCCTGACTCGACCATAGTCCTTGGAAGTTTCTTCCCTGTGTGACTGCCCCCCAGCCTCGAAGGCTGGCATCCGTGGTCACCAGGACCCAGTCCTGTATGCCGAACCTGCGGCCCTCTAGAAGATGGGCACTCTGCAGCCACCACAGTAGCGACACCCTGGTTCTTGGAGACAGGGTTATCAAGCGATGCATCTGAAGATGCGATCCGGACCACTGGTCCAACAGGTCCCACTGAAAGATTCTGGCATGGAACCTGCCGAAGGGAATTGCTTCGTAAGAAGCCACCATCTTTCCCAGGACCCGCGTGCAGCGATGCACTGATACCTGATTTGGTTTCAGAAGGTCTCTGACTAGAGATGACAACTCCCTGGCTTTTTCCTCCGGGAGAAACACTTTTTTCTGGACTGTATCCAGAATCATACCCAGGAACAGTAGTCGTGTCGTCGGAACCAGCTGTGACTTTGGGATATTCAGAATCCAGCCGTGCTGGTGCAGCACCTCCTGAGATAGTGCTACTCCCACCAACAACCGTTCCTTGGACCTCGCTTTTATTAGGAGATCGTCCAAGTACGGGATAATTAAAACTCCCTTTTTTCGAAGGAGTATCATCATTTCCGCCATCACCTTGGTAAATACCCTCGGTGCCGTGGACAGTCCAAACGGCAGCGTCTGGAATTGGTAATGGCAATCCTGTACCACAAATCTGAGGTACTCCTGGTGAGGATGGTAAATGGGGACATGCAAGTAAGCATCCTTGATGTCCAGGGATACCATGTAATCCCCCTCGTCCAGGCTCGCAATAACCGCCCTGAGCGATTCCATCTTGAACTTGAATTTCTTTATGTATGTGTTCAAGGATTTCAAATTTAAAATGGGTCTCACCGAACCGTCCGGTTTCGGTACCACAAATAGTGTGGAATAGTAACCCCGGCCTTGTTGAAGTAGGGGTACCTTGATTATCACCTGCTGGGAATACAGCTTGTGAATTGCCGCTAGCACCGCCTCCCTGTCTGAGGGAGCAATCGGCAAGGCAGATTTTAGGAACCGGTGGGGTGGAGACGCCTCGAATTCCAGTTTGTACCCCTGAGATACTATTTGAAGGATCCAGGGATCCACCTGTGAGCGAGCCCACTGATCGCTGAAATTCTTGAGGCGGCCCCCCACCGTACCTGGCTCCGCCTGTGGAGCCCCACCGTCATGCGGCGGACTTGGAAGAAGAAGCGGGGGAGGACTTTTGCTCCTGGGAACCTGCTGTTTGTTGCAGTCTTTTTCCCCTACCTCTGCCTCTGGACAGAAAGGACCCGCCTTTTCCACGCCTGTTTTTCTGGGTCCGAAAGGACTGAACCTGATAAAACGGCGCCTTCTTAGGCTGTGAGGGGACATGGGGTAAAAATGCTGACTTCCCAGACGTTGCTGTGGAAACTAGGTCCGAGAGACCATCCCCAAATAATTCCTCACCCTTATATGGTAACACTTCCATGTGCTTTTTTGAATCTGCATCTCCTGTCCACTGGCGAGTCCATAAGCCTCTCCTAGCAGAAATGGACAATGCACTTACTTTAGATGCCAATCGGCAGATTTCCCTTTGTGCATCTCTCATATATAAGACTGAGTCTTTTATATGGTCTATGGTTAACAGGATCGTGTCTCTGTCTAATGTGTCAATATTTTCTGACAGTTTATCTGACCACACAGCGGCAGCACTGCACATCCAAGCTGACGCAATAGCTGGCCTAAGTATAATGCCTGTGTGTGTATATACAGACTTCAGGATCGCCTCCTGCTTTCTATCAGCAGGTTCCTTGAGGGCGGCCGTATCCGGAGACGGTAGTGCCACCTTTTTAGACAAACGTGTGAGCGCTTTATCCACTCTAGGGGGTGTTTCCCAACGTGACCTATCCTCTGGCGGGAAAGGGAACGCCATTAGTACCTTCTTAGGAATTACCAATTTTTTATCAGGGAAAGCCCACGCTTCTTCACACACTTCATTTAATTCCTCTGATGGGGGAAAAACTACGGGTAGTTTTTTCTCTCCAAACATAATACCCTTTTTAGTGGTACCAGTAGTTATATCAGAAATGTTTAACACCTCTTTCATTGCCTCAATCATACAGTGAATGGCCTTAGTGGGCATCAGGTTTGACTCATCGTCGTCGACACTGGTGTCAGTATCCGTGTCGACATCTGGGTCTGCTTGAGGTAGCGGGCGTTTTAGAGCCCCTGACGACCCATGCGACGCCTGGGCAGGCACGAGCTGAGAAGTCGGCTGTCCCACATTTGGCATGTCGTCGATTTTCTTATATAAGGAGTCTATACGTGCACTCATTACTTTCCATAAGCCCATCCACTCAGGTGTCTGCCCCGCAGGGGGTGACATCCCTTCTAAAGGCATCTGCTCCGCCTCCACATCATTATCCTCATCAAACATGTCGACACAGCCGTACCGACACACCGCACACACACAAGGAATGCTCCGAATGAGGACAGGACCCACAAAAGCCCTTTGGGGGGACAGAGTGAGAGTATGCCAGCACACACCAGAGCGCTATATAATGCAGGGACTAACTAAGTTATGTCCCCTATAGCTGCTTTTTATATTATATATGTATTGCGCCCAAATTTAGTGCCCCCCCTCTCTGTTTTTACCCTGTTCTGAAGTGTAAACTGCAGGGGAGAGCCAGGGAGCTTCCTTCCAGCGGATCTGTGAAGGAGAAATGGCGCCAGTGTGTCTGAGGGAGATAGCTCCGCCCCTTTTCCGCGGCCTATTCTCCCGCTTTTTTCTGGATTCTGGCAGGGGAATTTACCACATATATAGCCTCTAGGGCTATATATTGTGGTATTTTTGCCAGCCAAGGTGTTTTTATTGCAGCTCAGGGCGCCCCCCCCCCAAGCGCCCTGCACCCTCAGTGACCGGAGTGTGAAGTGTGCATGAGGAGCAATGGCGCACAGCTGCAGTGCTGTGCGCTATTTTGGTGAAGACTGATGTCTTCTGCCGCCGATTTTCCGGACCTCTTCTTGCTTCTGGCTCTGTAAGGGGGACGGCGGCGCGGCTCCGGGACCGAACACCAAGGACTGGGCCTGCGGTCGATCCCTCTGGAGCTAATGGTGTCCAGTAGCCTAAGAAGCCCAATCCGGCTGCAAGCAGGCGAATTCGCTTCTTCTCCCCTTAGTCCCTCGCTGCAGTGAGTCTGTTGCCAGCAGGTCTCACTGAAAATAAAAAACCTAAAATTATACTTTCTTTCTAAGGGCTCAGGAGAGCCCCTAGTGTGCATCCAACCTCGGCCGGGCACGAAATCTAACTGAGGCTTGGAGGAGGGTCATAGTGGGAGGAGCCAGTGCACACCAGGTAGTCCTAAATCTTTCTAGAGTGCCCAGCCTCCTTCGGAGCCCGCTATTCCCCATGGTCCTTACGGAGTTCCCAGCATCCACTAGGACGTCAGAGAAATTACCGAGCGAACAACTCGGAATGAGGGCCTCTGTAATTAAGCCATAAAGGCTTGAGGAAGCTACTGAGAGCTGGTCCCGGAATCCAGATGAGGAACTCAGAACAGAGGAACAATCCAGGTAAAACAGTACTGAATACCGTAGTGCATAGACAGTAACCCAGTCATGTACTACAGCCCTGGAACCTGGTGAGCGGATTCGGTTTTACTCGGTTTTACTCGGTTCTCAAAACCGAATCTTATTGGCTATCCAAAACACGTGACTTCCGTGAGCCAATAAGATTCGGTTTTGAGAACCGAGTAAAACCGAGTAAAACCGAATCCGCTCATCTCTAGAACCTGCACTCTAAACTGCCAGCCCTAGACAACAGCACACAGTACTGGGAAAACAATATTAGTCAGCTGGAGAATTCCATAATCTTAGTGAACCACAGAGTATAGGTAATACTTGCAAACACAGTCCATGACAGTATCCGGCACAAGGCAGAGCGGAATCCACAAGAATGGTACGCGGTGAGTATAGCAGCAGATGAAATGAACATCAGGTACAATGGCCAGACTGGAGATGGAGTATTGGAAGCAAGTCTGGGGGTAATTCCAAGTTGATCGCAGCAGGATTTTTGTTAGCAATTGGGCAAAACCATGGGGGTAATTCCAAGTTGATCGCAGCAGGATTTTTTTTAGCAATTGGGTAAAACCATGTGCACTGCAGGGGAGGCAGATATAACATGTGCAGAGAGAGTTAGATTTGGGTGTGGTGAGTTCAATCTGCAATCTAAATTGCAGTGTAAAAATAAAGCAGCCAGTATTTACCCTGCACAGAAATAAAATAACCCACCCAAATCTAACTCTTTCTGCACGTTATATCTGCCTCCCCTGCAGTGCACATGGTTTTGCCCAATTGCTATCAAAAATCCTGCTGCGATCAACTTGGAATTACCCCCTCTGTGTACAGCGTGGAAAGCCACAGCACTGTTAGGTGTTGCACAGCTGTAATAAAGTTCACTGAAGGCTGGCAGCGTGGAAGCTGCGGCGCTGATAGATGTCACCACAGCAGCAAGTGGAAGGCAGGTAACGGCAGTGTTGTCAACTCATTAGTCTGGCTGACCAGGTGCGTAACCAGGTGAAAGGTAAGTCAGCAGGGAGGTTTGGATACAGTAATGAATGAATGTTTAACCCTGTAAGGGCGGCTAAGACCACAATTTTCAACAGAAACATTATTTTACAGCATCATACAGTTACTGTAGATTTGTTGGCTGCACATTCACTACATCCAAAGTGCTGTTTTGTATTCTAATCTAAGAGCTGTGAACACCTTTGGAGAATATTGAACTCATTGTGATGTTTGTGCAACCAGCTTGAGATGACATAGCACACTGTCCTGTCTCTATCCATTAGAACTTGAAGATAGCTAAACTGTGGTCATAAATGGTTGCACATGGATAGCAACAATACTCAGGTAGACTGTGGTATTTAAATGATAATTTTTATTAAGGGGCCGAATGTCTGCATGAAAACATTCTCCATACCATTACGCCACTACCAGCCTAAACCATTGACTCAAAGCCAGATAGATTTATAGAGTCATGTAAATTGCACCAAATTTTGACCCTACCATCTGCACGTGGCAGCAAAAATTGAGGTTTGTCAGACCAGGCAATGTTTTCTGTCAGGACTGACTGATTTTGTGAGCCCGTTAACCTTGGGCTAACCGAAGGTGTAGGTGTTGGAGTATGGTGAAAACAGGGAGGACGAAGATAGCTCCATTTCATATATTTAGTAAAAGGCAACAATTCCAATAAGGAGTTAAATGACAATCGTTAGTTACCATATATTAACTGACATATTGCAATGAATGCAGGGGCGTCAGCACGTTTTTTGGTTGGGGGGGCAAGATAAATTCTCTGTTTGGCGCCCCTAGCTTCTGGCCACCATAGATGGGTCGCTTGCACCTGTATGGAACTCTATGGAGCAGCTGGGAGTGAGTGGCCCCTTGTACACATTACACCTGGTAGAGCCGCTTTTACACATTATGGCAGGTAGAGCCCATAACACACATTATGCCAGGTAGAGCCCATTATACACATTGCACCTTGAAGCAGCTTGTACACATTACACCTAGTAGAGCCGTTTGTACACATTACACCTGGTAGAGCCCATTATACATATTACGCCAGCTATAGCCTATTATCATATTACGCCTGGTAGAGCCCATTACACATGTTACACATTATGCCAGATATAGCCCATTATCTGCTAAATAGAGCTCCTCCTTATTTCTCCTTTCCCTACTCCTTCCCCACAGCCAGCAGCTATGCTGCTGCTTACCTCTGCTGTCATGAGCAGCATGTCTCCACAGAGCGTAGACACTTCAGGAAATGAGGTGGGGTTGGCGAAGCACACCGGGAAGGCAGCTTCAGCACCTTCCCGCTGTGTAAAGTAATAGTAGCGGTGCCGGACGCACCACTGCTAGCAGGGCCAGCCCCAGCTTAATTATTTTGGTAAGTGAATATAGATTTTTGGTGCCCCTTGATGGGATAAACTTTGTAAAGGGGCAGCATCCTCCAAAGGGAAAAAGGGGTGTTGTTTCACAAGGAAGGGGCATGGCCACACAATAGTAGCCCCAAGGGTACAGGGAGACAGTGGGTGACTCGGAAGGCAATGTAGCTAGCAGCCAGGTGCAGGACTGACAGTCAAAGGAGTCCCAGTGGGATAGGGCCCTGGGAATTTCCTCCCAGGCCCAGCACTATTATAGTGGTAACCAGTGGCAGAAACAGTCAGTAGGTATCAAACTGGTATCCTTTGCTTCCAATATAATAACTCATTAGATTGTAAGCTTGCGAGCAGGGCCTTCCTACCTCTATGACTGTTATCACCCAGTTTGTTATTGTTATTTCAAATTGTAAAGCGCAACGGAATTTGCTGCGCTATATAAGAAACTGTTAATAAATAAATAAATAAATTAACAGTTCTCTAAAAAAACAAATCCATATAACACATCACACATAGTAATCTCATACCCCACAGGGGGAGATCTAGGGAGAGAGCGGGTGAGAGCAGGTGAGAGGCACACGGGGGGAGAGACAGAGAGAGAGAGCAGGTGAGAGGCGCACGGAGGGAGAGACAGGGAGAGGGCAGGTGAGAGGCGCACGGAGGGAGAGAGCAGGTGAGAGGCACACGGGGAGAGCAGGTGAGAGGCACACGGGGGGAGAGAGCAGGTGAGAGGCGCATGGGGGGAGAGAGGTGAGACGCACGGAGGGAGAGAGCAGAGGAGAGACGCACGGAGGGAGAGAGCAGAGGAGAGGCGCACGGGGGAGAGACAGGGAGAGAGCAGGTGAGAAGCACACAGGGGAGAGAGCAGGTGAGAGGCACATGGGGGAGATAGGGAGAGAGCAGGTGAGTGGCGCACAGGTGGAGAGAGAGCAGGCGAGGGGCACTCGGAGGGAAAGAGCAGGTGAGAGGCGCACGGAAGGAGAGACAGGGAGAGAGCAGGTGAGAGGCGCACGGAGGAAGAGAGCAGTGAGACGCACAGGGGGAGAGCAGGTGAGAGGCGCACGGGGGAGAGAGCAGGTAAGAGACGCACGGGGGAGAGATAGGGAGAGAGCAGGTGAGAGGCGCACGGGGGGAGAGACAGGTAAAGAGCAGGTGAGAGGCGCATGGGGGGAGAGACAGGGAGAGAGCAGGTGAGAGGCGCACAGGGGGAGAGAGCAGGTGAGAGGCGCATGGGGGGAGAGAGGTGAGACGCACGGAGGGAGAGAGCAGAGGAGAGACGCACGGAGGGAGAGAGCAGAGGAGAGGCGCACGGGGGAGAGACAGGGAGAGAGCAGGTGAGAAGCACACAGGGGAGAGAGCAGGTGAGAGGCACATGGGGGAGAGAGGGAGAGAGCAGGTGAGTGGCGCACAGGTGGAGAGAGAGCAGGCGAGGGGCACTCGGAGGGAAAGAGCAGGTGAGAGGCGCACGGAAGGAGAGACAGGGAGAGAGCAGGTGAGAGGCGCACGGAGGAAGAGAGCAGTGAGACGCACGGGGAGAGCAGGTGAGAGGCGCACGGGGGAGAGAGAGGGAGAGAGCAGGTAAGAGACGCACAGGGGAGAGAGAGGGAGAGAGGAGGTGAGAGGCGCACGGAGGAAGAGATAGGGAGAGAGCAGGTGAGAGGCGCACGGGGGGAAAGAGGTAGAGAGCAGGTGAGAGGCGCACGGGGGGAAAGAGGTAGAGAGCAGGTGAGAGGCACACTGGGGAGGGAGAGCAGGTGAGAGGCGCGCAGAGGGAGAGAGCAGGTGAGAGGTGCACAGGGGGAGAGACTGGGAAACCAGGTGAGAGGCGCACAGAGAGAGAGATCAGATGAGAGGCACACTGGGGGAGAGAGCAGGAGAGAGGCGCACAGAGGGAGAGAGCAGGTGAGAGGCGCACGGGGGAGAGACAGTGAGAGAGCAGGTGATAGGCGCACGGGGGAGAGAGCAGGTGAGAGGCGCACGGGGGGAGAGAGCAGGTGAGAGGCGCACTGGGGGAGAGACTGGGAAACCAGGTGAGAGGCGCACAGAGAGAGAGATCAGATGAGAGGCACACGGGGGGAGAGAGCAGGAGAGAGGCGCACAGAGGGAGAGAGCAGGTGAGAGGCGCACAGAGGGAGAGACAGTGAGAGAGCAGGTGATAGGCGCACGGGGGAGAGAGCAGGTGAGAGGCGCACGGGGGAGAGACAGTGAGAGAGCAGGTGATAGGCGCACGGGGGAGAGAGCAGGTGAGAGGCGCACGGGGGAGAGAGCAGGTGAGAGGCGCACTGGGGGAGAGACTGGGAAACCAGGTGAGAGGCGCACAGAGAGAGAGATCAGATGAGAGGCACACGGGGGGAGAGAGCAGGAGAGAGGCGCACAGAGGGAGAGAGCAGGTGAGAGGCGCACAGAGGGAGAGACAGTGAGAGAGCAGGTGATAGGCGCACGGGGGAGAGAGCAGGTGAGAGGCGCACGGGGGAGAGACAGTGAGAGAGCAGGTGATAGGCGCACGGGGGAGAGAGCAGGTGAGAGGCGCACGGGGGAGAGAGCAGGTGAGAGGCGCACGGGGGGGAGAGCAGGTGAGAGGCGCACGGGGGGGAGAGCAGGTGAGAGGCATACGGGGGGGAGAGAGCAGGTGAGAGGCGCACGGGGGAAGAGAGCAGGTGAGAGGCGCACGGGGGAAGAGAGCAGGTGAGAGGCGCACGGGGGAAGAGAGCAGGTGAGAGGGGCACGGGGGAAGAGAGCAGGTGAGAGGCGCACGGGGGAAGAGGGCAGGTGAGAGGCGCATGGGGGGAGAGAGCAGGTGAGAGGCACACTGGGGGAGAGAGCAGGTGAGAGGCGCACGGGGGGAGAGACAGGGAGAGAGCAGGTGAGAGGCGCACGGGGGAAGAGAGCAGGTGAGAGGCGCACGGGGGAAGAGGGCAGGTGAGAGGCGCATGGGGGGAGAGAGCAGGTGAGAGGCACACTGGGGGAGAGAGCAGGTGAGAGGCGCACGGGGGGAGAGACAGGGAGAGAGCAGGTGAGAGGCGCACAGGGGGGAAAGCAGGTGAGAGGTGCACAGGGGGAGAGACAGGGAGAGAGCAGGTGAGAGGTGCACGGGGGGAGAGCAGGTGAGAGGCACACAGGGGCGTTGGAAGCTAGGGGTATCGAACTCATGCTGCAGCAGCCTGCCTTAATAAAATTAGACAGACTAGTGTGGAGCAATGAAGTTTAAGAATTAATGAATTAGAGCAACATGAAAGTAACAATAATGGATTAAATATTTTAATATTGGGTCAGCGCCAGCATCATACCTAAATAAGCCACTAGGATATGATGGCGCCAGCGTGCAGCGCGTTCCAAATGCTAAAACGTGCTTCCTCCACTCGAATGTAGCGGCCCGCCCTGCCCCAGCACAGTTTCCGCATATTGTAATGAGTAGCGTGACATCATGACGCCCCGTCGCTCATTACATATGCACTGAAGTCACTGAACAGGGAAGAGCCGCGTCTCTGTAGCAGCACTGATCACTGTGATCAGTGAGTGCTGTAGTTAGTTAGGGACACAGGCTGCCGGCTCTATCGCGCGGCTAGATGCGGCACCCTACTCAGCTAGTACTAATACAGTGCAGGCAGCGCTGAAGCTGGTGGCGGCGGCTGCAAATTCGTGCGGGTCCGGGTGGATGCGGATGGCGCCTGTCACGAACCTCGGGCAGCGGCGACCGCGCTTGTCCCTGCGGGTGGCCTGGTCTGCCCGGCGCCTCTCTTCCCCTGACGGTCTCCGGCTTCAGCGGCGGGTCGGCGCTGCTCTCCGGCGGCTTCCCGGAAGCAAGGACGCCGCCATCACAAGCGAGGGCAAGGAGGCGGAGCAGGTCTGACGTCACCTGCCTGCTCCGCCAATCAGGCTAGGGCGGGGAATTTAAAATCAGATACCAGGCAGAGATCCGGTGCCTGAGTATCTTCGTTTCTCCTGCGGAAGCTGTGATTCCAGAGCTCCCTCGTCCCTGCAAGCATCCTGTGCTTCCAGGCATCCTGTGCCTCCAAGCATCCTGTGCCTCCAAGCATCCTGAGCCTCCAAGCATCCTGAGCCTCCAATTACCTCCGTGCCTCCAATTATCTCCGTGCCGCCTCCAATTATCTCCGTGCCTCCAATTACCTCCGTGCCTCCAAGCACCTCCGTGCCTCCAAGCACCTCCGTGCCTCCAAGCACCTCCATGCCTCCAAGCACCTCCAAGCACCTCGTGCCTCCAAGCGCCTCATCCCTCCAAACACCTCGGTGTCTCCAAACACCTCCGTGCCTCCAAGCACCTCCGTGCCTCCAAGCACCTCCGTGCCTCCAAGCACCTCCGTGCCTCCAGTTACCTCCAAGCACCTCATCCCTCCAAACACCTCGGTGCCTCCAAACACCTCCGTGCCTCTAAGCACCTCCGTGCCTCCAAGCACCTCCGTGCCTCCAAGCACCTCCGTGTCTCCAAGCACCTCCGTGCCTCCAAGCACCTCCGTGCCTCCAGTTACCTCCAAGCACCTCATCCCTCCAAACACCTCGGTGCCTCCAAACACCTCCGTGCCTCTAAGCACCTCCGTGCCTCCAAGCACCTCCGTGCCTCCAAGCACCTCCGTGTCTCCAAGCACCTCGTGCCTCCAAGCACCTCATCCCTCCAAACTCCTCGGTGTCTCCAAACACCTCCGTGCCCCAAGCACCTTCGTGCCTCCAAGCACCTCCGTGCCTCCAAGGGCCTCCCTGCACTCCCTGTACTCCCAGCACCTCAGTGCCTCCAATACCACAGTGTCTCCAATATCTCAGTACCCCAGCCTTCAGTATTTCTACAAGTCTTGTCTTACAGGAGACCTTCAAGAATTCCTCTGGGCCTCCCGCCTGCCGTCTTAGTCCTGCATGAGGAAGACCTACATCCGGCCATCTCTACTACGACCCAGTGGCGGTTCCTCTTCCCGGTCATCGGAAGAAGCCCCGAGTCCACAACACTCCCAAACCAGGTCAGTGACAGTATACTCAGGCCACATGGACTCGGGGAATCGGAACACGGACTCGAGTGCCATTCAGAACCTGGCTTCTCGAGTGCAAAGTCAGGAAGCAGCGCAAGGCCAGGTGATGCAGTACCTCCAGCAGTTGTCCGGGCGTCTGGATCAGATTCAGGCGTCTCTGGCCTCAGTAATTCCGGCACCTGTTCCAGTAGTCGCACCAGTTGCCGTTGCCAGCAATGTTCAACCATCGGCCGGTGTCACTCCACGCCTTCAGTTGCCTACTCCGTCCCGCTGTAATGGGAATCCCAAAAATTGTCGTGGTTTCTTGAACCAATGCGAGGTACATTTCGAGCTACTTGCACACAACTTTCCTACAGACCGGTCCAAGGTAGCATATATTATTTCTCTGTTGGAAGGTTCTGCTTTGGATTGGGTGTCTCCATTATGGGAACGATCTGATCCCATGGTTTCCAACTACACCAATTTCATCTCGTCCTTTCGAAGGATTTTCGACGAGCCCGGCAGAATGACCACTGCTTCTTCCGATTTGCTCCGTGTTCGGCAGGGCGCCCGTTCCGTGGGCCAGTACGTGGTTCATTTCCAGACCATTGCTTCCGAACTACGCTGGAATAATGACGCCCTGAGAGCTGCCTTCTGGAACGGTCTTTCCGACCGGCTGAAAGATGAGCTGGTTACTAGAGATCTGCCGGATCCATTAGAAGATTTGATTTCCCTTTGCGTCAAGGTGGATCTTCGGATGCAAGAGCGTGGAAGAGAACGTAGCCGTTCGGATCGTTCCAGGTTCCGGAATCCTACTCCTAGGCCGGTGGCCTTACCCAGCTCAGATGAGCCCATGCAAATTAACCGCTCCCGACTGTCTCCGGAAGAACGACAGCGTCGTCGTGAGGGTAAACTCTGCCTTTACTGTGGAGCCGCAGATCATTTTCTTAAATCTTGTAAAGCCCGTCCGGGAAACGGGCAGGCCTAGCTTGTTCCGGAGGAGTCAAGCTGGGAGTTACGACAAAAGCTTCTCCAACTTCGGACTGCTTGCTTCCAGTAACTCTAGTCTCCAATTCAGTCTCCAGGTCTTGTGAAGCCCTATTGGATTCCGGAGCTGCAGGGAACTTCGTTTCTTCTTTCTGTGCCCAAAGTTTGGGTTTAAAGTTACGGCCTATTGAGCGGCCAATTTCACTGACGGCTATCAACGGGACTAGAATTTCCAAAGGTCTTATAATGTGGCGCACGGGGCCAGTTAAGCTGCAGGTCGGGGCTCTACATCAGGAAGATTTGGAACTCTTGGTAATCCCAGAAATGCCTCATGATCTGGTTCTTGGAATGCCTTGGCTGAAAAGTCATAATCCCCACATCGACTGGAAGTCGTCACAAATTCTGTCCTGGAGTCCCTTTTGTCACACTAATTGTCTTACTCCTGTTTGTCCGCTCCGTGTTACCTCCAAAACGGATGAAGAGCACATTCCGGAGGCATATCAAGGGTACAAGGACGTATTTTCGGAACAAGCTGCTGACCTGTTACCACCTCACAGGCCTTGGGACTGCCCTATTGACCTTGTCCCAGGGAAGACGCCACCTCGTGGTCGCACATATCCTCTGTCTCTTCCCGAGACTCAAGCCATGTCGGAGTATATTAAGTCCAATATGCTCAAGGGATTCATTCGCCCCTCTTCCTCCCCTGCCGGTGCAGGCTTCTTTTTCGTGAAGAAAAAGGACGGGGGGTTGAGACCATGCATCGACTACCGCGGCCTAAACGACATTACTATTAAGAATAAATACCCCTTGCCACTAATCACAGAGTTATTTGATAGGGTTCGTGGTGCCCGCATTTTTTCAAAACTCGACTTGAGAGGAGCTTACAATCTTATACGCATCCGAGAGGGGGATGAATGGAAGACTGCCTTTAATACCCGAGATGGGCATTACGAATACTTGGTGATGCCGTTTGGTCTTAGTAATGCTCCCGCGGTTTTCCAGGGGTTCGTCAACGAAATCTTTCGTGATATGCTGTATCAGAGCGTTGTGGTATATCTGGACGACATACTGATTTTTTCCAAGAATCTTGTCGAACACAGGACTCAAGTCAAAGAGGTGCTACACCGTTTACGAGAGAATCATCTCTACGCCAAGCTTTCCAAATGTACCTTTGAAGTAACATCTATTCCGTTCCTCGGTTATGTCATCTCGGGGACGGAGCTTCGCATGGATCCG